>NC_132791.1:46509166-47110000 GCF_048418805.1 Vulpes vulpes
CAAGTGAATAAAATAGCAGGGCCTGTTAAGTACCTACCCCCACTAAGGTGAGACCGTTTATTTAGACCGTTCACTTGGAGTCCGTTTAGACAGCTAATCAACAGATGAAAGCTGTCTTTAATTAGGAGCCCCTGCACAGCAACTGTGGGTTTAGTCTTCAAAAGTACAGCCACACTCGATTCCTCAGAATGGCCTTGAAGTTCTTTGATTATTTTTTCTAAACTCCTAGCCAATACAGTAATACTCCCCCTCAGTTGGGTAGATTCTATTTACTTACCTATCAGTTAAATTGTGTTTAAATACAAGCTCTCCATTACAAACCATTTTTATAAAGGTGTAGTAGTTTATTTGTAAATATTGAACTGTTTTATGTGTTGTTTTTTGGAGATGTTTGAAATACTTAGGAGAATATGAACTACTAAGCTAATGCCTGATTAATTAGTTGTGGACATTAAGTGCTTACAAAAATCACAACATTTGTAAGAGTCATTTATATTGAATCTATAATCATGTTAAAATGGCCAAGAAAAGGGGTCCCTGGGTAGCTCAGTCAGTTGAGTATCTGCCTTCGGTTCAGGTAATGCTTTCTGGGTCCTGGGATCAAGCCCTCATTGGGCTCTCTGCTCAGCAAAGAGTCTGCTTTTCCCTCTCTCTCTGTGATCTCTCTCGCTCTCTTTCAAATAAATAGATAAAATCTTTAATTAAAAAAAAAAGATGTCCAAGGAAATTTGATTACTTAAATTTAAAATGGTTAGGATTTTACCTGTCAAATGTATGTATTATATAAATAATACAAGGGAACAAGTGAGTTTGCATTTATTTTTATGCAAAAATTACTAAATTTATAAGTAAGTTTGTCAGTTGAATTTGAAGACTTTGAAAAGTAAAATTTATTTTATTTATTTATTTATTTATTTATTGAAAAGTAAACTTTAAATCAAACAGATTAAAATCCAATTAATAACATATTCTTTTACAACATTTATTAAAGGCTTCCTGAAGGAGTAAAAGTTTATGGAAATTTGGCAAAGCTTTCACCTCATACTCTCAGCTCCTTGGTTCCAGAAAGAGAACTAAGGGTATCATTCCTGAACAGTTAAATGCCATGTGGACCATATCTGCAGGAATCCCAAACCAACAAAAGTTCTCAGAGATGTCGCTGGCAAATTTCCACCGATTCTAGAAGAACCAAAGACTGTCAAAGGAAGAGATAGGTAAGGGGCATCAATCTGGAGCAAACATAACCTAGATGGTCTGAGATGGGGCAAGATTTCCACCTAACTTAAAAATCCAGAGAACCTTAAAATCTAGGAGCCAATATGAGTTTGAAAATGCTTCCCAGGATCCATAGCATAAAATGTTTCTGGGAACTACAAAGTTTAACAAACTCCTTCAAATATTCTCTTCTGCCTCTAGAACATTCAGGTCACCCTTACACCTACTTTTTCCAAGTGGCGCCTGTGGGATGCTGATTACTGACAGCTCCCACACCAGGCCTATCCAAGGATAGGGGCCTATCCAAGGAGCTCTACCACAGGTATGCTATGTCACAGAGCAGACATCCTAGAAAGGTGCCCCAAGGCATGGAAGCACTAAACAATGGGATGCAGGAGGACAACCTGCATTCTGGACCTAACTATATCACCACCTAGTTTGGGAAGTGTGGACATAGCTTTTTCAAAGGTTTTTTTGTTTTGTTTTGTTTTGTTTTGTTTTGTTTTGTTTTTTTTGTGACCTGGCAAGTATCATATCTGTAAAATGAGCATGAACTTACTTTGGAACAGGGTTTGTTATAAAAAGCCACTGAAACAACACTTTAAACATCCAGAAAAATACAAGCATAAATATAGAGAATTAGGTCATTATAAAGTCTGAAGATGCTAAGACTGCTTTACAGCAATGGAAATGGTAAGCTGACTCAGTGAAATATCACGTGTATGAGCACTCATTTAACTAACGAGTAGGAAAAGAATTCTATTCCTCCTAACATCCTTTCTAACCGAATTTCACCAAGACCAGAAAAAGACAGTATAAACTAAATGGGAAGGAAAAAGGAAAACAAAAAATGTTCTACAGACTTAAGTTAATATCCTACAAAATTTGGTTTTGTGCCAACTGTGTCAGGTTTTTTCAGTAATTCCAGAAAGTAAAAACTATTATTCCTTTTTTAGTGGGAAAAACTGAGGTTTGAAAGTTGAAGCAATTTGCCTTAATAGGCAAACTGAGAAAAAAAAAAATGAGTTCTAAGAACTTGAGTTTGCATGGCACCCCCCCCCCCCAAAAATGAAAGGGCAGACAATCCATCCCTAGAATCCTGAAGAGTATAGTTCTTGTGCTTATTTCACATTTCAACAGAGGTTGAAAAATGTAGCAAGTCCTCATGGAAATTTCAGTGATGGACTCTCGCTGTCAAATTTCTAAATGGCCCTGTTTCTCTTCTCACACCCAGTGGTGAATGTTAAGTGCTAGTCCTAAAGCTATCTAGATCTTGCCACACCACCCCCCTCCCTCGAAATGAGCTCAGACGAAAGGAAGCAGCCATCACTCTAATGACAACATGGGCATGCTAGAAGATCCCAGGTTTTAGGAGCAGCTAAAAGGAGGTCCTGGAATCACTGTACTCATTGTGTTCTCTCAAATGGGTAACTTTCACTCCCATCAAAATAGGAGACAAAAAAATTCATCAGGAAGTGTGTCACAATTTCAGACTGACAGATGGAGGTATGTAGCAATACATCTTTTATTACTTCCCTTGACAGCTACAGATTGCATACTGAGTTTAACTGGGCTGATACACATATTCTGCAGGTGTATTGTTGAGAAGAAAAATTTTGGACATTTTTCTAGATATCACAGAGATAAAGTGCCTAGGTATGGAAAGAAATTTCCTAGTAGTCCAAAGAATGCTTCTCCCTACTGTTCAAATACTCTCTAGTTATGTAATCCTAGCACAGGCATTTTGATGCCTAGCAAGTTTATTTTCAAAAATGGCCAGCCTGCATTGGAGGTTTCTCTTCTGTTGTGTTTATCAATGATTCCACAACAGAGGGACTTTCTTTACTAAAGCCTCAGGCCACATAGGGACTACATTCATGTCATGCAATAAATAAATAGCTTGGGATGATTAAACTTCATTTTCTCAATTTGATTTTCAAAGTTAAAAAACTGAAATTGTGCTGTACCCTTACAGCTACTTTAGGCAGCAAGTATTCACAGCTTAGAGAAGCCAGTTCTTCAGTAGCCAGTAAGACTGATGTCATACTGCATTTGATGAAAGAGCCTTTCCAGAGGCATTCACACCTGATAAGCACATTGTGTCGACTAGAGTTACAGATAAACAGAAGAAAAAATCATTTTCTACCCCAGTGTCAGATGCCACAGGTATATCAGCTAATTTCTCTGAGGAATGTGGAATGTATTTGGTATTTCCACCAAATAATTGTTCTGCCACCATCTGCAAGATGTGGAGACAGCAATGAACCAATTACATTTTTTCTTATCTCCTGATGAAACTCCCCAATAAAACACCAGGCAGGATCCCTACCAGAAGACAGTTCTGGTGTAGATGGAGATCAAAAGTAGAGGTGGGATGACTGCAGCAACTAATGGCCTGAAAAATGGTGCTGTGGGCATATTTACATTATATCATATACAGGAATAAGTATAATTTATATGTATACTTCATTATATACTACATTATATTTTAAAACATATCAAGTTTCCCATCTCTAACTGGTCTAGTTGACATACTACACTACACGGGCATTTAATCATGTAGCTTTCATCAATTTCAGTGAGAAACACAGAACCCAACCATTCCTTGATAATCCTTTAAATTTTAAAAGTTTGCCTTATATAAAGGAAGGGAAAAGAAATGTTGGGAAATATCAGGAAGGGAGACAGAACATAATGACTCCTAACTCTGGGAAACGAATTAGGGGGGGTGGAAGGGGAGGAGGGTGGGGGGTGGAGGGGAATGGGTGACGGGCACTGAGGCGGACACTTGACGGGATGAGCACTGGGTGTTTCTCTGTATGTTGGTAAATTGAACACCAATAAAAATTAATTAAAAAAAAAAAGTTTGCCTTATAAAATCTATGACTTGGCTATGTTGGAAGCCTAGATCATGACCAAGACAAAGTATATGGCTAATGCGGTGGATCTACAGAGTGCTACAAACCAACCAAAACAATGTGGCTACTTTATAGAGAAGGAAACTACATTCTGCCATAAAATCAGAGCTTCTCCTGTGACAAGGTGATGAAGAATCTTTAATCAAACATTATTCTGGGTGAGTCTGTGAAGGTGTTTTTAGATTGATTTAATATTTGAATTGATAGAATGAGTGAAGCAGACTACTCTCCCTAGTTTGGATGGGCCTCATCCAATCAATTAAGGGCTGAATCAAGGGACACCTGGGTGGCTCAGTGGTTGAATGCCTGCCTTCGGCCCAGGGCATAACCCTGGAGTCCTGGGATCCAGTCCCACATCAGGCTCCCTGTGTGGAGCCTGCTACTTTCTCTGCCTGTGTCTCTGCCTCTCTCTTTGTGTCTCTCATGAATAAATAAATAAAATCTTTAAAAAAAAAATTAAGGCTGAATCGAAAAGACACCCCCCCCCCCACTCCCCAAATAGGAGGGAATTCCTCCTGTCTGACTGGCTTGGAGCTGGAACTTGGCTTTTCCTGCCTTCACACTTGAAATGAAACATCCACTCTCCATGGACCCCAGGCCTGCAGGCTCCAGGACTGAAACTACATCATCAGCTCTCCTGGTTCTTAGGCCTTTGGACTTGGACTCAGAACACACCATCAGCTCTCCTGGGTCTCCAGCTTACCAGCTGCAGATCTTGGGCCCTTGCAGCCTCCATAATCACAAAGGCCAATTCTTTATTTAATTAAAAAAAATCATATATCACTTATATGGGCAATTTAAGAAACAAAACAGATGAACACAAGGGAAGGGAAGGAAAAATAAAATAAGAAAATCGGAGACAAATCATAAGAGACTCTTAACTCTCAGAAACAAACTGAGGGCTGCTGGAGAAGGGAGGGGGCTGGGAGGATGGAGTGATTTGGTGATGGACATTAGGAGGGAATGTGATGTAATGAGCACTGGGTATTATATGCAACTGATGAATCACTAAATTCTACCCCTGAAACTAGTAATACACTATTTGTTAACTAAATTGAATTTAAATACAAAAATTTTTAAATATCATATATATACGACATATATATATATATACACAATCTTAATATATATACACTTTTAAGATGTATACATACACACTTTTAATATACTTATTATATCAAATATAAACACACAAACCCTACTGGTTCGAAAAGATCAGATGAAAGAAAGAAGACCTGTTCACAGATGATAATATTTTATTTTTGCCTGCAGAAATTATCATTCACACAAATTCAGGCACATGCATGTGCTCCCCCCACCTCCCTCCAAGGCTACAGGTGTGACCACTCATGCACCACTTGCTGCTAAACCTCAAATCCTTATCAGATATGCCAAGTAATAGTTAATCAAGCTGTAAAGAATTTTGCTTCTTCATTCTTACTGACTTAAAAGCAAGGGCTTCTGAACAATCCTATGAATTTTAGGGCCTGTGTTCTTCTCACAACACCCACACACCCACACATACTTAAAGTCATCCTTGTATGGGGTTCACAGAGAGAGGAAACAGAAGGTGTCAAAGGAGATACTTTTTAGAATTGCAAAAACCTTCCAGGATCACAGACATTCTTTTTCAATATACAAGCTAAAGACATTTTAGGAAAGCTCACAACTGGCTGGGTATGTGGAGACTTGTGAAGTGAAAGGGAATTTAAGATTCATTAAACACTGTCATGGCTAAAGACCTATTTGCTCAGGCTGGGGACTCGTGTTCAGGAGTCTGCCATGCCATCCAACCCCAGAACGCCCAGCAGTCTCCTTGACCCTGCCAGCTCACTGGTCACAGTTTGCACTAAAGGAGACTAATTCTGAAGTGAGCATGTACCTGCACAGGGCTGAAAGCCAAGGTCTTGGTGTCTTGCATTCTTGCCCTCACACATCCCTTCTCCTTTCTTCCCAGGGGTTAAGAACAGAGGCTCTGGAGCCAGATCCTGGGTTTGAATACTCTTTCTGACACTGATTAACTATATGTGACCTTGGGGAAACTATTTATCTCTTGATGCCTGTTTCCTCAGCAGCAAAATGTAAATTATAGCAGTGCCTACCATGTAGGGCTATGAGGATGAAATAAATTCAAACACAACATGTTCTTGATGCAGTCCTGGCCTGTGGGATGTGTCTGAGTCAACCCTTACTAATCCTATGGAGTCCATTCTTCTGGACCCAACAGGTAGTAACTTGATTTTGGTTCATTTATTGCATTTCTCACATGGTATAGAAAGCACCCACTTACAGCCCGCCACCCCCTAGACTGAGCAGGAATCACATGTTCTCATTATCTTTCCCACCACCTAGTGTTGGCACACAGCAGGCACTCAGTAACTGTGGATTGAGTGCTTCAAGACATAACTAATTCTAACAAGGAGAGCTTGTTCATAGGCTGCTGATTATCAATGGCAATGGCACTGCAATAAAGGGAAGCTCCAGGTAGAATTCCGTGAAGAAACACAATTCATCCTTTTGTTGTATAATCAAGTCCTGGGATTTTTTATTTGTTTAAATTCATTTGCTTTAACATCTTTCAAATAAGGTCATTTTGTTTACATATTTGTCTCTCTTAATGGCACAGAGAGTAAGGATAACAAAGCTGACCGAATCAGTCTTACTTTTGCCCCAGGAAAACAAAATTCTAGAAATATTTATGAGAAATCGCCTATGGTTACATTTAATTATCAATTGCGCATAACACATAATTATTAAAGAGTCATTAAGAAATACCCTTCTAACAAAACATCAACAGACCCAGGATAAAACAGAGGTTACAACTACATCTTTTGAGGCCTGGCTCCCCCAAAATGACATTTCTTTTTACTACAAAAGGGATAAAAAGATGACTGCTAGACCAACCCTAGTCTCAGATATGATTTGAACTTGGTTTCTAAAAACCTTTTGTAGAAAGTGTTCTTCTTCTGAAATCTCCCATTAAAAAGCAAGCCCATGAGACACATTCCCAAGGTGTTAACTACGGGGACAGACACACATATGCACACACCTACGCATCCTATACTGAACCAGTTTTTTTTTAAAAAGGTTTTTATTTATTTATTCATAAGAGACACAGAGAGAGAGGCAGAGATACAGGCAGAGAGAGCGAAGCAGGCTCCATGCAGGGAGCCCAATGTGGGACTCTATCCAGGGTCACCAGGATTGCGCCCTGGGCCAAAGGCAGTGCTAAACCGCTGAGCCACCCAGGCTGCCCTATACCAGACAAGTTAAGAAGATCAGTAAAAGTCACAGCATTTTTCCCATGTGACTTTTTTTATTCCCATACAAAACATGCACAGATGTTTCTGTTGGATTACAGACGTCACTGTCAGGTCAGATTAATAAAAGCCTATTTTCCCGTTAAATAAGAAAAAGAAGTAATAAAGGAATTCATATACGCTCATGTTCTGTAATAGAAAAGAATTGGTGAATTTGCATTTTATGTTTCCTGGCCACATACACTTTTCATTTAATTAAAAGAATTTGGGAAGAAGAGTCTAAGTTCTCATGACTACTATGTAGTGTGAAGAGCTCTAAGAGCATCCTGGAAAACAGTACTTCTTTGCAGTGCCAAAAAGCACACTTGAATTGAATATTAAGTGAAGTGAGTTACTCCAAAGCCAAAAGAAAGATTGCTGAGGGCAGCTCCGGTGCAGGCCAGGGTGTGATCCTGGAGACCCGGGATCGAGTCCCACATCGGGCTCCTTGCATGGAGCCTGCTTCTCCCTCTGCCTGTGTCTCTGCCTCTCTCTCTCTGTGTGTCTATCATGAATAAATAAATAAAATATTTTAAAAGGAAGGAAGGAAGGAAAGAAGGAAGGAAGGAAGGAAGGAAGGAAGGAAGGAAGGAAGGAAAGAAAGAAAGAAAGAAAGAAAGAAAGAAAGAAAGAAAGAAAGAAAGAAAGAAAGAAAGATTGCTGAAAGGTTTAGCTAGTTTAGTTATACAAAAATAAACTGGGGAGCAGGAACCCCAGGAATTGACTCACCACTATATCCTCAGGGAATGTGTCTCTGCTGAAGGAGCCATCGTCAAACACGACCTCATAGAAGGTCTGCGATGTCACAGCAATCACTCTGCAGCTGTAATACCGGGTGTTCCGGTGCTTTGTGATGACTGTCTGCCCCACAGAGATACCCTTCTCGCCAGCCTTGGACTTCTAAAAGAAGGGGCACAGATAAAGGAGAGAAAAGAAACAGGAGAAAGATAAAAGGTAGGGATGGAAAATAAAATATATATTTATTTAGAAAAAAAATTCATGTGGTCATGATACATATTTCTAATTTTTAAACTCTTTACTGGGGAATAATTTCAAACCTAAAAGTTACAAGTATATGAGTTGTACCTATGTATTCTTGACCTTTTACCTAAATTTACCTATTGTTATCAATATCAATATTTTTAACATTTTCCTATTTCCCCATTTTTGCATATTCTGTCTCTATTTTATATACATGTATATTTACATATATAAAAATTGTATGTGGGTCTGTTATATAAATATTAACAGTCCACCCAGAATCATCTAAGAGTAAGCTACAAACGTCACCGGCTTTTACTCCTAAATACGTCAGCTGTGTATTTTCTAAAAATAGGCATTTCCCTTCACATAACCATGGTACAGTTACTAACTTTAGTAAATCTAACATGGATATGATACTTAGATCAACCATGTATGTTCTAATTTTGTCAACTGAGCCAATAATGATCTTCACAGTTTCTCCAACTCTCCCTACCCCATCCCTGCTCTCAGGGGCAAATCCAGGAGGTACTGTACTTTGCTGCCACTTCTCTTTAGCCCCTTCTAATCTGGAACATTTCTACACCCATTCTTTGTCTTTTTACGATAAGTGATACTCCTGAAGAATACAATTCTCCCTCTCCCTCCTTTTTTAATACAGCATTTGCCTGATGTTTCCTCATGATTAGATTCAAGCTATACATTCCTGGCTAGAACACCACACAGATAATGTTGTATTCTTAGGATATCACATCTGGAGGTCCATGATGTCTGCCTCTCAATGGTGATGTTAATTTTGATCCTAAACAAACTGTAGTCCAATTTCTCCACATTATAATCCCCCCTTTTCCCTTACAACTAATAAGCAATTTGTGAGAGAACCTTTAATACCATGCAAATATCCTGTTCCTACATATCTGCTTAGGTTTAGCATCCACTGACGAGTCGTGCCTGATCCAATCTTTCCTGTGACAGTGGTGATATGCTGACTTCAGCTGCTCTGGTAATCCTTCCACATTTACTAGCAGGCACCTGGCACCTGTTAAACAGGAGTCTTCTACTCTCCACACATCCACTCTTATGTGGGAGGGGAGGAAAAAAGAAGCCGGCAGAAATGGTCTGGGGCCCACAAGTCAGGCTATGGGGAGGAAGAAGAGAGGAGGGCAGTCCCTTTGCTATTCTAAGAAGTCAGGACATTATTCTGTGGGTCGAAGGAAGCCACTGAGAGGTTTAAGTATAAAAGTGATCCAGGTTTATATCGCCATAGTTGGAGAAAGGTGAGGGGGGAACTTACTGTGATGGGCCAGGTGGGAGACGAGGGCCTGGAATAAGGAATTCAGGACAAATGCTCACGATTTGGATGGAGGGCTGGGTTGGTTGGGTGGCTCCCTCCCAACAAGCATATTCCTACAGTCTCCTAGTTGTAGACTGAGCTCTGCCATCTAGTTTCTCACATGCCTAACAAAATAAAAGGGTATTTTCCTCTTTGATGTCATTCCCCAGTGTAGACTGGGTTGGTTGGGGAAGTTTTCTTTGCCTTTAGGTGTAGTTAGGTGTATAAACATCTCGACAAAGGACAACAGTAAGAAGGCTATAGTGATTTAAGGGCACTATGCTTGAAGTAGATATCATTTGTTTGATTTTAAGTTTTTTTTTTCTTTTTAGTAATTTTGACTTCCAACATGGTGCTTGAACTCACAACCCCAAGATCAAGAGTGGTGTGTTCTTCTGATTAAGCCAGCCAGACACCTGTGATGTAAAAATCATTAATAGCTAGGCCACAGTATGTTATAGTTGCTGAAATAATTACCTAGTTGCCTGTTTCATTTCTCTACCCAACCTCCTTAAATACATCTAAACTTTTAAAGTAAGAACACAATTCAAATATCATAATGAAAATGAGTAAAAAGCACAGTCTGCAGGTATCTAATTCCAACATTTGGCCCACAACCACTTAAGACTGTACAGGTCACAGCTGACCATGTGTGACCATACACAGTGGCCATGAGTGACAATGGCTGTGCTTTCTGCAGACATTCCTCTTTGTCAAAATGACTTAAAAACACTCCTGTTTAAGACTGCAAGTGCTGTATTTTACTATGGTATTATTAGTTCCTTTGTGCATATTTTATTAAAATTGGAATTAACCCTCAAAGGAAAAAATGGTTTGGATTTTAATTCTAAGCTCTGCTACTTACTAGCTGTGTGATCTTGTGATCTTGAACCTTTATCAGCCTCAGTTTGTTCATCTGTAGAAGGGATAATACTTACATTAAAGATTTCCTATAAAAACAGGATAAAGTACATAAACTACCTAGACTTATGGGCAATTGGTTCTTAACAACTGTTAACTGGTTTCATGTTTATAAGTGGAGAACATACCTACCTAAGGCCCTAGCCCCAGGTTAATACGCCACTCTTCTCTGCCATCTGCAGTAATTGGCGTATATGACTGCAGCACCCTGATTTCACATAACAAGGCTGAATCCAGCCCCAAACCATCAGTGTCCTGCTCTTTACCTCCTTTGCTTCTAACTCTTGCCAAACATAGGCACAAAGCTATGGTCCTCAGGAAGGAAGGCACAAGGAGGCCTCCTCCCCCACCTCCAATCCTCCCACAAACTTTGTTTGCAACTCTCTTAAAGCCCTGCCCAAATGACACTTTCACTGACTGTTCCTCCTACAACAGGACAAAACCCATGCATCAGTGCCACGCCTACAAGTCTTTTCTTCACGGTACCCAGAACAGCACGTACAACACTGTGGCTGCAGGATGAACAATGAATGAATGAATGAATGATTGAAAGAACAAATAATTTTTAAAAATGAATGAACAAACTGTGAGGATGGGTACAGACACATTTTCAAAATGGGAGAGGACTAATTCTAATCATTCATAGCCCAGAAAGGGGAAAAGAAAAAAAAAGGGAGGGAAGGTTTAGGAAGATGTTCATCTTTCTTGGGGGTGGGTAGGCATATATGTGGGTAGGGAAGGAATAAAGAAGGTTTATGGTAAAATACACAGGGTCTGGAAAGAAGTTGTCAGCCAGGGGAAGAGAAAAATGATACAAATTTGACAGAGGAAAGGTTGACTCTAGACTACAACCACCTTTTTCATATTTAGGACCTAAATTTTATGCAACTGGCTATTTGGAAAGATGGTCAGCACAAAAAGTAAATACTTTCATCTAAAAAAAATTTCCATGAGCATCAGGCATGACCATTTCATGGGGAGTACTAAGGAAAAGAGATTTTGTCCATAGTGCTATTTTGATAGGATTTCTGATTATTTTTGCAGGGAAAATTTATTTATTGATAAGCATGCCCTTAACTGATTATACATTCTCAAAAACATTTCCTGTCAGAAAAGCCTAAGAATCTATTGATGTTAACATTGTCATTTCTGATCAAAGAAGACAAACATGATGCAAAAGCCTCCATCAAATTATAGAAATGTCTATGGTATTTTGAAGATTAGTACACAGGCTAAGGTTGTAAAAGTTAAATTTCCTTCAACATGCATTAAACAGAAATGAACAAAAATAAATAAACAGAAATGAACAAACAGTGGTTTAAGGGGAAAAAGCACAATTTCTTTTAAATAAAGCTAGAGTCAGTTTGAAATGCTAAGGATGGGAGAAAATGTTAAGAAAATGTTACAGACATTTCACAAAAGCATCAGAGTTCTTGGACACAATTATACATGTAGAGTTACCAACATACGTCCATATACCTGTGTTAATTAAATTCTCCCAATAACTCTGTGAGATAGTTATTTTCATTAAATAGATGAAGTAGCTGTGGTACACAGTCAAGGGCCTTTTCCAAGATCTCAGAGATGATGAGAAGCTAACATGAGGCCAAGAGGCAGGCACTCTCCTATCTCGAGTGCCTTTGTATCATCAATGAGGAGAATAAATCTGGACAGAAATCAGAGGAGAAATAAAACCTACCAGGAAATGGATCTAATGGAATTCAAGCACTTGCCTAAAGAAGTTACATTTTCTTTTTCTTTCTTTTCAGGCTTATTGAACACGTCCTCTGTTCCACATACCCACTGAGATACTTCTCAGGTAAGAAAGCATTCATTTTCCTTGGTCTACTCAGAGTTCAATTAGCAAATTGGATTTGAAACCTATCTGGAGATGAAAAATGTAGGATGTATAATTGCAACATGCAGTCCATTTTTCTGTACGTACACACAACACATATACATACACTGTGGTAAATTGCAAAAATGCCCATAAATCTTCACTCCTTCCTGTTTTTACATCTATTCAATGACCTTGCAGCTCCTCCTATCAAGGGCTGGACGCTATTTCCCTGCCCTTCAAATCTGGGCTTACCTCATGCCTTAGCCTACCTAGGCCGAAAGAATGTAACAGAAGTATGCCAATTCAATGCCTTTGCTCAAGAGGCACACTTTTGCTGTTTCTTTCTAGGGGCCCTAGACTCTGTCATGTGAGTAAACTCAAGTTATCCTACTGGTAGGTAAAAGATCACATGGACCAGAGCTGAGGCCTTAGACATGAAACCTGACAGGAAAAGGTAAGCTGTTCTGCAGCTGACCATACATGAATAAGGCAATTGTCCTGGGAATAGGGGAACCACCCAGCTGAGTCCAGCCTAAATCTATGACCTACAGAATCACAAGCTAAAGAACTGTCATTGTTTTAACATTGTTTTAATCATTTGTGATGGTTTATCACACACACAACCAAGAAAAAAGAATACTAAGAAAAAATATACCAAACCACTAGCATATGTAACTCCAGGTAATGGAATTTTATTTGCTTCTTTCATGTACTTCTCTGTACTTTCTATTATATATTTCTTTAATTATTATTGAAACACTAAATATAATAAAATCGAAAAGTCCTTGCAAGTTTCTAACTTATTTTAATAACAACCAATTCACAGTCAGGTCTACTTAACCGATATGCTCAAAAAAAGAGAAGCCAAAATATTAAGAAAAGACAACATTCATCATTTATCTTTCAGTTAAACAAGATAAAAGAAGGACTTGAAATGAACACTTTGTAAAGTGGAATGATAACACAGATTTAGCTATAAAATCTCATCTGACTTAACTTGTATTTCTTATATTTAGGTCAGGCATGAGATAACAAAAAAGGTGCCTTTATTTTGTACTTAACTATCATTGATTCCTAAGACATGTTGTTTCAGAAAAATGGATAAATTTTCTCAGGTTTGGGGTTCTATTTAAAAAAACAAGAACAACAACAAAACAAAAACAAAACCCTTCAACAAATCTTTCTAGGACTCTTTGCTATACTCGCATCCTATCACCCCTAAGGGGCAGGATCCAAATAATAGGATCCAATTGTTTAAATGTACAAGAGTTTTCTTCCCACTATGTTGCTGTCAGGTTTGGGCTTAGAAAAGAAATAAGTCCTAATTACATAGCACTCTAACTTTCCCAAGATTCTACTGATGTGGAAATAAATAGTCATACTTGAAGAAAAAAAAAAAGATGTCTAACTATGTTCCTAATACCTGGACTGGCTCATTAAAGGTATGCCAACATCAAATAGGTTAATTCCAAGAAATTTAAAGCCAGTGTTGACAAAACAGGATGAAAGAAATCATTGCTGCTTACCTGATGAGTATACTATGGCAGTAAATTCTGAGCCAAAGATCCAAGAACCAGCTAGCAAGTATTGCAAAGAGGAAAAGCAATGCAAGGATGGACACTGAGTGAAAAAAGTGGCACTTAAATAAGCAATAACTGAGTGCTCATTACAAGTAAGGCACCTTGTTAGGTGAAGAGTAAAATAAAAGAATAAGAAAGTCTCTTCTCTCAAATAGATTAAAGGCTGGTAGGAGAGACATAGCTGACCAAAATGCAGTCATCAAGAATGCCCAGATGAGCACAGGAAGGGACCATTCAACAGGTTTCACTATAGGGAACATCTGAACCAGGTCTGAAGGACACATGAGGCTCCTGTACCCATCAGGGAGGCTGTTTGCAACAGGGTTTGGTGCTGTGAACCCCTACCCCTGGCTACCTTGTGAGCCTGTCGGCATCTACTCAGAACAATGTTTTAAACAATGTTTTTAAATGTTTATACATTTAAATGTATAAAATAAAGCAACAAAGACTACAAAAGAAATGAATTATATTGAAACAATACTGAAAAACAAATTTGTGGTGTAATATCTTTGCTTCTTTAATAATGTATTAAATACGAATGTCTAGTGGCAGGTCTAATACCTATTAATATTCTAGTTTCAAAGTTGTGAAGAACATAAGCAATATTTTGAGATCTCAATAGTAATGTGTTTTCTATGTGGACAGAGTCACATAAACTGTTAATGCCACCACTGCCTCAAAACTAACAGAATTGTTTAAATAGTAGCTAGAGTTAGTAGAAAATAACTGTAAATCTTTCCTCATCCTCTAAGAGACAAATTTTTCTTGATACTAAAGTATAAAAAAAGATTTTACCACCTGGAATATTTAAAGGCACAGCCGTCAACCTTCTAACAGCCTTATAAAAAATTACAACAATATTATTTATTTAATGGTGCTTGTATACACTGAAGATAAAAGGACACAGCAAAATGAAACTGAATGAAGGCATCTCTGTGAAGGGTGAAGTTATGGAGGCACTATGAGTAATAATTCTGGGTGACCTAAAGTGACACAAGAACCTGACTTAAGTACTGAGGTTGGAGTGTGCACTGCATTATCAAATAGCACTTCTCCCCACTGGGTTGAGAGCAGGGAGCAGTTAGTTCACATAAGACCCTCTCAAGCAAAGGCAGAAGCAAGGAAAATCCATCTACTGATTCTCTAATCAGACTCAGAAAAGGCTCAGCTGCATTTACATCTTGAAGAAGGGTCGCCTACCATCTGACCAGATGAATCATGGGCAGAGATAGTATCTTAGGGAAAATCCCTGACTGGGTTCTCTATCTACATAATAATGTTAATGAAGGGTGTAAATCTGAATAAAATAGTACATGCAGAGCCAGCAAAGCTGGAGAGTTGAAGAAATGAAGTAACTTATCCAATGAACAGGCCAAAAAGGACATTTCTATTTATTTTCAGTAACTCCTTCACCTTCTCAACCTAATTATTTCTCCCTAATTCTAATTCCTAGAGGGATCTGAGTAAATAAATACACACTATTCTTCTTTTACTAAACTCATGCAGAAGTCACTCATATAAATTTGCCTTGTAATAATGAAAGCTTTCTTTGTAAAATTACAAGATCTAGGTAAAAATCTTCTACCCAGAAGAACCTAAATACCTCGGGCTTCATAGAGAAATAATTGCTCTAACAGCAGAAATGCGCATGCAGACTTATAAAAATGTCACAAGTATTTAATTTTCTACATGTCTGTTCACATGTATTTTTATTTCTTGTGGGTTTTAAAGTACAAACCTATAATACAGTGGGAAATGGTGTTAAGCAGTTTCCCAGCAGATTTTTTTAAAAAGATTTTATTTATTTATTCATTAGAGACACACAGAGAGAAAGAGAGAGAGAGGCAGAGACACAGGCAGAGGGAGAAGCAGGCTCCATGCAGGTAGCCTGACGTGGGACTTGATCCCGGGTCTCCAGGATCAGGCCCTGGGCTGAAGGCAGCGCTAAACCACTGAGCCACCCGGGCTGCCCTCCTAGCAGATTTAAGGTCTTATTCACTTTAATGTCTATAGAAGTATAATTAACAGGCTGCAGAAGATACTGAGAAAAAACTAATTCTTTCCCATCTGAGTCATTAGCTCACCTCAGAGGTCTTGTTTGGTAGGTAAGTGAAGAGGACTGGACAGGAGAGAACCATCTTTAGATGCTCGCTTGGTTAATGTAGGAAACTCTCAACAGGTAGGCACCACTTGCTTTCTATTCTGAATAGTAAACAACTTACTTCAAAAACAGCAGACAGGTAAGTTCACATCAGTTAGGCTGGTGGAGCTGGAAGCCTCCCACTGCTAAGATGGGACTTGACATGAGCTCCTCCTAAGTCACAACCAACCTCATTCATTGCTACTGAACATGGGAGTCCCTGGATGCCTGCCCTCAGATGCTTTGCCTTGGGCTTTTACATTTCAGGTACTCTTCTGGCTTCTTCGGTAGCAATAGTAAAATCTGGAGAGAACTACAGTTTCAACAAAAATGTCAGACATTCAGAGTAGGCTGTGTGTATGTGTGTGTATATGTGCACATGTGCATGGGTAGAAATTAACAAGCTGATTCTAAAATTTATATGAATATGTGAAGAGACTAATATACTCAAAGTAATCTTGGAAAAAAAACAATGGTGAAGGAATTATAACTTGGGAAGGAGAAGGAAAAGTAGTGGCTCAGTTATAAGGTAAAACAACAACTTTTAAAAGTTACTTCAGATGAGACATTTTCAACAGAGAAAAGTAATAAGTGTCACTAAATGATAATTCTTGCCAATAAGGATTTTTAAATCTCAAATACAGTTGGAAAATGAATTAAAAATAGCTAAAATACATGTGAAAAGTGTTCTTATCAAGGAAAACCAAAATAAATCAGATTAATTAAATGGTTTTATAGTTTTTCCATGCCACCAAGAAGAAAACTCAGGTAAATAATGACGTCATGTAAGCTAATCCAAGCCATAGTCTCAAGTTGGAAAAGTGACTACCAAACCAGTAGTCTAAATGAAGTATCACAGATGCTCTGACTCTGATGACCTGGAAACTCTCTATCTTTTAATGAGTGGTGAACCTCTCTGAAGTGCCTTTTCATCATCTGTAAATTGCATACAAAAATGATACCAGTGCAGTGGTACTGTGCGGACCAAATGAGATAATGTAGTAATGTATGAAAGTACACAGTAAACTATAAAAGGCACTATACAAATATTAGCTATTATATTATTTTTTATTCACCTTATCTACATTGATACACTGCTCCCAAAAAAGGAGGGTGGTCCCCTTGAACAGAAGAGAAAATGACAGTGTGAAAGGCAATTGTGGTTCTATAAAGATACAGTAGTTATATGAGCATGAGCAAGAGAGGGGGAGAGAAAGGAGGAGAGAGAAGAGAGAAGTAAAGGGAGAAAGAGAAAGGGGGAGGAGAAGCGGGGAGAGAGAGACAGACAGGGACAGAGAGAGAAAGTGCGTGTGTGTGTGTGTGTGTGTGTGTGTGTGTGTGTGAGGGAGGGGATGAATGAGAGAGAGAGAGAAAGATCTTGAAATTGGAAAATTCCTAAGTTTCTTTTGAAATTTCAGGAGAAATAGCCATAGGGACAGTGGAAGAAAAGCCAGCCAGAAGCTTTCTACTGCCCATCACAACAGCATAAGTGCAGAATCTGCCTAGTTACCTCACCAATGTTAGTCAAAGAGGATAAACCCACAAAATCTTTCCATTATTAATCAAGAAAACGAATACCCATCTATTTATCTAGTGTTAATTAAATGCATCTATGTGCCCAACACCATGCTTAAAAAAGAGACGTGTGGGGGTTCTTGTGGAGACAGGAAGGGATGGGGAAAATTGAGAAGTTCTAGCAGGAATCTTTCCTTTCCAGTTTCATGCCTATGGCCCCCAAGTTCTCTCAAATATCAGCTAACGTTAATCTCTGTGGTCCCCACAGCCTCGGCCAAAGCTACTTCTCAGTATCTCGTGAGGACATCAGTCTAACACATGATAATGGTTATAACAGATTTGAAGGTACAATGAAAAGTACTGAATATAAGGGTTTGGAAATTCTGTATTTTCTCCTAATTCCTGAGAAAAGTATGAGGGGAGGGGAGCAAATTTAACCCAAAGGCTTATCGAATACTCAAGGAGGGCCAAATAAAATGGAAAGTAATAGATTAAGATATCTAATGCCCACAAAAAAAGAGCATTTCACTTCTCCTTGCCTCCTGCCCCAAGCAAAGACTTCTGAATGCCATCTCGGTAACACTGCAAAGAAAAAATGAAAAGAATGCTTTATTTTAAAATGTAGAAACAGTAATTTCTTATATTTCTTTGGATACTGCCCTCTATAATTTCACTGACCACTACATATGATGTGGGATAAACAGAGAATGCATGGCATCTCACAAAGAAAACAAGCCAATTTCAGATAAAGAATGGTCAAGAGGGACGCCTGGGTGGCACAATCAGTTGAGCATCTGACTCTTGGTTTCAGCTCAGGTCATGATCTCAGGATTGTGATCTTGGTGTCATGAGATCAAGCTCCGTGTTGGGCTCTGTGCTCAGTGTGGAGTCTGCTTGTGACTCTCGCTCTCCCTCTGCCCCTCACCTTATGTGCTCACTCTCAAGCACTATCTCTCTCAAATAAATAAGTAAATCTAAAAAAGAAAAAGAAAAAGAAAGAAAATAGAATGGTCAAGAAACCATTTAATTTTGCCTGGAAAGAAAAGTAGTACTGATTTCCAGGTGTGAAATTGTCAGACCCCAAGATGGCCACCAACATCCTGTAGAAAGGAAGGACAGAGAAGCTGGATGTCCCCAGGCTGACTGGCTTCTTGCCAAGAGACCGCACAATGGCTTTTTAGTTAATCCAGAGTTTTATACATCATGTTTGTTGAAAGTAGACATATAATGTTGACCTAGAGTACTTTTTTAGATAGAAATGTTGGAACGTATTTAATTGCCATTTCTACTGTTTGCAGTTAATAGTCTTAAAAAGTTACACTTTCATTATATTTTGTCAGTACCTATGGATTTCATTATGACTATGGCATATAATTACTGTTTTCTACATGAAGGAATTAAGAAACTCTGCCGCTTATGCTTTACAAGATGCTAGAATGTCAAATACCCTTTCCTTTTGTCTGTTGACACATTCCATTTGTATTTCTCCACTGTATCCATGGTGCTTCACTCTAATGCCAATGTTAAAATATGGGATTAGTGTCACTACTTAATTTTCTTAACAAGCTATCAGACAATAATGCATGCCTCAATTATATTATTTTTTTTTAAAAAGACTAAATTGCTGAAAAGTTTAAAATTTTCTGGGTACTGAGATACATCAATTCTGTGAAAAAGTGAGCGAGCATTTTACATGGAAACACACCTTACCTATACTAAAAAATGAAACCAGGTAAGTGGTCCTTGGAGAGGAAGACTTGATTTCTTCAGTATGTATGGTACTTTTAAGTTGCCAACTATCAACTGTGCCATGAAAACACTCCTCCACGCAGTGCAAGCCTAGGTCTGCTGACTGGCTCCCAGGTTGCATGCAGGCTGTGTGACGGGAATAACAGAGCCAAGGAGGAAAGACAACACCAACAAGTTTCTCCTGGGGATTCTGATGAGTCTGCTTTTGTGATAAAAAACAAACACCTGCACCAAGATGCAAATCTTTCTTGATTTTTTTAAAATAAAATCTGGATTCATTTGCGGCCAGAATAAAAAGTTTAGCAATACATTCTTTTCTGTGAAGCCACACATTATTACACATTTTGAGAGAGATGAAGATAACCAAAGCTGTCAGATAAGAGATCTAAATTAATCAAGGCTCTACAGAAGGTAACTATTAACACTCATGTTAAAACCATGTAAGGCCTCAGCCCTTCCATGTGGCTTCAAAGTTATTTCAGGGGCTCCTCAGGCCTTCAAGAGTAAGTACTGTCTATTTGTAAAATAAGATGTCCCACACAATATATATTCTAACACTTTTCCAGTGCATTTGGTTGTTTCCAGGAGATATATTTGAGATAATGTTCTTTTATCCAACCAGATTAAAGGATCAGAAATAAAAGTTTGGAGAAAGGCTACTCTAAGGGAAGAGATATTTCTCTGTACCACCTGGCACCTTACACTGCTCTCTATCCATAGATGAGGATGTGGCCTTGCTGACTCTGTATCTGATTCAAGAACTGATTGCTTGCAAGAATTTCCTTAAATGGAAAGGCCCAGACTCTGAAAGGTGAATTTTTCTAGAAGAGAGATATAAATCCTTAATAAAGAGCAACTGCATGGTCTCAAAATATGACTTTTATTCAGATCCAGCAGCAGCAGCTAACTCCATGCAGGCACTGCCACAACTCGGTAGCCTCAATAGGGAACAAGGTATAGCAGAAGCACCACCCCCAGACATCCTGTATGCTCTGTCTGCATGGTCTCCCCATTCTGACCAGTTTCTGTGTCCTTGGCTGATTAAACCTGGAATCGGCAATGGAGGCATCTGTTCTCTCTTCCCTAAGATTCAAAACCCCTTGAAATACCACTTAGCATCAGAAATGGGTCTAAAACCCCTGCAGATGGTGTGTGACCTGGGACCGGCCCCTTCATAAGGGGTCAGACTTTGAAAAAGACCTGGAAAGGGGGGAAGGACAGAAGAGTAAGTTGAAGACGGCTCAATTTGAGGCAGAAGAGCCTCTGGCTGAGTCTGTGAGGGCACAACCAGGAGCTTCTGGCAGAGTGTCAGCGGAATCTCTCTTCTCTGCCTCACAGCCAGGGCCAGTGACTAAACACTAGGGCCGTCCCATCTTCTGTTTCGGGTCCACTCAAGCCCTTTTCTCCTGACAAAACGCATGGGGGAGAGAAGCTCTGTGCTCACTGATCCCACCCTTCCTGTGGAAATGGCTACAGAAGTAGGAGGAGGAAACTAAATGTGGGGTATTGAATAGAGGGCAGAAAAATTTGAAATAGGATACACTTCATCTTCTCTATAAAATTAAGTAAAATGATGTTTTCACTGGTTTTACATAATAAAGTAAACAAGGGGAAGATTCATTCCCAATGTAACTATTCTAAAATGTCTCTGCTAAATATTTCTCCTCCCAGACAGAGCTGGTGTTAACTTTCCGTTACCTAGGATACATGAATTGAGATGGCAACCAAACATTTCTATTGATGAAAGGATAAGGGATTTCTTTTATTTACTGTATGTTTGATTGAGGAAGACTGACCAGACACAGGCCTGAATCACCACTGTATTTTTTTTAAATCACTGTTAAGAATTTTTTACTCCAGATCTTTTCTTGGGTTAGAATTTTCTTTTCTTTCTTTTTTTTAAAAAAAGATTTTATTTATCTATTCAAGAAAGACACAGAGAGAGAGACAGAGACACAGGCAGAGGGAGAAGCAGGTTCCCCACAGGGAGCCTGATGCGGGACTTGATCCCCGAACCCTGGGATCACAACCTGAGTAGAAGGCAGATGCTCAACTACTGAGCCACCCAGGTGTCCCTAGAATACTGTTTTTCAATATCAGTGCAAAGTCAGCAGGGCATTTAGAAAATGATTTATGTAGAATAAAAAACCATATACAAACACTAGATGATTGTGCACAAGTCTGAGAAGAGTATGGTAGTTATAGCAAACCTAACTAAACAGAGTGGGAGTTAGCAATTTCTAAACTGTTATAAGAAAAACATCCACCAAAACAATTCTACTGCCAACAAAATACAAAGACACCCAAATCTGGGAGATAGAAAAAGACCATTCAGATCATTTTTAGATGAGTGTTAGCTATATTCTAGTTCCCTTCCTTAAAAGACTGGGAGAAAATAAATTAAAAAAAAAAAAAAAGATTGGGAGAGAAACTAAAAGTGGACAGGGACAGAGTTGAGCCATAGCATTGAGATCCAGACTAAAGGAAGGAAAATAAAAAGGAAAAAGAAAGGATGGAGTCAATTCATTGCTGAGTTTGATTTGTCAACCTTATTGGAGCCAAAGCAAACTTTCTGGCATTAGAAGGCCGCACTTAGAAGAGACAAAACT
The DNA here is from genome assembly GCF_048418805.1 of Vulpes vulpes. NCBI lineage: Eukaryota > Metazoa > Chordata > Mammalia > Carnivora > Canidae > Vulpes > Vulpes vulpes. Next base: position 46,531,267 of record NC_132791.1, read on the forward strand.
CCCATAGTTGTAACCCTCTCTGTGAATTCTGACTGCCTTTAATAGAATTAGTGGCTTCCTTATTTGGGCTCCCAGAACATTTTATCCCTATCTTTGTTTAGCCTATCTTATTATGGTAATAGAGCATAGGAGCTAAGAGTCTGGGCACTGAATCAGGTGCCTGGTTTTGACCATTCTTCCTCTTACTATCTATGGTAATATATATTATAGAAACTCAAATACCCTTCACCTCAATTTCCTCATTTGTTAAAGGGATTAATAATAGTACCTGCTACAAATGGTGCTTTGTGTATTGAAGATTAAATGATATAATACTTGTAAAGTCTTCAAAACACAATTCAAGTTTTATGTTGAATAAATGTTTATCATCATTTCTTCAAAAAAGTACATCTGCTTAAAACAGGTGTGTGAATGAGGGCATGTCAGGAAGAATGTTTAAAGTTGGGCTGAGAAGTTAAAAAAAATTATGTTTTTATTTCCAGACACTCCATGGTCCCCTATATATTGAATTGAACACTTTCACAGCAATCTAACTGAAGTTCTCCATAACTAACCTTTGTGCCTAGATTATTTTTTATGAGCTGGCTAAATAAGTGCTAAGATACGAAAGGGGAGGTGGGCAGTATGCATGGCCAATCTGTTATGAAACAGTTTCTCTCTAATCCCGAAAGTCTTTAAAAAGTGGCTTTATTTCCTTAGTTTCAGTTCATTTTAAAATCTTGGAATGGGGTCACATTTTATGAGGGTTCCACCCCAATTGCATCCTTTCTTCAAAAAAGTTTAAAACGTTTTCAAGTTTGGAGACTATCCTGAAAGGATAACAAAAGGGAGCTGAGAATCAAAAGGCCACCCTCTAAAGAATAATGGGCTATAATAAGGAGCTCTGGTGCTGGACAAGTGGGTAGTGACAAGGTAGTGGGCTCTATGCCCACTGAAAATTAAAAGAATTTTAAACAAAACAAAACATCAAAATTTTATATTTTTTTGAAAATCCTATAATTGGTAGTATCAATGGTGTTATAATACTTACTGCCATATATTTTCATTGCTTTTACTATTCCTTAAAGGAAGACAGGATTTTGTTGTTGTTGTTGTTGTTTTAGATAAGAGGTGTTTAGGTGATGCTTGAAAGTGGGATTTGTCTAGACATACAACCGCTGAAGCCAATTCCATGACACTTGATCCAATGGTAAAATCAAAAAAAGAAAAGAAAACAAAGACCCCTAAAATTTTTATCAGCAACATAATATAAACACATGTAGTATGACAACCTATGATGTGACATCAAATGACCAGTTAATGATAACAGGAAAAAGCATATTAATAAGCCCTCAAATTGGAATATAAAAATAAACTTATTAAAGACAGAAAAAAATTGGACATATAAACATAAACCCTTGGTCTTTTGAAAAAAAAAATTATTTTCCTGCTCTGTCACAAACATGGCCCCATTGTCAAAGTAGCTGGTGCTCTCATGAAACCAAAACAAAAAACACCCTTCAGGGGCACCTGGGTGGCTGAGTGGTTGAGCATCTGCCTTTGGCTCAGGTCATGGTCCCAGGGCCCTGGGATCGAGTCCCACATGGAGCTTCTCCCTCTGCCTATGTCTCTGTGTCTCTCATGAATAAATAAATAAAATCTAAAACAAAACAAATCAAAAGCATCCTTCATTCCAAATTTGTTTTCTAATAGAGCACGTATAACAAAGAACCTGGGCTCCTTGATGAGTCATTGATTCCATGTTTGAAATAAGGAAATCAAGATGATTTTGCTATTTCTTATTGAAATAAAACAACAATTTCAAAGATGTCTGGAAGTGGTTTTAAATTAGGAAAATAAATTCATCTGGAAGAGGCTCCAAATGGTCAAAGTGTGACAGAAGCAACAAGAAGAAAATTATAGTCAGTTGGTACCCATTCAGTCTATAAAAGGCTATAAACCAAAATGATGCTCAAAAGGGTCAAATAATATAAAGTACAGTCAAGCAAAGTCTTACCTACTGATGTGAATTAAATAAATGCTGCCTGATTACAAAAACATAATCCTATGACCACCCATTAAGGGCCCAAGGGGCACCATACAGTAAAATGCAACATATGGTGAGATGTAATTTTGGTCTTCAAACCAAAATGCCTATTGGAACTAACTGGATTAAGAGTCATAAAACAGATACAGGGGTAGACTCCAGGAAAAAATGTTTCTAGAACCGTAGAACACTGGAGGGAGATATTGCTCCAGTACCCATATGGGAACTGAGTCTACCTTCTTCCTCTAGTAGAATACGTGGCCTTCTTGACCTTGATTCTGGCTTAAAAACTTCATGTTTATAAACATTTTATAAAATAAAAGACATGGATAAAAGTATAAATGCCTGTGGCAGAGTGATAGCTCTTTTGTTTCATATCTGGCAGCACTATACACACAGGCAACTATGTATACTCACTAGAGAAACAAAGCCCAGGGAAGCTTTGTGAGGATAGGTTGCATGCACTTCTACCCTCCCTGATCAAAACATTTCCAGTACATTTCTATGTCCTTAGCTAATCAGATGGAAGGTTTTTTGTCATTATGCATTTTCTCAAAAACTGATATTGGAAGTATATTATGCTATACAATATACTCCTGTGATTAAGAACCATTCTAGAGTTTAGAATTTAGAAGCTTTGATCATCCATCATTCTACATGTTGGTAAAGTGAGAGCTATTTTTACAAACCAAGCAAAGATTTTATTAATTTTGACAGGTATTTCACTCCAGTACCACCAAAGGTTAGCTATATAGCCATGCTGCTCTGAGCCCTTCACCAGATCCAGTGCAACATGGATCCTGTCCAGAGCCACACATAGTGATGACACAGAAGGGGTTCACTGAAGCTTGCCTGGGGAGCTGGCCTGAAGACCCAAAGGCTGAGGGAAAAAAGTAAGTGCCAAACAAGGCCTAAAGTTCTATTACAAGGATGAATGCCAGAATAAGACATGAAGAATGGCCAGAAGGGGAGAATAACAAAAGAGTAGGAGCTACCAAAACGGAAGCCAACATAACCACTACTTTCCATTATCCACATCAATAACACTGCTTTGAAGTAAGGTGCACCTATGAAGTATCTGACACACCCTTGACATAAAGATGCTCAGTAAATATCAGTTCTTTTTCTTTTCCACTAATCCTATTCCTTAGCATAGAGCATTATTGTAACAAATTTATACCAAGCAGTTTCCATGGGTGGCCAAAGAGCTAGTCAAAATACTACTTAAACCTAGCTAAATAATCTAATTAAAATAATGACCTAATTAAAAATAATTGAGTTAAAATAATATTGAATAAAATAATACCCAAAATATTTTCTCTATAAAAGTTCTTTCACTTTTTTGAATAGGTGTCTGTCTCCATCTTAATAGCCACAACTTAGAATAAGTATGAAAGAAACAAACTTCTCAAATGTCATATTTTTCAAGAGGAGAGGGCACCGACAAAAATGATGTACCTCATACAAGGTATTTATTAAAAAGGCTTTATTCATTGTAATGAACTAATGTATAAAGTGCAACTGATTTTAGTGCTCCAACACTGCATATATGGAATACTCTAATCCAACAAGGTTTATGGAAGTAATTTGCCCCCACAAAAAGATGTGTACATGTCATCTTCTCACCTCCATTGCCCTCCATTATTCAGGTGTCTCTTTCATTGAACACCCTCTAGTTTACTCAGGTGTGAGGAGACAGACCCTGTGTGGTAGCTGTACTTTCCAGGAAGTATTTACTTTAAGAGTGGCTCATTGTTTCCTTTGAAGAAGGAATATGTTTTCAAGGCTCCTAGTTTCAAAACCATTTTATGATTTATTGTGTTCTTTGGTTTTTTTCCTTACAAACATCTGTGTAACATCCACATAAGTGATTAGAAATACATCCAATACATCCAATAGAACCTTCTGAAATAGACCCAGGAAATAGTTCACACTAAATCATGGCCAAGGGTGGGTGGTCAAGTGCCACAACACTACAACATAAACACACATGCACACATTCACATGCACACACAAATGAAATCTTACATTTGAAAGACAGCAGGTGCCAAACAGCATGCTTGACAAAAACACTGAAAAAATACATATAAAAATTTAGATTAAAATAACAGGGATTAGCTGTGCACTTTCTGTAACATATTCATATCTTTAAGATTTTGGAAGCTACATATTTTTTCAAATACTAGCTTTTTTTAAAAGATCTATTTATTTTATTTTTATTTATTTATTTTTTAGATTTTATTTATTTATTCCTGAGAGACACAGAGAGAGACAGAGATATAGGCAGAGGGAGAAGCAGGCTCCCTGCAGGGAGCCCAATGCAGGACTTGATCCCAGGATGCTGGGATCACGACCTAAACTGAAGGCAGATGCTCAATCACTGAGCCACTCAGGCGTCCCTATTTATTTATTTGAGAGAGAGAGAGGGATAGCATGTGGCAGGGAGGGGCAGAGAGAGAGAACCCCAAGCAGACCTCACACTGAGTGCAGAACCCATCAAGAGACTTGATCTCATGACCCCAAGATCATGACTTGAACTGAAACCAAGAGTAAGATGCTTAACCAACTGTGCCACCCAGGCTCCCCTAAAATACCACATTTTCAATTGAAAGGGTGCTTATCATCTAATGGAAGAAGCATTATAATAAATCTGATGAGATTTTTACACTATTATCCAGAATGATTTTATGTTCAATAACACTGAAAAAGCCAGTATATCTAGAGTATTTTTGGCATTAAAGGAAGAGTAGAAGTTGCCTTAAAATGGTCCTTTTGGTGCAGAAAAAACCCACAAAAAAAACAAAAAATGGGGAGAAACAAAAAAATAAAGGAAAAAAAAACATAGAGTAAAAATGCAGATCCTAAGCTATGCAATTGTAGCTTCATACTTCATTTCACCTAAACTATATAGGTGTCTTCTATTCTGTAAAATGACTGACGAGTTCATCTGAATTTGATTTTATAGTTTTCATTGCTATGATTCAGCAATTGCCCACTACTCCCAAATAATCAAGGTATGGTGAAAATATAGCCAAACTATAGTTCCAACTCTTGAGAGCATAACCCCTGGCATATACAGTTTGCACAAAGAGAAATACTGGAATTAATTTGAAAAAGTAAAGCATATTCAGTGCAATAGGTGATCCACATGCTCTTAACCAAAGTTACCAGATTTTATGAACTCCTTCTGGTTAGTTGTCAAACATTTTGGGTAAGAATCCATACTTGAAGTCCAACTGAAGAATAATGAATAAGTAATAGCTACCAGGAATATATTTTGGAAATCCAGGATTCATAGTGCTTCCTGCCAGAGAACTTTGCAAAAACAATTTAAACACTAAAATTTTACCTTCATAAGGAAAACCTGCCATTTGATATAAATTATACGATGTTTTCCCCATGTTTCACAAAGTATACCAAACTTAGAGTGGATTCATAGGGGAGAGTAGATGTTCCTTTTGGTCATTATTTATGAAACAATTAGTAACATAAACCTGACTGAACCACACATCATAATTAGGAGGAAAGAAGTCCTGATTAAACATCTGGATCTCTTTAATAGCAACTTCAATATAATCATCAGTTAACCGCACAGCTTTGGAATATTAAAATAAGAATGTGTGATCCCAAGCAAAGCCTCAAATGAACACCTCTAGCACCATTCAAGGCTTGGAGTCATTCAACAAATAATAGAGAATGTGCTGAAAAAGCATTTACATTCCAGCACCTGTTGCTCATTAACTGAATCCACTTGGGCAAGGAATTGAACCTTGTTGCACTTAGGTTTCTTATCCTTGAGTAATACTACTTATCCATGAGTAATACTACTCATGTGGCCCAGTTCATATAGAACTGTAGCACCAAAGCCAGCAGCCACAGTAGTGAAAGAGAAAGTAATAATACAATTTTCATTTTCTGAGGGCTTATTCTGTGTCATGGACTGAAAACATAGTGAGACAGGCATGCCTTTATTTGTAGACAAGTAAGCTGAGGTTCAGAGATAAGAACGTGCACAAAGTTGCACATGTGTTGCTGGGAGAGTCCAAGTGTGAACACAAATTACTCTGACTTGAGAGGTCATGAGGTGGTTCACATCTCAAAATGCATTCCCATGTGTCATCTAATGAGGTAATGCTATTGACCACACATTATAAATGGCAAAGCACCAGAGTAATGCAATGTGTGATTACTATAATTTTTTTAAAGTTGCTAAAATGTACTTTCTGCTGAATATATAACACTATTCCTAGTAAAAACCCATCAATTCAAGAAACTAAGTAAGGAAAAAGTATGAATGAATGAATACGCAACTTGTCACCTAAAACATGAAAAGTAACTTCAAAATAGATGTGACAGTTGGTGATGTTATTTTGTACATTTGTGCATTCACACACATACAAACAAAGTCCCAACCCACAAACATCAAGTATCTCTCAAGGCGCCAATGGAAGTTGCTGGAATCATTAAAAAGCCAGGAGATTTATTGTGTATGGGTCATGGCTCCCCAAGTCCATACTGACTACCTGGCAGGCTGCTCACAGGAGATTATTAGAGACATAGGACAAGTATGTTAGGATGCAAATAGTCTGGCCAGCCCTCCCAGGGAAGCAAAGGGCAGCAAGTTAGCAAAGCTGCTCCCTGTTGGCAGCCAAAAACAATTACAGTTAACTGGAAAAGTAACAAAGGCGTATCAGCCATCTCCACACTGTCCTAATTTTTCTAAACTTTTAAAACAAATGAAAGATTCCATTTACCAACAACAGGGAAACTATAGTTAAATTCACATGCTATTTACTTGCACATTCTTTGTCCAGAAAAAGGTTCAGTCCTGAGTGAAGTAGAAAAGGCAGAAAAAAGTGACCTCTATACTTCTACATTTCTGCTTTTCTGAAATTGTCCTCACTCTTCTTAGGGCCTCCATGCTGCACCTAGCTTATCCTACCTCAGGCAGCAAGGCCCCAAATATCTGTGATCACTTGCCCCCTTCCTTTTACTGTGTTACTGTTCTGTGTTTCTTCTAGAAGAGATGAAATAAAACCCAAAGGCCAGAATGTATAGGTACATGGACCACAACACTGATGGGTCCTGGGCAAATACTAGTAAATAATAACGTATGATCCTTGCCCTCAGAGAACTCACAGTCTGGACATGTCAACAATGAGTAACATTACAGAGTAGAGCACGCTAGCCCTGGGAAGTGTACAGGAGAGAATATATATGCAGTATTGGCAACATGGAAGGAAGAAAGGACCTTACCACATTTGGGTTGACCTTATGGCGAAAGCATGTGATGTTCACCACGTATGGCCAATCGTCAGGCTCCATCAGCACCCCAGCAGCATGAGCACACGTGACATGGAAGGAGGCTGGGCAGCGGCCATAAGAACATTGGATACAGGCTCCAGAAACCTTCTTAACCCGGTGTCTGCAGAAGATGCATTTCTGGAGGGTTAAAACAAAGAACATCAATTCAAACTCTGTAATTCAGCCGACTTCCATGCCTCACAGAATAATAGCTATTGGAGGGGCAGAACTGATTATATCAACATGTCCTGACCCTCCAGAGGACCAAGTGATGAGAGCAACTGTGACAATATAAGTTGTATACTTTTAATGAAACATACTCTGATGGTCACATACTACCAAACAAACATATGTTGAAATACTTCCTGTGGTTAGGAAAGCCAAACTCTTTGCATATGCTTCTCTAGGCACAGTGAGGAAAGACTCCAAGGGTGCTCCTGTAAATTACCCATGAATGCTTCAGTTACTTCTCTTTTACCTTCTGCATGGCAGGGCTCTTGGTACATTAAGAGATAAAATGTGGGTTTGGAAGATAGGTACCTACTCTCCTAAATTAGATGAGGTCTTCAGAAATACCCTAAATAGCACAGAGATAGTCAAGGAACTGTAAAGTGTTAATGGTCCAATGTGGAAACTAGAGGCTCAAGTGTTTAGTAATACAAATCTGAACCCTTCATGATTGACATTAAAATAGGCTTCCCAAAGTGAGAAAATTGAAAATCACCCCAAAGGGCATAATTTTGTTAAGTTTCTATAGCTGCTATGCCTGGTGAAGAAAGAATGAAAATAAAAAGCAATAATTATTATCACAATCTAAAAATTAAATTGCAGGGGATCCCTGGGTGGCGCAGCGGTTTGGCGCCTGCCTTTGGCCCAGGGCGCGATCCTGGAGACCCGGGATTGAATCCCACATCGGGCTCCCGGTGCATGGAGCCTGCTTCTCCCTCTGCCTGTGTCTCTGCCTCTCTCTCTCTCTGTGACTATCATAAGTAAATAAAAATTTAAAAAAATAAAATAAAATAAAAATAAAAATTAAATTGCATACTATTAGCCCTATATATTATCAATATATTTGTTATGAAAGATGGGAAAAAATCAAACAGCTTCACTAAATGTACGATTAGTGAATTATTTAGGGTTAGAAAAAAAATGGTTCTAGAACAACATAGGGTAGGTTTAGAAAGCAGAAAAAATAGAATGATCAAAAAGCTTTGACTTTTCATTCCTAAGGATGAAAAAGGTCTACAATCTGATCAAATACTGGCACAGCTGCTCTTCTTTTATAGGGACATTTTCCTTCCCGGGACAGAAAAGGTACTTAAACTCAATGCCTTTTGGGGATCATAATATTTTATCACATACCTGTAAGAGTCAATGTGCACTTAACTTCTAACTCTTCCTTGTCCTCACATCTATCTGATCAGCAACTTTAGTCTTCTAGATTCTGTACCTTAGTCTTGCTCTGATCTTTCCCTGCCCATCTATACCAACTGCTACTGCCTCTGCCCATGGTACCCAGCATAGTAACGCCTTTCTTATTGGTCTTTTATTCCATCTCTATTCATCTTCCACAGGCCTGCCAGAATGATCTCTTTACAACATAAATCCAGTGTCAGCCCCCTGCTTAAATGTCCTTCAAAGGCTTCTCCTTATCTCCAAAACATTCCAGAAAGAAGGAACAGTATGACATGGAAGGGAAAAGCTTATAATAGGCCTTTAGAGTCTATCTGAGCAGTCTTATTTCTCACTAGTCCCCATAAGGGCACTACACGCCAGGCATTTTTATACACCCGGATTCAATGTACAATTAAGTACTTTTAAGTGGGAGTTAAGGATGTGGCTTAGCTGATTATCACACACACACACACACACACACACACACACACACACACACACCACAGAACCACAGAACTGAAATAGGACCCATTATAATCTGAATAAAAGCATTATTTAATATCTAGGTGTCTTAGCAATTGTTGCTATCAGTGTCAATACATTCTTGGTAATTCTTGGTATTTTGGGGTTTTTTTTGCCAATTCCAATTTTTAGATATGTGATGGCAGATATAATAGGAAAAACTCGTATCAAGAGCCCCAGACATAATCAGATAATCATTTAAGAGCCTAATCATACTACCTGAAGGGCAGCATTTGACTAAGTTCAGATATTGACAGATCTGAAAGTAAAAATGGTTTCCCATTTTCCTAATTAAATAGGATTTTTTTAAGAGTAGGAAAGACTGGGCAGCCCCGGTGGCTCAGCAGTTTAGCGCCGCCTTCAGACCAGGGCCTGATCCTGGAGTCCCAGGAATGAGTCCCACGTCAGGCTCCCTGCATGGAGCCTGCTTCTCCCTCTGCCTGTGTCTCTGCCTCTCTCTATGTGTGTCTCTCATGAATAAATAAATAAAATCTTAAAAAAAAAAAAAAGAGTAGGAAAGACTGAGGCATCTGGGTGGCATCTGGGTGAGCTCCCTGCAGGGAGACTGCTTCTCCCTCTCCCTATGTCCCTGCCTCTCTCTGTATGTCTCTCATGAATGAATAAATGAAAGCTTAAAAAAGAGTACTAAAGAGTATTATGACTTAAGCTAATTAATGAATTGGTAACTCCAGCCTCTTCCACCATCAACTTCCTAATTAAACAGAGGACCTCCAGGAAAGGCAAAGGAAACAGAGATAATACACTTAAGCCCAGTGAGGACTCAGTTCTTGGAATCTCATAAGGGAAGGCCTCTCCTTTCCCAGGAAGATGAGAAGTGGGCATTTCTAAGGATACAACCAGTATCCTTACAAAGTCAACCTAATGTCAGACTATTATAATTTGATGCTTTGGAAGATGTTTATTCATAGAGTTGGGAAGTCTGACTTAAACAGCAACCAGGTTTTTGAGGAGATAGAGAAATACATAAAACGGACTAGGGGAGCCATTCTGTACCTTATAGTACAGTTTGTGCTGTATTTCCAAACACCATTTTCACTTGCTTGCTACTAAACCAGTTGTTCTGTATCCTGGATGAAACATCTGTGGCAATCTGATACCTACACATGTCTGGGCGACAGAACTTAATTCAGCAGGGCAAAGACAAGGACAAATAGTTCTTAGCAATGGTACAATGTAAATGTAATAAGCACATTGAAAGAAGTAGAGATAAAGACCTATATGGAACCTGAATGACTGGTGCAATGAGTTATGCCTGGAGGCAAGACAGGAAGGCAAGAAGGCCTTCAGAAAACACATGGCTGATTGGATCAAGATGATGGACTCAGCCTGTGCTACAACTTTCCCAGTTCCAATCCCTACATAAAGATAAAGGAAAAAGAGTAAAACCATAATAGTACTACCAAGAAAAACTGCAAGTAACGACAGGGAGCATATCCCCAGCAAACAGTTGTTAGTTGGTACCTCTGAGGAGATGGTTCTGGCAAGGCCAATGCCAAGAGTAGAAGCAAAAACCTAAAAGACAAACTACCCCACTGTTGGACCAGCCGATGGTCCATCCTGCCCAATCATTAACCACAGTGAGGTAATCCTCTTTGATCTGAATCCAATCCTAAAATCTGACTCATTATTCACCACTAAGATAAGTGGATTCTCATTTGGGCTGAAGAAGGAAAAAGTGTACACACCATGCACAACTAAAATATAACCAGATTTTCAAAATCACAATCATTTGAGGTAAAACAAAAATAAATGAGAGGTGCTATGATTACTAAATAGAAGAATATCTGACCTAAGGAGTCAAGTTAAATGGAAGTCCAAAATGAGTTGAAAAGAGGTGAAGTGTATATAATGATAGAGATTCCAAAATATACCTCATTAATTAGAAAATAAGTAACAACTACATAGTAAAGAAATTCAAAATATCAGTCAAAAAAAATCAAGATGTGCTGAATATTGGATTGTATCCCACTGAAGGTCAAATTAGCAACTGGAATATGGAGCCTAGAGATTGTACAGAACACAGAAGAAAATTTTAAAAAATAGAACACAAATGCTAAGCAAAATGGAAAATAGATCCAGATGTTCTATTATCTTTCTAAAAGGCATCTTAGAGGAATAAAAAAAGAGGAAATAACAGAAATTTTCCAGACTTGAAAAAAAGCCCAACAAGTAGGATTAAAAAAAAAAAAAATCACCTACACACATATTAACCTCAAAATAAAAAGAGAAAAATCTCAAAATCTTCCAGAGAAGAAAAGAGAAAAATCTGATTACCATTAGATCTCTAATTTGCAACGGTGAATGCTAACAGATAACAAAACAACGTCTTCAGTTTCCGGAGGAAAATTAAATTTGGTCTATATTCAGCCTAATTATCATTCAAATGTGAGGCCAAACATAAAGCCTTTTTCTTTTCTTTTCCATATACAAAGATGAGATAGATGTATGTGTGAAGTAAAGAGCAACCAAAATGCTAAATATATAGATAAGTCTAAATGAATACTGACTTTATAAACAGTAATAGTAATGTCTTCTGGGTTTCAAATATAGAGAATTAGAAAAGATGACAATTTAAGCACATAAAGAAGTGGCAAAGGACATTTAAAATGTTCTAACGTTCTTGAATTGTCTGGGACAGGGGTAAAAGTATCAATTACCTAATGATGTGAAAAACAAAACAGAATAAGGAAAAATAATAAGTTCAAACAAAGACACGAAAGGAAGGAAACAGAAGCGGAATAAACAAGCACAAAGGGAAAAAACGTTTTATATTGGCAGAGCTAAACCCAAATATGCCACTGTATTATGTGTAAACAAACCAAGGGTAGTAAACTTTTTCTTAAAGTGCCAGATAATAGATATTTTAGGCTTATATGGTATAGAGTCCCCGTTGCAAACACTCAACTCTGCCACTGTAGCACAAAAGCAGCCACAGATAATTTGCAAATGATGACTTACTGTACTTCAGTACAACTTTATTTTTTCTTTTTTTTAATGTCTATCTTTTTTAAAATTTTTTTATAAATTTATTTATTGGTGTTCAATTTGCCAACATATAGAATAACACCCAGTGCTCATCCCATCAAGTGACCCCCTCAGTGCCCGTAACCCAGTCACCCCCAACCCCTGCTACCTCCCTACCACCTCTAGTTCATTTCCCAGAGTTAGGAGTCTCTCATGTTCTTTCTCCCTTTCTGATATTTCCCACTCATTTTTTTCTCCTTTCCCCTTTATTCCCTTTCACTATTTTTTATATTCCCCAAATGAATGAGACCATATAATGTTTGTCCTTCTCCGATTGACTTATTTCACTCAGCATAATACCCTCCAGTTCCATCCACGTCGAAACAAATGGCGGGTATTTGTCATTTCTAATGGCTGAGTAATATTCTATTGTATACATAAACCACATCTTCTTTATCCATTCATCTTTTGATGGACACCGAGGCTCCTTCCACAGCTTGGCTACTGTGGACATTGCTGCTATAAACATCAGGGTGCAGGTGTCCCGGCATTTCACGGCATCTGTATCTTTGGGGTAAATCCCCAGCAGTGCAATTGCTAGGTCGTAGGGCAGATCTATTTTTAACTCTTTGAGGAACCTCCACACAGTTTTCCAGAGTGGCTGCACCAGTTCCCATTCCCACCAACAGAGAAAGAGGGTTCCCCTTTCTCCACATTCTCTCCAACATTTGTGGTTTCCTGCCTTAGTACAACTTTATTTCTAACAGCAAGCACACACCTTAGTTTGCTGACCCCTGTCACATAGGCCATGAGCACATATTTGAAGTTAATAGGCTGAGAATTGATATAATTAGTATTTAAGAATGATCACTCTCCTAACGACTGAGAACAAACTGATGGTTGATGGAGAGATGTAGGTGGGGGATGAGCTGGATGGGTCATGGGTATTAAGGAAGACACTTGTTATGAGGAGCATTGGGTGTTCATTGAATTCTACTCCAGAAAAACCAATATTACACTATATGTAAGCTACCTAAAATTTAAATTAAAAAAGAAAAAAAATAAAAATAAAAAGAATGATCACTCTCACAGCAAAGATGGATCAAGGTGGGAAAACAAACTGTTAGGAAGTGACAAACATTGAGGCACAAGAGATGAGGACTTGGGTTAGGAAAATAGCTACTGGAGGAAAGTAAATTTTGAGTTTTTTACTCTGTTATCCTTTGTTGACAGAAATTTTACGTCTTCCTCTAAATAGAGCCGCTAACTGAAGATCAAGGTTGGACAGTCTGTCTTCTGTAAGAAAGACCCTCTCTAGCAGCGGCCTTAGTAAAAATGGATGGAGGTAGGAGCAACACAGATTCTAGAAGGACAGGGGTAGCCGAGAGTGTGTGAACAGCTAGATTATCAGGTATTCAGAAGCAGAAAAGGTTCAGAAAGATAGGGTCATTCTTCCTGCAATCCATGGAGGTACTACTGTCCTACTAGGAAAAGGATGAGGAGCCAGTCAGTAGATGACAGTTAATGAATCGGGCAGTTTGAGAAGTCAAATAAGGCAGCCTAGAAGAGCACCATATTGGGTGCTTCAGAACAAAGTTGAGGCGGGCTGCTATCCAGCACAGCAGGAAAATGCTAGCAAAGACACAGGAGAGAATGACTATAAAGTGTCCTTCCCCCTTCCTGTTTCCTAGGGAGGATGGCTGGGATGTAATAGCTACATTAAAGTGAATCCAAACAAGTAGATCATGGTGAAGCTATGCACCTGCTCATCTGTTTCCTAAACACTGAAAAAAGAAAGAAACAAAGAAAAAAGAGCCCTCACTATAGAACTATTCCACAGGGACTTTAGAGCCAGTCAGAGTCGCAGGGAGGCCTGCAGAGTCATAGCTACAGATGGCTGGCCCCACACCTAGAGTCTCAGTGTGCCTGGTAGGGCCACTGAATTTGCATTTCTAACAAGCTCCCAGTGGTGCTGATGCTGTTGATCCAGGGACCACACTTTGAGAACCATGGACTGAGGATTAAAGGGTTAAAGGATGTCGATTATTCTGAGATCCTCTAGGATAAGGCAATTCAGGAAGTACAATGATTTTTCATCTATTCTTCTGTGTCAAGGGCTGAGAGAATCCTCGGGCGAGTATGATTTATAGAGCACTGTACTTTCTTGGGGGACTGGATTTCCATACTTATTCCAATGGCATAGGCCATTAAGGCTCCTAATGGGTTGAGGAATTAATGAAGTATCTGGCAATGAGGCTTTGTGTATCATTAGATTCCTTGAGCACACAGCTTGGCAAAGGGCATCAAGAAATGATGAGCTGTGAAGGAGTTGGAAGTTCAAAGTACATCCCATCCTTTTTTTTTCTTTTAATATGATTTGCAGTATGATTTTACTGTTGTTTTGACAATTTTATGATTCTTTTCTTCCATAAATAGGCAAGTAATTCCAAAACAGATAACGAATGCTTTTTAACTAGTGTTTCCCTATCAGACAAGTAATAAGCTAATGATAATGATATATTAGCTAATTCCCTTTTCCTTTTGCTATCCAAAGACACTTTTTCCAAGCGCTACACAGCAAACTAACATTCCCAACTGAAAGAGGGAATAACATTAGACTCAATGGATAACAGTACTGTTGAGGCTGAAACTTGCATTTTACTTCAAGACCTTAAACACAGGTTTTAATGGAGAATCCTCCTGTTCTCTTTCAATTCTATCTGTAAAATTTATGTTCTGTTCATCAGTATTCATTACGTCAGTCACTGGAGGAACACTGATATAATGCAGTCTGAGTCATACAGCAAAAAGCTTACAGTCCAGGAGACAACAGACATGGAAACATCTTAGCCAGGAGGAAAAGCAGACTGCAACAGGTGTCATATGAGAGCAAGATTCAGAAGGAGCAGAGAGAGAGGCAGATCGATACCAAGAGAAATCAGTTTACCCAGAAAGCTCAAGAGCAGGTGGGTAAGGAGGGGAGAGGGAACACAGGACACCAAGGTCCATGGTGGACTGACACTATAGGGTTGGGCTGCTTTTGTGAGAGGCAGCACACTACACAGAACCGTCTGACCTCAGGCATCTCAGGATATTGTGAATAGCAGACACTATGTAATGGTACAGTAAAACTCAATCTGAATACTCATGCATCAGCTCATAACAGAAGTCCTCTGTTTCCCCACCCTCCTCATGAAAAGTTATTTCTACACTTCAAGTTCAGAGCATTAAAATATGTGGCTATGGTGTCAATTGTGTTGAATTAAATCCTTATTTATGATATGTATCAGAAGTCATTTATCTCATTGCTTGTTGTTTGGTGAGATTCACCCCCCAAAAAATGAGAAGCTAAGAAAAAGTCAAGTAGCAAGATAAAGAGGAAAGGGCAGAGGAATGAGCTCAGCCAGGCCAAAAGACAGAGCTAGAAAAATGGACAGAGGTGGTAGGGATCAGATTAAAGGCTACACTTACTCAAAACAAGGCTAGACAGTCATTGTCAACCCTGGGAAATTTCAAATAAGAAACATAAAAGAAGTCTAGAACTGGACAAGCCATAGCAGTTCAGACAAAAACTGACAAATTAACAAATGACTTTTAAAAAGTACTATGTCAACAGCCCAGTCACACTTTTTATTTTAGATCAGAAGATACACCACAGGGAAATTCATCAAATAGGAATCCTTCTGGAAGCACCTTTTAATCCTAGAACCAGAACACTGACTACACATAGCAGGTGCTCAATAAATACTTACTGACTAAATGAATGTTTCCTTATTATATACCATGTATTATTTCATTCTTTCAGGGACACCTGGGTGGCTTAGTGGTTGAGCATCTGCCTCTGGCTCAAGGGCATGATCCCAGGTCCAGGGATTGCACAGGGCTCCCTGCAGGGAGCCTGCTTCTCCCTCTGCCTACATCTCTCTCTCTCTCTCTCTCTCTCTCTCTTTCTCTTTCTCTCTGGCTCTCATGAATAAATAAAATATTTTTTAAAAATTCATTCTTTCAGCTATTTTAATACCTAATAAATATCTTTCATATAAAAGGCATTCTGCAAAATGTGAAAGGAGATATTAAAATGAAAAAGATACCATCTGTGTATTCAACCAGCTTAATCCGGCATATAAGAATAGCTGTAACAAAAGCTTTGCAGTGATCATCAGAATAAGAAGAGAGGGCTGGAGAAACAAGGTGAGATGAACATGTGTGCCTTAGCTGGTTACCTTCCTCCAACCCAGCACCTTCCACCATCCTTCCACTGAGAAGGTCTCAAAGAGGGGCAAGAGAAGATGAACTTCATGACAGTCACTCAAGGGACACCATGTACAGGACAAGAAAGCAAGTATGATTCTGCTTAGACAGCTCAAGTCATGCAGCAGCAAAGCTCAGGCAGGTGACCTATGCACCTGCCCTGAACTGAGGACACAAGTCACTGAGTCCAGGCACCATGGGATCAGTTCCATCAGGCTAGCTCTAGAGCTCTTGTAAAAAAGTAAAAGTGGGATTTCTCCCAAGTCAGAAGTTTCGTGTAATTACTTTCTTGGAAGTTTAGAGACAACGTGCAAGGCTTTTGCACCAGGTCAGACACTGCCTTGGAGAGTGTCGAGGACATGCCACACACTGGTTGAGCCCAGAGTGACAGGGATACTGGGTCTGCCACAAGGTTCAGAGAAGCCACTGGCAGGGTTTTAGAGAACTCAAGAAGCTAGCAAGAGCATGTGGATGCCTATGCTCACCCAGGAAGGAGATGCAGGTCATGGCCAGCGCACATGTAGTAGCGTGAGGAAAGATGAAGTTACATGTATTCTATAATAGATGTAACAAAGCTCAGAGCTGGAGAAACATGAGCAAAATTGAGTGAAGAAGTGTGAGCAATGACAGGCTAGAAATGATCTCAGAAGGTCTTGCTTGGATGGTATCTGACATGAATCTCACCTTCACTTGCCACAATGAGAGACTCACGAACGCTAAATAGTGGTGACTAATTTTCATATGGAAAACAGAACTGCTATTTTATGACAATTTTCTGAGTGACTTAGGTTTAAACCTCAAGCAACCAAGCAATTCTCCAGGCCAGCCCATCCAGAAAATCAGAAAGACCAGAAATGCTTATTGTTCAGGCATGTCTCTGCTTGTCCATCTTTTGCTCCCCTGGAGTTGGACAAATTTTACTCACCTTGTTATTATCAAAGGCACCTGGCACAATGTGCAAGCAAGTTATCTGGGGAGTACCCTGACCAAACACCACACTTCTCCTGACTTCCCTATGTGTATTCTGTTGTAGTTGGAAGCATGGACTGAGAAATCAGATAGCCCTGGTTTTGAAGGCTAGCTTGGTACAGGCACAACATGGGCAAGTCACAGGAGGGGAAGGGCCCAGAATTAAACAAGAGTGAGAGAAGGTCCAGGGGGAAATAGGCTAGCCTCCGAAGGCTTCCTGCTCTCCTCTCCTACTCTTCCTCAACAGAAAACAGAACTTTCCTTCCCCTCTCCACTTACTACTTGGGCTGTGCAGAAAACCCAGACATAAAAGCAGCATTTGCAAATAAATTATAGGCAACATCACAATCTCATGTTGAGAGAGGCACTTCACTGATAGTATATAGCAACATTTGCTGAATCACAAAATAGGCAATGTTATCTATGCTGAGAAAAATCAATCACTTATTTCTACTTCTCTAACAGCCTGTTCGGGTTCATTCTTCATTTCAAGTTTATTTCAGATTTAAAGGGTGAACGGGGCATACAATTACAGCATACAGAGAGCTTTAGACAAATCTCATTCTGAGTACTTATTGTCACTAAACATTTTCAGCTGATAGGCGGCAAAAATAAGCCTCCTAAGTCACAAAATAAACATTCTCTAAGTACTTTTATATTTGCATTTTTATTTCTTTTTATGTTAATATTAAAGACCACCTGTTTTCTAGAGCAAATTTCATTATTTGAAATTATTGTTTACAAGAGCTCAAACAGGAATTCTTACTCTCCCTGAATAAAGCATTTAATTCAACTCAAAATTACTGAATTATTTACTTAAAAATTTTAAAAAGACCCTCTGTCCTTGGTACAAGTAGGCCCTGCTAAAGTCACTGATATATGCTCTCTAGCCTATTAAAAAAACAGATTTGTAAAGTTACTTGTAAATTAGGTGGATTTCAAAACTCCATTGCTTTTACATCTCTCTGAATTAATGTTCAGAATGATAACATTTTAATCATTTAATTCTCAGTGTGAAATTTAAAAAGAAACACAATTTTCCTGTTTCACACTATTTCAGAAGGCTGGCTTACAAACCTTTCCAGTGCTCCAAGGACAGCCCTCCCCTTCCCCCAAGAAACTTTATTTATTATGAATATCAGATATGTTTGGTATTGGCATTATCAAATCAAGGACTATAAAACATTTTTCTATTTATTTCTGGCCTCAAGCCTGAAGGCCGTAAGATATTTGACCAAAAAATAAGTAAAACAAAGACAGAGACTAATTATCCTTAGCAGCATTTGTTTTGAGACAGTGCAGATATTCAACCCAATCAAAGGCTTCAGAGTTGTTTTGTTCAAAGTTTTGTTACCGAGAGCTGTGTGTGTATGGTTTCTTAGATCTCCATTTTATGTATATTTATTGAAATTACATTCCTTGGTGAGGCCTTGGATGGAACAGTATAAACATTTCCCATATGCTCATCTGTAACAAGGGAACTGGGTCCCCCTGAGTCAGGTTCTAAGCACCAACCTTTTATCCAACTTCCCACATGCAGTCTTTAACAGTTTAAGTGAACATTTATAAACGCTACTGCTGCATATACTTATCTTGGTGAGTACTACTTATTCTAGTAGTTGGGAAAAGGAAACATACAGAAGCCTCATCATTTTTCTTTAAAGGCTACACAAGGTGCTGTGCTGAGACACACTTCTGTTCTGAGCACCAGCTGTCCCAAGGCTCCCACATACATCTGATCCTTATTAGAGACTGTCACCCATGAACTGTCCTATCCATGCCCATCCCCAACCTCAATGCCTCTTGTATTTCAATTGCACCAGTCTTAGACCACAGTGAGAAAATTTATGCTTAAGTTAAAATACCCCCAACGTGTCTCCAAACAACCCCAAGGAAGCAGTGATGGAAAGCTATAAAGTCAATGAATGCCATGCAGATGTGTCCCAGGTGACTTCTCAGAGGAAGAACCTCTCCAGCAGAGACAACTGCGGTCCTGGGAAGAGCCGATTCAAGGTGTAAACACAGACTGTCCAGTCCGGAGCCCATCCCCTCTTCTGCAGCTCCCAACCCACTGTCTTGCTCCACTCAGGTTTCTATGATGGTCGCTTCAGGAGAAAAATCACCTAACTGTGAGTTTGAGGATTTATTTTCTGGAATTGACAAGCTTGAGATTTCTAATCTTAAGTAGCTCTTAGAGTCATTTAGTAATTCTTTTTATCTTTCCCAATTTAGGAAGTGAACAAAAGGCAGTAAAATGGACTCCCATCAAAGGTTTGGGACTGATTCCTATCACTGCCCCCAATGCAGGCTTTCATTTGTGTTGCCAATCAGGGATACTGCTTCTGGATTATTCAGGCAGACTTCACTATCTGAGGGGTAGTGAATGATCTATTTGTGGGTAATTTCTCCCACCTTAGTTCCTACACTGGTCAAGTAGAGACAACGACAGCCACTATTCTTCATGAAGGTGTTCCCAGGGTCAAAGGAAATGACATACGTAAAAAGTTTTGCATATACCTGAGACATAGTAAAAACTAAGCAGTGCTGCCCTATCTGTTCCAAGACCCTACCTCTCTCCAACTCCAGCCCAACTCCTCACATTCTAACAACTACAAATGAGCCTCTTGCTTCACCCAGGTGATAGAGACCATCAGGCATGATGACATTCCTCAACTCTCCTGCCTTCCCTTCCACCTTCAGATCCACAATTCCAAAATATTTATGCTCACAATTACTCAGAAACTAAGTAACTATGACTTTGTCACATCTTGTTATGTAATACATTGGTAATAAAGCACATGTTACCATATCACAAGCTAATTTTTAAACTATTATTTAGTAAGTATACTTCAATATTACTGTTTCCTATATAATCCTGTGTATTTTATTTTGAATACTTAAAAACATTTTTCTGTAAAGAGATCCATACGCTCTACCAAAAACTGCCAAAGGAATCCACAGAACAGAAGAGTTAAGTATTCCTGACACAGAACAATTAAAAATGTCTAAAATCACTACGAACAGTGATTACAACCATACACACAAATGAACAGAGATCTCAGGAGCATCTGGGTGGCTCAGTCAGTTAAGCATCTGCCTTCGACTCAGGTCATGATCCCAGAGCCCTGGGATGGAGCCCTTCATCGGGCTCTCTGCTCAGTGGGGAGTCTGCTTCTCCCTCTCCCTCTGCCTGCCGCTCTGCCTACTTGTGTGTGCTCTCCCCCCTCCCCGTCAAATAAATAAATAAAATCTTAAAAAAACCCAAATGAACAGAGATTTCAATGAATAGGTAAAAATGAAGAACATTATGTTTAGGTTATTGGAACCCTGTATTTTTCTTTTTCATTTTTAAGGTTGTTGTTTTATTGTTTTTACAATCTCAAAAAAAAAAAAAAAAAGGATAGGATATAAACTGTGATATCTTCCAAGCTATTTTTTCCTCTACTATCATTTCAGAATTGCTCCCAAAATGAGCCAAAGACACTTTGTACTACCCTCAGTTTCCTAGTTTTTGCAGCAAGCCAGGAACAGGTCAACTAAAAAGGGGGCAGCTGCAGTAGAGGAGTAAGTCAGTTCCAGACATGCAGGTTTTCTTCAGGAAAAGGACAATATCTTATCTACATTGTGTATACTGTTTCTTCTTTCGTGAAAAACTGGCTGACCAACTTCAAACAGATGTTAGACCACCCCAACAATGAACTCTTCAGCCAAAGGGTGAGGATATTAACTTCTTTAGAAGTTCATTCTGATAAAAATAAATACTTTTCAGATGCTAAGCCATATCTTAGTTATCCTTGGCATGGCTCTTACAATGAGCATCTGATTCTCCCTCCATTTCTTAATGGATTTCTCAATATTTAAAAATTCTATTTCTGTGAGATCCTCTCAAACAGAACAGTGAATTACCCAAGCAGACGTGTGAAAGAACATGTTCATACTCTAAAAGACATTTACTGCTTATATTGTGGTTCACTGGCAATCGTAAAATTAAAATGTGGTCTTCTGTCATCCATGTTACTTTTTTAAAAGATGAAGATAATCCAGTTCATCCTGGAATGCACAAACTTCCATTTCTCTCATGCATACACCTATGTAGAAAGAGGGAGCCCCTTTGCTGCTCCATGCAAGAGGAGTCCATCAAGCCTCAAAGTAGAAAAATATAAGCTGCTTTTGTCCCAATATATGTACATATATGTTTCAGTGCTATAATTTTGAGACTAAAGCGGTTCTTTTCAATGCTAAGTTATAAAGAAAAAAACATTTTTCTTTGGAATCTTTTTCACTGGCTCTGGTCAAATTAATGCAAAATGAAGAAATAGTTCAAGGCCTCCAGATTTTTGGTAATAAATTAAGATTTGGGGCTTCTCATGCTTGCTGGTTTTTGAGCAATTTTCAGACTGCTTCAAACCTCTTACCCCCCAGTAGAGGCACTGGCAGGGCTGGATTTTTAGTTCCAGCTCTTCCACTAAGGAAGAGCCTTCCTGAGTGAGCTCCTCTTAGCCTCGAACCCTCAGTTTCTACAGCTCCACTTGGTAGGATCACTGTGAGGATTAATGGGTTAATGGGTACAGAAGTACTCACTAAACATTAAAGTTTACAAACTTTGCCATTTTTTTTTAAGATGGGCATAGGGTGGGGTGGGAGCAGAAAATGTGATGATACATTAGTTCCTTTCAGGTTGCCAAAGCAAAAGGCACAAGCACCTGGGCAGATGACACAAATGGGGCAGACCATCAAATCACACTGCTTACCAGAGTATACCATCAAGGTTCAAAAAGACTGTGATTTTTAAACAAATCTTCACAAAGAGTGTAGCAGCATTTGCTAAGCATGTGGCTGGAGCCCTATGGTGGGACAAGCATCAACAACTCTTCTCAAACTAAACTGTAGCAAGTCCCCTTGTTGGGCCTGGCCTCCATCAGTGCCATGTGATTTTTTTTTTTTTTTCTGTCAACATCTTCCCAACTCTGAGCCAATATGTTCATTCTTCAGTTCTAGCTTCCCATTTCAATGGCAGGTGTGATGACCACAGCTTAACTCTTTATCACCAGTGTATGCCCTTCAGATTTATTTTTATGAACCAGTAGGAGGGGGGAGGTATCTCCTTGTCAGATTCAAGGTTTGCATCCAGGGCTCTTAAGTATTTTCATTTTTTTCTGCTGTAGCCATGTTTAGTAAACTATTTTTTAAAGCAGGGTTGCAAAAATCATGTATCTATTTACATATGTATCTATGTCCCCTCCAAGTATAGGAAGCTAGATATCTAGGCTCATAGACCCTTGTTCAAGTATAGGGAGCATGCATTCCTGCTTCCTCTAGAAGGGAAAAATTCTTTCTTTAAATAGTTTTAAGTTTTTCAGTTAAACAAAGGATCTATATTAGTAGGATGGAAAAACTTTTATTTTATTCTTAGACTTGTGTGAAGTTTGTCAAAGTGTTACACAGGGTTTTCCTATTTCTCTTGAGTGGATATGGACCTCTACTCTGTATTAGGTTAAAGTCATTCCCACAAAAGTGACAGACTGAAAGTTTCCACTGAAAACCATCTTCTTCCCAGGGAAAAAAGAATCATCTGTTCAGGTCCACCTGAAATATTCATGAACTCAGCAGAGAACCAAATTAAAAACAGAGCCTCTAAACAGTGGAAGTTTTTGGGTTTCTTCCCCCAGGTTTTAGGCTTTATGATGGTCTTTCACAACTTAGTCCACCTGTTCATAAAATACTTCTATGCACTAGCAAAATTATATTTTATCTTGCAAACTTTTACCTCATGAACAAGAACAGGATATACCCCTTGCAGGTAAAGTAGTTATCAGTAGCCATATATGAGAAATCATGACAGTGGGTTGATATTGTGGGGTATGGTTATTTTTTGAAAGTGACAGTTGGGTACACTGGATATATAGCATAGGAAACATAAATTCTTACAACAGGAGTCAAATCTGTCAGTGGGAAGGGAATACACTATATACCTCAAAGTCAAGTAAAACTGGTGCTATTGTTTTGACTGGCCCACTATACTGTACCTTCTGTAGAAAGGCCAAACAGCATCAAAAAAAAAAAAAAAAATCTAGCCCATTCCAAAGCCATTCCTTCACATTTGATCACACCAGACACGAATGCAAAGGAAGCTTAACCCTTCTGAAAACATTTTAAACCTGATCAAATTAAAAGCAGCACCAGGGGGATTATTTTTTTTTTTTTAAAGCAAGAACCCACAAGCAATTTTCTTCACTAGAGGAAAAAATGCAAAGAAATACTTTATCACAAAATAGCTTCTTGACTCTTTCCACCAATAAACCTTCCATCCATCCAAGAATGCCTATCCTCCCTGCTGATAACAAGCTGTGGAGATAAATATTTTATTTTTTCTATAAAACCCCAAATGATGTTTTCAAATAAAATAAAAATAAAACTATTACATGCCACTGTCAAAAATGGTCCTAGAAGAGGTAAATGTCATTTTAAAAGCTGTGTGTTATATTTAGGAGAAAGAATGTACTTGTCAAAGTTCCCAAGAAAGCTCAGAGGAGGTTATAAGTGCATCTATCAAATTTTCATCTACCTTAAGGCTGACCTACTGGGGAAACCACAGAAAGACTGGCCTTGTGTTATGAGGGATCTGGAGGTTCAGAGTTCTGGACAGCAACAGGGTCACAATCAAGCACAAAGATGGGGCTTGAGATAGATTCTGCAAAGATTTTCAGGGAAGACATGGGCACTGGGTGGCAGGCATTGGCATTCTACTTTAAGCCACAGTTCAAACTACAGAACTGCACCCATCTGATGGACCATCAACCTTCTTGGGAGAATTCTGACCTCTCACATTAAACCAACCTAGCAAAGAAGTACCTAACATTAAAAAAAGAAAGGCAAAGCCAGCAAAATACAGGAAGGATTTTTTTAAATCTGATTTAAATAGCTTCCATCCCCTACCCTCTGGGAATTATATTCAGTAACTTTTTTTAACAAGGAAAATTTGGTTTTAAGGAGCTTATGGGAACATTTAACTTGCACTGGAAAGGTTATTTGCTCAGTGTTAGGCTAAAAGCCAAAATCCACTTTTAGCCAGAGATGATTTTAATATTATACCTCACAAGAGTATTGTCATGTGAGCAGGCGGCTGTGATAAGCAGTGTAGTAAAGTTATGACTTCCCCCAAAGACTCATTAAAATGTATTATTAAGTAGAAAAAAGTTCAGAAAATCCAAAAGGAACCCGTCTGTACTATCTCAGAAACAGTAAAAATGGTCTCCAACTTATCACTTCTTTGCTCAGCCTTTTCTACAAATACCAATAAGTAAATACTGTGAAGAGCTCGATCCTGATGCAAAAGAGGATGAAAATGTCTTACAGTTGTGTGCCGTTGTGATGTTCTGCATATAATTTTTCCTTTAAATGTGCTATGAAGGAATATATGATGAATTCAAGTGACTGTAAAAAATAATATACCTGTGAAAATTCCATCATATTTTTAAATTATCCAACCTGTAAAATATGTAAAATTAGAAACATTATCTTGAAGACAAACAGTAGTAACTTTTTCCAATTTTAATTTTTATAATTCTAAATTTTATTAACTAATATTTTTCTTCTTCCTTTCTGTTTCAGTTTTTAACTTGTGAAAATTTCTCCCTTCATCGATTCTTGAGAATTTTCTCCCACCTCTTCAATTAAAAAAAAAAAAAAAGAAAGAAATGTAATGACTTCATTTAAGTCAAGCAAACGTGCTTTAGAAAGCTCGACCAAATATCGACTTTCTTACCCAATCCTGCAAGAATGTGAAAGCACACTTGCAAAGGCAGTCCAAGCTGCTATGGAAACGACATTCTTTTTTTCATAATAACAATACTCCCAGCTGAGGACTGCTGGCATGCAAGCTCCCAATCCAAGCCCATTGACAGCTTGTGGAGTGGACAGATGAGGCGTGGAAAATATTTTAAATTAGTTCATTTATCTTGTTGAGACACAGGAAATAGCAACAAATTTCTCACATAAAAGAAAGAACAGAGAAAGACAATGCACCCCTAGCAATGTGCAGCAAATTTAGTGCATTAAGTCAAACCCTTCAGACTATTTCATATAGCCTAATAATAGCCACATCTCATATCCTGAGGAAATTTTTTACAAGCAAAAGATCCAGAAGGATGGCTAAAAATCACTGACTGCATATGATTATCTTATGGACTCAAATTTTAGTAGTCAAATAATTTTCAAATCAATGTTATCTGACTAATCCTAGGTAGAACTTGGGCCAGTATTAATCCTGACTAGTCAGTCTAAAGAACTGCAAGTTATTGAAGAGGAGCTCAGAAATGTCATTTCAGATGAGCTCTGCAAGGATCATTTACGGATAGGATATGAACCTCCTCTATAGTGAATGGACAAAATAGCCTTTGTTCTGGGTCCCCATTCCATTCTTGCCTCCTCAGGAACTTCTGTCATCATGGTTTCTTCCCACCTGAGTGCCACTGCATGACCTGCATACATGAGTCACCAACAGTATGAGTCACCAGCTGCTTCATGAGTCTTTCCCAGGAGGACTAGATAGGAACTTCAGGCCTGAAAGTAGAATCAAGTGGACACAAGGGAGCCAAACACTGATCCTAGGATCCACTGGCAATCAGGGAGTCATGTAAGGTCCCACTCATAACCCCGCAACCAGAATTTCTGATTCATAAGTCTGAACAGGAGCTCAGAAATCTGTGTTGTTCGTATGTGCTCCCAAGCCAGAGTTTGAAATCACTGTAGCATCCCAGACCAGCCTCCTTCACAAACTAAAAGCAGATACAACTTGGAAATCTATGTATTGCCTGGCACAATTTTAAGTAGACATAAAACTTCTTATGACTTTAAATAATTATAAAATTCATAATTCGTGTGTGTTAAATATTCACATTTAGAAATAAAACCCATCTCATGGGGAGCCTGGGTGGCAAAGTTGGTTAAGCGTCTGACTCTTGGTGTGGCTCAGGTCATGATCTCAGAGTCCTGGGTTGGAGCTCCATGAGTCTTGGGCTCCCTGCTCAGCAGAGAGTCTGCTTGCCTCCCTCTCTCTGCCCTTCTGCCCACTTGAGTGTGCACGTGTTTGCTCTCTCTCTCAAATAAATAAATTTTTTAAATTAAAAAAAACCCACGTCTCTAAAAACCATGGTGATTTGATAACTCCATCATCCATTTAAAAAACATAAAAGAACAGGTGCTTCTTTAACAGATTTTATAGCATTCCTTCTTTTCTTGTAACTTACATTACCTATATTCTTTCTCCACAGAATTTTATCTGATGATACTTTTATGCTCAAAGCTCTTTTATTGATCACTCTATCATAATCCTCTGTATAACAAAAAATATGCATATTCACTGGTTTGAGTTTTTAATTTTCCTTTGCCAAGGCTCTAAGTTTAAAAAAAACCTTCTGACCTGAATAATTGCACTTTAAAAAAAACAAAAAACTATAACTAAAAGCTACATATGTATTATAATATTGGCAATTATTTAAAAAGTAAAAATTTTTGGAAATGTATCTCTTAACCAGATAAACAAATGAAGATTTTTTAAACTAACATATGTAAATTGTGTATATTTCACACACTCCTAGAGTGAGCCAAATTTCAAGTGTCATTTTAATTGCATTTTTCTTTTTTTAGCAAAAGCATTCACATCAACAAGTAGCACTGCAGGAGTTTTGTTGCAGCAATATGCCTCAATTCTCTTGAACTCCTTCCAAGTCAGATGCCCAAATGTGTGCCAGCCACCATCCAGCAATATCTAGTAGCTGACATCCTTTGGGTACTCCTTCAATTCTGCCCAAAGTAAAGGAGCTGTGTAAGTGGCAAGTAAACAGGTGTTAACCTGTCATTACATTCATCGCTTTTGCAATTTTACTTACTAAGACCAATATTTTGCACCCTTCCTCTGCTTAGCATGCCAGAGGTCTTCCAACTTGGGAGCAGGAGCAGGGTCCCACCATTAGATTAGAGATGGGGGTGAGTCAAGTGATGGAGGGACAGGAAACCAGGAGACCCTGTAGACTGCAGGCCTGCTCTCAGGCAGATGAACTTTAGGGGAAAGTATGAATTCTCCTTGTATCTGTCCTTATGAAGATACTTGGGACATGTGCACTAGTTTGAAGGTACCTGCCAGGTGATCCTGCAGTCCATGATCCCAGGGGCCTTCTAGGGGCACCTACAATTACCCAACATGAAGAGCACTCTGACAGAAGCTTAGACAGGAGAAAGAGCTCAACAGGGGGCGCCCAGCATAGTGCTCACTTCTCAAGGACAGTGTGGCAGGTGGGGCGGGGAGCACTAGAACTGAGAAGAGGGTGGGCGTCTCAGAGCAGCCTATTCCAAAGTGGACCCTCCCAACTCCATGGTCTCCCCCCACACCCCTGCTGAACCTCACATTTCCATAAAATTCCATTGAGAAACACAGCACAAAAATGTGGATATTTATTCCCCTCTGGGACAGAAAGCATAGTTACTCAACAAAGTAATACTATCCTGGTGCTACTGTTGCAGCAATCAAGGTACACAAGAGGACACACAACCAAAGTCATATGTGGCCTAAAAAATTCACAATTAGGGCTAGAGAAGTTGCAAAATACAGAAGTATCTATCCATTTTAAAACTTTCCTGTTTTCTCTGGGATTCAAATGTACTAGAGACTAATAATTTTTTAATGAAAAATAATAAAAGAAGAAATGAATTTCTTCCACTGCATGCTCCATTCACTTCAGGAGGGGTTAACATATAAACTCAATGGGGAGCACCGTTTTCTATAAATGCTAAAATTATCTCACCATGCAGTCGGAGAAGAAAAAAACAAGAGAAAAAAGTTCTTAAAAGCCCACAATCCTATGAGCAGAGGAGGGACAGGGGACCATGAACCTAACTCCTGCCTTTGACGTCTAGTAGGAGATTTCCTTATGATGCCATCCTCAAGCAAGATTAAATGTTATCTGGGGACCCAGAGCTGCTCAAGGGTCAGTCATCATGACTCTGGATTTTACCACATAAAAGTCAGGTTAAGCATCAGACCAGAAAGAATCTATTCTTCCTTTCCTTTTGATTGTTCTTCTTAGTTCTCTCTAAACAATGAGTTTGTTAGAAACAACTTTTAGGACAGCCTCACTGGCTCTTTGAAACAAGGAAAGGAAAAGGCAAGTAAAATCCTTGAATATTAATTTTGGAACAAAAGGACTCTTTACCTTAGAAATGAGGAAACAGGCCTGGAGAAGGTGTTTGCCCAGGGCCACACAACCATGGCCAGGATGCCCGCAAAGACTGCGATGCTCTCCTCTGTCACACAGCTCCAGGGCTCTGGCCTCACTCTATTTGGCCCTGTCCCCTCCACCGCTCCTGCCTCATTGCTTCTTTCAGGTCCCTGATGTGCCTAGCTGCTTTCCCCTCTAGGGTCCTTGAATCTATCACTACCCCCATCTCTACCTCCATCATGGCTACACCTGCTCATCTTCTATCTCTTAAATGTCATTCCTTCAGGGCCATCCATTCTTGACTCTCCAAATTAGCTCAGTCTCCCTCATAAATATTCTTGCAGTACCACACCTCTTAATGATTTATCATTTTTTAACAGATCTCTCTACCTAGATCTATGAGCTCCAAAAACATTGGAACCAATATATCTTCATTCATGTTTATAAACCCTTAAGTATAAGGGCTTATAAGTAACTGCTTATGCTTGGGATCTGGAACATGGTAAATACTCATTAAATATTTACAGATACATTTAATAAATATTTACTGCATGTCAGATACTGCTTTGAAGATGTTATATAAACTTAATCCTCTAAACTCCATGAGAGGGATCCCTGGGTGGTGCAGCGGTTTAGCGCCTGCCTTTGGCCCGGGGCGTGATCCTGGAGACCCAGGATCTAATCCCACGTCGGACTCCCGGTGCATGGAGCCTGCTTCTCCCTCTGCCTATGTCTCTGCCTCTCTCTCTCTCTCTCTCTCTCTCTCTCTCTGTGTGTGTGTGTGTGACTATCATAAATAAGTAAAAATTTAAAAAAAAATAAACTCCATGAGATAAGCAACAAAAATATTTCCATTTTACAGATGTAGAAACTGAGGCACAGAGCAGTTCAGAAACTTAACCAAGATCACACAGCTCGTAAGTAGAATGGCTATTTAAAGTACATACAATGTGTACTGGGTAGCATTTACGGTAGCAGCTTCCTGAATGGTCAAGCAGACCTGCATTGGGACATAATCAATGCTTGGAACAATTATTAAAGAACAAGTCCACAATCATTAAAGAATGAGCCCTACTATAGGACTCTATGGGAGCATTTTCCAAAAGCATATGATAACAGATTTTATATTATCATCTTTCATGCTCCAGGAGCAACAATCTCTAAAACCTCAGTGGCTAACAACACAAAATGTTTGTTTCTTGCTCATGTTGAATGTTGGTTGTGACTCTGCTCTGGGCCTTCTTTAATCTGGCACCAAGGCTGAGGGAACAACCCCTAACAGAACCATGCCATTCTCACAGATGGTGGCACTACACAGGGGCTCCTAAAGCTTCAGTTTAGTAGCACACAGGTCATTACCACTGACGTTAAATTAAAAGCCCCATGCTCATTATTTTCTTTCCCTATGTTCCCCAGTACATTAGAAGCCACCAACTAACTCCATTAAGCTTATTTTCACTAAAATGCTCATGGCACTAAATACTTGGGTCACTTAGAGCCTTGTCTTCCCTAGGCACTTGATTACAGGGACCTAAAGGTGATGATCTGAGTAACTCTTTGCTGTGGCTATACCATGGGCTGCCAGTTGAATTCTTCCTATATTCTCTAAGGCTTTTTAGTCCTGTCTCAACATAATGCTTCTACTCATTCAACCCTCTCGCAATCGAAAAATCCCTTAATGACCTGGACTCAAATTCTCATAGAGGTACAGTAGAAAGACCTCTCCCACCTTTCCTTTGAGAGAAGGAATGATAAGGAAGGAATATAATCTAATACCTTTACTACTTAAACAATATCACCTTGTCTCATAAGGTCCTTAACTTCCATTTGCCTTGGGCACTTACCACGTGATAATTCATGATTCATTATTGTCTTCAGATGTTAGATATGATTATCTCATTTTACAGGTAGCAAACAGTAGACACCAAGAGATTTAAGTACATTGCCTTAAGTTTCATAGCCAGCAGCAGAACCAGGACAAAAAGATCCCTCCTGGTATTCTACCCTTTGCACAGAATGCTAATCTAGACTTCTAATGATCTTGAGCTAGTTAAGACATAGAATAAATATCACCAATCCCCTTCCCCTGACATACACAAAGGCATAAATCCACACATACTAAATATATATTTTTTATTTGTGTGTTTTATATAAATAACACACACAAACCTATACACAAAACACTGACTCGGAATGGGGGGAAATGTTCGTGCACTGTGAGCACTTGCAGGCAGGTGAACTGAGAGAACTCCACTTATTTGATAAATAATTAATACTGTGCTTTTTCAGAAAAACACAGAAGTGGGAACTGCAGGTCTCATCCCTGCTTGAGACTGAACCCTAACAATGGCAAGGAATATAAATATTAAATAAGGAAAATGCCTGTAATGTTTGATGCTATATTTTATCACTTCTCCTAAATTTGACAATTTCCTTTTATTGCATACAACTTGATCATTCATTCTGTTGAACAACAGACATAAGCCCCTATTGTCAGCTCTGTTTTGCTACTGCAAATGCTTGACAAAATTGCTTGTTTCACTTTTTATTCCCTATAGATCATCCTGCCCTCAAGGAAGGGGCTCTGAAGCAGTGTGAGATCCAGAGCGGAGTTTGACAACCCAGGAATCTCCAGATGAAGTGTCAAGTCAGCAAACAATGCTGGTTACAGAGGCAAAGCAGACTCTCACAGGAAAAGGACTATCTGCAGTCCTCTGGAGGCATGCTGGGACTCACATGCAAGAAGCAGTCAAAGCTCTGCCTCTGCAAATGGAACAAGAGAAGCACTATCCCTTCCATCATCAACCTCAGAGAGGACTCAAACTACAAGGCTCTGGAAGATCCAGTGAGCACTTGTGAAATCACTCTAAATGGGACGCCTTTGCCCCTGGTGTCTTACCTTGATCATAATATCAGTGACAATGCCTGACTGGGTCTCCTCCTAATTCTTCCTGAATCTTACTTGCTAGGAATTCTGAAATGAAACCCAGGTGAGCACACACTACTCCTAATGGAGCGTTGGTCTGAGTCCCTCTGTGTCATTCTAGTGGGTGAGGTTGGAGGAAAATCTTCTAACTGGTTCCTTCATTCATCATTTAAACCTTTCCTGGGAATGGACTCAGGCCCCACTTGAGGCTCTAGTGATGAAAAGACAAACAGGTTACAGTCTCTTCCCTGGAGGAAGGACAGAATCTCCAGAGAAGGAAATCTCTGAAGTTATTTCTTTGATGACTCCATTCTCGAACCACTATGATGTCATTCACAGGGAGAAGGACCAAGCCAAGTGAAAGGCGCCTGATATCTAAACATCATCTACCCAAATACCTTCCTAAAAAGTCCCTTTAGCCAGTAATTAGATCTTTAGTTCCTGCCCTTATCCAATCTCTAAAGGAATGCAAGAAATTTGGAATATTCATCTTGTCCCCTGAGTTTCTGAAGTAACATTCCTTATTAGCATCTGGTCTACCTTCAAATGATTACTCTTCTGCACTCATCTCCAGAGCTACAGACACTTGTTTTGCAGAGACCAGAAACCCAAAGCATTTCTTCCATCAATAATGAAGAGGTCTATCTTCATATTTCCTCATGCAAAGAAGTTATTCTACTTCTCAGATTTCCCCATTACCCCTGCAGGCTCTGGGCCCATGGGGTGTGTTCAATGTTTTTCAACAGAAATGTCAGGTGTGATTCTGGCATTTATGGCTGCCACAACCTTCCAAGTGGATGAATGCCAGTAACATACTCCTAGAGACACTTTCAGTGACTGGTTTTATACCACCTTGTGAGAGCTGATGATTTCCTCTGATCTTTTATACATCTGCGCCGAGGACACATGTTCAGGTTTCCCTCTGTTGTTCCTTGCTTGCAGTGAGTTTGGTTGTTGTATGGGGCACAGGTAGGAATGTTTCCCCTAAGTTATTTAAAACTGTATAAGCATCAGGCTTGCCAAATCATAAATTTAGGAAATTGCATTCTGTTAGAGTAAGTCCTTCCCTTAGCACTTTAGTCACCGAGTTATTCTTCAATTTCTTCCCTACAAACATTTGGCCCAAGTCCCGAGGTCCAACCCATATCTATGTGTCTCTTTGGCAATAAAAGAGATTCAGGAAAAGAGAAGGAACAATAAAACTTCAGGTTTACTGGCAGCACTAAGTGAAGTAATCCCACTATGCATACACTTTTCTTATAGGAAGATCACTTACTCAATCCTTCCGTTCACCTGCCTGATGAGATCTACAAATATTTTAAGAGAGTAATTTGGAAGACTTAAAACAGCAGAAGTTGTTCAAGCTGTAGCATCAGTCTCTGTTGTTTGCTTTAGGCTTGCCCTGAACATTTAGCTCATTTACACAAGTGAATAACTACCTATTTATTAATCAGGTGAACAAAGACTCAATTAAACTACTTGTTAACCGTGGTCTTCAAATGTTTTTGCTTATAATTCCCCAAAAGACTTTTGGAAAACTACATCTTTCCTTGAATATGTTAAAGTTAACTCTTATAAATTTTTTTTTCTATTTTAGGATTAAAAAAAATTAAAAGATATTATTTCCCAGCATAGAATTTTAAGTTATACATGTGCTTTAAATATATTTTTTCAAACTTCTGAGACTGCAGATTAAGCTCAATTTATGTTAAGTATCTGATATACATGTATATACATATAAAATTCAATAGACAAAGGCAATCCTCATTACCAAACCAATCTAACAAAATGGATTTATTTTCTCTCAGAATAAGTCTGAATTGTAAAATAAAATAAATATACTAATACGTATTCCCTTATCAAGCATCTCATTTCTGAATTCTAAGAGGTAGTCAAAAATATATAGGGTAAAATATAGGCCTCAACTATATAATGCCTTAAACCTAACAGACATTCATTTTTGGCTCACATAACACTACTGGGCTGGCAAATAGTTTAGTGGGGCAGCATTTCTCCACAGTCATTCAGAGACAAAAGTGTTGCCATCTCAACATTTGAGTCCTGGGGTCTCAATTTGCATTAATTCCCTTCCAGAAAACAGTATGGAGGAGAACATGTGGGAGTGTTTAGAAGCCAAACCTGGAAGTGATATCTATCATTTTTGCTCCCATATCTTTGGCTGAGCCTCCTGCAAGGGAGGCTGGGTAGTGTGGACCAAGGAAGAGAAGACTGTGGGTTTTAACAGGCAGCTAGTAGATAAGGTCACAACTTTCTCAATAAATTTATGGCCTAGGTGAAATAATATGCTGTTCTCTTCAGCACTTACTACTTAATCCATCTTTGTTTTTCTCTCTTAAGACTTATACTCAGGATCTGTCCCTTTATCTACTTGGGAGTAATGCAATTTTCTGTAAAGCAAAAAGAACAGGAGGAAAAGAGAACCAGCAGCCCTTTCCAACCTCTGTTCTCATACAGATCAATATAAGGAGAGAGTACATACAAAAGTTGGGTATCTGGTAATTAATTCTTTCAGAACTATCACTGCATTAGACCTCTAGGAGAGTCTTCATATAACCCTATAGCACATGGACTCCAATTTGGGTCCCTGACATATAAAGTATTAGAAAACATACAAGATCACAGAATTTTTTCTTTTTTAAGATATTTATTTATTTATTTATTTATTTATTTATTTATTTGACACAGAGAGAGAGAGAGAGAGAGAGAGAGAGAATACAAAGACAGCTTGGGATCATGACCTGAGTTGAAGGCAGATGCTTAAGTAACTGAGCCACCCAGGCACCCCCAGGATCACAGAATTCTAAAGCACAAAGTTCTAGTGTATTTTACAGAGGTGAAAAATGAGCTAAAGGGAAGATGTCCAAAATCACTCTCACAGGTTAATGGACATAGTGGGCCATTCCTTACTCTAGCAAACTCATTCTTGCCTTTAGTATAAATGGGCATTTCTAGCTTTTTATTGCATGTTGTGTAGAAAGAAGCTAACATAGCTGGCCTGGGACTGCTATTCATTGAAAATCCTGCTTAGAAGATTGGCCCCTGGCAGTTGTGAGAACCTGAATTTCAGGAGAGTTCCACCCATTCCCTAATAAGAATGACTCACTGTGCCCGCACTGTTTGTACAGTACAAACAGTATGGTTAATGCTGCTTCCCTTCCAGGAGTCTGAAATTTTGGTACATGCTAGGCAGAGGATGCCTATGTATGTGATCAGTCTCCAGTAAAAACTGTGGGCACTGATTCTCTAAATGATTGGGAACATTTTGCATGTGTTGTCACTACTTGTTCTGGGAGGCTTAAGGAGTACTATGTGACTCCACTGGGAGAGGACTCTAGAAGCTTGCCTCCTGGTTTCCTCCAGACCTTATCTCCAATACCTTTTAGCTTGGCTGAGTTTGCTTTGTATCATTTCACTGTAATCACGGTTCTGAGCACAACTATGTCCTTCCAGTGATTCACTGAATTTGGGGGTGGTTTGGGGACTCCAAATACACATGTAAATTATGTTTGACACACAAAAACAGCCTAGTTTCAGGATATTAAGAACTCAGTAAGTACAGATAGAAATTTCAGTACATTTTGAATTCAAGTTATTTTTGGGGATATGGAACCTCTAGAAAAGGCTGACAGCAATTTATACTCAATTTAATTATGCTACATACTTTTCAAATGACAGATAAAAATGAAAATCATAAAAAATACTGATCTTGGTCTTAGCTAGCAAATAAAAACAAGGATTCCCTGAAAATTACTACCAAAAATATTAAAAGGGAACCTTCCATGTTGAAAGTAACCATTAATAAGAAGATGAATATGGGGATGCCTGGGTGGCTCAGGGGTTTAGCGCCTGCCTTCAGTTGAGGGCGTGATCCTGGCATTCTGGGATTGAGTCCCACATCGGGCTCCCTGCATGGAGCCTGCTTCTCCCTCTACCTGTGTCTCTGCCAATCTCTCTCTCTCTCATAAATAAATAAAAATCTTAAAAAAAAAAAAGATGATGAATATGGAGCTGTCAACATTACTAAGAAAAAGATGTGTCCAGAATGGAAAGAAAAAAAGATCAGAGTGTTTTAAAAACTAAGGGAAGACACCAGTAGACATTCTCTCAGCTAGTTTGTCCCGTATCTCTCCTATTGAGGTCATTAGACAAAAAAATCATATAAAAGACCAAGGTGTTTAAATAACATGTTCTCCAATTTATACTTTATTTTCCCCCTCTGATTTTATAAGACAAAGGTTCTTAGAAAAAATAATAAATTACACAAAAGTGTATGTCAAATTATTTTTTTAAAAAATCACCTAATATATCCTGCCATTTGGAGGCAACAATATGGCATTTATTTTTTTTTAACAATATGGCATTTAGAGTCTTTCTATTGTTCGTTAAGCACAAACACACACACACACAACAACAACAAAAACGAGGAACATTCTGCACATCTAATTTTTCTTAAACTTTTTTTCTCATCAAAATGCAATTTATACACAAACACAAACTCAAAATGGATGCAAGACCTAAATGTGAGACCTGAAACCATACAAATCCCAGAAGAGAACACAGGCAGTAACCTCTTTGACATCATCCATAGCAACTTTTTTTCTAGATATGTCTGCTTAGGTAAGGGAAACAAAAGCAAAACTAAACTATTGGGACTACATCAAAATAAAAACATTTTGCACAGTGAATAAAACCATCAACAAAACTAAAAGGCAACCTACAGAATGTGAGAAGATTTTTGCAATGCTAAGGGGTATATGCTAAGGGGTTAACATCCAAAATATGTAAAGAACATATATAACTCAACACTAAAAAAAATCAATTTAAGAAATGACCAGAGGACCTGAATAGACATTTTTCAAAAAAAGACATACAGATGGCCAACAAACACATGAAAAGATGCTCCACATCACTTGTTATCAGGAAAATGCAAATTAAAACCATAATAAAAAAAAAACCCACAATGAGACACTTCACACCTGTTAGAATGGCTAAAATAGACAAGAAATAAGAAGTGTTGACAAGGATGTGGAGAAAAAGGAAGTCTCATGCACTGCTGGTGGAAATGTAAATTGGTACAGCCACTGTGGAAAACAATATGGAATTTCCTCAAAAAACTAAACATAGAAATACCATATAATCCAAAATTCCACTATAAGATATTTATTCAAAGAAAATGAAAACACCATTTTGAAAAGATATATGCACCATCTATTTATTGCAGCATGATTTATAATAGCCAACCTCAGCGTCCATCAATAGATGAATAAATAAAGAAGATGTGGTACATACATGCAATGGAATATTATTCAGCCATAAAAAAGAATGAGGTTTGCCATTTGCAATAACATGGATAGACCTAGAAAGTATTGTGCTAAGTGAAATAAATCAGAGAAAGACAAACATCATATGATTTCAATTACATGTGGAAACTAAAAAACAAGAAGAATAAACAAACAAGCAGAATTAGACCTATATATACAGAGAACAGACTGATGTTTTAGTGGGAGAGTGTGTAAAATGGGTGAACATAAAAGTAGGAGATACAGTCTTCCAGCGATGGAATGAATAAGTGATAGGAATAAAAGGCACAACATAGGGAATATAGTTGATGATATTGTAACAGTATTATATGGTGGCTACACTTGTAGTGAGCATAGTATAATGAATAGATATGTTATACATCTATATTATACAACTAATATAACATTGTGTGTCAACTATACTCCAATAAACAAACAAAAAAACATATATCCTCCCAAACAGAACTCTGATGAATGGTGACAGTTTCACCAAAACTCAAAATATGTTCAGTTGCTTTAACGTGCTACAGGAAAGCAGGATTCAGGCTGAGATACAAAGTGCATTCCCCAGGAAAGAAGCCTCTGGGCATATGATATGCTATAGGATTAACAGCTCTACTTCTGAAGTCCCTATGAGAATGCCTCCATGCTATGGGAGTTGACCCCAGGATGTTCCAAAATCATTAACTACATGTACCTTAGAAAGATTTTGATTCTGATTATTATTTTTGAAGCTGTAATAGGATTTTTGTTGGACTGAATTATAAAAGAAAAGAGATATTCTGGGATAGGAAAAGTATACTAGTCAAAAGAAGTAGCTTTAGCCACACCGTAGGTGAAAAACACAACTTAAAATAACTGAGCACAAAGTCCTAAGATTCCAGGAGGAAATGACATGTGACATATTATCTTAGAAAAAAATTCATGGATTGTCTCAAGCAGGAACACAGGCTATTGTGTCCCCATCCTAGAAATTATGCTGGCTATTCCCATCTAGGACGAGAAACAGCATCTTAAACTTTCTACTTCCTATTGAACGGCCATTTTCACAGTGAGCGTTCATTTTTGTTGTTCTTCAGTGTCTTGACTCCTAATCTACCCTAAAAAATTCAATGTATCACAAGTTTTAAAAGCCCAATATGCTACACATTAATATTAGTGCACATAGCAAGAGTGTTAGCGTAATACAGATGAATTTAATCCCAGTTCAACTACTTCCTACATGAATATCATAAAAGAAGTATCATAGATCTCAATTACCTTAAAATCATCTGTTTCTAGTTGGAATAAAGCCTAGCATAAATTCTGAAAGCAAGAATTCTGGGGGGGTGTGGGCTTGTTTTTACCATTATTTCATTACAGTAGGATGCCTATGATAGGGCCTGGTAAAGGGGAAACAAATAACAAATGGATATAGAAATGCCAAAGACCACAAGGGTGACATGTGTGATGACACTGGGCAAAGTACGAGGTACACATGCCTTATCAGTTTTTTTAACCACAAGCTATTCTGCTACTGTTCCTTTCCATGAGGAAGGACAAGTGAGGACTGACTTGTTTTAAGAATAGTAACCAGACAAATCATAGCACCCAGATATAATTTATCCCTCAAATAAAAATCTTTAAAAATAACTAAAGTGTCCATGAGAAGGGGTCTCTCTTTTCTCTACCAGCTAGCTTGTCCTTCCTGATAAGTAAGATAAAACTGACAATACAGGTCTGTTAATTTAAAAAAAAAAAAAAAAAAAGACATTTAAAAACTCAGCATAAAAAAGGAATTAGAATAATTTATTACATACAAAGAGGTATTAAGCTCTGGGATCTGTTTTGGGGGGCACTGGCAAAATACCCAAATGCAGAATTATTTCACTGACAGTCTCCTCACTCTGTATCATGTCACCATCACAACTGGGGTGCATTCTTCTGAGGTCTACTTGGGGAGAAAATTGTTTCACATTCCTTCTTTTGCTTGAAAAGAGGGTACTCTGTTCATTGCCTCACAAATACAAAGTAAAGGGAGCCCTGGGTGGCGCAGCGGTTTGGCGCCTGCCTTTGGCCCAGGGCGCGATCCTGGAGACCCAGGATCGAATCCCACGTCGGGCTCCCGGTGCATGGAGCCTGCTTCTCCCTCTGCCTGTGTCTCTGCCCCTCTCTCTCTCTCTCTCTCTGTGATTATCATAAATAAATAAAAATTAAAAAAAAAAAAAACAAAGTAAAGAGATTCATTCTCAAGGATGGAAATCATCTATTTAGTATGTACAGAAGATACTGTCAGATGTCCCAAGACTTCTGCAAATCCTCAAATTCATGAAAACCCATAAAACACATACCTTGCCATGTAAAATATGCATTCT
The DNA here is from genome assembly GCF_048418805.1 of Vulpes vulpes. Taxonomy (NCBI): domain Eukaryota; kingdom Metazoa; phylum Chordata; class Mammalia; order Carnivora; family Canidae; genus Vulpes; species Vulpes vulpes. The sequence goes on from NC_132791.1 coordinate 46,570,536, forward strand.
AATGTACAGAAGCAACAAGGTTATATTCAAATGTCAGTGCTGGTTATGTCCACATGTCAAAGCTAGGGTCACTGGCTGATGCCTTATATGGCAGCTACAAAACAGTTAGCAAAACTACTAACTACAAGGATCTGACCTTTTAGGATTACTCACAAATAATAAAAATCGCAAAGAATGGATAGATGAAATGTTTGTGTTCAATTTAACACAGTACCTGGAATGCTTCAAAAGTTATCTGCATTTTTTTCAACATAAAGGACATAAAGTGGGCTTTGGAAGCATAAAAACAAAGTGGTCAAATCTTAATTTACATACATAATACATACATACACAAATATATGTATACATATAACCAAAGTTTTCATTCTGGTTAAGCTCCAAGAACAGCTTACATAAAAATTGCTTGTACACGTAAAAGATTCAGATGTTAGGAAATAAACCCAATAATGACATTCCTCTCCTCTCTATAAAGTGAGCTCCAGTACAATCTTTTTCATTTGAGGGCAAGATTAGCTTGCAGTTTTTCAGATAGCAAATCCCTTTCCAGAACTGTCTTTTTAAAAGCTGTCAAAGTTAAAATGCGGTTTCTGGTTAACAAAACCCAAGTGCCCACATCACCATGAGTTAGAGTTCTGAGACACCTGCCACTAGTGGAGTTTATTTAGATGATAGATTTACGTGTGTCTACGCACCTCTCTGAGGCTTTTAGCTGTCTCTGATGTACCAACTGTTTGTCAAAGCTTTCCAACAGATCTGACACTAAGCAAGAGTGAACTGGAGTTTGATGGGCCCTGCAAGGCTAATGGCACTATGTAAGAACATTTTTAAACTTAAGAATACTTTCTTGATTCTCTTGCAACCTATTTCTCCCAAGGACTTAAATAATATAGACATCATTTTATAGTACTGTACACAATTAATGTCCTCTAAAATGGAAAAAAAAAAATAAAACAAAAACCAGGTTGTATACCTAAACTGAGATGATCATTTTCAAGGAAAACACTGGAAACAACTAATTTCAGCACATCTGTCCTTGTTTTCAGCCTTTGAAAAGATCAAGGAGCTACCTAACTCAGTGGTGAATATAGCCTAGTGGGATTTGGGTCAGGAGGTCAGGTTTAGCACAGCTCTTCAACTACTACCTATATAACATAACCACTTTAAACCTCTGATTTCTCGTCTATTAAATAAAAGTTGACACCACCATTTCATGATGGTTAATTATTGAAATTCAGTGCCAGCCAGTGTGCCAACATAGCAAATATTTCATTTACTCCTCAATGAGATAAGGATTATGTTGATGAAGCAGTGGAAACTAAGATTAATACCTTTCTTAGGAATGATTTTGCCAGCAGAATTTTAGCTATGGAAATAATTACCTCAGATGAAAACTTCCTGAATGGAGGGAGGTTCCAGCCACAAAATCCAATATTGTCAAGAAGGTGAGTAAACACTGAGTTTGGGATGGGATGTGAGCAGTCATCGACTTTACCTCTTACTTCCCCAAATCTTTCTTTTTCTACTGTCATCTCCATTCTTTCATTTTCTCTCCTGTTTTTCTTTGCCACACTTTCCTTCTCCTTATGCCATTGAATTATCATAAGTTTCATTAGTCATTTCTGTAGTCAATATAGTAGTATTTTTTTAAGATTTTATTTTTTTAAGTAATTTCTACACTCTACATGGGGCTTGATCTTACAACCCCAAGACCAAGAGTTGCAAGCTCTTCCAACTGAGTCAGCCAGGTACCCTTTCAATCTAGTAATATTAAAAATAAAATTTTACACATAATTTTTATTCTTGGCTATGGTTTCTTTGGATAGTAGGTAAGGACAGTGGGAATATCATTCATCCATTCATGCTCATCACTAGATGACAAGGCATTTGGCTACCTTAAAAAACTCAAAGTTAGCCATGCTTCATTGAATTTCTTCATTTTGACATTCAGAACACTGGGCAGAAATCACATGGCATCAACACCTAACAGGAGCCCTGCAAGGTTTTACACATAATTTTTCAATTACTATGTAATTAACTACAGTAAAATTTCCCCTACACGTGTACACTTCTATAAATTTCCACAAAACAACTCAACCATGCAACACCCACCACGATTAAGGTATACGACAGTTTACCAGCACAAAAGACTCCATTGGGTCCTTCAGTAGCCAACCACTCCACACCTGTACAGTCTTTGCACTAATCTGTTTTTTGTCCTTACAGATGTGTGTGTGTGGTGGGGGGTAGGGGTGGGGGGGCGGTGTTTTGCTTTGGATTTTTTTTTTTTGGCCAGAATGTAATATAAATGGAACTACACAGTATGGAACCTTTGAGTCAGGTTTCTTTCACCTAGCATGCTGCATTTAAGAGTCATCCACGTTGACAGTATCAGTAATGGAAAACCACTGTGCTATTTCCAAATTTGGGTGATTATTAATAAAGTCACTACAAATGTCACTTTCAGGTTTTTGTGTGATATAAAATTTCATTTTTTTAAAGATTTATTTATTTGAGAGTGAGCAAATGAGCGAGCATGGAGGGGGTGGAGAAGCAGAGGAAATGGGAAGGAACCCAAAGCAGACTCCATGCTGAGCAAAGAGCCCAATGCAGGGCTTCATCCTACAACTGTGAGATCATGACCTGAGCTGAAACCAAGGGTTGGCCACTCAACTAACTGTGCCACACAAGTCCTCCAAGATTTCATTTCTTTATGTAAATTCCTAGGAGTGGAATTTCTGGGCAGGATGGTTAACTGCATGTTTAACTTAATTTGCCAAACTATTTTCCAGCACAGTTGTACCATTTTGCATTCCCACCAGCAACATAAAAGAGTTCCAGTTGCTACACACTGGCATCACCACTCAGTGTTGTCAGTTGTATTGATTTTAATGATTTCACAGATAGGTAATGGCATCGCATTGTGGTTTTACTTGCTTTACCTCATGGATAAAGACATTAAGCATCTTGTCATACACTTAAGTGCTAATCATATGCGTCCTCTGGTGAAGTGTAAGATCAAATTTTTGCACAATTTTTATACGGTTTTATGTCAAGTGTCAAGAGTTATTTTTACTTTCACATATGCTATAAGCTACATTTCACTGCTAATATTTTTGTTTAATCTTCCTTTTAACCACTTCCAGAGAACTACATTTTTTTGTTATAAACATGATAAAAATGCACAGAACTATACACACATATCAATTTCCTGGTTTTGATACTATTCTATAATTACATAAAATGCAACCAAAGAACAACAGTGCAAGAAAGGGCACGGAAGAATATACTATCTTCATAACTTCCTGTGAATCTATAATTACTTAAAAACCAGAGTTTCTTTTTTTTTATTTTTATTTATTTATGATAGTCACACACACAGAGAGAGAGAGAGAGAGAGAGAGGCAGAAACACAGGCAGAGGGAGAAGCAGGCTCCACGCACCGGGAGCCCGATGTGGGACTCGATCCCGGGTCCCCAGGATCGCGCCCTGGGCCAAAGGCAGGCGCCAAACCGCTGCGCCACCCAGGGATCCCAAAACCAGAGTTTCTTTTAAAAAGTTAAACATTCGTGAACTTTACTGGTACTTAATCATTTTTAATGTTTTATGTATGAGAATATGTATTCCAAATCTCACGAGGGCCAGTCAGTACTACTTTTAGTGCAATTCAGGTAACTGAATTCTATTTTTAAAAAATCCTTCAAAAATGCAAACTAAAAAACTTCAAAATAGGTGAGATAAGCAAAGGCATGTGAAATGTTAGGGATACTGTTGGGTTCATATACCAAACGAAAGGAAAAATACAACGACCTTTAAGATTAACATTTTTATAAAGCAAGTTTACATACATGGGTTTGACTATCATACATATGCTGTAAAATAGTCTAGCAAGTTAAGCTAAACATGCAATTAACCATCCTGCCCAGCAATCCTACTCCTAGGAATTTACCTAAAAGAAATGAAACTTTGGTGCAGTCAACTGGATGGCCATCTCTAGCTTTCAGTTCAGGTCATAATCTCAGGTCGTAGAATCAAGTCCCGTGCTGGGCTCTGTGCTCAGTGCAGAGTCTGCTTGGGACTCTCTCTATATATGACTATCATATATATAGTATGCTATTGAAACACACCCTTGATAACACCGGATAGTAAAATGGTGTATCCATCCAGGCTCCATAGAAAAAAGTCAAGAATCATTACTTCAATATATGAAACATGATCATTTCTGTGGAGTGCCATGGAGATGAAGATAACCTTCATTTGTGTATTTTATACACTTAGGTTTCTTTTTTTTTTCTTAATTTTTGATAAGAAACTTTCACACATTACTTCTATAATTAAAACAATAAGTCTTTGAAACTAAACGTTAAAGTAAGAACCAAAAGCCATACATGACCTCTATATTAAAATTCTAACATTAAATTAAAAAATCAAAGTGAAATAGTACAGTTTAGCTTTATCGGCTATGGAGATGCTTTGCACCTTATGTGTCTCAGGCTGATAACCTGAGCTCTGAGCTTGGCCTGTCATTTCCCTGAGACATCTCTGAGAGAAACAGAATGTGATTAAGGATGAACACATCATGCTTGCTTGTTTGCTTTCCCCAGTGCAGGTGGGCTGTCACCTGCTGCATGCACAGCAAGCTAAGGTTAAAAGGCTGTCATGCCGTATCTATGCAGAATGTACATTGCAGTGGTATTATGTGCTGTAGCTATGGGGCAGGGATCCCCCAATCAGTGTGTGGCAAAGAGCAGAGAGACGCAGTAATGCTGTCACAGTCAGGAAAAGAAGACTCAGTAGTTCTAAGGCTATCACTAAGATAAATGGAATTTTGAAATTAAATGGTGATTGCCCCTGTCAAATTGAGAAGCCTTAAAATGCACATATATTAACTGCTAGGCCCGCCAGGAAAAGGAGTGATTTTCATGTTGTTGGCTTCTTCATTTTCCCATTATAAAAATAGCATTCTTAGAGAAACAGTAACTAAGAGTCAGAAGTATTTAAATTTTTTGTTGTTGTTGTCTAAAAACATTTGGACCATTAATCTCCCTCTTAGCTCTAAGCTGACCTGCCAACTAAAATTATTATTTGAAAAATATTTATAAAAAAAAATGAAAAATATTTATGAATTTCTTTGAGAAACATTAAGAAAGGGGTGGTAATACCAAAACATAATTCTCTCTGACTGGCCTCTTCCTAGAGAAATATTAAAGCAAATTTCTATAACAGCACTGAATTCGTGCCTTTTACTGTGCAGTATAAAAGTAGTAGCAACATAATCCTTCAATTCTTTAAACTACAACAACTCCCAGACATGGTGGTATTTGAAACAGTAAATATTTTAAAGAATTTTTCATTATTATGAATGTTTTATTATTCTTATTTCATTGTGTTGTGAGCTATGACTAATTTGAAATTTTATGTTAACATATACCATTTTAAAATTATGTTTTTAAAGATGTTTATTTCTAAAAAGATTTCAAACTAATCTCATATCTGAAAGATGTACATTTTTAATATTTTTGTCTATTTGTTAGAAATTATCTATACAAGATAAACACCCTGACATTAAAAAACAGACACGCCTATTTCACTCTCTGTAAAGAAATGTCTTAGGTGAATGCTCTACTCTAGCCTTCCCTTATGCCTTCTAAAATGACCCAAAAAACAAACCACATCCTAGGAAGTTCTACATCTAAATCCTTCCAGAATGTAAACACCAAAAGAGGAATGACTCTATCCATCTTGTGCACTCTCATTGAGCACCAAATGTTATGTATGATCAGTTTTGTAAGTACTGACTAAAAGATTGATAAATAAATGAAAGAAATACTCTTTATTCCATAATTTTCCTCAAAGCCTTGAAAATGACAAGATGGAATACCCAAATTATGAAATAAAAGATTATTTTATTACATTTCAAGATATGTTTGGTAATAGAAATTATTCTAAGTAGATTCCCACAACAAATAAAGAAATCTGTTACTCCTCCATTGCCCCCAAATCAAGAGCTGTCAAATATAAAGCTATGACATCATTAAAACCAAGAAAGACAACTGAATAGATCTGTGCATGATGATTTGTTTTTTTGTTTTTTTTTTTTTTTAACGACAGCAGCTGACTTACTACATTTCATACTACTTAGAGTTTCAGAATTAAATATAGGTCAACAATCACTAAACACATCAACAAATGACACTCATTGAAATAAATCATACCAAATGGTCAGCATATTATAAGCAGTGTGACACTACTCTTGCTTTCATAAATAAAAAATGAGAGTTAAACTTTCATAGTAAAATATTTCACCAGACTAGATTGCAAATTTTGACACAGTCAATTTATCACTGTAAAAATCAGATGAGGCTCAGTTGGCTCTGGTCAGAAAGCTCATTAGTCTATTAAAATTATACTTTTGCCAGAATGTCCTGATTCTTTTTAATGAATAATATCTGCTATTTAATGAAAAGATTTCACAATATTTTTTTGCTTTGTCTATAGAAATAAATGTTTTAAAATCGATGAATTTTAAATCAATTATAGGAGCAAGAGATGGCTCTAGGGAAATAATGTTTCAGCCTTAATTAACCTTAAGCACTACTCCTGTAATGAAAGGTGGTCAACTTATTTGACTACATTTTCCATTTATTTAAAGTAAAATATTTTAGGGGCACCTAAGTGGCTCAGTGTGTCAAGGGTCTACCTTCAGCTGAGTTCATGATCCCAGGGTCCTGGGATGAGTCCCGCTGGAGCCCCACATCCAGCTCCCTGCTCAGTGGGGAGCTCCCTTCACTCTATGCCTCCTCCCCCTGCTCATGCTTAAGAGCGCATTCTCTCCCTCTCTGAAATAAATAAAAGCTTTAAAAAAAGTAAAATATTTTGTTTCTAAACAAAGATGGACTACATTTCATATTCTGAATGAAAAAAATCCACAATTTAAAATTTTATGCTATAGGTAGTTTTATCTCAAAAACTATTAGTGAAAAGATTATTTTAAACTGAAATTACAACAAAAAGCAATCCTGAAATGAATAACTTTTCATGGGTTTGTGCCATCCCATGTGATTCTTACAGCACATCCTTTTTCATACTGCGGCACTAACATCCCAGAGTAGAATATGTTTCTGTCGGTTGCAGGACACATTTATCTTTCTTGAGAACACTACACTTTCTTTCTTGCTCATCTTTTTGCAAATCAGACTATTTTATTTCTATAGGTTTTGTTTTCATTCTCAACATATTTCTTCTCTTTGCTCTGAGAGAACATAAATGAAATTTCCGGGGCTGACACTGTCTTACTTGATTATTACACTTTAAACAAGAAAGACTCTAGAGTGGCATGGGACTCCTGGGTGGCTCAGCAGTTGAGCATCTGCCTTCAGCTCCAGGCATGATCCTGGTCCCAGGATCAAGTCCTGCATTGGGATTACTGCGGGGAGCCTGCCTCGCCCTCTATGTCTCTGCGTCTCTGTGTCTCTCATGATAAATAAAAAGAGAGAGAGAGAGAGAGAGAGTTTGGAGTGGCAGATACAATATTATCATGAATCAAATGCACATCCAGACAAAGCACACTTGTTCACGACCCATGAATTAGTGACCAGTAATAGTCACTGACTGTCACATGCCTCTAGCCCTAACAGTCTAGGAGCAAGCTGTTAAATAGCTATGTACCCACAAGAAGCAGGATTCTGGCACACCTCTCTCCTGAGCCACCTCAGACAAACTACAAGGATCTCAGATTAAGTATGTGCAAATGTGTTTCCCCCTAAACTCCATGCTTCTTCCAGCGGTGATAAGCCCTGTATATAGCATGACCACTCCCCAAGCTACTTATGCCAGAACCCCAGCTTCCTGTACACCTAGCTTACTTTGCCTCTGATCTGTTTACTTCTTTCCATTCCCAGGTCCATGCTAAAATCATCTTTCACATGAGTACTAAAACTCTAGTTCTGCTTTCTTGAATATATTCACACCAGAAGCAAAATACCCTTCTGAAATATGAATATGATCATACTATTCCATGTCTTAACACACGTTAAAGGCTCTCCAATTTATTAAAAATGAAGTGCAAAATCCTCCAGGATAGTACTGTCCACAAAAAATACAGTATGAGCCACATATGCAATTTTTAATATTTTAGGAGCAACATTAAAAAAGAGGTGAGGAAGGGCAGAATGGGAAATTATTTTTCAATGAATAAGCCTAGTTTTGAAAGATGAAAACGTTCTAAAGATACGGGGGCATGAGATGTAAATACACTTAATGCCACAGAACTATACATATATAAATATATATATACATATATATGTATATAAATGTGTTTTTATATGTGTATATATACATATATGTATATATACATATAAAAATGATTAAAGTGAAAAGTTTATGTTAAATATATTTTATAATAAAAAACAATCAGGTGAAATTAATTTTAAGAATATCGTATTTAACTCAAGAAATCCACAATTATTATCATTTTGACATGTAACCAATCTAGATATTAATGAGATATTTCACATTCTTTTTTTCATACTGTCTTTAAAATCTGCTATGTACTTGCACTTACAACACATCTCAATTATGATACTAAATTTTCAAGGATGTTTGAAACTACCAAGATTATAGTTGTGTTTTGTCTGTTTATGCTGTCTCAGTTTTTAAATTTAGCTTATTTAAAATTAAATAAAATTTGAAATAAAAGAGGAGTGTCAAAATACAATTCCTGCCAACATTACCCTTTGCCCACCTGCTTCAAGACACATAAGAGGAGTAGGAATTAATTGGGAAGTGTCTTAGGGTTCGGTGGGAGAAGCAGAACCACAAGGAGCACTGTGCAAGAGAGGCGTATTTCGCTAGATGCCCCTGCATGCTATTGCTCCACATCTGTGGTTGGGCCTAATCTTGTGGAGGATCAGCTGGTCTAGCAGTGGAACTTATGTAGGTGTGAATGAGAACAAAAAAACTCCAAACTTATTAAAATTCAGGTCGGGTTTTTTTTTTTTTTTTGGTATATGTTTTTATTGGAGTTGGATTTGCCAACATATAGCATAACACTCAGTCCTCATCCCGCCAAGTGCCTCACTTAGTGCCCGTCACCCAGTCACCACATAGCCCCGCCCACCACCCCTTCCACTACCCCTTGTTCGTTTCCCAGAGTTAGGAGTCTCATGCTCTGTCACCCTCTCTGATTTTTCCCATTTTCTCTCCTTTCCGCTTTAATACCTTTCACTATTTATTTTCCCCAGATGAATGAGACCATATGATGATTGTCCTTCTCCGAATGACTTACTTCACTCAGTATAATACCCTCCAGTTCTAACCAGGTTGAAACACATGGTGGGTATTCATCATTTCTAATGGCTGAGTAATATTCCACTGTATATACATAGACCACATCTTCTTTATCCATTCATCTTTCGATGGACACCGAGGCTCCTTCCAGGGACTGGCTACTGTGGACATTGCTGCTATAAACATTGGGGTGAAGGTGTCCCGTTGTTTCACTGCATCTGTGTCTTTGGGGTAAATCCCCAGCAGTGCAATTGCTGGGTCGTAGGGCAGATCTACTTTTAACTCTTTGAGGAACCTTCACACAGTTTTCCAGAGTGGCTGTACCAGTTCACATTCCCACCAACAGTTCAAGAGGGTTCCCCTTTCTCCACATCCTCTCCAACATTTGTTGTTTCCTGTTTTGTTAATTTTCACCATTCTGACTGCAGTGAGATGGTATCTCATTGCGGTTTTGATTTCTATTTCCCTGATGGCAAGTGATGTGGAGCATTTTCTCATGTGCTTGTTGGCCATGTCTAGGTCTTCTTTGGTGAAATTTCTGTTCATGTCTTTTGCCCATTTCACGATTGGATTGTTTGTTTCTTTGCTGTCGAGTTTAGTAAGCTCTTTATAGAACTTGGATACTAGCCCTTTATCTGATACGTCATTTGCAAATATCTTTTCCCATTCTATAAGTTGTCTTTTAGTTTTGTTGACAGTTTCTTTTGTTTTTTATCTTGATTAAGTACCAATAGTTCATTTTTGCTTTTGTTTCCCTTGCCTTCAAAGATGTATCTTGCAAGAAGTTACTGTGGCCAGGTTCAGAAAGGGTGTTGCCTGGTTCTCCTCTAGGATTTCGATGGTTTCTTGTCTCACATTTAGATCTTTCATCCATTTTGAAAATGGTCTAGTTTCATTCTTCTGCATGTGGCTGCCCAATTTTCCCAGCACCATTTATTGAAGAGACTGTCCTTTTTTCAGTAGATAGTCTTTCCTGCTTTGTCAAATATGAGTTGACCATAAATTTGAGAGCCCTTTTCTTGATTCTCTGTTCTGTTCCATTGATCTAGGGGTCTCTTTTTGTGCCAGTTCCACACTGTCTTGATGATCACAGCTTTGTAATACAACTTGAAATCCAGCATTGTGATGCCCCCGGCTCTGGTTTTCTTTTTCAATATTCCCCTGGCTATTTGGGGTCTTATCTGATTCCACACAATTCTTAAGATGATTTGTTCCAACTCTCTGAAGAAAGTCCATGGTATTTTGATAGGGATTGCACTGAATGTGTAAATTGCCCCGGGTAGCATTGACATTTTCACAATATTAATTCTTTCAATCCATGAGCATGGAATAGTTTTCCATCTCTTTGTGTCTTCCTCAATTTCTTTCAGAAGTGTTCTGTAGTTTTTAGGGTATAGATCCTTTACCTCTTTGGTTATGTTTATTCCTAGGTATCTTAAGCTTTTGGGTGCAATTGTAAATGGGACTGATTCCTGAATTTCTCTTTCTTTAGTCTCATTGTTAGTGTATAGAAATGTCACTGAGGGGGATCCCTCGGTGGCCCAGCGGTTTAGCGCCTGCCTTTGGCCCAGGGCGCGATCCTGGAGACCCGGGATTGAATCCCACATCGGGCTCCCGGTGCATGGAGCCTGCTTCTCCCTCTGCCTGTGTCTCTGCCTCTCTCTCTCTCTCTCTCTCTCTGTGACTATCATACATAAATAAAAAAATAAAAATTTAAAAAAAAAAGAAAGAAATGTCACTGATCTGGGCACTGATTTTGTATCCTGCCACACTGCAGGATACAAAATCATACATTGTTGTATGAGTTCTAGCAATCTTGGGGGGGGGGGTCCCTTGGGTTTCCCATGTACAGTGTCATGTCTTCTGTGAAGAGGAGAGTTTGACTTCTTCTAGACCAATTTGAATGCCTTTTACTTCTTTTCTTGTCTTATTGCTGAGGCTAGGACTTCTAGTACTATGTTGAATAGCGGTGGTGAGAGTGGACATCCCTGTTGTGTTCCTGATCTTAGGGGAAATGCTCCCAGTGTTTCCCCATTGAGAGCAATATTTGCTGTGGGATTTTCATAGATGGCTTTTAAGATGGTGAGGAATGTTCCCTCTATCCCTACACTCTGAAGATTTTTAATCAGGAATAGATGCTGTATTTTGTCAAATGCTTTCTCTGCATCTATTGAAAGGATCATATGGTTCTTGTTTGTTCTCTTGTTGATATGATCTATCACATTGATTGTTTTACAAGTGTTGAATCAGCCTTGCATCCCAGGGATAATTCCCACTTGATCATGGTGAATAATCTTCTTAATGTACTGTTCCTACTATCCTACTGGATAGTATCTTGTTGAGAATTTTTGCATCGGTGTTCATCAGGGATATTGGTCTATAATTCCTTTTGGTGGGGGTCTTTGTCTCATTTTGGAATTAAGGTGATGCTGGCCTCCTAGAACAAGTTTGGAAGTATTCCATCCTTTTCTACCTGTTGGAATAGCTTTAGTAGAATAGGTATTGTTTCTTCTTTAAACATTTGATCGAATTCCCTTGGGTTGCCATCTGGCCCTGGACTTTTGTGTCTTGGGAGGTTTTTAATGACTGCTTCAATTTCCTCCCTGGTTATCAGCCTGATCAGGTTTTCTATTTCTTCCTATTCCAGTTTTGGTAGTTTGTGGTTTTCCAAAAATGTGTTCATTTCTTCTAGATTACCTAATTTATTGGCAGGATACAAAATCATAATATGATTATATGCTCATAATATGATTATATGCTCATATGTTTTTTAAATCGTTTGTATTTCCTTGGTATTGATTGTGATCTCTCCTTTTTCATTCATAATTTTATTGAGTCTTTTCTGTTTTCCTTTTAATAAGGCTGGCTAAAAGTTTATCTATCTTATTAATTCTTTCAAAGAACCAACTCCTGGTTTCGTTGATCTGTTCTTCTGGTCTCTATTTCATTGAGTTCTGCTTGAATCTTTATTAACTCTCTTCCTCTGCTTGGTGTAGGTCTTATTTGCTGTTCTTTCTCCAGTTCTTTTAGGTGCAAGATTAGCTTGTGTATTTGAGTTCTTTCCAATTTTTTTGAAGGATGCTTATATTGTGATGTATTTCCCTCTTAGGACTGCTTTTGCTATATCCCAAAGATTTTGAATTGTTGTATCTTCATTTTCATTAACTTCCATGAATCTTTTTAATTTTCCTCTAATTTCCTGGTTGACCCTTTCATCTTTTAGCAGGATATTCTTTAACCTCCACGTGTTTGAGTTTCTTCCAAATTTCTTCTTGCGATTGAGTTCTAGTTTCAAAGCATTATGGTCTGAAAATATGCAGGGGACAGTCCCAAATTTTGGTATCAGTTAAGACCTGATTTGTGACCCAGTATGTGGTCTATTCTGGAGAAAGTTCCATGTACACTTGAGAAGAATGTGTATTCAGTTGTGTTTGGATGCAAAGTTCTGTATATATCTGTGAAATCCATCTGGTCTAGTGTATCATTTAAAGCTCTTGTTTCTCTAGAGATGTTGTGCTTAGAATATCTGCCATTTGCAGAAAGTGCCGTGTTGAAGTCTCCCAGTATTAGTGTATTATTATGTAAGTATGTCTTTACTTTGGTTATTAACTGATTGATATACTTGGCAGTTCCCACATTAAGGGCATAAATATTCATGATTGTTAGGTCCTCTTGTTGGATAGATCCTTTAAGTATGAGATAGTGTCCCTCTTCACATCTTACTACAGTCCTTGGGATAAACTTTATCTGATACGAGGATTGTTACCCCCACTTTCTTTTGAGGACCATTTTAATGCTAAATGGTTCTCCAACCTTTCATTTTCAGGCTGGAGGTGTCCTTATGTCTAAATTGAGTCTCCTGTTGACAGCAAATAGATGGGTCTTGCTTTTTTATCCAGTCTGAAACCCTGCATCTTTTGATGGGATCATTTAGCCCATTCATGTTCAGAGTTACTGTTGAAAGAGATGAATTTAGTGTCATCATAATACCTATTCAGTCCCTGTTTTTGTGGATTATTTCTTTGGGCTTCCTTTTTCTTTTACAGGGTCCCCCTTAATATTTCTTGCAGAGCTGGTTTGGTGGTCACATATTCTTTCAGTTTCTGCCTATCTTGGAAGCCCTTTAACTCTCCTTCTATTCAGAATGAGAGCCTTGCTGGATAAAGTATTCTTGGCTGCATGTTCTTCTCATTCAGTATTCTGAATAGATCCTGCCAGCCCTTTCTGGTCTGCCAGGTCTCTGTGGAGAGGTCTGCTGTTAATCTTTCTCCCCATTTAAGTTAGGAATCTCTTGTCTCTTGCTGCTTTAAGGATTTTCTTTTATCTTTTGAATTCGCAAGTTTCACTATTAAATGTCAGGTGTTTAACGGTTTTTGATTTTAGGGTGGGGACCTTTCTATCTCCTGGATCTGAATGCCTGTTTCCCTCCCCCAATTAGGCAAGTTCTCAGCTATAATTTGTTCAGATTTGTTCTTGGCACTCTCTGGATCCCCAATTAAACATAGATTTTTCCTTCTGATGCTATAATTTATTTCCCTTAACCTTTCCTCATGGTCTTTTGTTTTTCTCTTTTTTCCTCAGCTTCCTTCCTTGCCATCAACTTGTCTTCTATGTCACTCATTCATTCTTCTACTTCATTAATCCTTGTTGTTATGACCTCCAGTTTGGATTGCATCTCATTTAATTGATTTTTAATTTCGGCCTGATCTAAATTCTGCAGTTATGAAGCCTCTTGATTCTTTTATGCTTTTTTCCAGAGCCACCAGAAGCTTAATAATTGGCTTTCTGACATTGAATTGTAATCCTGTAACTCTGTGGCAGAGAGTACTGTTTCTGATTCTTTCTTTTGTGATGAGTTCTTCTTTCTAGTATTTTGCTCAGTGCAGACTGGCAGTATGAGTGGGCTGAGTCAAGAATATCAACCATGACCTAAGTAAATTTCACCCAGGGGATTCTGCCAAATCAGAGACCAGAAATTGAAAACAAAGATCAGAACGAAATAAAAGGACTACTAAAGTGAAAAACAAATTTTAAAACAAAGTTCCAAAAAAAAAAAAAAAAAGAAAGAAAGAAAAAGGCCAAGAATCCCAAAGAAGAAGAGAAAAGAAGAAGAAAAAAAGGGGGACGGGTACTGGAGATGGTGGTGGTGATGAAGTTGTAGTGGAGGGAGAATGTAGTCTAATGGGTCCTAGAGGATCCCCTTGTTTCTGAGTATATAAAGTTCTGTATGTTAGAAGATGCTCAGGCCCAAATTTATAAACCAGCAAAACTTGTATAAGGCCCCAACATTGACCACCAAAACATAAATGAGATGAAAGAGGGGGGCAGAATAGGAATGAGGAATCTCACAGAATGAACCAGCACAGTATACTACTTGGTTCTGGGGGCATGCTAATCATGTTTTAGAAGGTATTAACTTCCGTCATTGTAGAACAAAATGAGGCAGAGAAAACAAAAAACACAAAACAAAACAAAACAAAAAACATATCTTGTATATCTCCCAAAATTAAGTTGAGTATGTTGAAGGGAATCTAGAGGTGAAAAATATATCTAGGACCTGTAATTGTAGAAATATGAAAGTCAAAAGGAAAGAATCTTAAAAATGAGGTGGTAAAATATTGTAGTTAAGGTAGAAAAGAAAAAAATTGGAAATTTACTGATGTAAAAAACGAGTTGTACTGGAAAAAGGAAGAAAAAAAAAAGGAGGGGGAACCCTCTGGTTCTTTTTTTTTTATTTATTTATGATAGTCACAGAGAGCGAGAGAGAGAGGCAGAGACACAGGCAGAGGGAGAAGCAGGCTCCATGCACTGGGAGCCCGACGTGGGATTCGATCCTGGGTCTCCAGGATCGTGCCCTGGGCCAAAGGCAGGCGCCAAACCGCTGTGCCACCCAGGGATCCCCCCTCTGGTTCTATACACTGTAAATCCCTCGACTTTCCCTGGAGCTTTCCAGCGCTGCTGGGTCGAGAACTTGCTCTTCCCCCGTCCTTCCAGCTGGTCCTCTGGGGGAGGGGCCTGCCGTGCCGGTTCTCAGGTGTGTGCACCTGGGGAGATGCTCTGCCCCTGCCGGTGCCGGGCTCAGTGGGGCTGTTGACCCCGTGAGGCCCCTGTCCCCTGGCGGCCCCGCCCCTCCCAGGCACAGGGTGACACCAGGAGGCACAACCCCACTGGCGGCGGTCAGGTCCCCAGCCCTGGCGTCAGCTCCCGCAGTACCGACCGCAGCTCCCCGTCCGCACTGGCCTGGATGCTCCAGGGGCGGGGGGCACTGACCCGCACAGCTCGGGGGCGCCCGGCGGCGGTGGCAGGAGCGTCCCCGCTGTCCTGGGCCCTCCCCGCCCCCCTGTCCCGGGGGGAGCGCAGGATCCCGGGGCCTGCGCTGCTGGGGTGGCTCCCGGGGCCGCGGCTCCCGAAGGCAGCAGGGCGCAGCCCCCTCCCCCGGAGCCCCCGCCTGACCGACCGGCTGCTCCCCGAGGCCCCGCCGGGCGCTCCAGCCCTTTACCGCGCTCGGCCCGCGGGGTGTGGGGCGCCCTCCCCCGGGCGCACGTCCTCGGTCAGCGACCCCGGGGGGCTGGAGGCCCCACGGCCCCTCCTGCGGCTCTGCCCGGGCTCCCTGCTCAGCGCCTTTCCCTCCGGGAAGAATCCGGGGCGGATTCCACGTTCCCGCTTCTCCGGGGCGGGGCCTCCCTGTGCGGAGGCTTTCACCGCAGCTCGGCCCGGCGCCTCGGGGCCTCCCCCACTGGATTCTTCCTTATTCCCCCCGCCTTCCTACTTCCTTAGAAAAGAAAACCCTTCTCTCTGTAGCGTTCCAGCTGTTTTCTCTTTAAATCTCAGGTCAAATTCGTAGGTTTCCAGGAAGGTTTGAAAGTAATCTAGGTAAGTTGGTGGGGCCAGGTGAGTTGAGGACCCTCCCCCTCAGCCGTCTTGCCTAAATTCAGGTCTCCAGGAACACTAACCACATTCCAAGCACTCAACAGCCAGAAGTAGCCATGTTGGACAACCCAGTTCTAGATCATCTGAGGCTTCCTCTACTCAAGACTCCTATCTCCCTCTCCCTCTTGATACTTAATGCTCTAGCCAGCTCTACTGAAATTTCATTTCCTAGATTTTACAACTCTCTCCCACTTCCAGGCTACTAAGCATACTGACCCTTCCTCCAGCTAGCTCTTCTCATCTTTCAGGCCTCAGATTAAGCATTATTAGGCATTGCTTCTTTCATGAAGCTTTTCTCCATCTCTGTATTGCTAACCCTAATTTATCCTCCATTGCATTCCAGATTTTTACTACAACAGATCTTCTCACGCTGCCTTGCAATTGTTTGTCTAATGTTCAATAACTTCCATTCTGTAATATCTATAAAAGTAGAAATTAAATAAAATCTATCACCTAACCACATAGTAAATCCTAAATAAATACTTATTGAACAAATGAATGAATAAACATATACAATAGAGCACCAGGAACCTACTCTCCCCTTAGAAATATTTATCTGGGGCACCTGGGTGGTTCAGTGGTTGAGCGTCTGCCTTTGGCTCAGGGCATGATCCTGGGGTCCTGGGACTGAGTCCCACATCTGCCTATGTCTCTGCCTCTGTCTGTGTCTCTCATGAATAAATAAATAAAATCTTAAAAAAAAATTTATCTGCTCTGTTTCCTGATTGGCCCAAAAGGCAGCTCACAGAGATTTATGAATCATTAGCCATAAGCAATGACTTAGTTTGAAGGCAACTGTATTCCTTCATTTTCTTACTTCATCTTCACAACCACCCCAGTTTATAGATAAGGTTAAGACAGATTAATCTATATGGCAAGCTTGCCTAAGTGGACGACACTAGACTTGAGCAGTCTTAATCACAATGTAACAGAGACTTAGAATTGTATGATCCAACCAGTAATACAGATGAATGACAAGACCCTTTCATATTTAAATCAGTAAGTCCAAACTGTGGCTGGCTAAAATTGTGCTGATACCTATATGCATGAGCTCATGTTAGAAAATGGCATCACTAAATTGAGAGCACATGCCTAAAATACACCAGTGATATGCAATTAATTACCAGTATGAAAAGATTCACTTTATACAAAATACATTCCATAACTTATTTTTGTGGATTTTAAGAATGCCCTTCTGAGGGAATAAAAAACCTAAATTGTACTAAAATATTAGACCAATAAATAATAATGAATCCACTGTTTTATAATAATGACTATACCTTTCAAATACTATAACGCTCCGTCAATCACTGTTGACCAAACAAAACCCTAGATTGTTTAAGAGCCACCTAGCAGCTGCCTTGGTTTGGCATGTGTTTGTTGGCATTGGCCCAGTCAATGTTGGAGTGAAGGGGGTGATCCCATCTCTGGAACCCCAACCCCAGAGCTCACTAATTCAATTAAAAGATCTGTCAGTAATCACTAGTCACAAAGACAAGATTAAAAAAAAACAAAAAACAAACAAACAAACAAACAAAAAAACTGAACCATTCAGCAATGCAAAGCTAAAAAATAAGATTACTCATTCACAATATTCTTGAAACATGAATTATCTTAAGTTCCACTTATCTAACAATGTTTTAAAAATTAGTCCCCAGGAAAAATGAGTTCAAAACTAAAAATTTAAAGATTCCAATCAATTTCCTTTTGCCTCAGAGTTTTCTTTCAGCAGATAAAGAAAATCCATAGTAACAAGATAACATTTCATGCATTTACACATTTTCTCCTATAGATGTCTACAGCCTTCAGAAAGTATATTATTTCTAGTCAAGCCTATCTGACATTTTCCATTTTACTCAAAAGATTTTATGGTTTGGTATTACAGCAATATACAAATTTGACAGCTTGCAATAGGATCTGGTCCCTGTAGCAAATCATTCTGACAGTTAAGTACTATACAGCTACTAATGTACATTTTTTTACACTAAACTTATTTAAAAATCTTACCATGTTGAAGATGTAATGTATGTTGAAATCTTGAAGAAGGGCCTTAATGGTATTATAAATTTCATACTGAATTTATTAAATAATATGACTCTATATACAATTATTACATTTGTAGTAGAACTCATTTCTCCTTTGGTAGTTCACTTTATTAAGAGCAAATTTTTCCTCAACTGCATTTAAACAATAAAGTCACTCATCATGGTCAATGTTTATTATTCTCTTAGAATTCCTTTTTGTCTTTAAAAATAACTGAAGATGTGAATAGAACAGTACACGTGTTAATGTGGAACATAACGATGGTTTTTGGTTGCTTTTTCAGTGCTACTTTTTCTTTTAAAGCAATGAAAGATAATCAATTATGTCTTTACATTTCCCAGAATGCATTAACAGAGACCGTGTCAAATATACCCATGATTTCTCTAGAAGGAAACAGAAGCTGATCTCTAACATTGCTATAGCATTAACTAAATAGGACTGAGTGTGATCTTACAGCACATAAACAAGACCCCATCTCTACCTCTCAGTAATTCTATTTTTAGTATTCAATACATCTGATAACATTAGCCAGTTAGCAAAAGAACAAGTACCTTATTCTAAGAAATAGGAAGCCTGGATGTATTTTTTCCCTTGATTCAACTTTTCAGCTGGAATACCACAGTGAAACCACTCTATTTTCAGAATTGATGTACCTTTCAAAACTATAATCTCTGGCTTTCAAGTTCACTATTATTTGCCTTCAGGTACAAATTTTAAAGTGTACAGAGGCTTCTAAGCAGAATAGTTTGTCTCAGCCAGATACTGAAAGGCTTGTAGCTCAGTCATCACTGCAGTGTAAATTCTTTTTCAAATAATGTTCTTCACTCAGAGAACACTTGTGCCTGTGTTTGGTTCCCTCGTCAAATACATATTGGAGGTCACTAAAGGCCTGGGGGCAACTCCAGCTATTTCAAAATTCTTTTCTCCCTCTATTTGGTTGCAAAAATAGGATTTTAAATGTAAATATCTTAGGAATGTCCACTCACACAGAAACCAAAGGCACTGTACTATGCCACTGTCAGGATGGATGTGGAGTCAAAGAACAGCCAAGGTTTTTATGCAATGACAGCAAACAAGATAAACATCATTTGCTTTGATGCATGTAATTTAAAATATTAAATTTAAAATTCTTACATTTCTATTTGAGAACTTTCTCTACAAATAGGGAAAAAAAATTTAAACTAATGGCTGCATTAAAGGTGTGCTGCAATTTTCTAAGATTTCTTAGAATCCACAAACCTGCCTTGCTATTTTATTTATATCAATTCCACAGATAATTAATTTAATCTTCAAGAAGTGATCGATATAGGTAGTAGATATTCATGGTAAGTCTGTAACAAATATCAGAACTTCATGCTGCTTTACTCCTTCTGTTAGTTCTTAAAATGTTCTTCCCTTAAATTTTATAATCAAATTTCAAGATTTTTTTGGTGATCTGCTTCCAAAAGAAAATACTGATGCTGAATTTTATTGCAGCAGGTAATACTGCTGGCTTCTGTGTAATTCTACTATAAAAAGGATATACTGTTTGTCCTCTCTAAATTCCTGTCCTTAACTCTTCTTCCTGATAATTTTTACCTGCATCTTTTTCTATTGTGAAACTATAAAAAAAAGACATTCTAATTTCATATATGTTTTATCTTTATTTCCTTCTCTTGTGTTCTCATCTTTGCACAGTTTTGCTTCTCTTCCAGAGGTTCAATTATGACCATGGCTGGCTAGACAAACAAATTAGTAGAGAGAACAAGATAAAAGAAATTAAGAAAAGGAAATGACTGAGTAAATTCTAAAATCTGTATGACATGGGGTCAGTTGTTTTCTTTTTTGTCTTGAGGCATACCAATCGCCTGTGACTTCAAACAAACCCCTAGCCTGGCTGTCCCTGAGCACACTGATCAAGTAGGGGGTAGGAATGTCCTCAGCATCCTCCTCACTCTTTGTTCTATCGGGTACCAATGCTCTGATGTTCACTGGAGAGTGGAGAAGGTATTGTAAATTTTGTTTAGCTTTTAAAAAAATTAATGTATTTTATTAAAGTATTTAAAATTATCAACCACACAAAATAAAATACATAGACAATAAAATATTATCTTGAAAATAAGTTTAGTGTCACCATTTTTGTCCATTTAGTTATCT
The DNA here is from genome assembly GCF_048418805.1 of Vulpes vulpes. Lineage (NCBI taxonomy): Eukaryota > Metazoa > Chordata > Mammalia > Carnivora > Canidae > Vulpes > Vulpes vulpes. The sequence continues at coordinate 46,590,930 of NC_132791.1, forward strand.
AATGAGCAAAGACCACACCTGTGATGTTACCAAACAAGGTGGCTGGATGAGATAAAGGTTCCTCATAAAAGCACATACCATTTTAGGATCAACATAATCCACTGATGAACACTGAAAAAGTTGTTTTCCTTTTGCTGCCTCTTTTGAAAAAAATAATGGTCATTATAAGTCAGAGGGAAAATCTACTAAAGTAAATAAATCTTCTTATATCCTATACAAAAAAAAAAAAATCTTCCTATACAAATAATTGCACAAAGAGGTATTTCAAAAGCTGCAAGTTGAACCAATGAATAAATAAAAGGCTAACAACAGTATTACAAAACATTCAAATACTTCTCCATAAATTCCAGTATTCCATGTTCTAGAAAGACTAAGATCATTTTTTAAATATACAGCTTTTATATTTCAGAAGATATTTTACACTTATGTTTGCCATGAACTGTTCTTTAAGCCTCTTGCAGTTACTAGCTGTTACTAGTGATGCTTATTACTTATACAGAAAAACACTAACTTACCCCAAGGGAAAGCTGTTCTTTTCATAGCTAAATAGTGAACTAAAAAAATTGCCCTCTGAATTCAGCACTTTGCACAGCCAGGAGCACTTTCCCTTTCCTGGTGCCATCTCTTTGTCTCTGTCTCTCTCTCTCTCTCTTTCTCTCTCTCTGTCACACACACACAATCCCTCTACAAATGTGGGCAGGACTCTGATTAGGCACTTGTTAGGGAGGTGATTCCAGGGCAATGGGATGAAAAACTGGTACAGCAGCACCACCCAGTGGGCACTGAGGAGAGGCTCAGAGTTCTTCTTGCTGCTACTGGGTCAAAGCTTGCTTTGGAGTAGCTAGCTCACAAAGAGTTGTGTATAATAAGTTTACCACCAAACTTTTAAAAGGAAACCATAAAAAGGCAGAAGGCATTGATATTCTGTGATAAAACTCTCCAGCCACAATAATTTTAAGTCAGAAGCAGAAATAATAAATAATAATTTTCTGCCTTTTATTCCATAAATATTTACTCCAAATTATCATGTCAAAAAAAAAAAAAAAAAGGGATCCCTGGGTGGCTCAGCGGTTTGGTGCCTGCCTTCGGCCCAGGGCATGGTCCTGGAGTCTCGGGATCGAGTCCCACATCGGGTTCTCTGAATGGAGCCTGCTTCTCCTTCTGCCTGTGTCTCTGCGGTGGTGGGGAGGCGCGCACACATACACATCAGTTGATTGCTATTCAAGGTTGTTCAATTTTTATAAGATCAAGTAATATTAAAATAATCAGATTATATAATAATCATACAACAGTAAATATACATATATAAATTTCATTACTTTATTGACAAATTCAACCAATTTGCAAAAAAATCCTCTAGGATTGTCTGTAAAGACAGCTAAGAATTTCTATTCTTCCAGTCTCCAACTTATTTCTTTTAATCAAGATATTATCTGCCTGAAAATGACAAAAGTTAAAATTTTCTCTTTATGTGTAGGTCTTCCCTATAGACCAGTGAGTGGTTTCTCAAATGGGAATGATATTGCCTCCCAGAAGGTACCTGGCATTGTCTGTTTGGTCAGGGATGCTACAATCTACAATGCACATGACAGCTGCCCAGAACAAAACACTGTTTTGTCTTAAAGGTCAATAGAGGCAAAGTTGAGAAAGCCCATCTAAATTGTTAGACACTGAAAGACAGGAATAATTGTCTTCGAAAATGTACATTAAATATCTGGCAAGGTAGAGTAATAATTGCTTGGTGAAACAAATTGATACTGACATTTAACACTGGCCATGTACCAATAGATTAAACTTCAAAAGAATACTAATGTCAGGAAAGCATGTCCTTGACTGTACATACAGGACAGAGCATCCCACCTCTTGGAAGGGTGCATCCCACACCACATACAAGTGATCGTTTGTAAATTTTGTTATTCAAAGCCAGATCATCTAAGTATAATCACTAAGTGAGAAAAACCGGTGCACAGACGCTTGTGCAACGGAAGATTCACCACAGTGATAGTGCTTTCTTGCGGATTCTTGGTAAAAAAGTCATCTAGGCTTTTGGTTATTCTCACTTTCAAATTTTAACAGAATTTTTGAGTAATACTTTTCCCCAAAATGAAGTTTCTCCTTGTATTTTCCCACTTAACTACTGTGAGCATTTTGATAAAGACCACTTAATACCAAGAAACTCTCCATGCATATAAAACTATTAAAAACAGAAAAAAAATTATCTATACCATGTTAATTTCAACCAAATATGTCAATAAACAGCTCTGCACTGCCATTAGAAGTAGACTTTAGGTGATCTTAAATTCAGTCAAAACATATGCTTTTCAAGGTATCAATTGTTTAAGGATGTAAAACATTCTGTAAGGAATATGTGATATATATAATCAAGGTAAGGCAGAGGAAAAGAAAACAGTAATAAGCTTTGGCACTCCGGGTGTCAAATTTCTAAATACAACTTTCTGAAGGTCATGGAAATGATCCCATGTTCTTCTCTGCTGTTCCCTTAAAACCCCTTTGGTACTGGTGTGAGTAACAGTAAATTTGCATTCATGTACTAGATTAGCCAGGATGTAGTTTCTTAAAGGAAAGTATCAAGAGCATTAAACTAGTAACAGAAGTCATCTTTCAGAATAGAGAACCAAAAATGATTAAGTGCAGTGTTGGAATTTTTGCAAATACATACTACTTGTAAATTAGATAAAAACTAAAACGTAAGTTATTTGTTAATGTTCGTCACACTAAACATTAAATTCTTCAACATGTGATGAACTCAACATTTTTTAAATATCTTGCCTCACAGTCCTAATTAGGGCAAATGTTTTTTGTTTGTTTGTTTGTTTCTCATTGGTATGCGTGTGTGTGTTTTTTAAAACTGGTGGCCACAATATAAGATTTCAAACTTTCCTACAGAAGTTAGGAGCTGAAGAACTTTTTACTCTATTCTGAGTCACTGTGAGCTTTAAAGGACCATTTAAATGACCCATTATTTCCATTTCATTCACAAAACTTCCATTACCACATCCTGAGCATCATGTACTACCACTCACATCTTCCAATGATAATCTTCAGGTCCGTAAAGGAGTACATATTTTTTAGCAATGTGAAATTCTTGATGCAGGTATAATGGAAAACAACAATGTGTACTTTCCCTTCTCTGAGAATGAAAGACTGTAGACTAGACTCTGAATGCCTGTGACAGAGGTCCAGAGACAATACACCCAGTTCCCTGATGGGGAAGAGACTGGTAACAAGCTAATAGTTGGATTAAAGTTATAGCTACAGTGTGCAAAATATTCTATAATGGAAAGACCTCAAGTTAAAAATAACAAGTACTGAAAAAACTCTAGGAAATTAAAGTCTACATGTAAAACGCACTCCAATATTTTTAAATAATGCAATGTAATGTTAGATAAAATTATCATTAAATATGAAATTTAAGGGCCTAAACTAATGCTTTTTTGGCTCACGCTTTAACAGAACTCCAATGTTGAGGAGTGAGAGGTCTATCCTTGGAATAAAAAATATTCTTAACAAAGAGAACCAGTAGGAAAACTTTTATGAAAGTTTCTAAACAAGTCCAAAGATAAATAGCCAAAAAGTCCGGCAAATTAAATGACCTGCATCTATTTGTAAATGAAAAAAATCCCTTGGTAATAATAAAAGTTTTTCCATTTCTCTACAAATCTCTTGGTGAAGTGATGATGAAATAAAGTTAAGTGAATCTGCTAAGTCAAGACCAACAAAAAGAGGCCAGAGAGAAAAACTAAACAATTTAAAGATAGTTTAAGTATGTTACTAACAAACCTCACCAGATAGTCTATGGCTTAAAAATTCACACTAATCCAGAAAAAGTAGTATTCTTTCACCTCATTTCAAACAGAACTGAGGAAAGTTATATCATACTTACAATATAACAGGCAAAGAGTATGTACCGATAAGTATATTTAAGCTAAACGGAAAAAAGGGTAGAATAATGAAATGAAGCTAAGAGAAAAATTATCTTGAGAATGTGACATTAAAAGAAATATTCAGAACTTGAAATTAACACTGATGTATGAGGTAAAAAAGCAGCTTTTCCACTCACCAATTTTAGCCTCTGTAAAGGTATTCTGCCGACATCTATCTGTGTCCTTTCTGGGACGTTAGTGAACCGGACTTCTGGGACAGCCACAGCACACATGACATGAGCCCACCTACAGGAGAGGGGACACAAGACATTAAACAAAGCTCCCGTGTCCTTCAACTAGGCAGCGGCAATTCTTAAATTCAGTAAATACATATACAAGAAGGAAAGTCAAAAGCCTAAATTTGTCATACACAGACTCTGAATTTTAAACCCCCTGGGTGATACCTGGATGGATTCAGTACCACATCTGCCCACCACTGCAACATGAAGACTTTGAGGAAGACCAGGCACTCGATCCTATCAATATATAGTATTTTTCTACACTGGCTCTGCAAAATACTGAAATGTAGATTTGCCATTTCATTTGGTACTGAAATACAACAGGTGCTTAATATACTTAAGCTAATATGTGGCAAAAGATTAGTTCAATTAATAAAAGGTATGAATTGGGTATAGCATATAATCTCTTATATAATACAAATGTCATGAAAACTAGAACAAACAGTAAAAGGCTTTTAAAAGAATTAACACTGATTAAGTCTTTAATTAAATTGTTTCTCATTGCAATCCTACTACAACCAAAAGAACCCACAGATAAGGAGGAATGAAATTTAGCTTGTTCCCTCATTTCCTACCTAAAACTGAGTATCTCCTTGCGAATTCTGAATTACCTCAGAAAAATGACAACGTCCCCATTAACACTATTTACTTTCTCATAAATGTTATGCCCCAAGTAAAAATAAACACTCTAGCGGTTTAAAGGTATCTTGAAGGAATTATCATATCCATCAACCCATTTTTAAGTCAAAGAGTAGGTCATCCAAGCAACATAAGACTCCATCCTGCCTTTAAAGACCACAAGAACAAAGGACAAGTGTCAACCCCCTCCAGGCACTCTTTCAAATCTAAATAAATACTATAATCCCATAGTAAACCCTCTACCTTTCTGTCCTAGCCCAGGGGTAGGAAGAGAAGTTCTTATCACCTCTGTCTATACAGAAACCACCTAAAGCAGCTCACAGTCTGCATGACCTGTGCAATATCCTAGACCAGCAACACTCCTTAGTTTAAGTGCCAATCACATTAACTAAGACTGAAAAAGGAAGACCCAAAATTAAGCAAAAATAAGTCTATCAGACTAAACTTTATCAACACAGGAATGACTAATGTCTTCACTCTTCTTTGTAAGCAATTTGAAACATGTGCTCAGGCATGTAGTTATGCCAACTTGATCATTATATTATACCAGAGGTCTCAACCCCTGGCCCCCAGGGCCAGGCCGGAGGTAAGCAAATATACTGATAATTCATAATAACCTGGGGATCATCTGTCCCATTTAGGCCAGGTCCTCATCCCAACATGCTATTGCCATAGAGAGATGCACAGTTATTTTTCAAATACAGATAAAAGTGGATTTTAGTAGAAAATCTACTTTTAAAATTTTGATCAAATTTATAAAATGGTGTGCCAGTCAACTAAAACATAGCTTGGGGCTTGATTCAATCCTTAAATGCCAACTTACCATCTCTGCCGCTATCATTCCAAAAGGACCTTTAATATTAAGCTTTGGTCTCATTTTAAATACTAAAATTGGGTCATGAAAATAAAATTCATTCAAAAATATATTTCAACAACAGTAAAAACCAGATTACCTTTATGTTCACTTATGACTCTCAAGATTCTCTTCATATTTCCCTTTAAATCATAAAATCACTGTTTTTCTCCCTGTGTTTCTATTTTACTATACATACTTTGTTAATTTGCTGGTTTTAAAAGTAAATTGTTTTATTTTAATGTTATGTCTATGATTGATTTGATTTATCCAAAGGTAACAAATTTCACTGTTTTCAGACATACTGTTTTTACTAGACTAACAGGATTCATCACATTAAACACCAGGATTCCAATGGCAGCTAGATGATGTGAGCTGCCTTCAGTTTAGAAGTACCATTATTACAAGAATGGGTTATTCTTCATTGGCATGAAAGACATGGACAGAAGCAAGACTTAGACCATCTTCAACCAGAAGAGGTGATGCGCTGTCAGTAATAGTCTCTGAAGACATGCACAGAATCCCAACCTCAGATCTGGACAACAAAAGCTTTGAAACAATGTGTCTAATAATGAGAGGTAATAAAGCAAAGTGTCTCCCCCCACAAAAGGTTCAACCCTAGAGAGCAGAAGGAAACAATAAAATTGAACACATTACTTACTTATTGTTCTTTGTTTCCTTAAGAGCACCCCCTCTCAAATTGCAAAGACAGCACTCCTAGGAGAGAAAAAAAATACCACACAATTAACAGACATCATTATTATTTAACAGACATCATTACTATTTATCTAAATATTCCCATAAATTCTAATTTTTTATTTTAAAATTAAAACCATTGGGAACTTCATGAAGGTCTATTTCTGAGCAGTTCAAGCAAGGAAAGGAAAAAGAATGGGGGGAAGTGGGGGTACACACAAAAATGTGTGTGTGTGTATTTCCTAGAGGGAATCATCATTACCCTGGTATCATGTTCATTTGCCATCTCTGAGGGAAAGTTGTGATACAGAGAGAGCACTTGGTAGCCTGGAGAGTATGTACTAGAATTCTAGTACAGAGAATACATAAATGACTGAGTTCTCTTATGCTCTGGAATCCATTCATGTATACGGGATTGCTACAAAATAGAGTACTGGCAGGCTTCATTCTGCAATAAGGATTAGCAGGAAGCTCTTTTTGAAAGATACACTTTTCATAAAAATATCATTCAGGTCTTTCTGTGGGTGGGCAAATGGTGTTTGAAAAATTGTACTGATAAGCCCAGGCTATCCAGCCCCAGATAAAAGCACCATGAAATGTCTTCCTTTCCTCTCCCCACATACGTTTATATTGTGGGCACTTTTATTTGTTTTAGATTGGCACAGACTGCCACATCCCAAGACGACTGGCTCCCTTTACCACAAATACAGACTATTTATAATTTCTTACTATAATCCTATGAAAAGTCCATGAGAAAACAGGACCAGAGAGCAATGCAATGCCTTTTGCTGACCTAGAATTTTTAAATTAAATATCTAAGTAATTTTTAAAATTTTCAACCTCAAGGATTAATAGATATCCTCCCAATTTATTGCATTAATAATTTTTTAAAAACAACTGTAGGTTATTTTGTTTTTTTCCCTCTCCAAGCTACACATATACAATCCTGTTAACTGTTCTCTAAGCTGATCCTCTTCAACTAAAGTTTTGCCTAACTTTACAGAGAATCCCTTTAACTTAACTACTATTAATAATGACAATCAAACTCTATAGCTTTATTTCTTCTGAACAGCACAATACCAAAATAAGTGAGGAGAGTCAATATACTTGCATAACTCCTAATAGGCAGCAAAATGCAAACAACCAGAAATGTTCAATGGTTTTATATGTCTGGAAAGTCTCTGCACACTATTTGAAATTTCCTGGGTCATTGTTAAAGGTTAGAGTAGCAAAAGCTGCCCTGTGTATGTATATATATATAATATCTGAATCCATTATAAACCCAGTTCAAGGAGATAACTCGATGGGTTTTCTCTATAACCAAGCCAGATTCTAGAGGCCCTTGATATAATAGTTTTGATGAAGCACACAATGAAAGTAAAAAAAGTTCAGTACAAATATTAAAAATGGGAAATTCAGTAATTCAAGTTATTCAATAATATCCAAATTATTCAAAAACAATTTCATAAAAAAAAACAATTTCATAAAATATTACTGATTTTAAGTATTTTCCCAGTAATTTAATACACTTTTTACAGAGAGAGAGAAAATGAAAACAAAACATGAGGTCAAATATTTTCATTGACTATAAAAGGATGTTAGTATTGAAGTGAGAATGCAGCAAAGGAGAGTGAGGATGGTAAGGAACTCAGACACTAAGAACCTTAGATGCCTGATTAATGAAACTAGTAGTGAGAAGAACCCTAAAGGGACAAGCTAGCACAGAGTTAAATAAAGCAAAGCAGCATGGAAGCTGCTTGAAAGCACCTGAGAAGGCTCATTAAAAGGTACACATGTGGCAGAGCACCATCACAATGAGAGGAAACAGTCCTCTCAAACAGAATGCAGACTCGAGATTGAGGTTGAGAAGACTTCCATTTGCTATAATATGAAACTGTTTTTTTCTGGGATCATCAGTGACCTCCATGTCACAAAATCTAACGGCTAATTCCAAGTCCTTGGTTCACCTGACCTGTAAGAGGCATTCAACATTGTTGATCATGCCTGACAGTTTCTACCCATGGTTTCTATGACCAACACTGTCATTCTCCACCTCTTTCTGATTCTTCATTTCCTTTAACAGGCTTCTATTTCACACTTCTTAAACACTGGAGTTTTTGTAAGAGGCCCCATTCACTTCTCTATCCACACCTGTTTCCTGGGCATCTGATCCACTTCCCTGACTCTCAAAAGGCCAGTGAGTGACTCAAACATTAATTTCCTGATATATCTGACACTCAACAGGTATCTCAGACACATATGAAAAATGAACTCATGTCTCCTTCTCAAGCCTGTACTTCTCCGCTGTTTCCTATCAGTGGCATTAACCATCCTTTCTAGATCATGCTGGAAGACATAATTTCCCTCTCATACTAGATCCAATCAATTGAGTTCTGTCAATCCCATGTCCAAACCTGCCCTCTTCTTTCCATCATCATTGCTGCCACATTAGTTGATAGCCCCATCATCCTTCAGCAGACCTAAACTACTACAACAGCCACCCCACGTCAACACGGAACCCACCAGAGTGAGTTTTAATGCTTTTCAGTACTTAATGTGGCTCCAGAAGGCCAGGACCATCAGGCCTGGGTCTTGTCCATGCTCACACTGAACTACTCTCCGCACATAGACACGCTGTGCCCCCAGACACATCAGACACACCCTACACCATTGTTTATTTATTACACTGAACACATCCTTGACATCTCAGCCTAAATGTTGATTCCTCAAAGAAGGGTCTCCTAATCTCCTGGTATGGTTACTTCTCACTCATTACTCTTTTTAACTATAATAAATATAAATATAAATATAAATTTTTTTTTCTGTCCTGAAAAACTAAGCTCAGTGAGTACTATCAGAATATCATCGGGTTACTTTTTTTTTTTTTTAAAGATTTTATTTACTTATTCTTGAGAGACAGAGAGAGAGAGAGAGAGAGGCAGAGACACAGGCAGAGGGAGGAGCAGGCTCCATGCAGGGAGCCCGACGCAGGACTTGATCCCAGGACTCCAGGATCACACCCTGGGCCAAAGGCAGGCGCTAAACCGCTGAGCCACCAGGGCTGCCCAGGTTACTCTTTCTTTATTATGATACCCAAGAGAGAATACATCCTCCAGATGAATTTGTTAAACAAATGAGAAAATAGCAAAATAGGGCAAAAAGTAAATCTTAAAAATTATCAAAGGATTAAAAAATTGTAAACATCATTTCCACATACTAGGACACTAAGGAAAGGAAGTTGCAGGCTCTGGTGACTTACAATAGAGTTAAGAAAAATGATCTGAGGGTACCCAGGTGGCTCAGTGGTTGAGCGTCTGACTTTGGCTCAGGTTGTGATTCTGGAGTTCCAGGATGGGGATCAAGTCCCACATCAGGCTCCCTGTGGAGCCTGCCTCTGCCTTTTTTTCCCTCTGCCTTCTCTCTGTCTCTGCCTTTCTCTCTCTCTCTCATGAATAAATAAATAAAATCTTTAAAAAAATAAACAGTGATTTGACATGGAGTTATTTTTGTCATGATTCTCTTGAATAAAGCATATTTCTTAGTAAAAGACAAAAATATTCATGGCCAGGGAGTTACTTATATGATTTACATGATATCATGGCTTCTGTTCAGTTCACTCAATTTTGAAAAAAAAAAGTAGGAAAGAAATAAGCCATGTCCAGTTATGTCACTGTTTTGAGTCACCACCCTCACATGGTACAAACTACTTGATCTATCACAAGCACAAACACATCAACTTGTCAATCCATTCATGTGTAAATTAACTTGCACTAAATGCCTACGTTTATAACCCAATAAAAGACAGTATCAGACAGGACATTTTTGTCAGGGAACAAAAATGATAATTCTAAAATTTAAAAGGTTCTTACCTGAAAAGTAGCTCAAGTTTTCTTAAGAATCTATTCAATGCTTGATATACATAAAAGTTGATACCTACCAAATACATTAATTGTACTAGTGCTCATCTTCTAATTCAGTGAATGAACTGAGTAAGAATGTAGGGAGTGAGAGTCCACTCTGGACACTGAACTTATTAGGCAATTTATATCTCACTTCACTTATGCAGACACTAAGATTCAAGAGATTAGGTAACTTGTCTAAAATCATCCAAACCAGAAGCCATCAAGCTTCATCTGTAAATGGCCAGATATTTACTAATTTAGGCTGTACACCAGAGTTGTGGCATTGTAGGACAGCATATACACAAATGGGTATAGCTGTATTCCCATAACAATGTTATTTACAAAAACAGACGATCAGCTGGATTTGTTTGGCCCACAGGCTATAATTCTCCAACCCTAAACTACCAACACAGGAGTAACTAGGGTTCAAGTTCAGATCTGTGTGAGCACAAGTCCATATTCCTTTTCTCTAGCATCCTCTGCTTCTGGGAACAAAGCAAGGCACAAGATTTCAAAGTAGAATGCCCAAATAAAGAGGAAACTGCCTGCCCTGAGAGCTCACAATTAGGAGGAGAGAAGGCCTGTGTGTGCTTAACTACACTATGAAGAAGACAATGATAAAAGGTTATCACTGAGTCCCCATTTCTTCATTTCTATAAATGACTAAGAATTCATGTTTTAACTAATCCCCTCAAAAGAACCCATATCATAAAAAAGTGTTGCAAGCAGCAAGTATTATATAATAATTTATTATTCCCATTTATCATTCATCTAGCTAATAAAACTTTTCACTGGTATGCGATCACTAAATTGATCTCCAATTCTTCCTTTAAAGAATGATACCATTTTAGGCAAAAAGTAACATTTCAGTTAGTCTGTGCAGTCTAATCTCAGGCTATATGAATCCAATTTAACTGACAAGAATAACAGTAATACTACAGAACCAGGCCATATGCTGGTATTTAATAAAGTGCAAATGGCCAGTGTTCAAAATCACAGTTCTGCCATTTACTAGTGGCATGACCTTGCCTCAGATATCCTATCTATAAAAGAGGGACAAACACTACTTCCCCAAATGAGTTAATGAATGTAAAGCATTCCATAAATACACAATAAATATAATAACAGTGGTTAGATATGTGAAAAGTTAACTGTGATTCTAGACAACTTATACATAACATTGCCAGCGAATGATCTGGGTGTAGTAGTTTAGGAGAGAACAAAATATGAATCTGTCAATAATACTCCTGAGGTGTAAAAAGCAAGAAGCAGACCTGGAGAGAAAAGAAAACTCTTTAGGAACCCCAAATCTAGGCAGCTTGGCTCTAAAGCAAGGAGAGATCTTCTATAGTTCTAAAAGCTGTCAACTCAGCTGTGAAAAGCAGACAGATGCTAGAGTTTCCACGGTGCTCAGAGAACAGACACTGCTAAAGAGAAAATCCTGATCTTATCCTCAAAACATCTGAAACTAGAGTGGACTGAGTCAAACTAAAGTTGCAACAAAGCCCAGACCTAGCTCAACTATAAATCAGACTGACTTTACTCCTACCCCAGAAACCTGACAAAGGGCTATGTCCTTTCTGAATATAATATTAACTTCATTTGGTACAAGACAAAATATCCAGTACACAACCAAAAAAAGCACAAGGTACACTAAAAAACAAGAAAACATGATTTGTGATCAAGAAAGGAAAGAATAAAATTAGACACAAAAATAAACAAGTTAGTGAAATTATTAGATGGAGAGTTTAAAATTACTCCGTTCAAAATGCTAAAGGAGCTAATGAAAAAGACAACATATGTGAAGAGATACCATTATTTTAGCAAAGTCACGGAAATTATTTTTAAAAAAAGAAAAAAAAAAACCCCAGGGGATCCCTGGGTGGCTCAGCAGTTTCATGCCTGCCTTTGGCCCAGGGCATGATCCTGGAGACCCAGGATTGAGTTCTGCGTCGGGCTCCCAGCATGGAGCCTGCTTCTCCCTCTGCCTGTGTCTCTGCCTCTCTCTCTATCTCTCTCTATGTCTCTCATAAATAAATAAAAATAAATCTTTAAAAATAAATAAAAAATAAATAAAAAATAAACAAATAGAAATGGTAGAAATGAAAAAATGACAATGACAATGTTGAATTCAATAGATATCAAAGCAGTCTGGAACTGTGATAGTAAAACATCAATGACTCTGAAGATATGAGTAGGAAATAGAAGGAATAAAAGCAGGTAAGAGGATGAAGAAAGATCCAAGAGAAAATAACCTGTTCAATTTCTATATAATTGGAGTCTAATAAGGAGAGGAAGGAGAGAGTGGATGAGAACAAATACTGGAAGAGAAAATGGTAGAAAACTTTCCAAAAACAGTAAGAAAAAAAAAAAAGTCAACCCAAGGCACCTCTGGGTGGCTCAGTTTAGCAACCATCTCTTGATTTCAGCTTGACTCATGACCTTGATTCAGGTCATGATCTCAGGATTGTGAGATGGAGCCCTACATCAGGTTCCACTTGAGCATGGAATCTGCTTAAGATTCTCTTTTTCTGCCCTTCCCCACTCCCTCTCTTTAAGAAAGAAAAAAAGAAAAAAAAAAGTTGACCCACAGACCCAAGATGCCCAGCAAACCCCAACAGATAAATACAAAGGAAACACATCTAAATACATTGTAGTCAAAATTGTGAAAACCAAATATAAAGAACATATCTTAAAACCAGAGTAAAAAAACACACTGAGTAAACAACTATGTCTAATATTTAACCAGAAACAAGTGGCAATGGAACAATATCTACCCAAATACCGAAAAAAAAGGAGCTGGCAACCTGGAATTCATTTCCAAGTAAAATGTCCTTTGAAAATGAAAATTAAATAAAAACAATCCCAGGACAAAAAAATCTAAAAGAATAAAGGATAATGACACTAGCCTGAACCATGGATTGACACAAAGGAATGAAGAACATCAAAGGGTAAATACATGGGTAAATATGAAATAAATTTTTGTATCTTCAAAACATACACAAAAAGAGAAAGAGAGCAAGAGACAAAGAGATTCTAAGTTCCATAAAAAAGCTTGACTATTTCAAATAAAAATGACAATACTGTAGATTATAATGCATGTAATTGTAAATGTAAGATAAGACCATAATGGGAAAGAGGCTTAATGAAATCACACTGTTGTAAGGTTCTTACACTTTTCATAAAGTAGGATGGTATTACTGGAAGGTGGGTTTATCACTTATCACAAAGGCTTCCAGAAGTTCCCAAATATCAAGTTCTAAGGAATATAAGCTCACAATCAAAACTCAAAAAACATGTAAGAAAATATGATTCCATGAGCAGAAGAAACAAAATACGAAATTAAATACACAATATCTTAGGCACAAGATGTAGGCCTTTAATAATGTTTTAAAAATTAAATGTTGGTATTAGAACTGTGCTTAAAGACTATAAGTAAATGACAGATCAGGTTTTTAAAGACAATATAAAAATTCCATAACAAAAAAAATAGAAACTGAAAACTTAAAGAATATGTTAAATAGATTACTCTTAAGTAAAGATAGAATTAAAAAAAAGAAAGAAGGGTGCCTAGTTAGCTTGGTAGGTTAAGCATTTGCCTTTGACTCAGGTCATGATCCCAGGGTCCTGGGATGGAGCCCCACATCAGGCTCCCTGCTCAGTGGGAGCTTTCTTGTGCTCTCTTTTTCTCCTGTGCTCGTTCTTTCTCAAATAAATAAATAAATAAATAAATAAATAAATAAAACGTTTTAAAAGAGCTAAATAACCAAAAATTAATATCATAAATTATTCAATAATGTATTCAACTGAATACTGAAATATGTGTGTGAGACAAAGTCTCTGATTCATAAAAACAAATTCCAATTGATGTATAGACCTAAACTCAAAAACAAAGTAGAACGATAAAAGCATTAAAATAAATTGTAGGCAAATATATTGATGAGTTTAGGACACATATGACTTCTTAATATAACACTTAAAAGAAAAAAGGCATATTAGAAAGACTAATAAATTTTTACTATACCAACATTTTAATATCCTGAAGGATAAAATGCTACATAAATTAACATAAGACAAGAAAATATTTCCAATATAAAACAAAGACTACTATCCAGAAAGATATTTTTTAAAAAACCCACACTTTCATGCAAAAGATTGATTCAAAGATGCTTCACTGCCAATGAATACATGTGAGATACCCAACTTCAAGAATAAATGGTAAAAAAATGAAAGAGAGATATAACTTTCAGAATTTTAAATCAAAAAACATATGGTCTTGGGGTATATGAGATGTTATGGTGGCTTTGAATAGGAATTTGGCATTATCAATCAAAATTTTAAATGAAGTATGACTCAGCAATTCAATTTCTTAGCATCTATCTTAGATAAACATTTATAGTGATACAAAAGGAAGAATGTACAATCATTTCATTTCTGTTTATAATAGGAAGCAGTTACCTCCAGGAGGAACAGGAATTATCTGTTGCTTAGATTTTATTTGTAATGTCTGGATTTTTTATTAAGAATGCAGTCAAGATTGAAATTTAAAATAGCAAGGAAAAACATCTGGTAAATCCATAAATACTGAGTTACTAAGAATCATACAATGTATTATTACGTGAAAACACTACAGCACTTTAAACTATGATACTGTTTGGGTACCCCAAGAAGAGCAAGCCATTACATTCCTGTATGTCCTGAAAAGATCTGCAAATACAACTGACTAAATAGTATTAGTAGTTTTCTGTAAAAGACAGTTGAGAATTCAAGTGTTAGGAATGGAAGACCATCTTACCAATGCTTAGTACTCTCATTAAAAAAAAAAAAAAAGAAAACCCACAGACAAGGAAATTAAACTTTTATTAAATATGTGTAATTTAAAATTAAAGTAACTGGAGGTTTATCCTATCTTCTGTACTTAAAATTAAAGTTTTAAATGAACACTATAATTTCTTCTACAGTCTTTCAGTGTATCGAAACTCCTTTCTATTCTAACCTCTGGAGACACCCAAAGAGAACAAAATAAATAAATAAAATTCAACAGTCAGAGCTAATTGCCAACCTTGTTTTATCTCATGTTTAATGAGCATGCCTTTTCCAAGAACAATACCCAGTGTAGAATGACTCACTGTTATAAAGATTTAGATATATTTATTGCTAGTGAACCAATGTCTCCTAAAACAAAACAAATACTAAAATGCCTGTCACGACATGATTACTCTATAAGACAGCTCTTATTCCTTTCTACCAAGTATAGCATTAAAGGAGCCATTCTGTTGTACTTAGTCCTTGATGCCGCCTTACCCCCGCCAACCCAGGGTAGCTAAAAGCTGAATGAAAAAGTATGAATTAGACCATATATTGAACATTGCACCTTTCCTGATTAGGTCCCTTTTCCTCACCTAATACCATTCACAAGATCCCCTTCTGCATTACCAAGTATTTTTAAAATTTGATTTCATAAAAAAAAATCACCACTGCAATGAATAGCAAGTATACCAATTTACAACATGGCATGATTTATTTACAGCTCAGTTATTAAACCATGGAAAAGTGTGTATAATCAAAGTGCTGACACAACATTAACAACAATTGTGAGAAGGACATTGTTAAAATACAGCTACTGCAGTTGTTCATTATTCGCAGTGGAGGGAAATCAGGTTCCAATGGCTCTTCTATAAAACATCAGTTAAAGAAATGTCAATAGCAACATTCTCAAACTGCCTTATAAGAAGCTCTCATTTTAGCTGACATATCCGTAAGTGCCATTAAAGCCATTTTCAGTTCTATAGAAAAATTACAAAATTGAAGTACCTCCCACACCCTTATTTATCTGACATGTTCAAAACAGAAATGCAAAACCATAAAATAGGACTGTCTGAGCTGGGAAAACAGAGTAATTAATCACATTAACAGAAAGCTACTTACAAAATGCTGATCAACAAAACATGGAAGAACCATCTCTGGAGATGTGGTCATTTATCAGGGCTGAGGAGAGGACAGGATCCCATATAAGGACAGGGCTGGCATGAATTCTGAGTGATTAGGAAATTGAGTAACAGGTTTTCTGGAATCATCTTTTGAATGGAAATTCCACAGGCTCCAAAGAATTTCACACTAGCAAGTGAATTCTCCAATTTAAATGCCCACATCAATTTTGTACTGTCAGTAAAAATACACATTCACTCAACAAATATTGGTTAATCATCCCATTCCAGGCACTGGGCAACAAGCAGTGAATGACAAAGATCCCGTCCTCAATGAACTTACCTTCTGCTGGAACAGCAGACAAATTAAACCAGTAGATTATTTAGATGGCAGAGGATGCCTAGTGCTATCTATAGGAGTGGGCTACGAAATTATCCAGGGAAAGGTGATGCCAGCAGATTCTGGCCTTTTCGAAAAGAAAGGGCGATCAGAAATTTAAGAGGAGTAATAACTGATAAGGCATGAAAAGGCCATGAAAAAAGGCAACAACTTTATTCTGACTGAGACAGCAAGGCCTTGTAAAATTTTAGCACAGCAAGGACATAATCTGACCTACATTTTAACTGGATCATTCCCATGGTTGTGTTGACAGTGGATGATAAAGGTCCAAGAGCAGAAGTAAAGAATGCTAAGCAAAATAAGTCAGTCAGAGAAAGATACCATATGATTTCATTCATATGTAGAATTTAAGAAACAAAACAAATGAACAAAGCAGGGGGTGGGGGAAGAGAGAGAGACAAACCAACAACCAGACCCTTAACTATAGAAAACTGATGATTACCAGAGGGCAGGTGGTTAGGGGGATGGGTGAATAGGTGATGGGGATTAAGGAGTGCACTTGTGATGAATGCTAAGTAATGTATAAAATTGTTAAGTCACTATATCGAACACCTGAAACTAATAGAACACTGCATGTTAACCATATACTAGAATTGAAATAAAAAATCTTAAAAAAGCTTTGTAGTACAACCTGAAATCTGGCATTGTGATGCTCCCAGATATAGTTTTCTTTTTTAAAATTCCCCTGGCTATTCGGGGTCTTTTCTGATTCCACACAAATCTTAAAATAATTTCTTCTAGCTCTTTGAAGAAAGTCCATGGTATTTTGATAGGGATTGCATTAAACGTGTAAATTGCCCTGGGTAACATCAAGACAGTGTGGTACTGGCACAAAAACAGACACCTATATCAATGGAACAGAATACAGAATCCAGAAGTGGACCCTGAACTTATGGTCAACTAATATTCGATAAAGGAGGAAAGACTATCCATTGGAAGAAAGACAGTCTCTTCAATAAATGGTGCTGGGAAAATTGGACATCCACATGCAGAAGAATGAAACTAGACCACTCTCTTTCACCATACACAAAGACAAACTCAAAATGGATGAAAGATCTAAATGTGAGACAAGAGTCCATCAAAATCCTAGAGAACACAGGCAACACCCTTTTTGAGCTCAGCCACAGTAACTTCTTGCAAGATACATCCATGAAGGCAAAAGAAACAAAAGCAAAAATGAACTATTGGGACTTCATCAAGATAAGAAGCTTTTGCACAGCAAAGGATACAGTCAACAAAACTAAAAGACAACCTACAGAATGGGAGAAAATATTTGCAAATGACCTATCAGATAAAGGGCTAGTTTCCAAGATCTATAAAGAACTTATTAAACTCAACACCAAAGAAACAAACAATCCAATCATGAAATGCCAAAAGACATGAACAGAAATCTCACAGAGGAAGACATAGACATGGCCAACACGCACATGAGAAAATGCTCTGCATCACCTGCCATCAGGGAAATACAAATCAAAACCACAATGAGATACCACCTCACACCAGTGAGAATGGGGAAAATTAACAAGGCAGGAAACCACAAATGTTGGAGAGGATGTGGAGAAAAGGGAACCCTCTTACACTGTTGGTGGAAATGTGAAATGGTGCAGCCACTCTGGAAAACTGTGTGGAGATTCCTCAAAGAGTTAAAAATAGACCTGCCCTACGACCCAGCAATTGCACTGTTGGGGATTTACCCCAAAGATACAGATGCAGTGAAATGTTGGGACACCTGCAGCCCGATGTTTATAGCAACAATGTCCACAATAGCCAAACTGTAGAAGGAGCCTCGGTGTCCATCAAAAGATGAATGGATAAAGATGTGATTTATGTATACAATGGAATATTACTCAGCCATTAGAAATGACAAATACCCACCATTTGCTTCAACGTGGATGGAACTGGAGGGTATTATGCTGAGTGAAATAAGTCAATCGGAGAAGGACAAACATTATATGTTCTCATTCATTTGGGGAATATAAATAATAGTGAAAGGGAATAGAAGGGAAGGGAGAAGAAATGTGTGGGAAATATCAGAAAGGGAGACAGAACATAAAGACTCCTAACTCTGGGAAACGAACTAGGGGTGGTGGAAGGGGAGGAGGGCGGGGGGTGGGGGTGAATGGGTGACGGGCACTGAGGGGGGCACTTGACAGGATGAGCACTGGGTGTTATTCTGTACGTTGGCAAATTGAACACCAATAAAAAATAAATTTATTTAAAAAAATCTTAAAAAAAAAAAAGGTACAAACAAAAAGAGAAGTTTGCTACTGCCATAATCCAGGAAAGAGGTAATGAGATTAGTCTGGGTAACATGAGCAGGGGCAATTAAAAAGTGACCAGAATTCCAAATTCATTTTAAAAGTAGCCAAGATAGAATTCACTGTTAGATGTGGGTATAAGAAGAAAAGCATCAAATCTAACCCTAGAGTTTTTTACTTCAGCAGTGAGAAGGCCTAGAAACAGGACACCTGGAGAAGAAGATCTTTAATTTGGTCTGGGACAAGGTAAACTGAAGCTATCTATCAGGCACGTGAAAAGAAACAATGCTCATGAAGTTGGCCATAGTGCTCTGCATCTTCGGGGAGAGGCTGAGCTAGACATTGAAACATGCAGGCCACCAATGACTAATTGCTGCTTAAAAGCATCAAAACTATGACAAGATGAGATTACCAGGAAAGAAGTTAGTGGAAAAGAAGAGGCCCATGTTTTGAGGTCTGGGGAATGAAAAGAAGTAATTGGTAAAGGAAGAAGAAAACAAGGAGTGTGTAGGGTCCTGGGAGCCGAGAGAAGACAGTGCTTCAAAGAGGAGGCAGTAGTCAACTGACAGCTAGAGGAACATAAATTTCTACAACAATGTAGGCAAAGCCTGTGACTAGAATAAATCTAAGAAAGAAGTTGGAGAGAAGAACTGGAGAGAAGAATAAACACATGAATGAATAAAGACAAGTCTTTTAAGGAATGCTACTATACATAGGGGCATGGAGAAATAGGCATGCTATATACATAGGGGCATGCACTGGGGGCCGCATCCACGGTGACAGGAGCCCCGGCCTCCTCAGAACCCGCTGACTATGACTCAGGAACACGTGGGGCCACGTCCGCGCTCACAGGAGCCCGGCTTCCTCAGGACCCCCTGGAGGACTCTGGAGGCGTCGCTGGGGGCCACGTCCACATCAGAAGGGACAACTCACAACCACAGGCTCAGTCACTCATCAGGAAATGCATCTTTATGGATTTGGAAAGAACTGAGAGACATTATTACCAAGGGTCCTATTATTATGTGAATGATTCTTCCCTGAGATTCTTCCCCTGTTTCAACTGACACTGAAACACTGTGAACTCTTTGGAAGACAAATGTCAAGGAAATAAATGTTATGCTTTGCTAATTAAAAAAAAAAAAAAAAAAGCTGTGGAGAAGGATCCAGAGAGGGTTTTTTGCTTTATTTGAAAATGGAAGAAGTAGCAGCTTATCTGGATGATCGTGAAAATCACCTAGAGAGGAGAACCCTGCTGGTATGGGAAAGAAAGGGATGAATCATTGGAACTATGATCCTGTGTAGGTAGGAGCAGAGATATAGTAGATAGGATGGAGGTGGGAACTTGCAGATCTTCACAGATGGCTTCCTATTGCTCTGTGAAATAAGAAGTGAATTCACAAAGTGAGATTAAGAATGGAGGAGAGAGATGGGAAGCTTCAAGTGACACAGGTATGAAACAGTCAACCTGGACAGTGGTAGAGGGAATGCATGATGGGGAGGCAACATGAATTATTGGCATCACCAAGGACACATCAATAGTTACGAACTGAAAGCAAGAGCAGTCTGCTGCATGGTGGGTGTTTCTCCACAGCCATATTCAGCAACAGGGGTTGCAGTTGCACAGCAGATTAGATAAGAGGATTTAGCAGGTTGAGTTGTGCCTCGGGAGAATAACAAAATCAGCAAGTGGAAGACTGAAAGCCTGTGCAAGGAAACATAGTAGCTAAAAACAGAAGTAAGAGCAAGAGGGGAGGGAAAGCCTGAAAAGCTGGAAGCAATACTAGGAGTCACAGTAGGGTAAAGGATTGCTAGATTCCAGGAACTAGAGAGTGTGAGCTAGTAAGACAGAAGAAAATAGTCTGAGAAAGATGCCTCAGACTGGGAGAGGACATCAGAATGTAACCTACCTAGTGGAATGCCAGTTAAGAGTGAACACAAAATGAATTACCCTTTCAAAGGCTGTCGTTCTACTGAACACTATTAGTTCATTACTGCAATAACAAATTATCTCAAACTTAATGACAAAATAACACAAATTTATACAGTTCAGTAGGTCAGAAGTCTAAAATGGGTCTAACTTAGCTGAAATCAAGGTTATCATAAGGGTCATTCATTTCCAGAGGATCTCGCGTACAAGGCATTTCTTTGCCCCGTGTCACCTTTAGGGGTGGCCTGGAGGCCCTTTCCATGGCCCCCCTCCATTGGCAAAGCCTGCAACAGCAGGTCAAGAGCTTCTCACTCCACCTCACTCTGACCTTCTCTTCTGCCACCCTTTTCCACAGTCAACGACCCCTGTTGTCTGTGTTGGGTAAACTCGGATATCGTAAGGTCACCTGATTAGCAACCTTAATTCCACCTATTACCATAATTCTGTTTTTTATGCAATATGACAAATACACTCATAGGTTCCAGGGATTAGGAAGTGGACATCTGGGGGGGAGTGCACTTACTATATTGCAACTATTTAAATGTCATCACAGAACCAATGGAACGTAACAGAAAAATATAAAGTCATACAGACTCCGCTTGTTTCAAATTCAATGTTTTCCCTGGATTTATCTTTCTAATTGCAATGATGACACAAATACAAATTTTTTTTTGAGATTTGTAGGGCACCTATCTGATAGCCGGTAGCAAGCCAAGCACATGCTCAGTGGTAAGAAGTGTCTTTATAATTTAAGACTGGTCAGAGGTCATCTACATGAAACTTAATGCGTTTATGTAATTGTATTTCCGGGAACCTGAGCAAAGTACTTCAACTTGAATATATATCTTCGTTAAAACTGTACAACATTTGGCTTTCAAATAAAAACCCAGCTGCTTTATTCTTTCTTCCCAGCATGACCTACAACAAATAGCAAAGTACTTGATTTCTTCATCCTGACACTGGATTAATTTTTGCTACACATGAGAAATGCCTACACTGCACTTTTCCCCCTCCATCTTTCCTAAGGATCCCTTCCCTCATTGCTAGGGAGATGTGCCTTCTAGCCCAGTGACCTCCGGGCATGCACATCCTGGTGTGTAGTACAGTATGTTATGCTCCCCATAATGTCAGTCATTATTCTTCCTGACTTTACTTGTGCTCTCTGGTTGAAGCACTTAAGATTAATGAGGCATTTGTTCTCAATCAAGAAGCTATTTATGAATATAGTTCCACTTACAATAAGCTATGTAGACTTCTCTTTCTTTTTCTCCATTACCAAGTGGAGGGAGGGAAGAAAATGATGTTTATTGAAAGGAAGAAAGTACAGAAAAAAATGATTTGTGACTTTTTAGTTTGTAAGCAGTTCCCTACCAGGAAGGCTTCCACATCATAGCTATGTTGTCAGAATAACTGATACCCTCAAACGTGCTGTTCTGTTTGGTTAAAGTAAAATAATTATTACCACTCTGGCCTTTGTGAGCCAAGGCTTAAGTCCACACCTGTTTAGAATAATCTTCCTCTTCAGGAGGCAAGAGGTAATTGTTAACCCCCAAGTGTATCCTCTCGAATGGGAGACTGTGGTGCCAGCTAGTGGCTTACAGGGACACCTCCATGGAGAAGAGTAATTACATAAGCAACCATTTGGCTACAAACAGCCACCACCCACTTGTGAACACTCTGCCTTTAGCAAGAATAGAGCTTTCTCTTTCTACTAGTTTTACTGTATATAAGGATCAAAGTCAGCCTTTCAGCTGACAGCCTCCCATCACCTGGACTTAACAGTATCTCATGGAATAAAAAAAATACAGCATAAAACACATCATGGGGAGTAGCAGCGCCACCATGACCTCTCAAGGCCATAAGCCAATCTGATCTAAAAATCAATGGCTCTGATCTACAAAGCCACTTCAGAGCTCTTCCTAAAAGAAAAATGTCAATGCTGTTGTTAGTTGGGAAATTGGATTCAGGAGATTATCCAGTTCTGGGCAAGGTCCTCTGGGCAGAAACTAGAGTAAATATGAAAGGGTAAAGAAACTGCTCTACTCAACCACCCAGTAATGCTAACTAACCTACATTAAGCAGGTAACTAATTCTAGTGTAAGTATATGAAAAGTTAGTCCTGGATTAACTTTCAATGGAAACAAGTATCATTCAAAAACACTGTTCAAAAACTGGCCAGTTGCTCAGCCTTCTTCTCACTCTAAAAATAAGGAACTGAGTCTGGACCTGGAAATCTGAAAGCCTGAGTACTGCCCTGAATCCAGGCTCTCTTACCATATTGTGGGGCAATCCAGGGGGTAAAAGACTTACTCTCTTGAACCCTGGTTCATTATCTGTAAAAGGAGATTTCTGACAGAGATGAAGAATTCTTTAGTCCTTGTCAGTATTATATTTTATAGAAGCTGTGTGCTGCTTATATTAGTTTACATTTAAACCAATAGTTTTTCTGAATTTGTAGGTCAAAAATTGAAAAATAAAACTTTACTTTTTCTAAAATAAAAGACTTCAAAGAGCATAATAAGAGCAATTTCTAATATCTATTATCAGTACCATTACTTTTATCTGGGGAATTGAAGGGGAGAAATAAGGGTTGTGTTATGTAGTAAAGGTTACAAACATTAAACACACAAATTATCTTTAATAATCTCTAGCCTAAGAGAACTCCTATTCTAGAAAGAGGGAAAGCACTACATTGAGATTCAACAGAACTAAGTTAGGGAAACAGAAGTGAGTGGCGGGGCGGGCTGATGGTAATAGGGCCCAGTGGCTATTCACAGAGCAAGTGAAGATGAATGCCAGAGGACTTGGATCTCAGCTGAAGGACAGTATTCCAGTTACTGAACTTTCAGCAAGTGGACCTTTTGAACAGCATGATCTTCTTCAAAAAGGTCTCCCTTGTATGAAAAATGAACTTTTTGCCCAGTCATCCTCTTGAATTATCAGAAAAAAATTTCCAGCTCATCCAAGGTAAAATGAATTTTTCTACACTAAGAAATATCCAGGGTCTGTTTGCTCCACTAAAATTACAAATGGAATTCAAGGCAGTGCAGCAGGTTCAGCGTCTTCAATTTCTTCCAAGCTCAAACCTTTCATTGGATATTTTAAGGGGTAATGATGAGACTACTGGATTTGAAGATATTCTTAATGACCCGTCACAAAGTGAACTAATGGGAGAACCACACTTGATGGTGGAATATAAACTCAGTTTACTGTAATCTGTTGTGCTGTTCATGAAAATAGAGGGGCTGCATGTTGTTTATAGTCATCTTTTTACTATAATTTGACGTATACAACATTAAAAGTACTGACACATGAGAAGAAAAAAAAAAGAACTAAGTGAGCATTGCTTCATGTAGATGCACCTCCATCTATAGAACCCAGTCTCAATGTAATGTGGGAACCAAAGGCTACCACTTTCCCCCACCCAACAATCATCCAGCAGAATAAACAGAAAGTTACACGGGTTGGCACTCATTCTTCCCAAAGATCTGATGAACTACCATTTCTAAGAGGTCAATCGTTTTTACCTAAGACTTGACAGGTAAACTAAGGTACACTCCAAAGATCAGGAGTTCAGACAAATACACTCCAACAATGGCTTAGATTCTTCAGTCTACAAGTTTTAGCAACTCCGTGGGAGTGAGTTTTGTAAACACCACTACCCCAGGAATTTCTAGAACTTTTAGAAAAAGACTTCATTTTCCTTCAGAAGTCAAATAAAATAGCTATGTTCAGTCTCAGAGGGCATGAATGGCAACCACTATCCAATCTATAGCTATGGCTTACCTACAGTCAAGCAATTTTAAAAAATGTTTATTTTTAATCATTGCAATTGTATATTCCATTCTTCATAAGAGGAAAAGAAATGCAAATCCTAAATCATCATCAAGATACAGCTTGCTCATATCTGTTACTCCATTTAAAAAAAACAAACAAACAAGCAAAACAAAGAGCATAGTGAATAAATGTGAAGACATATTTCATGTTTGGGTTTTGATTTCCTGGAACAATTCTGGGGCAAAAAAAATGCTATATTATAGATAGGTTATGTTACACATAAACAATACAACTTCATTATTCTATATAGTATAATAAACACTGTTGAATAGATAATAAATGTGCGAAATTGCCTGGTTTGTGCATTTCATAACAAAGAATGAAAACTCCAACCAATAGTGTCTGTTTTTATAACTTTTCATTACAACATCTGCCTCTTCATACAATGGCAATGTTCACCCAAGAATATAATACACAGCTACTTTTTTTCTAAACTGGATTACTTTCAAATAAAAATATTGAAACGAATTATCCTAAATTAAGTATAATAGGATATACTGAAATAAACAAAAAGAAAGGATAATGCATATTTTCATGTATTCCCAAACAGCAAATAGATATGGTTATAGTAAGGCCTTGAAGTCACCGGTTTGTTAAAAATTTCCTTTAGCTCATAAAAACTACACAGATCTGGCCAATAATTACCAATACCACTTCTATTCCTATACTTTTCTGTTACTCAACACCTCTGACTAGGTTAAGAAGTGCACAATAAATTTAGTATGCTGGAACGTTCCCAGTTCTTAAGGAAAGATCATTAGAGCAAAATGGAAATACAAGGCAACACAGAATCGAGGGATTTCAGGGTCAGAAGAGACCTTAGATACAATCTCTAATAGTTCCTTCTCATTATAATGCTTTTAAATCTTTCTTTAATTTAGATTTTGTTTAGATTATAAGTATGTGAGCTACTACGTTTACCTACCCACCCATAATTACTTAAGGTAATAAAAAAGCTCCCTAGTAAGACATAGCACAAATGATACACACTTTATTTGAAATTTTTTACCCTGACAATGTAAAACTAAAGCACAAGTTCAACGCCACCAAAGACACAAGACTGGCAACTTACGATTTGTCAAAGTCATAAATAGGAGCATGATGTGACTTTCCATGATAAGTTACCAATCCTTACATGTAGTTTTCACCACCACTCGTGGCACTAAAACAAAACTTCTCAGCCCCTATCCCCAGAGAGGTCCCTGAAGAAACATCCAAATTACCTATACAGAATCACCAGATAGCTACATTATCCTTAAATTTTAAGAAAAGAAAATCTTATCCATATTCCTTCTTAACCTCTTTAAACTGCTTATATTTATTTACTCTTTAGAATTCTATATTATAAACTCTTCAGATGATAATATAGAAAATCCTATTTTAACTCTACATAATATGAAGCACATGGATTTTTTATTTTTAGAATAATAGTAAGCATTTAGGTTATCAGCCCACTCTAGACATCTAACATCTTTCTTCACAATCAGAAGTGTATCCCTAAAGGAGATTTCAGGTATTTCACAGAAATACCCAGATTCAAAAAAAATTTTTTCAGTGTAGGAATAGAAAAGAAAATGGTGGGAAAAAAATCTCAAAGAAAGCAATACAAATTTTGTATTTTTACAGTGAGAATACTAGCATTTTTAATTAGTAGTAACATGTAGTCATTATACAGTGGAAACTGACAAGCAGATTAGAGAAAACTATAGCAATTTAGGTCAAAAGTGATTAGATTCATATTAAAAATCAAAATAATAAGAAACACATGCTAGAATTAGGGTATTGATGGTCTACACCTAAAATCAGAACTTGGTAATGCTTGGCATGTGCTCTCAAGTCATGCTGTAACAGAGTAAAAACTGCTCCAAAGTCAATTTTATAAATAGCCACAAAAAAGTTGAAAACAAACAGCTGAAAATAAAATAACCCAATACAGTTGGGTTATAAGTCATAAACTCAAATATAGCTTTCAGTTAGTTTTATCTATTTACCTTAGCAGTACTGAATAGGAAAATAGGCACAAAGCAATGATATTTAGTTAGAATGATGGGGTTTAAACATGAGTCTCAGGATAGACAGTATTTGAGGGGTTCTTTATTTCATTTTATTTGAATTTAGATATAGAGCCAGGATCCCAGAATCTAAATTAAGGGACAATCCAAAATTTGTAACTAACCTCTTCCCCAACACATTCCATTGAAGCTAAAATAAGGCTTCTTTTTTCTTGTTTTAATGGATACAAATGGACACAGTAAAGAAACAGTAGCAAAATGAGACCCAGTGAGACTGAAGCCAGACTCTGTAAACAGTGGAAGCACTGAAGGTCACAAATAAAGGTCTGGCCCTATATCTCTGCGGTCAC
Organism: Vulpes vulpes; assembly: GCF_048418805.1. Lineage (NCBI taxonomy): Eukaryota > Metazoa > Chordata > Mammalia > Carnivora > Canidae > Vulpes > Vulpes vulpes. Next base: position 46,617,914 of record NC_132791.1, read on the forward strand.
AGTCTTCTAACTTTATGCTTCACCCATTCAGAAATGATGCAACATTGCACCAGCCCCCTTTAGGGGGGCTATAGAGGTAAATGAGACAAAGTCTGCCCTCTGGTTACTTAAAAACTATCATTAACAGTTGGGGCCAGTGATGTCCCTCTTTAGAACTGGTAAATGAAAAGACAGCTGGTCTGTGAGCATTGATTCTACCTTGCATACATCCTCAGTTACCTTGCCAGGGCTGACAGTGACAAAACCAACTACCATCTAACGTTAGATGAAATAATCCCCACAATGTCTTTGCTTCCAAAATTTAAATTATTGCTGCTTAACTCTATGATACAGTTACTATTATAGCCCCCTTTCCCCCCCTAGCATTACTGAAATATAACTGACATATAACATTGTAAGTTTAAAATGTATAACATGATGTTTTGATTTACGTATATATATTGAAAAATGATTACCAAAATAAAATTAGGTAACACATCCATCACCTCACATAGTTTTTTTTACTTTGTGTGTGTGTGTGTGTTTGTGTGTGTGTGGTGAGAACTTTAAAGATCTTAGCAACTTTCAAGTATAGTACTACAGTAAAGTATTTCTAACTATAATTACTAGGCTGTATGTTAGATTCCCAAAAATGTATTCATTTTAAAACTGGAAGTCTGTATCCTTAAACACCTTTACCTATTTCTCTCAGTGCCCCCCCCATTCATGATCACCAATCAACTTTCTGTTCCTATGAGTTCAGTGTGGTTTCTTAAGAGTCCATGTATAAAAAAGAGTATACAGTATTTGTCTTTCTCTGATTTAGTTCACTTAGTATAGTGCTCTCAAGGTCCTTTTATAGCTGAATATGAAATGCCAGTGTGTATCTGTATATATACATGTCATTTTCTTTACCCATTTATCTATCAATGGGAACTCTTTAAAATGAATCGTTAAAAAACAGAACCACCACACTCAATTCTCACATATACCTTATAAAGATAAATACAAGGTATTTCAGGTTAACCTCTGCTTACCCTCCAGATGTGCAAAGTACTTGTCATAAAAGGAAACAGAATTAGCTAGATCACATCTGTTGTATAAATATACATCCCAAGCAAAATACATTATTGGAATATTTTGCATTCATGATGAATAATAAGTCTTACTTTCACAAAGTACATTTAAAAAGAAAATCCAAGGAAATAATCAGGAATAGAGATAGTGAAGTACAAACCAGCTTAGAAATGTCATCTGACTTCCCCTGCACTGTTAGATTCCCATCAGCTCCTTTGGAGCCTCCATTAGAAGGAGTTCTAAGGCTTCTTGGAACCTAAAACTGACAATGTGAGATTGATTCCTGAAGATGTTAAGTCTAAAGATACTTTTAAAATGCAATCATTGGGGGGCCTGGGTAGCTCAGTTGATTAAGCATCTCCTTCCAGCTTAGTTCATGATCTCAGACTCCTGGGATCAAGACCCGCTTAGGGCTCCCTGTTCAGCAGGGAGCCTGCTTTTCCCTCTCCCTCTGCTCGTTCTCTGTGCTTTCTTTTAAATAAATAAAATCCTTCAAAAAAATGCAATCATTCAGGCCACAAAATCCAAAGAATCATACTTGTCTACTAAAAATTAACATTGTAACACTTCATAGCTGCACTAAATAAGGGAATTAAAGCCAAAATATTGATATTATCAGTTAGTTCTCTGCAATGCTTAAATTGAAATTCACGGATTTCTCAGGAGAAAAAAACAGGAATCAAGCTTCATAGACAAAAGTTCACTTAAATGGATAAACTAAAAACCCAATTGGTGCACTGGGAATTCAGATATTTCTACTTAGAAATAAGATATAACATGGGTCTAAAAAAATTATTGTAAAACTGTATTCAAGATTTTCCATTTCTATTGCAAATTGAAAGAGATTTACATGGTATCAATAATAAAATACAAAAGACATATTGCATTTTCTAAGAGTGTGAGGGGTTAAGATTAATAGCAGCTCTAAATTCTAAAGAGTTATTAATCTAGTATTTCCTTCTTAAAACATGCTAAAGGAAAGCAGCATAAACCATCACAAGCAGTCTTAGAATCAGGGTGGATAGCCTAGGCCTGGCCCTGGCTCTGCCATGCAAGGGACAATGGTACCTTGAATAACAGGATGGCTCAGAATGTGAGCACAGGAGTCAAGCAGTAACTGTGGATGGAACAGAGAATTCTTCATGCCTTGGTGAACTGGATTAGAATGTCTCTAATCTCTAAACCTACACTTCAGGGTGAATGAGAGGACATCACTGGCCAGACTAATTCTACATAGCTTTAATTGGACTCACATAATAAATATAAGACCTGCATGGTAAATAAGAACTTAATATACTTATTACAGCAGGACTTCCTGGCTGATTTTAAGATACTCTGTATTTACAAAATTTTTATTAATATAATAATCACATCAAAGGAAATATGAAAATGTTTTCTGGGCCCACTAATGAAAGATTTCTTAAATTGGGGACATTATCTCTAACACCAAACAGATCAGATTATTTGGGCTATAAAGAATGTCCATACTCTCTCCCATTTTTCCTTCACTATCTAAAGTGAATGCCAGCAATAAAATCATTCAGAAATACATTCTCAGACATCATTAATTTATAGTCACCACATGTCTCTTTCAACACGGAGAGCTAAATATACATATCATGACATAAATTTTTATCATGCAAGGCATTTTCCTTATATTGTCCTTCAGGTTTTTAACTCTGGCTGCAAAGAAATTTAATTCATTGTCATTAGAGATCATTGAGAAATAAAGCAAACGCTACTATTACAAATGAAATTATCTCCTCTAAGATCAAGAGTGAGGGATACAATGTTGAGAGCTAACAGGTCCTAACTTTCAAAAAAGTTCTGATGCTTCTTGAAACAGAATTTTTAAGAAATATCAAGGTAGCACAACACTAAATGGAAAAATAGGTAATATGGTAGATTAGTGGAATAGAACTCAGTGCTTGGATGTAAGCTAAAGTTTCAACAGAGTTTGTCAGGAAAAACAATTTAGATGAGGAAAAACCTGTGTGCCCTAAGTCAGGTATCATTTGTTGTTGAAAGATTCTGTTCCAAGTTCACGTATCACCTGGCACAGAGAAGACCCAAAAGTTTATTGAAGAATGCATATATGAATGAATCAGTGGGAAAGTTATGTGTGAGCACGGTTTCATCAGGGGCCAGCAAAGATCCTGACCTTCACTGTTACCTAGAATATTTATTTTCGAGAATTGCAAAATAAATCTGGGCAGGAAAGATGAAGGAATATTTTAGACTTGATCTGATAAACTGGCAGTCTCTGTAGGCTCCTGAGTAGAGGAGTTACACCTAGAAATTTATTTAATATTTCTATGATGAGCAGAGCCATCAGAGAGGATGATCTGAAAAGACTAGAAATATAGGTAAGAATAGAAGTGCACATAAAAGCATGGGTACAGCCTTATCTTATTGCTAGATTTAAATGTGTCCACAGTGGAGAGAGTGAGAAGAGGTGTTAAAAGATAGTAAAATAGGCCACTTACTGCTGTCCATGCATTTCTTTTGCAACGGGCACATAGCCATCCATCACAGATCTCGTGAGAAGGGATACCATAGCAACCTATAAAATAATAGTATGGATCCACGAATTAGGTCTTTTGCATTTTGGTAATATTATACATCTTAGCACTGAATAAATAAAATTAGAACTGCCTACCATAATACCATCTTTGATTCTCACTGCTTAGAACAAAATATAAGCAAGGCTGTCTCTAAGATACTTTTGGTTCTCATGCCTCATAGCTAATAGGATTTCAGTCCCAGGAAACATGAGAGCATAGGTCTTAATCATTACTAATGCTTACGATAGTTCTCAGATAATTCTTGAATGGGCAACATTAAATTTCTAATTTGTTGGGTCTAGTCCTTTACTCATACAAAACATATTTCAAAATAAGTTGCAATTCATAAAGGAAAATTTGGGGAAGATTTAAAATAATACAATAAATAAATTGACATATTTTGCAAGTTAATATAATTTAAAACTACATTTCATAAGCTTTAATCTCAGTGATTGGGATAGAGGATGCACAATTCATGGTTAGTGATGAAGGGGTATCTTCAGTTCTATTTGTAGATTCAATATATGCTTGACTCAAATAAATGGGTAAGGAGATACCTGATGATGCAAATACAAGCAGCAATTATACAGTACCAACAAATGTGTAACTGTGACTGCCTTTCAAAGGGCTTTGAAATTTTAAAGAAGTAATTTTTAATATCAAATTTCTATAACATTTAAATGAAAGAGAAAATAACATAAATGTAATTTCCAAACAAAAGCCTATCACAGTTAACCAAAACTATAAAATGTTTAGTTCGGGGCACCTAGGTGGCTCAGTGGTTGAGTGTCTGCCTTTGGCTCGGGTCATGATTCCGGGGTCCTGGGAACAAGTCCTGCATCAGGCTCCCCTGAGGGAGCCTGCTTCTCCCTCTGCCTATGTCTCTGCCTCTCTTGTGTGTCTCTCATGAATAAATAAATAAAATCTTTAAAAAATAAAATAAAATGTTTAGTTCAAGCACATGTTTATGAAATACTATAGCTAAATTGTATAGCCTGTACATTTGGGAATCAAAATTAAATCCTAGTTTTTGTGAAATGATGCATTGGCTATTATATACTTATAATAATGTAGATTGAATGCATATATGTCTGTGTTACAGACTGATATAAGTACAACAAAAAGGTTGCTATATTTCAAACACATTATGTTCAAACCTCTTGGGGAAGCTGACAGTATCTAATCAATCAATAAATGATAGCGAGGCTATTTCAGCCCTAAGGTAAGACTGGTGTTTCTCTGGGGTATACAGAAGAAAATACCTATTATTATAACCATTCATGCTACACTGACAGAGACAGACCATACATAAGTATGTTAACATGACATATGATTTGGTAAGATCTGGAATATTAAAATGCTTTAACATAGACTTGTAGTATATGACAGATCCTTTTTCACATTTTAGAGGATTTACATGGCAGGCCAATAAAAAAAAAATGTATTTGCCACTTATCCCATGATGTGAAAATATAAAATTGTGACAGGTACGGAGCTTAATCATCTCAGTCCTGGGGGAAAACAACTATAATGATTGTTCTCCCATGGAAGGCAAGAGATATCTCCTTACCCTTACAAAGAATAAAAATTAAACTCTATAATTAAATTTAACAATAATTCCCCAAATCATCAAATATTCACTTCTCTTTAAAAGTACAAAGAAAAATAATCATGAATCAACACCAGAGATTAAAATTAAGTTTTTACAAACTATATCTTAAGTAAAATTCAAGTGTGTGAAAGGAGCCCCATAGTGACCCAACATCTGGACAAAAAACAAACACACAAAACTGCTCTCCACTGATCCTGCACAAAACTGTAGAAAAAGAGATTATTATACTTACTCATACTTTCATCAGAAGAAATGTGAAAAAGAATGATCTAACCATTAAGAATGCCAATAGTTCAATGTAATAGTGCCAATAGTTCAATGTGGCAGGGGACAAAAGGGTGAGAAACAAAGATTATGTGAAGCACTGAAAAGCCAGTGATTGATGTATGAGAGATTCATTTACTTGCATGAACCCGTACGCAGCACTTTGCACAGGAAATCAGAAGACTTGTTCCATCCTCTTCCAGAAAGGCATTAGGCGGAGAATATTCTATATTTTCTTCACTATAAATAAAACACATCTCTGGAATGAGGGGCTTAGTCTTTCCTCCCGGAGTAACCACTTCATCTAATTTTGTCTCCCATCTAGAATCATTTTCTTCATTGCTGCTATCTGGCTGAAAAACATAATATTCCCACATGAGTGAAAAATATGCAAAAAAAGTTCATCATTTGTTCTGGTCACTCAAATCCACTAACAGCTGTTCCATGCACTAACTTCCAGCTTCTGTTCTTCCTGTTGTTTTCCTTGATATAACTATTAGCTTTTTATCAATGTTCCTCTTCAGGCTCTCATCCAGAAGCTAAGCTGTAGAGACAGGAGGACATTCTGTACATCTGCTTGTATGAAAAAGTGAGAACTTGCTAAACTATACTCTTACATAAACATTCAGGGAAAGCATCAATTTTTCTGAGGAATTTTTGTTTCTTTATTTACACCAGGTTAGCCAACCTGGTTTCATTTACTGAAGAATTTTACACCTGGTTACACTTGAAGGAGTGTTTTCAAATACCTCAGTTTTAATCTGTGTAACAGTTTTAAGAGAATTTTTGAAGGTTTTACCTCACCACAAAGTTTTAAAACATCAAGACAGAAATATCTGGAAAATGGCAATTGTCACTAAATTAGAATATATAATGCAAAACAAAATTGTCATCTCACCAAAATATATGAAAAACACTCAGTGCTTAACTGAAACTCTAATTAATGAACTATCTTATCTCCAGAGATCTTATATTAATAAATTCCCCTGTATCTTATAATTTTAGTGAGAATTCTTTTAATTTTGGGGAAATACACAGGAAGATTATGATATAGAAATAAGAGTCAATAAAAAAGTTAAGCTTTTCCAAGGAAACACAGACATTCAATGATGAAACAGAAAATAGTTTGTCACTCACAAGGGTCACATCAAAGACAGTGTGTTAAGTTTACTTCCTCTGTTTACAAAGATCTGATAATGTCGCAAATCACATAATTTCATGCCCTGAAATGTCTGAACAAAAAAGCATTTACTTTACATGGGCTCTAAAAGAGAAGCGATCTTAAATAAAATACTTCTGGTTCCATTATTGAGAATATAACTCAGAACACAATGCTCACATCAATACACTTTATAATATATTTTATCTTAAAATAGGTCACGAAGTTCCACCCTTACTAGATTCCTAAAAATCACTGTCTGGGTTAATGTTAGAGAATGCGCCCCTCAGTGAGCTAAAATGCCATCAGTATTACATAAGGATAACACTGAAAATAATACTATGCATAGGTGGCTGATGAGGGTGAACTAAACAATTCAGTTTGTACTGAGTCCTGCTATACCTCATGCATGTTCCACGTGGTAAGATAAAGACAGACATTTTAAACATGGGCCCAGAGCTGACATAGTATTCAGAGTGATATTTTCAAACACAAAACAGAGACTAAGTCTAAGTTCTCTCTTTGTAAAACTTCTACTATTATTAAGCTTTAAGTTCTGTGTTTCTTGATGAAAAAGGTTGGAACTGCCTGCCCCTTGATTGACATGAACCAAGACTGACAAATAAACCATTTATTTTAAAATGATAAAGCACTATCAGAGAAATGTCTTTCAAGTAGCACCCAGAACTTTTATTCCTTATTCTACAATGGCCATGTAGCTATATAAGTATTGATATCTCCCTTTTCATGTGTACACACACCTTACAATGATTCATCTGTGTTTTTACAGCCATACAGAAAGTGTAGCAGTGACAGTAACCCCTCCACCCTTATTACCTTGTAGTATGGCATAAGGAGAGCACAGATGGCACAGTGTGGCTCCATTTTGGCCATGGTTGCATTATACTCCTGTTCAGCCACAAAGTTTGGGGACTTCGTCTGCCAAAGGTGGACCAAAGGCTTTGCCCAAGACTCTGTTTCTTCCACTTCCTCCTCAATCGATGGAACCTCAGGCAATTCTTGAAAAACAAGGCATGAGAACACAGTGAGCATGGGAGCGAGGGGAAAAACCAAAACAACCTGGTTATAAAAGAAGCAAACATTCCAAAGTATCATTGATATTAATGTCAGACAGGAAACTTATTTTAGCTTTCAAATACATTCTGAGAGAAGCAGAACAACAACAACAAAAAATGTCCTTATCATCCTCTTCATCTTCAAGGGCAAGGTCAGATCTGATGGCCAGACAATGAGCCTCCTATTGATGGCCTCCCTATCCATGCCAGGAATAACTAAACTGCTCCCTCCTTCAACTTCATTACTTCTGTATTTGTACTGCTACCATAAACACCTCCCATGGGAAAATAGCTTGTATCTGTGAAATTACCTTCCAGCTACCAGAGAAATTCATTGGCCCAGTAACTGCCTTACCAGTATTTTCAGTTTCCTCACCTAACACCGTATATATGGCTTAATAAATATTTATTAATTGAACTTCATTTAATTAACTTTTGGGTTTGAGAAATCATGACAATAACATTTACAGAGCACCTATCACATGCCAAGCAATACAGCGCCATTATATGAATATGGAAAAGAATTCCTATTCAAATCTTATTTGCTCAATATAACACCCCCAGAGGCTCAAATCTCTTAAATATGTATATCTGTTAACATGAATGAGGCAGAGATGTACTCCACAAAAATAGCACTTTACAAAACTTTATAGAAAGCCAGAAAAATACAGAAAGACATAACAGGTTATGAGAAAAAATTCCTAATGCCTATACCAAAGGACAGTATATCACAGCAGGTGGCAGCAATCACAGCTCCATCTAGGACTTAACATCTTCAGCTGTGACACATTCTAAAACTCCTCATCACTAGCTGTCATAGTCTTATAAATAAATACTGGGGAGCAATGTCCTCAAGTCCCAAGCACAGGGGCTTCTATGAACCAGGGTGTGCCAGCCCTTGCCTTATTGACTTAACCATTTTTAAAAAGTCAAAATAGATTTGCTTAGATGGAAAAATAAGAAGAGCTATGAAGCTGAAAAGAACTCAAAAGACATCAAATGCCAACTGAAGTGAAAGGAAATGTTCCTGCTTCCATGTTGGTGGTGGTGGTGCTATTATCATTATTATTATTATCACTATTATCAACAATGGAAAATGCTTAGTACTTAGCCAAGCAGAATCTGAAAACAAAAGGTAAGAACCTTAGCCTCTGTTTGCAGTGAAGTAATCTGACACTAAACATACACTGTTTCCACCTCAGTCTCCCTCCAATACAGAACAGAAGACTTCCTATGAAGACTTAGATTTGACAAATGAAAGATGAGAGGAGAGGAGTTGACTAGGAATTTGAAATACCATTAAGTCCTTAACTCACAGGCTAATATCTACCACATACACGCTAAAAATGGGATCTAAACAAAAAGAAATCCTTGGAGTTTGAATAGCTACTCCCTCTTCCACAGTAGATTTATCATATCACTTGCTTTATTATAAAAGATTGAAACACACAAGATAGATGATGCTCTTACCCCTTTGGTTGGTCATAAGTTAACCTGAGGAGTTCTCAAAATATTTTCAGGGACAGAGGAAATACTATTTAATTCTCAAAAGCCTAACAACAGAAAAGAAGTAGAGGAGAAGGACAATTCCTAACAAGGAAGCCAGAGAGCAGGAGGGTAATGCAAGCCGTGGCACTGGACCTAGGATAGCCTGATTCAACTGGAGCTTTTCTCAGACTTTCTCAACAGACCTGGGAGAGAATCCTTCTCTAACAGATGTCCTTCCCCAAAGATGAGGTTGCACTCTGCTCCAACAAGTTATTTATCTTGTTTGGATAATCTCTGGGCCAGAATACATAGTGAGCACTGTAATGATGTAATATCATTAGTTAAAAGCAGCATGGCAGCAAAATCATGCAGCATGAAGTACAGGGAACTGTTAGTCCAGAGACCTAGCTTTAAATTCAAACCCTTTGATTCAGAGGCCTATATGGCTTTGGGTAAAATAGATTTTCACATAGTAAGAATTCCTTTTTCACCTACTTCAGAGGTTTTTTTTCTTTTTAATATTAAAATGAAATACTGTAAAACTTTTTATATTTGAAAGTGCTGGAATTCTTTGTAAAGTCCCAAATGACATAACTGTATATATTGTTATGTAAAATCCATCTAATCATTTTATTTTCATTTGATCTGTTTATCAATTAAGTGCTACAATACTTTATGAGGAGGAAAATAGGGTACATTTAATCTTAAATATATGATATTATTCATATTTTAATTTAGCTTTGAAAACCAAAAACAGGGACGCCTGGGTAGCTTAGCAGTTCAGAGTCTGAACCAGCTAAGGTCCTTTGGCTCAGGTCCTGATCCCGGGGTCCCGGGATAGAATTTTTCCAGCCTGCTTAAGATTCTCTCTGCCCCTCCTCACCCCTTTTCTCCCCTCCCTCTAAATAAATAAATATCAAATTAGTTCTTACAACATCCTTGTAAAAGAAAAAGGCAAGGGTAGATATTATCAAACAAAAAAAAGACATGAACACTGTAGGCATTTAATCAATAATAATGTTTTTATTACTAAAATCATATCTTTTTTATACCAGCATAGCAACCACCAGAAGATTGTGCATAGCTCTGAGTCTCATCCTGAATGCCATAGATTGCTATAGATTCAGGAGAGGGTGAGACAAATGAAAAATCCCTTGGTATAAGTGCATAAAGCTTAGGAAATCTGTGAAAACATTACTAGCAGTTACTGTATTCCTAACAAGAACAAAAGAAGGGCCAATAGTGTGACAGTCATTCTCAAAGGTCTGTGGACTTCCAGACACATACAGCACATTTCACAAAGTCTGTAGAGTCAAAACTACTTTCAAAATAACATGAAGATACTCTGGTTTCTCTTCAGATCGTATAAATCTTTCGCCTTTTACAAAATAACATGAAGATGTTATTTGCCTATGTCAACCTGGCAATAATTTTGTTAAATTTGTGATAAACATGGGATATATGCATAAAGTACAACTGCACAATAAAGTTCAATATTTGTCTTGAGGAAAAGCATATGTGCAACTAGTTGAATTGTAAGTTGAGTAAATTGTCTCTTTCATGAAACACCATTTTTCCTTGAAAGAATAATTAACAGACAACTATGGTAAATTAGGGTCTAGAAGGAATTTTCATAAGTGAAAAAAGAAAGCCTGTCATTTAAAAAAAACAACAACTATTCAGAGTGTTTGCTGATAGTGGTAAATTCAAGTTTATGAATCAAAATTAAAATTCTGGAAAACATGTATCCACTATTGTAATCCTGACAGCTTCCCAATACTTAAAGCTGGTTCTGATGGTACTAACAGTGATGATATAAATCATAATATTTAAATATTATATAGAGACCTATATAACTCAGATCTGTTTACCAACACATGATGTTCCAAAATCATGCATGTGTAAAAGAGTCACTCAGAGTGCAAGACAGACCAATGAATTTTTATCAATAAAGTACAAAGAGTTCATTGATGTGATTTCAGATTCCACATTGCAACTACTTTTTTAAAAACTAACATATGCCAAATTTTGGTGTAGTGTCAAAGAAGAAGATCCATAATTATCTGAAAAGGTTATAAAAATATTGTACCCCTTCCAAACACATATCTGTGTGTGGCTGGACATTCCTCACATACTTTAAAACCAGACCCATGGGAAGGGAAGGGAAAAAGAATAGGAAGAGAAAGGACATGACAAGATTAAACAAAACCTCTTTGGGGTCCTCAAAACACTTAAGGACACAGGGGGTCCTGAGAGCAAAAAGGTTGATAATCATTAACATATACATAGTGATATATATATTCATCAAAAATATTAGTATCATAGAGTTACTGTTGAACAAATACAGCCCTAATAAAACTGGTGCAGGCTCTGTTCTCACAGCCAGGCCAGAATTCCATAAACTGTTTTCCTTAATTGATATATGATGCTTAAACAAAAAGAAAACATGTCAATACTGGAAGAAGGCATCCTTTTCTCTCAGTTCCTCCATTAAGGTCTGAAAGATTTGTTAGCTATAGTAGAAAACAAATTCAATGCCACCAGCACTTCATTTTTCTTCTTAGTGAGTCTCTTACTCACAATCTAAACTTACAAAAACGTTCCCATTACTCTGTAGTGAGCGAAATACTGCTAAGAAAAGCCATGAGCCTAAACATACAGTAGCTTCTGAAATTTACATAAGCTATTACACAGAATTCACAGAAGCAGTTTATAACACAGCTCTAGACACAATGTTCTTAGGAGCTTTGTCCTGAGTAAATGTAAGCAATGGCTTAGGTGGTCTGGATAGCCAGTTCCCTAACAACCACTATACCATGGGGGAACAGGGAAAACACATACCACCTTGGATAAATATAGTGAAGTAACTTGTTGAAAATGTTACTGCCTTCAAGAGTTGCTCTGAAATGTGACGTAATGAACACTGGGTATTATATAAGACTGGTGAATCACTGACTTCTACCTCTGAAACCAATAATACATTATATGTTAATTAATTATAAGTTAATTAATTGAATTTAAATAAAAATTTTAAAAGACATTAAAAAAGAGCTGCTCTGAAATTTTTTAGTTGCCACAAAAACAGTAACTTGAATTACATGATAAAAGAACTTGCCCAAAGGCAAAATACCAAGCTCCTAGATCATGCACACAATACACTGAAACAGTTATTTTTAATAGTATTAAAAAGATTCTTTCTGGCAAGAGTTGCAATAACTTATACTAGACAAAATAGACTTTAAAATAAAGACTGTAACAAGGGACAAAGAAGGACATTATACCATAATAAAGGAGACAATCCAACAAGAAGATAAAACAATTATAAAAATTTATGCACCCAACATGGGGGAGCACCCAAATACATAAAAACAATTCATAACAAACACAAAGGAACTAATTAATAATAATACAATAATAATAGGGGACATTAACACTGCACTTACATCAATGGACAGATCATCTAAACAGAAAATCAACAATGAAGCAGTAGCTTTGAATGACAGACTGGACCAAATGGACTTAACAGACATATTCAGAACATTCCATCCTAAAACAGGAGAATATATCTTCTTTTCAAGTGCACATGGAACGTTCTCCAGACTAGATCTCATTTTAGGCTACAAAACAAATCTCAAGAAAGTCAAAAAGACTGAAGTCATACCACATGTCTTTTCTGATCACAACACTATGAAAATAGAAATCAGCCACAATAAAAAAAAAAAATCTGAAAAGACAACAAATAAATAGGGGTTAATTCAATGAGGTAATAAAAGGAGAAATAAAACAGTACATGGAAACAAATTAAACAGTCCAAAACATAAGGAACACAGCAAAAACAGGTCTAAGGATTTTTATAACAATACAGGCCTACCTCAAGAAGTAATAAGAATGTCAAATAAACAACCCAACTTTATACCTAAAAGAACCTAGAAAAAGAACAACAAACAAAACCTAAAAGCAGCAGAAGGAAGGAAATAATAGCTTACAGTAGAAATAAATGATATAAAACTAAAAATACAATAGAACAGATAAATGAAACCAGAAGCTGACTTAAAAAAAATTAAAACTGATAAATCTCTAGCCAGACTTAAGAAAAAAAGAAAAAAGACCCAAATAAAAAAAAAAACCAAAATGAAAGAAAAGTAACAACACCACAGAAATATAAACAATTGTAAGAACATATTATGAGCAACTATATGCCAACAAATTTGAAACCTAGAAGAAATGGATAAATTTCTAAAAACATATAAACTACCAAAACTGAAATGGGAAGAAAAGAAAATTTGAATAGATCAATAACCAGCAAAGAAGTTAAATCAGTAGTCAAAAACTCCCAACAAAAGTCCAAGACCAGATGGCTTCACAGCCAAATTCTGCCAAACATTTAATACCTATTCTTCTCAAAGTTAATACCTATTCTTTTCAAAGAATCCCAAAAATATAAGAGGGAGGAAAACTTCCAAATTAATTCTAAGAAGCCAGCATTACCTTAATACCCAAACCAGATAAAGACACCAGAAAAAAAAGAGAACTATAGATAGGCCAGTATCTCTGATGAACATGGATGCAAAAATTCCAACAAAACACTAGCAAACAAGATCTAACAATACATTTAAAAATCATTCACCACAATCAAGTGGGATTTATTTCTGGGTTGCCAGGATGGTTCAATATGCATAAATCTTTCAACGTGATACATCACATCAGTAAGAGAAAGAATAAGAACCATATGATCATTTCAACAGACACAGGAAAAGCATTTGCCAAAGCACAACATCCATTCATGATAAAAACTTTCAACAAAGTAGGTTTAGAGGGAATATACCTCAACATAATAAAAGCCGTCTATGAAAAACCCACAACTAACATCGTTCTCAGTGGGGGAAAATGGAGAGCCTTTTCCCTAAGGTCAGGAACAAGACAAGGATATCCACTCTCACCACGTTTATTCAACATAGTATTGGAAGTCCTAGCCACAACAATTGGACAACAAAAAGAAATAAAAGTCACCCAAATCAGCAAGGAAGAAGTCAAACTTTCACTACTGGTAGATGATATGATACTCTATATAGAAAGCCCAAAAGACTTCACCAAAAAACATTTAGAACTTATAAATAAATTCTACAGCATCAGAGGATACAAAAATAAATGTACAGAAATCTGTTGCATTTCTATACACTAATAATGAAGCAACAGAAAGAGAAATTAAGAAAACAATGCCATTTACAATTACACCAAAAATAATTAGATACGTAGGAATAAACCTAACTAAAAGAGGTGATAGACCTATATACTCTGAAAACTAGAAAATATTGAGGTAAGAAATTGAAGATGACACAAAGAAATGGAAAGACATTTCATGCTTACAGATTGGAAGAACAAATATTGTTAAATTGTCTATACTACCCAAAGCAATCTATACCCTTAATGCAAACCCTATCAAAATATCAACAGCATTTTTCACAGAAAAGAATAAACAAATCCAAAATGTGTATGAAACCACCAAAGAGGAGATCCCTGGGTAGCTCAGTGGTTTGGTACCTGCCTTTGGCCCAGAGCATGATCCTGGAGTCCCAGGATCGAGTCCCGAGCCAGGCTCCCGGAGTGGAGCCTGCTTCTCCCTCTGCCTGTGTCTCTGCCTCTCTCTCTCTCTCTATGTCTATGATAAATAAATAAATCTTTAAAAAAAAAAAAAAAAGAAAGAAAGAAACCACCAAAGACCCCAAATGGTCAAAGCAATCTTGAAAAAGACAAACAAGGCAGCCCAGGTGGCTCAGCGGTTTAGTCCGCCTTCAGCCCAGGGCCTAATCCTGGAGACCCAGGATCGAGTCCCACATCAGGCTCCCTGAATGGAGCCTGCTTCTCCCTCTGCCTGCGTCTCTGCCTCTCTCTCTCTCTCTCTTTCTCTGTGTGTGTGTGTCTCTCATGAACAAATAAATAAAATATTTTTTTAAAAAAGAAAAAGACAAACAAAAAAGAAAGGAAAACAAAAGAAGAAAAGTTGGAGGCATCACAATTCCGGACTTCAAGTTATATTACAAAGCCGTAGTAATCCAAACAGTATGGAACTTGCACAAAAACACAGAGACTAATAGAACAGAATAGAAAACCCAGAAATAAAGCAATAATTATACAGTTACTTAATGTTTGACATAGCAGGAAGGAATATCCAATGGGAAAAGGCAGTCTCTTCAACAAATGGTGCTGGGAAAACTGGACAGCAACATGTAAAAAAATGAAACCAGACCACTTTCTTACACCATACACAAACATAAATTTGAAATGGATTAAATTCCTTAATGTGACACCTGAAACCATAAAAATCCTAGACTAGCGCACAGGCAGTAATTTCTCTGACGTTAGCCATAGCAACCTGTTCCTAGATAGGTCCTTAAGGAAAGGGAAACAGAAGCAAAAATACATTCTTGGTACTATATCAAAATAAAAAGCTTTTGCACAGCAAAGAAAATGATCAACAAAACTAAAAGGCAATCTACAGAATGGGAAAAGATATTTGCAAATGACGTATGTGATAAAGGATTAGTACCCAAAATATATAAAGAACATAAGAAACTCAACACCTAAAACACAAATAATCCAACTTAAAAAATGGGCAGAAGACATGACATATATTTCTCTAAAGAAGACATCCAGATGGCCAACAGGCACATGAAAGGATGTTCATCACCACTTACCATCAGGGAAATGCAAATCAAAACTACATTGAGGTATCTCACACTTGTCAGAATGACTAAAATAAAAAACACAAGAAACAGCAAGGATGTGGAGAAAAAGGAACTCTCATGTACTCCTGTGGAGAATGCAAATTGGTCCAGCCACTCTGGGAAACAATATGGGGGTTCCCCAAAAGGTTAAAAATAGAACTACTCTATGATCCAGCAATCACACTATTAGGTATTTACCCAAAGGATATAAAAATACTGATTTGAAGGGACACATGTATCCCAATGCTTATAGCAATATTATCAACAACAGCCATATTATGGAAAGAACCCAAATGCCCATCAACTGATGAATAAAGAAGCTGTGGTATATATCTACAATGGAATATCACTCAGCCATTAAAAAGAATGAAATCTTGCAACAATGTGGATGAAGTGTATTACGCTAAGCAAAATAAATCAGAGAAAGACAAATACCATATGATTTCATTCATGTGGAATTTAAGAAACAAAGGAACAAAGGGGAAAAAAGAGAGATAGGCAAACTAAAAAACAGACATATTAACTATAGAGAAGAAAATTATGGTTCCCAGAAAAGATGGGTGAAATAAGTGATAGGGATTAAAGAATGCACTTGTTGTGATAAGCATCTGGTGATGTATGGAAATACTGAATCGCTATACTGTATACATGAAACTAATATAACATGGTATGTTAACTAACTGGAATTAAAATAAAAACTTACAAAATTAAAAATTAGCAGCTCCTGGCTGGCTTAGTCAGTAGAGAGTATGAGTGTTGATCTTGGGGTCATCAGTTTGATCTCCAGGTTGCGTATAGTGATTACTTAAAATCTTTTTAAAAATTAAAAAAAAAATTTTTTTTTTACTTATACATAAAAAAAAATCAAACATTGCCTCTAAGTCTGAATATTTCTAGCAAACATAAAAGCTCTTGGAGAAAACTAGTACAAATGGATATGCACACAGAACCCAAGAATAGTGCTTAGAAAGAATTAAGAGGTAAACCAACAGTATTGGATTTATATATGTGACAGCACTAAGAAGCAACCACACTTCTGCCACTTAGATAAAATCAAAATAAGCAGCCCCTCATAGACAGTCTGCTTACAACTCACCCCATCCTTCATCAATGTATCTTAAATGCACCTCCAAAATATTCCTCCATGTTTGCTATTCAAATCATACTTTGTGTGATATTGTGATAAAAAAAAAAGAAACATATTTAGTCTTTGATCCAGTTCCTGGCAGAGAGTTTCTAAAACCCTAGGAATTTCCTGAGTGATATGGGTGAGAAGAGCACCATTGTGTGAAATATTCGGTCTCAGTTCTTAGTTCCTGACACTAGAACTTCGAAGACTCCTAGAAAAGTATCCTTTGTGTGCTAATCAGGCTGGTAGCTGGGGGCCCCTCAGATAGCTTCAGGATAGGTGCAGGTTATCAGAGAGCCCAAGGCATGATTAGAGGGTTGGCACTTCAGCCCCACCTCTGGCCTCAGTGGAAGGGAGAGGGGCTGGGGATGGAGTTAAATTGCCAAATAATGATGATTTATTCAACCATGTGAACAATCAAGCCTCCATAAAAGCCATTAATGCAAAATGGACAAAGTTCCTAAAAATTATAAAAAATCACAAAAATCCTAGAAGAGAGCACAGGTAGTAGTTTCTCTGACATTGGCCATAGCAACATTTTTCTAGATAGGTGTGCTGAGGCAAGGGAAACAAAAGCAAAAATAAACTATTGGAACTACATCAAAACAAAAAGCTTCTACACAGCAAAAGAAACAATCAACAAAACTCAAAAACAATTTATTGAATGGAAGAATTATCTACAAATGACACATCTGATAATGAGTTAGTATCCAAAATATATAAAGAATTTATAAACTCAACACCCAAAACACAAATAATCCAATCAAAAACTAGGCAGAAGACATGAGCAGACATTTCTCTACGGAAGATATCCAAGATGGCCAACAGACACATGAAAAGATTCTCAACATCACTCATCATCGGGGAAATGCTAATAAAAAGTACAAGCTATCACCTCATATCTGTCAGAATGGCTAAAAGCAAACACAAAAAGCAAGTGTTGGTGAGGATGTGGAAAAAGGAACCCTTGTGCACTGTTGGTGGGATGCAAACTGGTGCAATCACTGTGGAAAACAGTATAGGAGATTTTTCAAAAAATTATAAACAGAATTATCACATGATTCAGTAAGTCCACTACTAGGTATTTACCCAAAGAATACGAAACACTAATTCAAAAGATATATGCACCCCTACGTTTATTGCAGCATTATTTACAATGGCCAAATATGGAAGAAGGCCAAGTGTCCATGGATAGATGAATGGATAAAGACGTTGTGGTATATATAATGAAATATTAGTCATAAAAAAGAATGAAATCTTGTCATTTGCAATGACACAGATAGACCTAGAGAATATAATGGTAAATAAGTCAGAGAAAGAAAATACCATATGATTTCACTTATATGTGAAGTTATGAAACAAAACAAATGAAAAAGGAAAATAAACACAAACCAAGAAAATAGACTCTTACCTAAAGAGAACAAACAATAGGTTACATGAGATACCAGCCATAATGCTGCTACCCATTACTATGTAAGACCTACTGTTTCAACAGACAATGGTTCCTTCCCTTCTGGGTCTCCAGCATTAATCTATGGGGTCTGCAGCAGAGTCTTTGCAAACATCATCTGCAAAATTTTCATCCAGAAAATTACCTAAAATATATGCCCTAAATATTAAACTTTTAACATGACAAGGCAGATTGGAAGAGGAAGAACTAATCTACACAGGCACTCAATTACCTCTTATTATATAAACATTTCTATATATATATATATCGAATACATATATATATATATATATATATATATAAAGATCTATATTTCCAGGGGGAAAAAATGCCCTTATTCTCCTAGTCATTCAAAAACATCACTAAA
This sequence comes from Vulpes vulpes, assembly GCF_048418805.1. Lineage (NCBI taxonomy): Eukaryota > Metazoa > Chordata > Mammalia > Carnivora > Canidae > Vulpes > Vulpes vulpes. Next base: position 46,636,804 of record NC_132791.1, read on the forward strand.
TATTATTCATGATAAGAAGATTAATGTCCTTTCCAAAAGTATCCCCCTAAAAGTGCTCATTTAGAAATATATAAATAAATTATGGCATGGCCATATTATGCCAGCATTAGAAAAGATGTTTTATGGGTTTTTGTTTTGTTTTGGTTTTTAAGTAGGCTCCATGCCTAGCCTGCAGCCTAGCGCGGGGCTTGAACTTACAGCCCTGAGATCAAGACCTGAGCTGAGATCAAGACTTGGACTCTTAACCAACTGAGCCACCCAAGTGCCCCTAGAAAAGATGCTTTTAAAGAGCATTACTGAAATATAATAAATATGAATACATATATAATAGTAAGTGAATATGAATACTGCATTAATAAATTTAAAACAGGCACAAAATTATATATAGAGAGAATGTCAATTCTATAAAAATATATTTAAAAATGTGGAATAAAGGAAAGGGAATCTCTAAGTTTTTGTAATTATAAAAATATGCAATCTTTAAAGTTAAAAAAAAACCCGCAGTCAGAATAATATTAGGTAGCTCCTATGAATTGGGGAAAACAGTTTAAAAGCAGACTTATGTCAGATTTATTCACTCCTCTGTAAAGTCTTTTTGACAAATTTCGCTTAGTAAGTGCAAGTAGATTTCTCAACAGAAAAACATTTGGGCCATTATTGAATGAAGGGCTGTTGCCAGGACTTACTGATGGAATCCAGCAGATGGGAAAAGCCATCTACTCTACTATAGTACGATTTTCCCTTTACCAAGCATTTTGCAGCTGGGGTTATGTTCCAGTGATGTGTTTTGGCTGCTCGAGCATTATTCTCTGCTATGAAGAGCACAATAGCATCTGTTAACTTTCAGGTACTTGAGCTAAATCTCAGTCTGGAAGGCATTATATATAGTTTCAAATATCCTAGAAGAAATTGTGGGGGAGGAGGATGAGGGAAGAAGAGAGAGGGCATAAATGAACTGCTCAAACAAATAAATTCAAACTTGAGTAGTTTATTGTTCCTATACAGACTACTTAATAATCTGTACACAAACTGAATTTCAATGATTTTATGAATCACTGAGTTTCAAAGGTTTGTAAAGCTGTGTTCAAAGGTACAAAAGAGGGGTGCCTGGGTGGCTCAGTCTGCTAAGTGTCTGCCTTTGATTCGGGTCATAGTCCTGGGGTCCTGGGATCAAGCCTTATGTCAGGCTCCCTGCAGGCAGTCTGCTTCTCCCTTTCCCTCTGCTGCTCCCCCTGCTTGTGTGTTCTCACTCACATATTTTCTCTCTCAAATAAATACATAAAATCTTTAAAAAATATACAAAAAAAAATTATAGGACTTTTAAGTATGGTTTTCCTGGGAAGTATTGACATAGAGGAAAAATTAAATTATATACCAAGGAAAAATGAAATCCCCTAAAATGCTAATGTGATCATGGATAACAGAGAATTATTTTAGTTCTAAAGCATTTAAAAAAAAATCTTTATTTATTTGAGAGAGAGAGAGAGAGAAAGAACAGGGGGAAGGGCAGAGCAAGATGGAGAGAAACTCAAGTAGATTCCCTGTTGAGTGCAGAGCTTCATATGGGGCTTGATCTCAAGACCCTGAGATCATAACCTGAGCTGAAACGAACAGTCAGATGCTTATCCAAATGAACCACCCAGGTACCCCAGTTCTAAAGCACTTCTTAAACTAAATGGATTGACATAGTTTTATTCTTTATGCTTAACATTACAATAACAGAGATGTCAAAACATTTCAAAGGATACATTCCAACTCGTTCAATACACTGTTTTAAACAACAGAAATAGGGGCACCTGGGTGAAGCAGTCAGTTGAGCATCTGACTTTTGGTTTCAGCTCAGGTTGTGGTTTTAGGGTCATGGGATTAAGCCTGGTATCCAGCTCTGTGCTCGGTGCAGAGACTGCTTGAGAATCTCTCCCTCCCTTCGCTCCTCACCCCCCCCCCCAACCACTGTCTCAAATAAATAAATCTGTAAAAAGAAAGAAACATTCCAAAGCACACTCCTTTAAAATTCCTATTACACAAAAATGCCCTGATACTTATAGTACCTGTGAGGAGGTGGGTTTCATGGAGAACTTTACCACAATTATCAATATTACTTAAACTTGTTAGAGGATGTTAGCTTATATTTCACCTATGTACACATTCTTACAAAACACAGAGACAGCAACAGGAACTACTCTGAATGGTCTATTTTGCCAACAGATGGCCAGTTAGAAACACATCTTTATATGTGTTCACTTCAGCTTCTTTTCTCAGGACTGGGGCTGTTACCAGGGGTTCCTAACATGATAAAGTAGAAAGAGTATAAACTTAGAAATGAGACAGGATTTAAAGCCTGTTATCTACCAATTATCAGCCTCGTGGCCCTGGACAAGTGATTTAAAGTCTCTGAGCTCAGTTTTCTCAACAGAATAATCTATCTTCAAGAATTATATATAACAATTGCCAAAAATGTATACAACAGGAAGAGTTAGGGCATGGTCAGTTCTCACATTGTGGTCAGGACGGGAACAAGAAAACTCCTAAAGGAAAACTGCCCTACTTTTCGAAAACTAGCTGACAACATGGTAGCACAAGGAGCATTTTCTGAGCATCATATCAAAGAATAGTCAAAGGGCCAGCCTGGGTGGCTCAGCGGTTTAGCGCCGCCTTCAGCCCAGGGCGTGATCCTGGAGACCCGGGATCGAGTTCCATGTCCGGCTCCCTGAGTGAAGCCTGCTCCTCCCTCTGCCTGTGTCTCTGCCTCTCTCTCTCTCTCCCCCTCTGTGTGTGTGTGTGTCTCTCAGTAATAAATAAATAAAATCTTTAAAACAAAACAAAACAAAGACAGGTCAAAAATTGAGCCTATGAAACTCACAGTGTGCTAGGTAATAGGACAGATGCTGAAAATAAGCAATAAAAACAGTCCTTTACCTTCAAAGAGTTCAAAATTTCCCATGGGAGAAATCTCCAATTTCCTAAACTATTTTATTAAAAGCATCTATAATACAAAGTCAAAAACTGGCTGAACAAGATCTCAAAGCAAAGAACCACTAGCATGTTGCAATTTACATGCAAAACAAAAGCTCCCCTTAGCTAAAAGTCAGCCCTGGTCATCTACATAAAGGACAGCAAGATCCTGAGACATTTTGACCCAAGCACTGCAGAACTGCTTGGCATTTTAAACAAAACAGTTGCTTAGGAGACAAATAAGAACTTCATGTGGAGTGGCCATTATGCCAACTACTAGAGAAACAGGCACTCTGACTACTTGGAAAGAAGGCACAGAAATAACAAGATGACAAGGTGGCAAATGTTTATTCTGCCTCCACAATTAAAGCCACCACATAATCCTATCAGCTATGCTTCTTGCTGCTCTTCCAACATGCCACATTCAGTGCCTCTTGGGGGCCTCTGTACTCACTGTTGTCTCCCAAGAAGATTCTTACTCTAGATCCCTAGGCAAACTTACTTACAGTCATTATAAAGTATATTTCCTCAAGAAAAGATATTAACAATTATGGAAATACTTGAGTAACATTCAAACATGTTCACCTATTATAGCAAACCTTTTCTCCTTTTTATTAGCATGGCAAAATCGCTACATGGTCCAATCTTGACAATGTTTCCCCAAAACGAAAACATAAGCAGAAAAGATAAAAGAAAAAAAAAAAACCCACAACACTATACAGAATTGAAATGATGACAGAGTGGCCACTTCCTGATCACTCACTCACATGTCACTTAAGCTATCACTCCCAACCCCCAGCAATGAAAACTCCCCTCCTAAAAGCAGGACAATGGTCCCCAAATATCAGCCTGCAGAAAGAACACTGCCAGCTCAGGACTAAGTTTTCAACAGTCAGAGGCAAAAGAAAGAAAATGAAGACCACCAAGTAATCATAAAATTAAATTTTAGTCTATGTAAACTCTGTAAATTTTGCATACTTATTCTTGATCGTCATAATTAGCTTTACAATCAAACAAAAGGTGGCAATAAAAATTCAGAAAATATGGTACAAAATATGGGACAATCGAGTGGCCTACAGGGTTAAGACATCTCTGTCTCCAGGGAAAGGGGGTTGTGTACAAGTGTAAGGAAATGTAGAATAATACATTAAGTTGTGTGAAGTTACAGTTTCTGTAGATAAAAAATAAAATATTGACAATTTCAAACATTTCTTTTTTTTTTTAATTTCAAACATTTCAACCTAATACAATATTTTTCTAAAGAATGGAATGTACCACAATTATGTAGTACCAAAAGATAATCCTCAGATGTTTCTATTAGACTTTAAGAACAAAACACACAATTTCAAAAGAATCAAAGTCTTGACTATCATTTTACAATCCCAATGCTTATAGCACACTCAGATGCCTCATCATAAGACTTCATGCCAGCCACTGATTCTAAAAAGTACAGAAAGCAATCATATAAGTTAAAAGTTAGCATTTTTCCCTCTAATTCAATCAAACATTTATGAAGCCAGTAGCATAACAAAAGCAAGGTGTTTTTTTATTTTTATCTCCCATTCTGCAATAAAAGTCAACACCATTGGAGCTTCCGATGGAATTTACTGACAGAGAAATCAAGCTAAACTGAGAATGCCTGACAATTATTACTCAGCTGAGTGCTAGATAAAATATCCATTAAATCTGAGTGCCAACAACATTTAATGTTTTATGTCCACATAATGCAGGAAAACAGGCTGTGACCTATCAACAGACATTCCTAGCGAATCTACTTAGTAATCTGCTGAAGTTGTTGTTTTATTGCTTAAACAGACAAAAATACAACTGTGCTTATTATGATTACCTCAAGCAAATAAGATTTGATGGAACAAAGAGAAGAAAGAGATCACTATGTAAAAATTAATAACATTTGGAGCATGACATGCAACAGTCAGTCATAAAACGCATTTGTTTTTTAAAACTGGCAGGGAACTTTTTACATAGGGGAAACACTGTTGCTGAGGGATGTTCCTATACTTCAATGTTTTGCTTTTCAATGAAAGGCTAACATGGGGCAAGGGACTAGACTACATAGTATCCTCTATTACATATTCATAATATTCAAGTTTGAATGAAACTTTAGGGTTTGAAAGAAAATTTAGGACTACTAATGAGAACATGATAAGCCTTAGAGAGATTACATGACTTTGTTCTCCAGCGCCACATAGCTATTAACAGCCAAGGAAAGACCAGAACAAGGTTTCTGGTTGCCACCATTAATAGTCATGTATTCATTACCATCTGGTAAAATAAACAAATGGGTGCTTTCAATATTTAAAATAAAATTGTTATCTTATTGATTGATTTCTAAAGATTTTATTTATTTATTCATGAGAGGCACAGAGAGAGAGAGAGAGAGAGAGAGAGAGAGAGAGACAGGCAGAGGAAGAAGCAGGCTCCATGCAGGGAGCCCGATGTGGGACTCTACCCCACGGCTCTGGGATCATGCCCTGAGCCAAAGGCAGATGCTCAACCACTGAACCACCCCCAGGTGTCCCAATTGTTATCTAACTTAGTACTTAGATAATATTTGTAAAGTTTGAATCAATAAAAGGCATCACTATTATATTTGGTCAACATATCCACTAATCCTTAAAATAAAAGAAATAAAATGATGACTGGCAGATCTATACCAATTCTGTTAGAAAGGAGGGAATTACAGTATGCCAGAGACTAAAAGGCATAATTCTCCCCTAAAACAACAACTTACCAAAGGTAAGTGAAACAGTAAATTCTAAAAAATGTCCTTTTGTTAGAGGAACAAATGCAAAGTGCCCAGGAACCAGTTCGTACACTAGTAGCACTTACAATGACTGAATGACAAAGGCTAAACTTCAGAAAATATCACAGGAACTATCAAGCAATGCCAGAAGAAAACAAAAATCTCTAATGAAGTGAAATCAGTGGGTAGTTCCAGTTGTGGGAAGATGTGCTTCAGACTGATTCAGCACGCAACTACATCATAAACATGAGCATTTTAACAAAAGGAATGTGAAACAGAGAAAACCACTTGGGAAAGTAATCAAATTTTGTCAGATTTTCATTTCTGAGATTAATTATGCTTAATTATGCTTAGATGTATACATTTTATTCTTTAAAATAACTGAATATCTAGGTTAAATGGGTTAAATAACTGTCAAACACCAAGAATAATCTGTAAGTAAGGCAGCAATTTCTATCCCTTCCATCTCTATATTTAAATATTTAATCCATTACTAAATGAATTATAATATTAATATAGACAGATTGTCTAAAAAAATAAATTGCTGTAACATTGCCTGAAATACACTCCTAATCTAACCCTCAAGGCACTCAGACATTACAGAGATAGGGATCAAGGTCTAAGCTGTCTTTAATTTCAAAGAGATGCTTAGCAGCTCATTACTGTACTGCACTTGCTGAATTGATGATTTATAAAGAGCTTTCCAGACAGCTGAGATTAGAGAAAATTAGAGCCATGGCAGGGCTTTAATCTGAATATTGTCAATTCCTTGTAGGTGCGGTCACCTTTGTAGTTGGGTAAACATGCTACAGATGAGTATCTGGATCTTTCAACCTTTCTATATAATTATAAATTATAAAATTATAGTTGAAGAATTAGAAATAAAAATTTGGTCCACTAGGGATGAACTCAACATATCACCACATGTCATTTTAGGGTATTTGAAATGCCAAAAATCCATTCCTGAGCCCCTAAGTTAGAAATCCCAATCTTTTCTGGCAAATTCTCATATTTCACCCAAGTAGAGACAGAAGCCAAAATCAGTCAAAAAACTGAAAAAAGCGGGGATGAAAGGGTGAGGTGGGTGGTGCCTGGGTGGTTTACTGGGTTTAGCATTTGACTTCAGCTCAGGTCTTGATCTCGGGGTCCTGGATCAAGCCCTGCATTGAGCTCCCCACTCTGGGGGAGTCTGCTTCTCTCTCTCCCTATTCTTCCCTCTCCCCCCACTCGTGCTCTCTATCTCTCTCTCAAATAAATAGGTAAAATCTTTGAAAACCAAAAACCCCAAACAACTGATAAGGGACATCTAGGCCAGGACTTTAGTCAGAGTCTATTTTCCAGTAGTAAAGCAGATTCCACTTTAGAGTGGGTTCAAAAGATTTTGTAATTGTTTCTGCTAGATGCCTGAGACACAACAGTAAAGACCCACTTTGACTTTAAATTTCTGACTTAGCATAAGACACACATGTGACGGCAGTCCTATGGTTAAGAACTGTTAGGATGACTTTGTCTTATTACCTATCCCCTTTCCCCATTCCAGCCCAGACCCAGGTAGCAAGCCCTCTCATCCTTTGCCTGTTAATGGTCAGCTCTGTGTGTCTGCGGGATCCTATGAAGTTCCCTATTTCCCAGCATATTTACCCCAAACAGCCACAGCAGGAGATCTCCTCTACCAACGTGAGGTTGTGAGGTTGTTTCTCTCTGAATCCCCCCTGGATTAGCTCCACTATCAACCTTCTACCTATTCTTCAGGATTATATCACAATAAGCACAAACATTCCCTCCATGCAAACACTGCTCTGAGTGCTCCACACAATGTTTTAATTCTCAAAACAACTCCACGTGGCTGATGATGCTACAGCTGTACTGTGTAAACACAGCTATCAAAGCAGGGAGGTCTCAGAGCTCACAGAGAGCTGCAGCCAGCTGATCAGGACTGTAGGCAGGGACAAACATTTGATATGGCTTTGTCCCTCCATGGGTGTGGAAGGTTGATTTTTGTTGTTGTTGTTCTTTTAAGTTATTTTTACTTACTTAACAGAGAGAGCCAGAGAGCACAAACCAAGGGTTGGGGGGAGGCAAAGGGAGAAGGAGAAGCAGACTCTCCCCTGAGGAAGGAGCCTAGTGTGGAGCTCCATACCAGGACCTGAGCCAAAGGCTTAACCGACTGAGCTACCCAGGCATTCAAGGTTGATTGTTTTATCAATTATTTCTGGTTCTTTTGCAAATGGAGGATTATTTGGTAATCTAATCCATCACACCTTGACACTCCATGTCTCTTTAAAATACTTTTTCTGCCCAATTTAAAAAAAATGTGTTTGAAAATGAAAAATTACCAATATACAAAACAAAATGAAGATCACCTGATAACAATCGTATATATTTTCTAATAAACTTTCAACTTACTTTTCAAACTCTCCAGCAAAACTCCACTTGACAGCATGAGTATGTCAACTTCAACTGCCACCAGCAGCAGTAGAGATCACTATATGGAATATTACTGTATCAGCCACTACCTTGTTCATGATGCCTCTTATACGTTTACAGGGCTGCCCTTAGTGCACACTTGCTTGAGAAACATTAACCTTATCAACTCACCAAGGGAGTTAGGTGCACAGAAAGTACAAAAGCAGTAAACATCATAAAAGTCGATAGTAGGAAAAGCTGGAAATTTTACAAATGTAAATTTAAAAGAAATGCATACATATATGAAGGATGAGAGCTTCAGAGAACAAAGAATGAACCATGAGGGGTCAGGCAAGGCGACTGACAAAATTCATGTTCAGTATATCAGTATAGGAGGAGGTTTGGAATCTGTCAGCACGATTAAAGTGCTGCTGATGAAAACCCCAGTCAGCAAACACACGAGGAGTTAGACATTTGTGAATGTGAATGACCTCAAACTAGGAAGAAAAGTAACAAATACAAATACACACTGCAGTGCTAGACAAGCAACTGCCCCATTGGGATATCATTACTCTGGGAGCCCTCAGGTCTCCAAAGCATCAACCATGTCTGTAACATGGCAGTTTCATTTCAACTTTGAGCATGTCCTAGGATTTGGCACAATGGTAAAGAAGATACTAATACAGTCGGAATACAAAACTGGGTTAGCTAAGACATGTATTCAGCTAATTAAAACTGTGTGTTTTCCTATACACATACACATATAGAGAATATTTCCTGGACAAGAACTTAGATTTTCCTTTAACATGACAGCATATATCATATTAAAGTATTTGACTAATAGCTAATTTCAAAGTTACTGATCACCAGGGCTTTCTTGCTTTTGGATCCACAGGTGATTTAAGCCACAGTGGTTAACTCTAAACTAGGCTGGGAAGGCAAGATTAAAGGAGTGAGTGCAGGGAGACAGACAAATAATGAAGCATAATATAAAGTGACAAGTGGCATACTGGTGGTATACTAGAGCTAAGTATACATATAACAAGACAGCAGAGGTATGGACAGGAGGAATAAGTGGTGAGCAGAGATTGGTTCAAGAAGGAAAAGAGAGTAGCACAGGTGAAGCAATAGTTGGCAGAAGTGCATCGAAGTAAACAAGCAGTAGATTACATTCAGAAGGGAAAAATGTTGAATGAATGAAAAGGAGGATTCATGGAGGGTAGTTGAGAGGAATGAAGCTGAAAAGCGAAGCTGGTACGGGATCATGATGGCCTTAAAGTCACTTATCCTGTATCGAGGCTGGAATATTAAGGGAAATGTGTGAGAGCCCTCATCTTCACCAACCAAGGAAAAAGAAATATTGTGGAAGATTTCTGAGCTTGCAACCCTACAGGGGTCCATTCCCTCACTCCTAGTACCGAGGCCAGGCAAGAGTGTTCTTGGAGCTTGCCTAGTTCACCAATGCTGCATGCACACTCTCCTTCCCTACAGGCGGCACTCAACCACAAAGTGCTGAAACTGGAGAACAGGAATATGCCATTATGTTGGTTGACATATCATAAGAGGAGGAATAAGGAAATGCTTCAAAAGTAAAAATGACCCATCCAGTCTTCTCTCTTACATTTTAATTCAACATTTCTATTAATTATTTTAATAAACAGAAAAAATATAGAGTATTAATCCATGTTTCAGGATCACCTTGTACAGCTAACTTAGGAAAATACAACTGAAAAACATTTCAGTTAAAAGGAAACCAGAGGCAGGTTAGAAATTTCTTTTCAATTATAAATAATAAAATACTCAGTACACATTTAAGATTTTTTTCACTAAAAACAAAAAGAAGAATTAGATACTAGGAGGGAAGGGCAAGACGGCGCAAGAGTAGGGTCCCCAAATCACCTGTCCCCACCAAATTACCCAGATAACCTTCAATTTATCCTGAAAATCTATGAATTCAGCCTGAGATTTAAAGAGAGAACAGCTGGAACGCTACAGTGAGAAGAGTTCGCGCTTCTATCAAGGTAGGAAGACGGGGAAAAAGAAATAAAGAAACAAAAGGCCTCCAAGGGGGAGGGGCCCCGCGAGGAGCCGGCTGAGGCCGGGGCGAGTGTCCCCAGGACAGGAGAGCCCCGGCCCGGAGAAGCAGGAGCTGCACCAAACTTCCCGGGTGGAAAGGGGCTCGCAGGGAGTTAGAGCAGGACCCAGGAGGGCGGGGATGCCCTCGGGCTCCCTGGGATACTAACGGGCACCTGCGCCCCGGGAGAATGCGCCGAGCTCCCGAAGGGTTGCAGCTCAGAGGGGCTCCGGCGGCGGCTCCGCGGAGGGGGCTGCGCACCCCGGGAACAGCTCAGGGGCGGCTCTGGAAGAGGAAGAGGCTCCGTGCAGAGGGGGCTGCGCGGCTCCCGGAGCAGCTCGGAGGGGCTCGGGGGCAGCTCCGCGAAGGGGGGTGCAGGGCGGGAGCGAATCCAACAGCGCAGGCTCCGGAGCACAGGGCGCCCGGACACAGCCCAGGATCTGGCCTCCCCCAGGGACAGGCATAGGCTGGGAGGGCCCAGGACAGCAAGGACGCTCCTGTCCCGAGCTGAGCACATCAGCGGCCCCACCCCGGAGCCTCCAGGCCCTGCGGACGGAGAGAGCTCCCTAGTTACTGCGGGAGCTGACTCCAGGGCTCCAGAGCTGGCCCCGCCACTGCGGTTGTTCCTCCTGGGGCCTCACGGGGTAAACAACCCCCACTGAGCCCTGCACCAGGCAGGGGGCAGAGCAGCTCCCCCAAGTGCTAACACCTGAAAATCAGCACGGCACGCCCCTCCCCCAGAAGACCAACTAGACAGACAAGTTCCAGGGGAAGTCAAGGGACTTAAAGTATACAGAATCAGAAGATACTCCCCCCGTTTTTTTTTTTTTTTTGCATTTGTTTCCTTCCCCCACCCTTTTTTTCCCCTTCTTTCATTTTTTCTTTTTTTTTTGTTTTTTTCTTCCTTTTATCTATTTTCTTTTTCTCTTTTCTTTCCTTCTTTCTCTCCTGTCTTTTTCTCCTTTTCCCAATACAACTTGTTTTTGGCCACTCTGCACTGAGCAAAATGATTAGAAGGAAAACCTCACCTCAAAAGAAAGAAACAGAAACAGTCCTCTCTCCCACAGAGTTACAAAATCTGGATTACAATTCAATGTCAGAAAGCCAATTCAGAAGCACTATTATACAGCTACTGGTGGCTCTAGAAAAAAGCATAAAGGACTCAAGAGACTTCATGACTGCAGAATTTAGATCCAATCAGGCAGAAATTAAAAATCAATTGAATGAGATTCAATCCAAACTAGAAGTCCTAATGATGAGGGTTAACGAGGTGGAAGAACGAGTGAGTGACATAGAAGACAAGTTGATGGCAAAGAGGGAAACTGAGGAAAAAAGAGACAGACAATTAAAAGACCATGAAGATAGATTAAGGGAAATAAACGACAACCTGAGGAAGGAAAACCTACCTTTAATTGGGGTTCCCGAGGGCGCCGAAAGGGACACAGGGCCAGAATATGTATTTGAACAAATCCTAGCTGAAAACGTTCCTAATCTGGGAAGGGAAACAGGCATTCAGATCCAGGAAATAGAGAGATCCCCCCCTAAAATCAATAAAAACCGCTCAACACCTCGACATCTAATAGTTAAGCTTGCAAATTCCAAAGATAAAGACATCTTAAAGCAGCAAGAGACAAGAAATCCCTGACTTTGATGGGGAGGAATATTGGGGTAACAGCAGACCTCTCCACAGAGACCTGGCAGGCCAGAAAGGGCTGGCAGGATATATTCAGGGTCCTAAATGAGAAGAACATGCAACCAAGAATACTTTATCCAGCAAGGCTCTCATTCAAAATGGAAGGAGAGAGAAAGAGCTTCCAAGACAGGCAGGAACTGAAAGAATATGTGACCTCCAAACCAGCTCTGCAAGAAATTTTAAGGGGGACTCTTAAAATTCCCCTTTAAGAAGAAGTTCAGTGGAACAATCCACAAAAACAAGGACTGAATAGATATCATGGTGACACTAAACTCATATCTCTCAATAGTAACTCTGAACGTGAACGGGATTATTGACCCGATCAAAAGGCGCAGGGTTTCAGATTGGATAAAAAAGCAGGACCCATCTATTTGCTGTCTACAAGAGACTCATTTTAGACAGAAGGACACCTACAGCCTGAAAATAAAAGGTTGGAGAACCACTGACCATTTGAATGGTCCTCAAAAGAAAGCAGGGGTAGCCATCCTTACATCAGATAAACTAAAATTTACCCCGAAGACTGTAGTGAGAGATGAAGAGGGATGCTATATCATACTTAAAGGATCTATCCAACAAGAGGACTTTAACAATCCTCAATATATATGCCCCGAATGTGGGAGCTGCCAAATATATCAATCAATAACCAAAGTTAAGAAATACTTAGATAATAATACACTTATACTTGGTGACATCAATCTAGCCCTTTCTATACTCGACAGGTCTTCTAAGCACATCATCGCCAAAGAAACGAGAGCTTTAAATGATACACTGGACCAGATGGATTTCACAGATATCTACAGAACTTTACATCCAAACTCAACTGAATACACATTCTTCTCAAGTGCACATGGAACTTTCTCCAGAATAGACCACATACTGGGCCACAAATCGGGTCTGAACCGATACCAAAAGATTGGGATCATCCCCTACATATTCTCAGACCATAATGCCTTGAAATTTGAACTAAATCACAACAAGAAGTTTGGAAGGACCTCAAACATGTGGAGGTTAAGGATCATCCCGCTAAAAGATGAAAGGATCAACCAGGAAATTAAGGAAGAATTAAAAAGATTCATGGAAACTAATGAGAATGAAGAATACAACCGTTAAAAATCTTTGCGATGCAGCAAAAGCAGTCCTAAGGGGGAAATACATGGCAATACAAGCATCCATTCAAAAACTGGAAAGAACTCAAATACAAAAGCTAACCTTACACATAAAAGAGCTAGAGAAAAAACAGCAAATAGATCCTATACCCAGCAGAAGAAGAGAGTTAATAAAGATTCGAGCAGAACTCAACGAAATCGAGACCAGAAGAACTGTGGAAGAGATCAACAGAACCAGGAGTTGGTTCTCTGAAAGAATTAATAAGACAGATAAACCATTCATTAGCCAACCTTATTAAAAAGAAGAGAGAGAAGACTCAAATTAATAAAATCATGAATGAGAAAGGAGAGATCACTACCAACACTAAGGAAATACAAACGATTTTAAAAACATATTATGAACAGCTCTATGCCAATAAATTAGACAATCTAGAAGAAATGGACGAATTCCTGGAAAGCCACAAACTACCAAAACTGGAACAAGAAGAAATAGAAAACCTGAACAGGCCAATAGCCAGGGAGGAAATTGAAGCAGTCATCAAAAAGCTCCCAAGACACAAAAGTCCAGGGCCAGATGGCTTCCCAGGGGAATTCTATCAAACGTTTAAAGAAGAAACCATACCTATTCTACTAAAGCTGTTTGGAAAGATAGAAAGAGATGGAGTACTTCCAAATTCGTTCTATGAGGCCAGCATCACCTTAATTCCAAAACCAGACAAAGATCCCACCAAAAAGGAGAATTACAGACCAATATCCCTGATGAACATGGATGCAAAAATTCTCAACAAGATACTAGCCAATACAATACAACAACACATTAAGAAAATTATTCACCATGACCAAGTAGGATTTATCTCCAGGACACAAGGCTGGTTCAACACTCGTAAAACAATCAATGTGATTCATCATATCAGCAAGAGAAAAACCAAGAACCATATGATCCTCTCATTAGATAGAGAAAGCTTTTGACAAAATACAGCATCCATTCCTGATCAAAACCCTTCAGAGTGTAGGGATAGAGGGAACATTCCTCGACATCTTAAAAGCCATCTACGAGAAGCCCACAGCAAATATCATTCTCAATGGGGAAGCACTGGGAGCCTTTCCCCTAAGATCAGGAACAAGACAGGGATGTCCACTCTCACCACTGCTATTCAACATAGTACTGGAAGTCCGAGCCTCAGCAATCAGACAACAAAAAGACATTAAAGGCATTCAAATTGGCAAAAAAGAAGTCAAACTCTCCCTCTTCGCCGATGACATGATACTCTACATAGAAAACCCAAAAGTCTCCACCCCAAGATTGCTAGAACTCATACAGCAATTTGGTAGCGTGGCAGGATACAAAATCAATGCCCAGAAATCAGTGGCATTTCTAATACACTAACAATGAGACTGAAGAAAGAGAAATTAAGGCGTCAATCCTATTTACAATTGCACCAAAACGCATAAGATACCTAGGAATAAACCTAACCAAAGAGATAAAGGATCTATACCCTAAAAACTATAGAACACTTCTGAAAGAAATTGAGGAAGACACAAAGAGATGGAAAAATATTCCACGCTCATGGATTGGCAGAATTAATATTGTGAAAATGTCAATGTTACCCAGGGCAATCTACACGTTTAACGCAATTCCTATCAAAATACCATGGACTTTCTTCAGAGAGTTAGAACAAATTATTTTAAGATTTGTGTGGAATCAGAAAAGACCCCGAATAGCCAGGGGAATTTTACAAAAGAAAACCATATCTGGGGGCATCACAATGCCAGATTTCAGGTTGTACTACAAAGCTGTTGTCATCAAGACACTGTGGTACTGGCAAAAAAACAGACACATAGATCAATGGAACAGAATAGAGAATCCAGAAGTGGACCCTGAACTTTATGGTCAACTAATATTCAATAAAGGAGGAAAGACTATCCACTGGAAGAAAGACAGTCTCTTCAATAGATGGTGCTGGGAAAATTGGACATCCACATGCAGAAGAATGAAACTAAACCACTCTCTTTCACCATACACAAAGATAAACTCAAAATGGATGAAAGATCTAAATGTGAGACAAGATTCCATCAAAATCCTAGAGGAGAACACAGGCAACACCCTTTTTGAATTCGGCCGCAGTAACTTCTTGCAACATGCATCCATGAAGGCAAAAGAAACAAAAGCAAAAATGAATTAATGGACTTCATCAAGATAAAACGCTTCTGCACAGTAAAGGAAACAGTCAACAAAACTAAAAGACAACCTACAGAATGGGAGAGGATATTTGCAAATGACATATCAGATCAAGGGCTAGTATCCAAGATCTATAAGGAACTTATTAAACTCAACAGCAAAGTAACAAACAATCCAATCATGAAATGGGCAAAAGACATGAACAGAAATATCACCAAAGAAAAACATAGACATGGCCAACATGCACATGAGAAAACGCCCTGCATTACTTGCCATCAGGGAAATACAAATGAAAACCACAATGAGATACCACCTCACACCAGTGAGAATGGGGAAAATTAACAAGGCAGGAAACCACAAATGTTGGAGAAGATGCGTAGAAAAGGGAACCCTCTTGCACTGTTGGTGGGAATGTGAAATGGTGTAGCCACTCTGGAAAACGGTGTGGAGGTTCCTCGAAGAGTTAAAAATAGACCTGCCCTATGACCCAGCAATTGCACTGCTGGGGATTTACCCCAAAGATACAGATGCAATGAAACGCCGGGACACCTGCCCCCCGATGTTTCTAGCAACAGTGTCCACAATAGCCAAACTGTGGAAGGAGCCTCGGTGTCCATTGAAAGATGAATGGATAAAGAAGATGTGGTTTATGTATACAATGGAATATTACTCAGCCCTTAGAAATGACAAATACCCACCATTTGCTTCAACATGGATGGAACTGGAGGGTATTATGCTGAGTGAAATAAGTCAATCGGAGAAGGACAAACATTATATGTTCTCATTCATTTGGGGAATATAAATAATAGTGAAAGGGAATAGAAGGGAAGGGAGAAGAAATGTGTGGGAAATATCAGAAAGGGAGACAGAACATAAAGACTCCTAACTCTGGGAAATGAACTAGGGGTGGTGGAAGGGGAGGAGGGCGGGGGGTGGGGGTGAATGGGTGACAGGCACTGGGGGGGCACTTGACAGGATGAGCACTGGGTGTTATTCTGTATGTTGGTAAATGGAACACCAATAAAAAATAAATTTATTAAAAAAAAGAAGAAAAAAAAAAGAATTAGATACCCGTTTTTATGTAAAGGCTTTTATGTATATTTTAAACATAATTTTCTTATATATACCCTCTCTGCTCTACCACAAACAACACTGTTTTGCTGGTAAGTATAGAAAATCTTCCAGAAAAGAACAAGCTGAGAGCCTGGAAATCCTTGCTGATTCTGTAATTACTGGATCTGCCACTAACTATAGTTACCAGAATGGTCTCTATAGTTTCAGATCATTTAAATATCGAAGAGTCACTTCACTGTCCTTTGAGAAGAGCAATTTAGCAGTGACTCTTAGCTCCTAGCTACACATAAATTCCCAGAGGTGCTGGATCAATATTTTTCCCCTTTGCTGTATTTCTGTTAGGGAGTCAAATTCCAGCTTCAATAGAGAAATGTTCATTTACCAGCAGAAGACACTGTTTGCTGTTTTAGAGATACAACTTCTCAGATGTTCTAATGTAGTTATGTTCCTGACTGACATACACCTACTTGTATATGAGGAATGCAAGAGGAGTCTAGTGGTCAAGGTAGAAAAATTCACAAAGAAGCTGGATTTGGAGTTGTGTACTCCAAATGAGCACTAATCCCACAGTTCATCATTTTCTAATAATGATGTTCATTCACTTCCAACTGTACCAGACACAGAGGCAAAAGACAGAAGTAACATTCACGAATCCCATAATATAAATACACTTGACCCTTGCACAACTTGAGAGTTGGGGTGGCCAAATCCCCATGCAATTGAAAATCCACATATAACTTTGAACTTCCCCAAAACTTAACTACTAATAATAGCCTACTGTTGACTAGAAGCCTTACCAATAACATAAACAACCAATCTTTGTATATTATATGCATTATATACTGTATTCTTACAATAAGATAAGAAAATTTTATTAAGAAAATCATAGGGAAGAGGAAATACATTTACGGTACTGTACTGTATTTATCGGAAAAAACTCACCGAAAAGTGGACCTGCACAATTCAAACCTGTGTTGCTTAAGGGTCAAATATAATTTACTCCCGGACACGGGATATTCCCCCTTGTTAGTATGGAAACTTGCAAAAATATTTAGACATCACTAAAATTCTGATTTTTTTCTTTTCAATTCTCAAAAATCCTCAGAGGATTCTTTACTATGTCCTTAACATATTAAAATACAGAGCTTATGACTGCAAAAAAGTACAAACACCCCAATGTTTCAGCAAGACATTTAACCTTAAACTCTTGAGATGACTTTGTTAAACCAATTCATTTAAAAATTTTGTAAGCTGTACTGACTGAAACCAGAAGTGCTCTCCATGGAGAAACGCTGGGCCAATTTATGATGGCTTGCATCAAAATAAGGAAACTGGAGAAAGTAGTTTTCCTTATGTGTTAGTATAATCCATTCCTTTCCAAAAAGCTACACTAAACACAGCCGATGATGAAGAAGGGTAATTAAAATTCAAAAGTAATGTATGGTAAGCAGTAATTACCTTATACAGAATTGTCCTTTATTTTGACACTAAGAGGAAAATGGTTTGTGCTGAGCACAATAAAGCAGGAGAAAGAAGAAATGAACATGATGATATATGGAAATAAACATGAATATGTTTCACTATTTCTATTACTAGATACAGAATTTCACCTTTGGCTGGTGTTACAGAAATTGCTACAATCATTGATTCCCTACACTGATGATCTTTTTTCCTAACTAAACATAGGGTATAAAAGTAGACAGCAAAAAAGAAAAAAATCTGCTACAGATGTCTACTCTGCTGACTGTATTCAAACCAAACAAGAAGCCTGAACCCAAGGTTCATATTACTCCATTGAGAGCATCATCACAAGCACATGACGTTAACAATTTGCACCAGTAAAGGACAATACTTTGAAGAAAGGCTTTTTATAGAAAACCTATTTCAATCAATCTTTTTAGAGAAAAGAAAAATAAGCACACATACCCCCCCTCCCCGGATGTGTTATGAGATGCTTGCAAGGAAGAAACAGTGAGACAGTGGTCTGATTTTTAACTGAAAGCAACAAAAAGACATTTTTGGAAAAAGAGAGAAAGAGAAGTAAAAAGGGTAGCCAGATAAAACAAACAGATAAGTACAGATATGTCCAGGAATAGTAACTGGTTGTAAATGAAACTACTTCACATCAAGCCATGTCAGTAAAATCTAGTTAAGGAGAAAGGATGTTTCACCACAAACCAGGCATAACAGGATATGGAGGGCACTGCACATGGTTTCTTATTCAAGATGGTGTTAAAAATATTGAAGAACTCAAGTTAAAAATAAAGACAATGCAAAGAAACCTACCGCATGGTAACTCTGTGATCTGACACCTTTAGAGAAGTGGTTCTCAACTTCCTCTAGAGTATCTTAAGGCAAATGTCAGAAAAGACCAATTTTATCCCATCGTATAAAATGGGAAAACTTTGACTAGGAACATAGCCAGCTTATATGAAGCATGAATTTACCCTTAAAATCCAAATTCCTTTTGTATGTAAACTGTTTATTACTTACGATTTCCTTATGTATATCTTTACAATTTGGTCAAATTTCTTCTCTACCAAGTAATTTTTAGACAAGTCTGTTATAACAAACAGAATAAATGCTGCATACCACATAGTATACACAGAATAAACACTGCAAAACATCACAAACTCACCTTCATCACTTATTGCCTGCTGTTTCACCAGAGTCAGTGGGGATCTTGCTGGAGGCTTACTAAGAGGATGGCGCCAACTTTTAGCAGTTTTGGTTTCTCCTTCTATTCTCTGGTCACAGAACAAAAATGGAAAAGAAACACTCACAGTTAAACATTTGTTATGAATGAAAAACTATGGTTCACAGTGATTTATGACAATTTAATTATAAAGAATTCTTATACTTATTTATGTGCTGGGGAATTAGTCCTTTATTTAAAAAACAAACAAACAAACAAAACCTATAAGTCAAAAGAAACAGGAACCCATACTATTAGTTATTTTTCCAAGAGATCAATTAACTGTCCTTCCACTGCATATTAAACTACTATCTATGGTATAGGGTACGCTTATCAAACTTGCAATGAACCCAGCAGTTACCAAGTTTTCAAAAGTTCTTCCAAACTAATCTATATTTAGAATTATATAATCATAACAACATAGAACTATGGCATTTGGTCACCTTGTACTGGCCACGTGTGAAAATCTGGCAGATTATTTTGCTTTCTATCTTTACCCAGAAAGCAATACTGCCAAAGTGAGTCTGTATACTTCCTTCCACTGAGAAATGAATGACCACTTCTCTGAGGATCAAGTAAGAAATGTAAAGATTTTTTTTTAATATGGTACATTACTGTCATCTTGAAACCACTTAAATTTTACATAAAATTTTTTGTCTGGTCTCTCCAAACTATATTTTCCTTCCAAGGGTATATGAAAAACCACATATACCCTGACATCTTCAGATAACATCTACTTATAAGCTCTCTTGCCCATGCAATCAGAAACAGAGAGAGAAAAAGAGATGGAAGGAGGGAGATGCTCAGAGAAAGAGTCTGAAACTAATGGATCTGCATCAATAATTGACTAGGGAAGAAAGGAGTCTCAGAAATGTCCCTGGTAAGCTGAAAAAGTAGTGGCTAGAAGTAGAAAAACTACACCAGCTTCGGACACCAAAACAGGATTATGAGAAAATGTGTGACAACATTCTCATCAAAACTGTGATTAAGGAAAGGATGTCAAAGAACACAGAATGAGGGGCACCTGGGTGGCTCAGTCAGTTCAATGTCTGACTCTTGATTTCTGCTTAGGTCATGACCTCAGAGTCATGAGATCAAGCCCCGTATTAGGCTCTGTACTGGGCATGGAGATTCTTTCTCTCATTCTCTTTCTCTCTCTCTCCCCACCACCTCTTCCCATGCCCCCTCCTCTTAAAAAAGAAAAAAGTAATACCGGATGAGATTTATCTGTGGTTCATACTAGCTAAAATAATTTTTTTAAGATTTTATTTATTTATTTGAGGGAGAGAGACAGAGATAGCAACAGAGATAGTGAGAGAAAGTATAAGCAGAGAACAGAGGGAGAAGCACACTCCCTGCTGAGCAGGGAGTCCCTGTGGGGCTCAATCCCAGGACCCCAGGATCAGACCTGAGCCAATGGCAGATGCTCAACCACTGAGCCACTAACGCCCTCTAGCTAAAAATTAATATGAAATATTTATCAAGTCCTCACTATATGCCACATTGTTCCTTAGAACTGAGCTACAGCAGGAAAAACTACCCCAGGTCTCAGCTTTCAAGGAATGTGCATTACAAAAGAGGAAGGCATAGACAATAAACAATAAGAAGTATGTTTACTAGGTATTATTAAGAAATATGTAGTAGGGGTGCCTGGGTAGCGCTATCCATTGAACCTCTGACTCTTGGTTTCAGCTCAGGTCTGATCTCAGGGTTGTGAAATGGAGCCCTGCTTCGGGCTCTGCACTCAGTGTGGAATCTGCTAGATCCCCTCTCCCTCTCCTTCTGCCCCTCCCACTCATGTGTGCAAACACAAGTTCTCTCTCTCTCTCTCTCTCAAATAAATCAATCTTAGAAGAAAGAAAGAGAAAGAAAAAGAAAGAAAGAAAGAAAGAAAGAAAGAAAGAAAGAAAGAAAGAAAAAAGAAAAGAAAGAAAGAAAGAGAAAGATGCAATAAAGAAAAAAGGGTTGAACAAAAGAATGGAAAGAGATGGGAGGGAGCTATTTTACACAGGGTCATCAGAGAAGGCCTTTCTGACAAGGAGACATTTGAGTCTCGAGTGCACTGAGGGAGCTGTCTGGGCTCAGAGAAGGATTTAGGGCAACAGGAACAGCATGTAAGGTGTGAACATATTCAGTTTATTGCAGGAAGAACATGGAGCCCAGTTATAGACAGACACTGTTCAAAAAATAGTATTTCTTGGGAAGTCACACTAAAGTGTTAAACGCATAGACACAGCATTACATTTCATACTAAAAAACACTGGTCAAAACCACATGAGAACAAAGTGGGTCTGTACTGCTCTGAAGGGCTGCCTGACACCACAGTGTGAGAAGAGAGTATCACACAGCTGATTCTGCAAAGGAGCAAACCAAGTCACTTGGGCCTCCATAGTAGCTGGGAGCGTTTGCTCAGTGAAATGATAAGGTTGGAATAACCTGGTAGCTCAGCGGTTAAGCGCATCTGCCTTGGGCTTAAGGCATGATCCTGGAGTCCCAGGATTGAGTCTCTCATCAGGCTTCCTGCATGGAGCCTGCTTCTCCCTCTGCCCATGTCTCTGCCTCTCTCTCTGTGTCTCTCATGAATAAATGACTAAAAATCTTAAAAAAAAAAAAAAAGGTTAGGATGAAAGTTAAAGGCACTGAGGGTAGAATCACCACCACACCAACACTGAAAACAAGGAAAGCGAAAAGTTACTTTGGGTTCCATTCTAATTTAAAGAATGTGAGTAAATTTAAACAGGCATTTGACTCATTCACCATCCCACAAAGAACCCCAGTATCTGCTTAGCTGAGCTTAATCCCCATGTGAAATTAAGTTGTAAATTTTGCTTATTATTATGTGAATACTATTTTCAAATTTCCCTTAGCAACCATTTCAAATAAATTAGATCATTTTTTATTTTTCTATTTCTCTTATGTTTTTGATAAATATTTAATAGTTCAGTAGGATACACAATCATGCATAAAATAGTAAAAGTTATTGGGTCAAATTAGCAAATTATCTATATTTTATTTGATATTTTAAAACTAGTATGACTATCCCCAGATTTCTTCATCTAATCTCCATTGTAACTCAAACATGTGACAATGCCTGTAGTGAGATGAAATGTGCAAGAAATGGGTCTGTCCAGTGACCAGCTCAATTTGTCAGCTCCAACAACTGATACTCTTCTTACTTGTGTCCTCAAATTCTCTCATCCAGTTGTATAGGTCAACACAGGGCCATGAATTCTGACACTACTACGCACAATCGGAGCTTGCCTGGTCCATTCACAATCTTACGATTAAAGCAACAGTTTATACTGAAAGCATATAATATAGGAACGCCTGTGGCTCAATGGTTGAGCGTCTGCCTTCAGCTCAGGTCATGATCCCAGATCCTGAGATCCTGTATCAGGATCCCTATGAGGAGCCTGCTTCTCTCTCTGCCTATGTTTCTGCCTCTCTCTCTGTGTCTCTCATGAATAAATAAATAAAATCCTTAATATATATATATGTGTATATATATATATATATATGAAAGCATATAAATGAACAAGAACATATGAGAACAGGGAGGCACTCTGTAAGGAGTTGGAATAGGGTGCCTGGCAATCAAGAGGGGTCTTGAGTTTTCTGAGAGGCAAAACGCTTGTTTCTGGCAGCAGGTGGGACCAGAAAGGTCAACCTGATCCTAGAATCAGAGCCCAAGAGGAGACAAGGGAAAGCAAGACCAGGTGAGTTAAACTAGAGCCTGTGGGAAGCCTGCAACCCAGAGGTCTAAGTGATGGCAGGAGGCAGTCAGAGCTGCATGTGAATCATTTCCAGTATGGTTAATATTACAGGTAAGAGAATCATTCTATAATCAATGTCAGTATGTCAGTATCCCTGTGATGTCCTACTACAGTTTTCCAAAAGGTACCACTGGGGGGGAAATGGGGACACCAGATCTTTCTGTATTATCTCTTACAACTGCATATGAATCTATAATTATAACAAAACTAAGACAACCTACAGAATGGGAGAAGATACTTGCAAATGACGTATCAGATAAAGGGCTAGTTTCCAAGATCTATAAAGAACTTATTAAACTCAACACCAAAGAAACAAACAATCCAATCATGAAATGGGCAAAAGACATGAACAGAAATATCACCAAAGAAAAACATAGACATGGCCAACATGCACATGAGAAAATGCTCTGCATCACTTTCCATCAGGGAAATGCAAATCAAAACCACAATGAGATACCACCTCACACCAGTGAGAATGGGGAAAATTAACAAGGCAGGAAACCACAAATGTTGGAGAGGATGCGGAGAAAAGGGAACCCTCTTGCACTGTTGGTGGGAATGTGAAATGGTGCAGCCACTCTGGAAATCGGTGTGGAGGTTCCACAAAGAGTTAAAAATAGACCTGCCCTATGACCCAGCAATTGCACTGCTGGGGATTTACCCCAAAGGTGCAGATGCAATGAAACGCCGGGACACCTGCACCCCGATGTTTCTAGCAGCAATGTCCACAATAGCCAAACTGTGGAAGGAGCCTCGGTGTCCATTGAAAGATGAATGGATAAAGAAGATGTGGTTTATGTATACAATGGAATATTACTCAGCCATTAGAAATGACAAATACCCACCATTTGCTTCAACATGGATGGAACTGGAGGGTATTATGTTGAGTGAAATAAGTCAATCGGAGAAGGACAAACATGATATGGTCTCATTCATTTGGGGAATATAAATAATAGTGAAAGGGAATAGAAGGGAAGGGAGAATAAATGGGTAGGAAATATCAGAAAGGGAGATAGAACATGAAGACTCCTAACTCTGGGAAACAAACTAGGGGTGGTGGAAGGGGAGGAGGGCGGGGGATGGGGAAGAATGGGTGACGGGCACTGAGGGGGGCACTTGAGGGGATGAGCACTGGGTGTTATTCTGTATGTTGGCAAATTGAACACCAATAAAAAATAAATTTATAAAAAAAATTTTTAAAAAGTAATCAAAAATAAGAAATATATAAGTATGTACATGACAATTAAAATTAAGAAACAAAAAAAAAAAAAACAAAGTTCAGTTTTAGGAAAAGGTAAAGAGAACAAAAATTAAACTACAGCATGTAGCCAAAAATTCCATACTACCTGAATTATCACCATGGGAGCCCAAAGTCACAAAAGGCTTACCTCCCAGTCATCAAAAGAAGTATGACTCAGACCTGTTAATGTGAAAGGTTATTTCTACCCTATAGCAAGATTTCGATGCACAGCATGGTCTTCCAGAAAGTACTCTCCCCACACAATAAATATAGTAAAAACAGACATTGCCACATACTCCAGGGAGTTCGAGGCCATTTCTCTCCCCACTGGAGATCGCTGGGATTTCCCCAAGTTCAAGGCCACTCCTGCGGCTCTCCACATCACTCTCTTCTCCCTCTGTCAACACACTGTTAGTTTCTGCCACTGAGGAGCATGACTCAGGTGACTTTGGCCATGGAAGCTTGGGTGGGTCTGGTTCCTTAGATGTCACATGGCCACTAGATAGGGAATCACCAGCTTCACTGGGATGTGAAGGTAGGATTATACCACAGGCTTGGTTATCCTTAGTTTCTATTTCTTCTGTTATAGACGTGCTTAAGCAATTGTTTCCTGAGGAGTGAAACAAAAGGCTGTTAACAAATCTTACATTGCATGATTACTCAATTAGAATTCTCAATTAAATTTCTATCTTTCAACTTATTCTCTAAACTCCCACAGATACGAGTGGGAAAGTCACCATGGCACCACGGAGCCTTCATAGTTATTACCATGAGATCTCAGAGTTTGGTAAAGAATATACTTACCGACAATATGAGATTAAAAAGGGATTATGCTTTGACCAATGTCAAAAGCCAATGCAATAGTGATAATTACCCAAAGCAACAGCAAATTGAAATCTAAAAATAGGGATTATATTCCAAAACATGATGCTAATAGCTTCTACTAATGAAACATTCGGCTCAGAGAACATATGGAAAGAACATATACAAGGGTGTGCAGATCCCAGTAAGAAGCATGTCCCACACTAAGCCTGCACCATAGGCTGATGGAATATAAAAGGAAACGACACAGCGAGCACGTGCCCTCACTGCCATCTCTGGGCACCCTTCCCCTCCCCTACAAACAGTTGTGGGCATCATATCACCTACCATACACTAGCTCTGGTGCTGAACACAGCCCAGTTCTGTGCCTAAGTCTCCTGCCAGGTCTCAAACCCTGGAGGTCAAAATACAAGGAACCATGCAGCAAAAGAATAAAACTGGGTTCCCCTGGCCTAAATTACCCAGTAATCCATCAAGTATCTAATTAAATCCAGTGTGATTAAAGACTACAGTAAGGGTCTATTTTTAAAAAAATCTAGAAGGGCCTGGGAGGCTCAGTCAGTTGAGCATCTGCCTTCAGCTTAGGTCATGATCCTGGAGTCCTGGGATCCAGCCCCACATCGGGCTCCCTGCTTACAGGCTCCCTGAGCTTCTCCCTCTCTCTCTGCCCCCACTCATGCTCTCTCTCTCACTCTATGTATCTCAAGTAAATAAAATCTTTTTTTAAAAATCCATATATATAGCACAACTGTGTTCTCTGCACTGCTTGCTACTTCTTTCTCTACCTTCTCCACCTTGCAATTTTCTATTAATTCATCACAAATTAATTCAGGTGTCACCTAGTCCTGCAAACCTTGCCAGGCCAGCCTCTGGTCTTCCTGTAGTCTTTCCTTGGTATAACAGCAATACCCTAAGACATACATCTCTATTATGGTATTTATCACACTGGATTGTAATTGCATGTTTGTCTAGCTCTCCAATACAGTATGAACTGACTAAAAAGAAAGTCTATTATTTAAACTATTTAAACACAGATGGTTGAAGGGCAAAAAGTAGTGAAAACGGAGACACAAGAGAGAATCAAAACAGGACTATGATAAGGACTTTTTCTTTTACTCTAAGAATAAGAGTAAAAAGAAAGTAGGGGGGATCCCTGGGTGGCGCAGTGGTTTGGCGCCTGCCTTTGGCCCAGGGCGCAATCCTGGAGACCCGGGATCGAATCCCACATCGGGCTCCCGGTGCATGGAGCCTGCTTCTCCCTCTGCCTGTGTCTCTGCCTCTCTCTCTCTCTGTGACTATCATAAATAAAAAATTTAAAAAAAAAAAAGAAAGTAGGGACAAGACCTACCCTACATCTTTTAAAAGGATCACTCCTACTGCCCTATGCAGAAGTGACAAGCATGAGTAGAGGGTAGACACCGGAAGAACAGAAAAGAAGCAGTTTCTGCAACAGTCCAGTCAAGAGATAATGATGGAACTTTGAACAAGGAAGGAATAAGGGGTGGATGGTCAGATTTGGGGGAGTCCCACAGTTGAAATATAGACTAGATGAGAAATTATCAATTAGCTCAATTAGTAAAAGAACAAAAATTCCAACAAATATTAAAGAGGTAAAGCATTACAGTAGTTTCAGAAAAATCTACTATAAAAGGGAAGAAAGCAAAGTAGTTGAGACTGAAAGTGATGACTTTAGAGAAATGGCCACGGGACCATACACACCATTTCAAAAACTGAATGATTCTTGTTATTCTTTTTTAAAATCTTAATATTTATTTTCTTCTTAAAATTAAGTTGAAAGCTGAAAAACCTGCAAAGAATTATCTATAATTGGTTTTTACTATTCCATGTGAATTTAAGAGAAACTTTCCAAGAATGTATTGTGCATTATAAATTCAGTTGCGCCCCCCTCAAAAATTTTTTTCATTTTAGCATTTTTTTTTATTAAATCAAATAGGCACTGCTGGCTGTCTCATCATTCCATCACACATAGCAGTGATCCAATATTCACTTGGCCTTCTATTACTTCATAGCATTAGATGCTTTACTGATTAAGCTATGTAGAAAGGTAAGATACCTATCCTAGAACACAGATTTAAGGCATCAGATCAGCCATCTCAATACTTAAATGTGAAACCTAACATTCAGTTTCTCACCTGGGAGTTTGATATTATCTGATGAATTCTGATCTGGCTGCTTCCTGCTAGGAGAAGCTTCTTCTTCTGAAGGTGCTTCTGTGTTCCCCATCCTCACCGCTTTTTCTGGTTTTTCACTGACCTTGGGATCATCTGGGTCTGTGTCAGGGGAGAGGCTCTGTGCCCCCTCGACTGCAGGTGACACCTCTTCATCCTCCTCATTCTTAAGTCTCTTAGAATGAGAACCAGTACACTGGAAACTATTAACACAGATTTAAGAGAAACTGTGGTGAGAGCAGAATGCTTGCAGTGGACAAGATAAAACACATACCAATACAAATGCTATTTTCATTTACTAAAAGAAGGAAAAAAACTGATAGCTTTTTAAGCATTATGCAAAAATAATATTCATAAATAATAATTTTAGAATTGAAATCTTAGTGGTTTTAATAACAATTCACTAAAAATGAAAATTAAAACAACTGTAAATAATTGATTATTAAACATTATTGGGGAAATATCATTGCTAAAATTGTAATAACAATATTAAAATCAGTTTGAAAATAAAGGGAAAATAATGACATGGGGGATAATAAAGTCATTAAATAGTTTTAGGTAATAAAGAAAGGAAAAGGAAAAGAGGAGATCTCTATAAGCTGTTATTAAAATCTCAGTAGATTATTTACATCCTAAGGTGAACTAGTGGCCATACACTTTCCTGAGTTTCATATAATTCTGAAGTACACATGAAAATCATTAAAATTAAATGCCAAATCATCATTAGCCAAAGAAATTAAGAGAAAAAGCAGGTTAACTATATGTATTTAGCATCTTATATCTACTTCTTATTTTCAGAGTGGACACCATTTTAATTTTTTTCTTCTCAGTATTTTCCAGAAAGTCACTTGATGGCTTTGTTGTCGATGCCTTTTGTATAAGACACATTTCAAACACTATCATTTAATTACAACTCAAATCTAAGCAACATGTATTTCCATGTCCACACACACGCCTCACTAGGCACTACAGGAAGTCAGGGAGGGCAGGGTTTTGAAATGAAGGGGTAGCCAAGGATAACCTATGTAAATTAGCTTTCTCTGCTACTGGCAGTACTAATACCATCATCACCATTATCACTTTTACTGAAAACCCATGCATTGGCCATGCTGGAAATCTTCACATTATAAATAGCACAGTACATGTCAAATAAGATGCCTGGGACACCTGGATGGCTCAGTGGTTGAGCATCTGCCTTTGGCTCAGGTCATGATCCCAGGATGGAGTCCCATATTAGGTTCCCCACAGGGAGCCTGCTTCTCCCTCTGCCTATGTTTCTGCCTCTCTCTCTCTCTCTCTCTCTCTCTCTGTGTGTGTGTCTCTCATGAAAAAATAAATAAAATCTTTTAAAAAATAAAATAAAATACGATGGCTAATATCTCTTTGACATTTCAGTGAATCATTCACTTCATTGGATTTCCTGGATAGAGTATTATTTAAGGGAGAGCAGCAATGCCAAGCCACAAGGCTGAGCATAATCAATGAGTGCCCCTTACCATGATGATTGCTTTCTAACTGGATGAGCAAAGTCCATTGATTATTTTAACCTACTAAAAGGCATTTCAAATCTGCTCAATGTCATAGATCTGTTCTTTATCAACCTAAAAGGACCACGGTAGTTAGTAACTAGGAGACCAGTTCATTCACCTAATTAAAGTATTATGTTTTCTGTCCATTAAAGAACAAGTCTCAAGATGTTCTACTGGTTTTTCTTCTGAACTCAGATTGACTACTGCCTTCTCCCACTGGGTAGCCTTTCTGGCATTGATTCTCTAAATCGGTATTTCCCAAACTTTTTTTAATACAACCAACCCATTATATGTTATACATTTTAGAGAGTGACATGACACACTCATACATACATGCTCACATGTCAGGAATTAATACCCTTACCACAGAGAAGGACTAAAATACTTTTTATTCCATTTTGCTTCCTAAATTAAAAATGCTGTTCCTAACCTACTAAATTGACTTGAAAACTAACAGTTTTAAAATCACTGCTGTAAACTGTAAGGTAAAATAAGAACACTTGAGTTTTAGTTCTGCTACTAATTCTGTGCCTCAGGTATATCTCTTAGAAAATGCAGAAATCTGACTCCATGTTCTTAAGTTTCCTCCACTCACTACCATTCTTAAATAGCAGAAAATAAACATTAAATAAGAAAATAAGCATCAGAAGTGTGGGCAAAGATTTAAAATTACAGTTATTTATTTAATGGCAAAAAAAAAACTAGAAAGGAGCTATAGACCTATATATGGGGGATTAAATACATGCAGTCATTAAGTGTCATGCTGTAACAAATCATTTAATTACGTGAAAAACACTCATAAAACTGGTCATCAAAGGGTTAACAGAGCATGGCCCCAATTTTGGAAACATATATTCTAAAATATAGTAAATACATATGTAAACGATATCTACCAAATGTTAACACTGGTTATCTCTGGATTGTGACGTTATGCGTGATTTGGGATTCCTTCACTATTCTTTTCCTTACTTTACAAATATTCTCCAATGCCAAATATTACTTTTACAATCTGAAAGAAAAACAATGAGTAATATTGGCAAATAAAAGTATATTATAAACCTAGAAAATATAAGAGCCTAAAAAGGTTGCCTAAGGACCTGAGCAACAGAACACACACTCCATTCAATGGGTTTTAAAATAGCAAGATGCCCAAAGATGACCTAAAAGCTTTTGAAATGGCCCTGGACACAAAAATGGAATACAGAATAAAGTTCACATGGACAGGGGATCCCTGGGTGGCTCAGCAGTTTAGCACCTGCCTTCAGC
This sequence comes from Vulpes vulpes, assembly GCF_048418805.1. Lineage (NCBI taxonomy): Eukaryota > Metazoa > Chordata > Mammalia > Carnivora > Canidae > Vulpes > Vulpes vulpes. Next base: position 46,666,569 of record NC_132791.1, read on the forward strand.
CCAGGGCATGATCCTGGAGTCCCAGGATCAAGTCCTACATCAGGCTCCCAGCATGGAGCCTGCTTCTCTCTCTGCCTGTGTCTCTGCCTCTCTCTCTCTCTCCCTCTCTCTCTCTCTCTCTCTCTGTCTCTCATGAATAAATAAATAAAATCTTAAAAAAAAAAAAAGTTCACACGGACAACCATGTCAAATATCACGTGCTCTGCTTCACATCTCGTTAAAGAATAAAACCATATGTATAAAATGTAGCAAAATATAGGCATCCCAATGAGTAAAGTATCTCAAATGTTTGACAAATGAGGAAGAAAACAACTAAAGTCAGAAAATCAGTAGCAAAATGAGAAAGTTTGACATCAAGTTACTGAAGTTTATAAAAATATGGAGATGAATAAAACACAGTAATACAACGTAATACAACCTTACTGTACATTAGTGTAAGGGGTGTAGGAGGCTCCAGGACTCTTCTATTTGCCACGTACAGCATGTCAGATATATTCTCAAGCACATTATACACCCCTTCCTATATTTTATTTATTATACTTAAGAATTATAAATACTATGCCTCAAATTTTCAATAAGATATTAAGTAAATTTATGATGAAAAAACAGGAAAAAGCAAATAAATAGTTTTTGAGACCATCACATTCAATGACCCATTTTCATTGAGAAAGTACAACAAGTGCAATGGGGTGGGAAAGAAATCATTACCTCCTGGATGCTTTTCTTACTTTCCTCCTCCTCTGTAGCCATGCTTTCACTTCAGGTGTGGATTCTGGAGTAGGCTTTGTATGATCAATGGTATATATATCCTTTCCTTGCTTCCAAAGCTGATATCTGTCTGGCTGAAATTTCCTCACAAAGATATCCATTGAAATTTTCACCATGTCTTTCCTGCAGGTGCACTGAAAAGCAAAACAGGGTTGGAGTGCTTTAAACATTGTACCAACTACATAAAGTCACATTGAGTCATGCTTTGTATGTACCATACATGAATACTCACTACATACCTGAGGATAATGTTTTATACTTTCAAATATGCAGTGAGTGATAAATTCAATTTTTTTCTGAATGGAGGTGACAATCTATACATTCATGTTTACAAATGATAAAATAAGATGACACATGCTGAGTGAAGTAAGTCAATTGGAGAAGGACAAATAGTGTATGTTCTCATTCATTTGGGGAATATAAATAACAGTGAAAGGGAATATAAGGGAAGGGAGAAGAAAAAGACTCCTAACTCGGGGAAACGAACTAGGGGTGGTGGAAGGGGAGGAGGGCGGGGGGTGGGGGTGAATGGGTGACGGGCACTGAGGGGGGCACTTGACGGGATGAGCACTGGGTGTTATTCTGTATGTTGGTAAAATGAACACCAATAAAAAATTAATTTATTTAAAAAAAAATAGGATGACATAATGCATTATACAGTTCATCAAGAACTTGTATCAAAAACAACTAAAAGGCAAGAGCACATTTTTGAAAGCTGCCTGCAACAAAAGGATTGCCCTCTCATCGTATGTGTATCACTGCACTGAATGCTGGAAGGCCTATAAAGCTGAAAACCTAAGTTGCAATGAATAAAAGTAGCCAATGTATATTTGTTTAGAAAAATTCAACCAAAATATATTCTCACAAATTAACCAATAATTAGAGCAAATGACTGACTTCTCTTCTATGTCCTATCCATAAGACACCCACCATCATCATTTTAAATATATAACTAAGAAGAAGGAATAGTGTTAAGGGGAGAAATTCAAAGAAAAGATTATTTTAAATATACTCCAACTTTGATTATCATGAATATATACTCAGCAGTTCCATCTCATAAAACAAGTTTCCTTTAAAGACTTCAACAGCTTAAATTAATGTTTAGGTTGACATTCCATATAACAAGGCAGATATCATTTAAGACAATCCCTAACACACCTGGTGACAGACTGGTTGACTCAACAACAGCTTTGAAACAGTAAGTCTCTCAAATACACTGGTGATAAAATTATCATCTCCATCCAAATTGATTTCAAAGCCTTAATAATCTCAATTAATAATCTTAATTAATCTCCAGACTGTACTATGTGTAGAGTTCAAATCTTGACAGGTATAAATGCTTTAAAATTTCAGGAAACACCTTACACTCAACCTGACTAAAATAACTTCTTTAACTGCAAACAAACATTCTGTTATCGATGATCCATGATTCTTCCATTCTCCTACATTCATAGTCAACATTTCCCAGTCCTTCCCTTTTCCTCCACTCCTAGAAATTCTGTCATCATCTACAATTAGTTCTTCCTTTAAAATGTTTCCTACATTAGGCCCTTAGAGCTGTGTCCTTCCATCTTCACTTTCACACACTGAACCCTAGCATTACAAAGCAAACTCATTTCTCTGCTTATAGTCACTCCTAGCACCAATTCATCTTTATAGCTGTCACTTTAATCCCCCTCAAATATAACATATCATTTCTGAGTTCAATAAGCTGAAATCTATGTTGCTCTGCTTTTAGAAGACAATCTAGACTCCTGAGTATAGCATTCAAGGGATCCAAGATTTGACTCTGTCAGTGAGATTTCCAAGGTTCTCTCCCTTCCAAGCCAACATGAATACTCCTCTTCAACCCAAGGACCATATTCATTAGAGCCCAAATGCACTAGATGCTTCCTTAACTCAGTACTTCTGCTCCTACCAGAATGCCTTCCTGCTCATTCTTCTGCTATTACAAAAAAACAAAAAAAATTTCGTCCTAACCACTATAAATTGTACCAACTATTCCTCTGAATGCAGTACTGTTTACCTACAACTCTGCTTTCTATCATTAGTTAAGTATAGAGAGAGTTTTATAACGTTTTGCTATAATTATCTTGGCCTGGAATGGAATGTGAGAAATTTTAGGATATTTTGGGTTAAGATACAATCTTTCCACTGAAGGAATAAACAGAAGTTCAGATTCATCAGCAGAAACTTTCTTATTTTCTTTAAGTGTTACCAATATTTGCATTATGAAGAAAAGTAAGGGACATAGACAATTAAGTTTCTCTGGCGAGGGAGAATTTTTTTTTTTAAGATTTTATTTATTTATTCATGAGAGACAGAGAAAGAGAGGCAAAGACACAGGCAGAGGGAGAAGCAGGCTCCCCACAAGGAGCCTGATGCAGGACTCAATCCCAGACCTCGGGATCACACCCTAAACTGAAGGCAGAGGCTCAATCCCTGAGCCACTCAGGCGTCCCAGCAAGGGAGAATTTTGTCTTACACATCTTACTTCCCCTTCCCCTCTCCCAGAAGTCCTAGATTTTGTAAACATGCAACAAGACCTACCACTCAGCTGATTGCTTGACTCACTAAAAAAGGATTAAGTGTTATCTCCAAAATAAAGTATTCAGAAATAGTCAAAAATACCCAAAATAATGCAAGGAACAATATCAGAGTCGAAAATAGTAAAATTCAGCAGCACAGAGAAATCTATTCTTGTTAGTACTGACAAATAGTAACAATCATCTAAATCCTCAGGAGAGAATGCACTACATAAATTTATTAGTAGGAAAGTATGACCTTAACAGTCCCATTTAGAAATAAAGAAACTTGCAAGCTACATATTAATACTAAGAACAATAATAAGTAACAGATAATACTTTCCAAGCAAACTATTTGTGATATCAAGTCAAAATACTAATAAGAATGGCTATTTTTGCTACACATATTGGTTAAAAAATGCTAAGTCCAAATTTAAAGAGAATTGTCAGGAGTCTGTATGCATTGAATTCTTCCTTATTTCACCACCCAAAGACTTAAGAATCATGACTATTTGCTCTTGTCTCGCAAGAAGTCAAATTCACACTATTATTTATACTGAAAACCTTCAGTCTAATTTAAAGATGACAATGCTTTAAAAATGCAACTTTCTAAGACAGAAAATACTAAGTTAGTTGTCTCAATTGTAGAATTGGAATTGTCACATAACCACAATAAATAAATGATAAAAAATAAGTTAATACTTAAAATACCCAAACTGAGGTGTTACTTAACATATTTCCTTTGTGACACACAGGATGGTTAATTAGTTATGAAAAAACTACTTTCATGTGCAAATGTCTGATAAGGGAGGCTTTGAAGGTGTGAAAAAATGAAACAATTCTGCTTCTCAGTCTATTTATATGAATTAAATAATTAGGAAGGAACTAAGAAAAGGATACCTTAGTAGCAACTTGATATGGCTGTTGTGGTTATTATGAGGGTGTTACAGGTTGAATTGTGACCCCTTCAAAAGGTATGGTGAAGTACTTACCCCAAGTATATCAGAATGTGATCCTATTTGGAAACAGAGTTAATGCAAAAGTAATGACTTAAGGTCATACTGGAATAGGGTGGGCCTACTGGATTAACCAATAGCACTGGTATCCTTATCAGAAAAGAAGAAACATAATCACACAAGGGAGAAGGCCATCTGAAGATGAAGGCACAGGTTGGAGTAATATGTCTACAGAACAAAGACTACAGAGGGTTAACTTCCACCACCAGGAAGAGGCTGGTAGGATCTTAGAGGGAGGACAGACCTGCTGGCACCTTGATTTTAGATTTCTAGCATCCATAACTGAGACAATACATTTCTGTTATTTTAAGCCATCCAGTTTGTGGTGCTTTGTTTCAGCAGTTCTCAGAAATGAATACAGCCTTAGAAGACTAATAACAAATTGTTGATACTGGCAAGTGCATTACTGCTGTAACCAATGCCTAAAAAATGTGGAAGTAGCTTTGGAGAAGAAAAGAGTAAAGAAACTTTCCATCATCATAAGCAATACATACACTGTCATGAATAGAATGGCTGCTAGACATACGAACTTTGTTAAAGGTGCTTTTGGCAAGGTCTTGGATGGAAATGAGGACAATGGTATTGGACACTGGTGGAAAGGTGATCCCTCTTACAAAGTGGCAGAATTAAGTTCTTCTGTTGGGTGGCAGGTAAAACTTGTAAATGATGAGCTTAAATATGTAGTTGAGGATACTTCCAAGGGAAGTATGGAAAGTGCAGCCTTGTTTTCTTTGCTGTTTATCATAAAATAGGAGAGGGAAATAATAAACTATCTGATAAAGGAACTGCTAAGCAAAAAGGAAAATCTCAGCCTATCCACATAAGCATGGTCTGGAGACCGGGCCAATGGTTTGTGGGACAAATACCTGCTATGGAGATTCAGCATGTGAATTATGGATCACCTCAATCATCTCAGTGGAAGCCAGGACTAGAGATGTGGTTATCCTGGAGAGAAATATGGAGGGCTTCCCGGTCTGATGGCTTGGAGAGCCATAATTGCGCAGAAAGCCAACACAGTTTTCAAGATTTTTATACCAGCAAAAATTCTGCTAGCTTGGACTGAAAGGGCTAATAGAGACAGAATAAAATGAAGAATGACTCTAAGGGCAAAGTCACCAAAATAAGGACTGAACTAATAGGATTTCCTCAGGCTGTCAGAGCAGCCTTAACAAATTAATATACTGGGGGTACAGAAAGATGCTATCACACATTTTTTATAAGATACATAATTGAGGGATTAAATCAATCAGAAAACACATTCATGTTAAGTTCTTCTAAAGAATAAAAACCCCACAAAAATTGCTATCTATTCTAAGGTATAAAAGATACTATGCAAATCATTCCTTTAAATATATTAAATTATTCCTTTAAAATTCTATCTGGGATTGTATCTTAGAAGATTAGGTAAAGAAAAAAAAAATGCTATCAATTTGTTGAGGAACTAGAAGAATACTATGATCCAGCATAGTATGGTACTTAAAAATCTGAATTCAACCCCACAACACTAGCTGTGTAACCTTATTCAAGTTATTGAACCTCTCTGTGCCTCAGTTTCCTCATCTGAAAAACTGAGCATAATAATGTTAACTACCCCCAGGAGGATGATAAAAAGATTAAACTTTTCATACTTGAAAAACATTTACTTAGACTCTTCTAAGTGTGATTATCAGTGCCTACTTACAAAAAAAAAATAGGATAAATCTTACACAAATAGTCTTATACTGGTCTGACCACAAGAAAATAGGGATTCCTAGTATTATTAAATTTTGCCTTACTGAGAAAGTTGAATCAACTGAGGCCATAAGAATCAAGCTACCAAGTCTAACAAATGGTCATAAGTGTCAAGGAGAAGAGCACAGTGGTTTTGAAGAATCAAGAGCAATCATGGACTTCTAGTTAACTGAGAGATAATGTAAGAAGACTGGGTCATCATGATGGGTGGAATCACTGCAGTGCCCACTCAGCTCCTGACTGGGTCATTTCTGCAGTCACACTGAACTTCTTGGCTTTCCATCTTTAAGAAATCACGGAACTGGGTAGCCCTGGTGGCTCAGTGGTTTACCACTGCCTTCAACCCAGGGTGTGATCCTGGAGACCTGATATCAAGTCCCACGTCAGGCTTCCTGCATGGAGTCTGCTTCTCCCTCTGCCTGTGTCTCTGCCATTCTCTCTCTCTCTTTCTCTCTCTCTCTCTCTCTCTCTCTCTCTCTCTGTCTCTCATGAATAAATAAACAAAATCTTAAAAAAAAAAATCACGGAACTGAAGGCACAGTTGAAGTCAAGCATTTATGAGAGGAAAAAAAAACCTGCCTGGTGCCAAAGGTAGGGTACTGTAGTAGAGTAAGATGGAGGTGGAGGTGGAATTCATGTGACTTCTCCACTGTAACTACAACAAAGGAGAGAACTTCTTTTCATTTTAAGAGATTGGTATTAGGTGGCTCCATGTATGTAGTTTTAAGAGACATGAGATAATATCCATCGAATCACAGCATTAAAGGGTAACTTCTGTAAAATAAAAAAATATGTTCTCTTCTTTCTCACATACAATATTCCATTGAATGTCAACTATAAAATATCATAGAACAGTGAGAATAAATAATGTTTAAAATTTAAAGAGAATTACTCTCTTTCCTAGAAATTATTAATTTCCCAACAATTATGAAAAGGGCCCAATACATAGGATGAATCAGATTTACTAAATTAGGACAATCAAAAAGTGGGAAGGAGCCAATGATGGAAAATCTTGTTTTGAAGATTTATTAGTGTCCAAATGAAGTACATATTGTCATTTTCTGCTAACACAGGACTTCTTAGTATATCTTTAAATCTAAGAATACTGTCCTTTGTAAAATAACACTAAGATGTAAAATATTATTTAACAATAAAAATGACTCACTCCTTTTTCATCTTCCAGGGATCTCATTTGTAGGCATTCAGAATGGCCCAGTGTTTGACATACTGTCAGAGCCTGTCCTACAATATGGCCTCTAATATAAGTAGTCTGTCCCAAACCTTTGGTAATAGAATTATTTACCTTTTTACCAAGAAAGTTGGGAAAGTGCCAAAATCTGCATGTGGAATGTGGCATGTGACATATGCCTAGGCCAGCTTTGAGGAGTTAGTGCTGTGAGATCTAAAGTTTTTACAAAGTTGTCTAAAATGAAAAAACATGTCAGCAGGGCCTATGGTGGTTCCATGAGTGCTAAGTGTGTCAGTGAAAATATCAAGTGTACTTTCCTTAAGAGCAGAAAATCACTGTGAAGTATAGAAGACACAAGCAGAATTAGAAAGCAAAATTTTTTAAATAAAGTTTTTGAGTGATAAAAAAAATTAAAAGGCAAATAAAATGACTCATTTTAAAAACACAGGCCCATTTCCCATTTCCTTCAGAAATTCAAATCAATAATTTGAAAAGCTAGTTTTAAACATCCTGTTTTTATATCAAAATCTAGGCCCCCCCAAATATTATTAAAAGTTATCAGTTAATTATCTCTAAGGCACAACCAAATTGCTATAAGATCAGAAATCTAGTACCCCCATTTCCTATCCAACAGATAGCAAAAAATGTCTATTTCTCCAAATATATCTATATTACATAATCTATAAAAATATGGGAATGTACATAAAATGTAAAATTGACAAATGTTCAATGGAATCACTGTCACTGGCTTAGAGAAACCCAAAAGTTTGTACATTATAAGCTGTCCTTTGAAAGAATATTTCATAAATAAAGAACAAGGAAGAGAGATCTTTTCCATTTCATTGTTTTCTAACAACCTACTTTTTTTAGCTATGACAGTAAGAATTAAGAAGAATGTGTTATTAACAAAATTAGACAAAAATTATTCATTATTTCTACATTAAGTAGCGAAGACATTGCTAAGTATGAGGCACAACAATCCCTTATTTAGCCAAAACTGTAACTTATGGTGATAACTAATTAAGGCCCAAATCAGTAACTAGACCTAACATGTAATTTTATTCTAAATTATCAAACTACCGTTTATAGTAACAGATAATTTAGTGCTCAGTAAGTTCAGATACTTCATTGAAAAAAAGGGGGAGCTAGACAATTCTAGGAGTACAGAAAGAAGAGAAAGACTACAGAGAGGAGATATTAAATTGGCAAGGCTGTAATGTGTCCTTCTTAACCATGGTTTTTGACCAGCTGATCTACAATCTACCAAGGTTGCTTCTCTTTCGTTTCTCCCTATTCTAAGAGTATTTTATCCATTTTCAATGTGGATGACCAGACCCTAAACACTCTTCTCTCTTTACACATGTAAATAAAAACCTGTTGGAAAACTTAGTAGCATGAAAACAAATTATGTTACTAGTGAAACTGTAAGTACTCTCAAATTTCCATCTTCAACTTACATCTACATAATCATCTACCCACTCAATATAAATGGAAAGTTTCCACTGTATCATATCAAACTTACAGAAGAAAAAGGTCCACAGTTCATTCATTAAATCTGTAGAATTCCAAATTTCCCAGGATGTTTTCTGCTACATTTACACCTAGTTATTTCTCATTCTAAGAATGAGGAACAATATTTTGCAAAATGCACTCAGATTTATAGGTTAAAATTTCTGATGAGTATTTTCTGGTATTATGTTCCAACAGAGAAACCACACATTTTTTAATGAAGTTTAATCAAATTTCTATTTTAATAGAAATGTGGCTTCAACTAAAGAGTTATTAAGAAACATTAAATAAAGACAATTTTAGAAAACAGATCCAATATGCAGTTAGTGAAGCCAGTATGTACCGACAAGGTATTGTTCTACTATTTGTAGAAGTATTGAGACCAAAAAGATACTACAAAAACTGCCTAAGGAGCTTTGTTCTTTACCTGTTCACTAGACACAAATAATGCATAAAAGCGTTTAACATGCTATAAGTATCAGGTGCATACATCCCTTTGAATTAGTATTTTTATATTCTTTCAGTAAATACCAAGTAGGGCAATTGCTAGGTTATAGGGTAATTCTGTTTTTAACTTTTTGAGGAACCTCTGTACCATTTTCCACAGTGGCTACACTAGTTTGCTTTCCCACCAACAGAGCAAGAGGATTCTTCTCCTTTCCCCAGATCCTCACCAACACCTATTGTACTTATATTATTTGTTTCAGACATTTGTACAAGTATGAGGTGGTATCTCATTATAATTTTTTAAATTTAATTAAATTCAATGTATTAAAATATAGTGTATTATTAGTTCCAGAGGTAGAGTTCAGTGATGCATCAGTCTTCTATAATACCCAGTGCCCTGGGTACTACATCACATGCCCTCCTTAATGTCCATCACCTACTTACCTCATCTCCAGATGCCCATCCCCTCCATAAGCCTTGGTTTCTTTCCTATAATTAAGAGTCTCTTATGGTTAGTCTCCCTCTCCGATTTCGTCTTGTTTTATTTTTCCCCTCCCTTACCCTATGATCTTGATTTGTTTCTTAAATTGCACATATGAGTGAAATCACAGAACTGTCCTTCACTGATTGATTTATTTTGCTTACCATAATACCCTCTAGTTCCATCCACATTGTGGCAAAAGACAAGATTCCATTTTTGATGGCTGAGTAGTATTCCATTGTGTGTTCATGTATATACATATGCCATATCTTCTTTATCCATCCATTTGTCGATGGACATCTGGGCTCTTTCCAGCTTGGCTACTGTGGACATTGCAGCTACAAACATTGAGGTGCAGGTGCCCCTGCAGATTACTACATTTGTATCCTTTGGGTAAATAAGTACCTAGTAGTGCAACTTCTGGGTTATAGGGTAGCTATATTTTCGACTTTTTGAGGAACCTCCACACTGTTTTCCAGAGTGGCTGCACCAACTTCCTTCTTGCCAACAGTGTAAGAGGGTTCCCCTTTCTCCACATCCTCACCAGCATCTATTCTTTCCTGATGTATTAGTTTTAGCCATTCTGATGGGTGTGAGGGGGTATCTCATTGTGGTTTTGTTTTGTTATAAAGATTTATTTATTTATTTATGAGACACACAGAGAGAGAAGCAAAGACATAGGCAGAGGGAGAAGCAGGCTCCCTGTGGGGAGCCCAATGTGGGACTCAATCCCAGGACCCTGGGATCAGGCCCTGAGCAGTAGGCAGATGTTCAACCACTGAGCCACCCAGGGGTCCTTCATTGTGGTTTTGATTTGTATTTCCCAGATGTCAAATGATGTTGACTATTTCTTCATGTGTCTGTTGTCCATTTGCATGTCTTGTTTGGAGAAATGTCTGTTCACGCCTTCTGTCCATTTATTGACTAGATTATTTATTCTTTGGGTGTTGAGTTTGATAAGCTGTTTATAGATCTTGGATACTAGCCCTTTATCTGGTAAGACAATTGCAAATATCTTCTCCCATTCTGTAGGTTATCTTTTGGTTTTGTCAACTGTTTCCTTTGCTGTGCAAAAGATTTTCGTCTTGATGAAGTCACAATAGCTCATTTTTGCCTTTGTTTCCCTTGCCTAATGCAACATGTCTAGCAAGAAGTTCCTGTGGCCAAGGTCAAAGAGGTTGCTGCCTGTGTTCTCCTCTGGGATTCTGATGGCTTCTTGTTTCACATTTAGGTCTTTCATCTACTTTGACTCTATTTTTGTATATGCTGTAAGAAAATGGTCCAGTTTCATTCCTCTGCATGTGGCCGTCCAATTTTCCCAACACCATTTGTGGAAAAGACCATCTTTTTTCCATTGGATATTCTTTCCTGCTTTGTGGAAGATAAGTTGACCATAGAGTTAAGGATCCATTTCTGGGTTCTCTGTTCTGCGTGTCTGTTTTTGTACCATTATCACACTATCTTGATGATTATAGTTTTATAATAGAGTTTAAAGTCCAGAATTGTGATGCCACCAATTTTGGTTTTCATTTTCAACAATCTTTTGGCTGTTTAGGGTTTTTTCTGGTTCCATAAAAATTTTAGGATTATTTGTTCCAAGTTTGTGGATGGTATTTTGATAGGGAATGCACTGAATGTAAAGATTGTTCTGATAAGCATAGACATTTTAAAGATATTTATTCTTTCAATCCATGAGCATGGAATGTTTTTACATTGCTTTGTGTTTTCCTCAAATTCTTTCATGAGTGTTCTATAGTTTTCTAAGTACAGATTCTTTGCCTCTTTGCTCACATTTATCCTAGGTATCTTATAGTTTTTGGTGCAATTATAGATGGGATCGACTCCTTAATTTCTCTTCCTTCTGTCTCATTGTTAGCATATAGAAATGCAACTGCTTCCTGTGCACTGATTTTATATATTGCAACTTTGCTGAATTCCTGTATGAGTTCTAGCAATTTAAAGGTAGAGTCTCTTGGGTTATCTAGATAGAGTATCATGTCATCTGTGAAGAGTGAGAATTTGACGTCTTCTTTGCTGATTTGGATGCCTTTTATTTCTTTTTGTCGTCTGATGGCTGCGGCTAGGACTTCTAGAACTATGCTGAACAACAGTGGTGAGAGTGGGCATCTCTGTCATGGTCTTGACCTTAGGGGGTAAGTTCTCAGTTTTTTCCCCATTAAGAATGGTATTAGCGGGATCCCTGGGTGGCGCAGCTGTTTGGCGCCTGCCTTTGGCCCAGGGCACGATCCTGGAGACCCGGGATCGAATCCCACGTCGGGCTCCCGGTGCATGGAGCCTGCTTCTCCCTCTGCTTGTGTCTCTGCCTCTCACTCTCTCTCTCTGTGTGACTATCATAAATAAATAAAAATTAAAAAAAAAAAAAAAAGAATGGTATTAGCTGTGGGCTTTTGGTCTATGACATTTATGATACTGAGGTATATTCCCTCTATCCCTACATTGTGAAGAGTTTTAATCAAGAAAGGATGCTGTACTTTGGTCAAATGCTTTTTCTGCATTAATGGAAAGTATCATATGGTTCTTATCCTTTCTTTTATTACTTGTAATATATCACATTGATTGATTTGTGGATGTTGAACCACCCTTGCAGCCCAGAGATAAATCCCTCTTGGTCGTGGTAAATTATCCTTCTGATGTATTGTTGGACCTACTGACTATTATCTTAGTGAGAATTTTGGCATCTGTTCATCAGGCATATTGGTCTATAATTCTCCTTTATGGTGGGGTTTTTACCTGGTTTGGGGATCAAAATAATGCTGGCTTCATAGAAAGAGTTTGAGAGCTTTCCTTCTATTTCTGTTTTTTGAAACAGTGTCAGAAGAATAGGTATTAATTCTTCTTTAAATGGTTGATAGAATTCCCTTGGGAAGCCATCTGGCCCTTGATGCATGTTTGTTGAGAAATTTTTAATTACTGATTCCATTTCCTTGCTGGTTATAGGTCTGTTAAGGTTTTCTATTTCTTCCTCTTTAAGTTTTGGTAGTTTATATGTTCCTAGGAATGCATCAATTTCTTTCAGATTGCCTAATTTGTTGGCATATAGTTGCTCATAATATGTTCTTTTAATTGTATTTCTTTGGTGTTGGTTGTGATCTCTCGTCTTTCATTCATGATTTTATTTATATGGGTCCTTTCTCTTTTTGATAAGTCTGGCCAGAGGTTCATCAATCTTATTAATTCTCTCAAAGAACCAGCATTTAGTTTCGTTGATCTCTTCTGTTATTTTGGTTTCTATTTCACTGATTTCTGTTTTAATCTTTATGAATTCTCTGTTCCCTCTGGATTTAGGCTTTATTTGCTATTCTTTCTCCAGCTCCCTTAGGTATAAGGTTAGGTTGTATATTTGAGACCTTTCTTATTTCTTGCAAAAGGGTTGTATTACTATATACTTCCCTCTTACAACCACCTTTGCTGCATCCCAAAGGTTTTGAACAGTTGTGTTTTCATTTTCATTTGTCTCCATGAATTATTTAAATTCTTCTTTAATTTCCTGGTTGACCTATTCATTCTTTAGTAATATGCTCTGCAGCCTCCATGTATTTGATTTCTTTCGAAATTTCCTCTTGTGATGGAGTTCAAGTTTCAAAGCACTATGGTCTGAAAATATGCAAAGAATGATCCCAATGATCCCAGTGTGTCATTCAAAGCCCGTGATTCCTTATTGATCTTCTGCTTAGATGATCTGTTTATTGCAGTGAGTGGGGTGTTAAAGTCTCCTATTTTGAATGACAGCCTTGCTGGATGAAGTATTCTTGGATGCATTTTTCCTCATTAAGCATCCTGAATATATCATGCCAGTCCTTTCTGAACTACCAGGTCTCTGTGGATAGTTCTGCTGCCAATCTAATATCTCTACCCTTGTAGATTGTGAACCTCCTGTCCTGAGCTGCTTTCAGGATTTTCTCTTTGTCTCTGAGATTTGTAATTTTCACTATTTATGTCAGAGTGTTGACCTATTTTTATTGTTTTTGAGGGTGGTTTCTGCAACCTCCTGGATTTGAATACCTGTTCCCTTCCCCAGATTAGGGGCAGGAAATATTGTTTCCTCTTCTTCTGGGATCCCAATTATTCTAATATTGTTTCACCTTATGGTATCACTAATCTCTCAAATTCTCCCCTTGTGATCCAGTAGTTGTTTATTTTATCTCTTTTACTCAGTTTCTTTATTCTCCATCATTTTGACTTCAATATCACTAATTCTCTCTTCTGCCTCATTCATCCTATTTTTTCTTGCATCTCATTAGCAGCCTTTATGATTTTGACTTAATTAGATTTTAGTTCTTTTATTTCTCTAGAAAGGGATTCTCGAGTGTATCTCTCAATACACTGTATACTCTTTTATGTTTTTTCAAGCCTAGCTAGTATATACACACACACACAATAGACTATCACTCAGCCATAATAAAAAACATGAAATCATGCCATTTGCAAAGACAAGGATAGAGCTAGAGTATCATGCTAAGTGAAATACATCAGAGAAAGACAAATACCATATGATTTCACTCATATGTGGAATTTAAGAAACACAACAAAGGAAAAAATAAAAGAGAGACAGAGATGAAACCTAAGAAACAGACCTTTAATTATAGAAAATAAATTGATGGTTACCAGAGAGGAGGTGGGTGGGAGGATGGGTGAAATAGGTGACAGGGATTCATGAGTGCACTTGTTGTGATGAGCACCAGGTGTTGTACGTAAGTGATGAATCACTATATTGTACACCTGAAACTAATATTACACTGTATGCTAACTAGAATTTAAATAAAAACTTTTTTTAAAGTAATGTGCTGATTAACTGTAAAAATATAAAGGGATCTGTTCATATTGAAATTCCTCAAAAAATTCCAAAAGATGAGTAAATATTCTACTTCTATAGCACATTCACTCTTTTATTATAAAATTTCCAATACCAGTTACAAATCTGAACAAAACTTCACCTTCTTTGGAGTACCCCCAAACAGACCAGCATTTCTTCATAAGCTCAAAACTAAGTGTACATTAGAAAAAGGGAAATTTAGAATCAATGTAATGAATGCAAATGAATTTAATATACATTATGCTGAGCTAAAGAAATCAGACATTAAGAACTTCATTCTGGTTATTTTCCCAGAGTAATGAATATGATTATGTTTAATATAATTAGTAAGCAGTGGCCATATTGCTTTATATGTCGGCTGAAACTTGCACTGGGCTACAGCTCTTCTGCTTGTTAGTTGGAAAAAACTGAGTTGGTTTCTTAATATAAAAATGCTTTCCTACCTCTCTCACAGGAGTTTAAACATCAAAAACTATGTAAATATACTTGATTAACTGAGCTCATTTTCTGTAATTATAATTGTGACCTGCCTCTTTTCCCCAAAACCAAAAAGAAAAAAAAAGAGAGAAGGAAAACTTAAGTAAATTGAAAATGCTGTGATAAAGCAAATAAAATTTTTTAAAGATTTATTTATTTGAGAAAGAGAGAGAAGGAGAGCACAAGCAGTGGGGGAAGGCAGAAGGAGAAGGAGAAGCAGACTCACTGCTGAGCAAGGAACCCAACATCAGGCTCAATCCCAGGACCCAGAGATCATGATCTGAGCAGAAGGCAGACACTTAATCAACTGATCCACCCAGGCACTCCAAGCAAAGACATCTTTTAAGTTTTAGTCTGTACTCACTTATTTTATAGAGTTGATTTTCCAAGGTGTTAGAGCCATAAGAGTCTTTAAACAGCTTAACTAAAAGCTAAGAAAAACACTGCAGGAAACTGAATTAATCATAGAACAGAAAAATGCTCTGTTCCTGCAAGTTCCTATCTATAGAACACACTCTACACCCATCACTGTATACTCAAATTGACCTATCATCCATTGGTCACATATAATGTTAATTATGATGCTGATTTATTCCATCTATGTCCTTATTCAATTACTACTCATTTGTACATGTACCCTCTTACCCATGTACTTCTGGGAGAAAATTATTATGATTACCCGAACAATTTATAAGAATTATTTTAACAGGATGCCTGGTTGGCTTGGCGGTTGAGCATCTGCCTTCTGCTCAGATCATGATCTCTGGGTCCTGGGTTTGAGCCCAATGTCAGGTTCCCTGCTCAGCAGGGAGTTGCTTCTCCCTCTACCTATGTCTCTGCCTCTCTCTGTGTGTCTCTCATGAATAAATAAAATCTTAAAAAAAAAAAAAACTACTTTAACACACAAAACAGAGTTTTTAAATATTTAGAGCTAATCAAAGTGAAAAATAATATTTGAATATCACTTTGATTTCCTGGGTTACATTTCATATAGTAATATCAGTCAAAGGCAAATAAAAGTCTTTTACCCAAGTACATGAAAAGTAAACTATAGAATTACATTTATACTGACTGAACAGAGGGAAAAAGAAACACAATTCTAAGATCGATATTAATCAACAAAGTCAGTACATAAAGAATGAGAAAGCCACTTCTTTTGTCCTTATATTCATTAATAAAGCAAGGTCTGCAAGAGGCCTAACCATCCCTCATTTTCCCCCCCAGACTGGTCTGTTGAGCTTACAGAATCATGATTTTATCAAGGTACACAATATACTTGAGGGTTCTGGAGGTCCCAGAATACATATCCACAGAAATTATCCAAATGTTTTGTTCTCATAGACATAAAGAAGAGAGTAGCTTTAAGAGTTTCCTAAAGACCAGGGATCCCTGGGTGGCGCAGCGGTTTGGCGCCTGCCTTTGGCCCGGGGCGCAATCCTGGAGACCCGGGATCGAATCCCACATCAGGCTCCCGGTGCATGGAGCCTGCTTCTCCCTCTGCCTGTGTCTCTGCCTCTCTCTCTCCCTCTGTGACTATCATAAATAAATAAAAAAAAAATTAAAAAAAAAAAAGAGTTTCCTAAAGACCAAAAAGATATTTCACAGTCATAATAAAAAAATATGATACCAGAACCAAAGTTCTTATTCTAATTTCAATGAATCATTATTGTGAGTTTTTTCAGATACTTTTGCCTCCCTTTCATTCTAAACATGAAAATATACACTGAATTTATTGTCTTACTGAAAAAATGCATTCTAGGTATCTAGAGAACCAAATATTTAAAATATTTTTAAAATATGTTTTCAATAAATTACCTGTTCTTTAACATATGAGGAAACCGGCTCAGAGAATTTAAATTAATTTGGCCAAAGTCACACAGCTAACAAGTAATACAGCCTTTGCCTGATTCAAACCTAGAACAACTTCCATACTCTTAACTCATTCTACTGTGGAAATTCCAAAGTCAAACCATCTTGAATATAACTTAAATAGTTTTTAATTTAAATGTAGAACAGGGAGCAGGGTGACTCAGCAGTTGAATGTCTGCCTTCGGGCTCAGGGCGGGTCCTGGAGGCTCCCTAGGAGGAGCCTGCTGCTCCCTCTGTCTATGTCTCTGCCTCTCTCTCTCTGGGTCTCTATGAATAAATAAGTAAAATCTTAAAAAAAAAAAAATTAAATGTAGGACATATTTTTCCATCTCAAACTTTTTTCTATGACCCAAAACCAAACTGAAATTGTAGTTGAGAACAAATGTCTGGGTCTCATTATTTTTGCTTTTTATTCATGATATCATGCTGTGTTGACAGTTTATCCAGACTAGCTAACAATTTTCCAAAATACATTTCCTTCACTCCTTCTATCTCTAATAGGTTCAGATTAATTTCTTCTGAATATTTTCAGGCCTCACCATGCCAAGATAGGTATCCTTTATAAAGTAAGGCAATTATAAAGCAATTTAAGGTATGGGACTAGAAACTTTATCTTTCTGACCCATGGGACTACTGTTCAAACACATAAGGAAAAACTATGCAAAAAAAAGGGGTGGGGGGGAATGGATTCAAATAGTTTGCTCCAGCGGTCTCCAAAAGATTCTGTAGAAATCATTTTTAGAATTTCTGGCTTTCAACACATACCTGAGTATCTGATAGAAAGATTGTGGAAGTTCAGAGTTACAGATATTAAACAATCCTCTCCTGCTGTGCCAGGTAAACACAGCATGAAATTGAACTCTTTAGCATTACGGGATAGATGAAGTTATTCTGTTCTGAATTCATGTATTGCATTTCATATTTTTTATGGATGATAAATTTGGGCAAGATCAGATAAAAATAGGGCTGGTTTTGTAAACTCTTAGGGATCTAAGTGTTTTATGAATATAAATATTTGCTCATAAAAGTCTGTAAGATCACATATTAGAACCATAAGAAATGGAATGGAAGTATACAACATATAATCCTTCTCTTATAATGCTCAGATACCTTGACTTCCACTTTGAGAGTCTCTTAGATATTACTTTCTACATGACTAACTGTACATAATTCAAAGATCATCCTACACGTGGAATGAATCTTAAAAAGTAAATCATCTTCTCCAATCATCATAATTCATGGATAAGAAACTAGGCAACAAAAAGGCTAATAAGTGAGTTGCTGGATGTCACAAGGGCAGTGAATGAAAGAAAAAGTTTCAAATGATGTAACATTCATCCTACCTACCAGCCACCATGGGATTTTCAATTTCCCAATCACTGAGAAGCCACTGAGTTCACAGGAACATGCTGAGTAATGCAAGGGGCTGAACACTGAACTAGTCATTTTCTGGGACTCACAAGAGAATGCTGGCCATGTTCAAAGCCAATTGCCTCAGTGATACAGATGATGTTCACTTCATCTCCACTTCTGCAGAACTGGAGATGAAGGCAGCATCCCATGACCTTCTTCCCTATTTTTTGCACAGTTCAAACATGATTAATATCAATATAGGAAAATATTAATGAAGAAATACTGTTTTTTATAAAAGGAAGGAGTAAATGAGGAAAAAAATTAATGAAATGGCTATACATGCATAATACAGTCCCCAGAATAGAAGCTCTGAATAGTATACATTAAGGGTTCTCTTGCTTGGTAAAAAAACAAAAATAATCTGCTAACTTTCAAATAAATTCTAGATTATCATATTTTTAAATCCTATATGTCATATTGAATTTTGAATGCAAGTCTCAAGAAAAAAAATAAAACCTTTGTTTATCTAAAGCCATGTTATAAACATCCCACACTCAGTGCATTCTGATACATGTCTCTTGCCACCTAAAAAATCTTTGGTACTATTTCTAAAACAGGAAACAACTTGATGAAAACAAAAACAAAAAATTAATGCTTTTTGGAAGAAGTATATTTCAGGCTTCCTAATGTTAATAATATGGTCAAAAATTTTAAACCAAATATTATAAGGAAAACAAATAATTTTGTTGGAAATAAGATTTCTTAAATTAAAATTCACTAACAACACATATTTTTTTAGTGACACTTCCTAGTAGCACTATAAGTAAGTAATTCAGCATTTCACATTCATTTTATCTGGCAATTCCTGTGTTTTCACTCAAGTGTGAGTGTATGTCTGGCACTGCTATTATCTTTTCTCTGTTATTAATTTTCTGAAATTATTTAAAGCAGAAAAAAAAGTAAATATATTCAACACGAACAAGAAAAAAAAAGAGAGAAGGTAGAAAAAACCACAATGGATTTTAAATGTTTCTTCAATTTCTACCTGATGAAATTTAGAACACCATCAAAAGGAAAATATATGGAGAAAGATTTCTTATAAAAAGACATTCATTATTATTCTGTAGAACTGAGATGGGAACAACAGGATTTAAATCAGATTATGGCCAACAGGGATCCAACATGCAGAACTAACCTCCATGACTTTACTGTTAATTGCTTGACTTCATACTCATGAAAAGAAAAATAAAGTTGGATTAAATCAATCCATGACGTTATGAATAAACATGCCCTCAATCTAGCAGCACATAACAAAAATACGTAATACCTTTTAAAATATGAACAATCTGTGACCAGTAACATAATAACTGGGAACTTATCATAAGGAAATAGTGATTACTTAATGTACCAACTTATGTGTAAGAATATTCACCTTAGTAGTGTTCATCAAAAAGCTAAAAAATGGGGAAGGGGGCAAGATGGCAGAAGACTAGGGATCCTCATTTCATCTGGTCCCCAAATTTAGCTAGATAACTTTCAAACCATCTTAAACACCTATGAATTCACCTGAGATGTAAAGAAAGAACAGCTGGAACACTACAGATAGAAATGTGATCACCTCTTGCAAGGTAGGAGTTTGAAGAGGAGAAAAGGAGGGGATATATGGGAAGATAAATGGCAGAGGGAAGAAGACTATGAAAGCTGGCTGCAGGAAAGTGATATAGCCCTGAGGTGCAAAATCAAGACCTCTAGGAATCTGCTCCTGAGAGAGTCTTCCCTGCTTGAAAAGTGCTCAGTGGTGCAACAGGGCAGAATCGCAGGAGGGGCAGTGAGGTCTCAATATTCCCAGAAGTACAGAAAGAACAGGGGTGCCTGAGACCTCAAAGTTCCCAGGCATTGGAACTGGAAACAGGTTTAGGTAAGTAAGCCCCAGAGACTGCTCAGCTTGTTGGGCCATAAACTATAGCCTGTGGATGGATGGGGACCACCGCCTACTGAATCCCGGTAAAGGACTGGAATGCAGCAACCCTCCACAGGCATCAAGGAGAGGTGGAGTGGGTGTGCACTTCAGCAGGTGAGCACTCTCTGCCCCAGGGCCAGGTAGCAGACAGCAGCGGACTATGACCGGCTCCCTTCAGGGGGGACAGACCTAGGGAGCACACAGCGCAAAAGTTCTCCACACTCTGGGAGCTCTTCAAATTGTACCAATCAGTGCCTTCCCCAACACCGCCTGACTCCAGGAGGATCTGAGCCAGCTGCACTAAGAGGCTACAGTGTGGGACATGAGGGGAGCTGTTGGCTGTGGGGCTGGAGATCTGGCCACCACCAGAGGTGGGACCTCCAGGGAACAAAGGCTTCCTTCAGAGAGCAAATAGCTTCACACTGAACCCAGCACCTGGCAGGGGGGAGGGCAACTCCCCCAGGCACACACACACCTGAGAATCAGCCCATCAGGCCCCTTCCACAGAAGAACTGCTGGAAGAACAGGGGAGGAGCAAGTTTACTGACCAAGCAGTGCTGGAAAACTCCAGGACTGACAGAAAATAGTATATAGAACTCAATGTTTTTTCCTTATGTTTCCTTTATCTTTCAAGTTAAATATTTCCAATATTCTTTCTTTTTCTCATCTTAACTATAATATTCTATCAACTCTTCATTTTTAAGTTTCTTAATTTTTGACTTTCATATTTTTACAATTACATGTCAGATATATTCTTCATTTTTGGCATACTTTCAATATATTCAATTAAATTTTTGTATATATATAAATTTTGGGCTTCGTTGGGTTTTGTTTTGTTTTACAATTTAGAATATAGTATCTTCTAACATACAGACCAAAATACACTCAGAACCAAGTGAATGATTGTGTTGGTCCACTCTATGAGATTATATTCTCTCTTCCTTCCCATCCGCTCTCCTTTTTCTTGTTTTTGTTGTGGATGCTGTTGTTTCTCTTTATTAGTTTTGCTTTTTTATATAAATTTGGAATTTAGCAACTTCTAAACTACAGACAGACGAAAAAGCTCAGAACCAAGAGGATAACCATCTTGGTCCACTCTTTGAGAATATATTCTCTATCCCCTACCATTTCCCTACCCACCCTTTTTAAATTTTTACTATAGGTTTTAAATTTGTTTTTCACTTTCATGAACTTTTTTTTATTTTCTGGTCCCTGACCTTTTCAGGATTGTCTAGGGTACATTTTCCTTGGGTCGAGGTTGATAATTTTGCTCTGCTCATTCATACAGCAATTCTGCACTGGACAAATGACTAGAAGGAAGAATTCACACAAAAGAACCAGAAGTAATACTCTCTGCCACAGATCTAATGGATATGGATTTAAGTAAGATGCCAGAGATAGAATTCATGATTACAATTATAAAATTACTGGTGGCTCTTTAAAAAAGCATAAAAGACTCTAAAGAATCTTACTGCAGAAAGGAAATCTAATCAGGTCTAATCAAAAATACTCTGAGATGCAGTCTAAGCTGGATGCTCTAACAGCTAGGGTAAATGAGGTAGAAGAGAGAATAAGTGACATAAAAAAGTTGATGGAAAAGAAGGAAGCTGGGGATGAGAGAAAAAAAACTAAGAGCCCATAAGGAGAAACTGTGAGAACTAAGTGATAATTTGAGAAGAATAGCATTTGTCTAATTGGGATTACAGAGGATGTGAAGGAGAGAAGACCAGAAAGTATGTTTTAACAAATCATAGCTGAGAACTTCCCTTACCTGGGATAGAAAACAGGCATTCATTTCCAAGAGACAGAGAGGACCCCTCCTAAAATCGACAAAAAACCATCAACACCCTGATATATAATAGTGTTGCTTGCAAATTTCAGAGGTAAAGAGAAAATCCTGAAAGCAGCTGAATACAAGAGATTCTTAACCTATAAGAGCAGATCTCTCCACAAAGACCTGGCAGGCCAGAAAGGGCTGGCATGATCTATTCAGGGTACTAAATGAGAAGAACATGCAGCCAAGAATAATTATTCAGCAAGGCTATCATCCAGAACAGAAGGGGAGATAAAGACCTTCCAAGATAGGCAGAAACTGAAAGAATATATGACCACAAAACCAGCTATGCAAGAAATATTAAATATTAAGGGGGGCCCTATAAGCAAAGAGAGAGCCCAAAGAAACAATCCACAAAAACAGGAACCTAATAGGTATTATAATGACACTAAATTCCTATCTTTTAATAATTACTCCAAATGTAAATGGGCTAAATGATCCAGTCAAAAGATGCAGGGAATCAGACTGCATAAAAAAGCAAGACCCATCTACCTGCTGTCTACAAATGACTCATTTTAGACCTAAGGACACCATCAGACTGAAAATGAGGGGGTGGAGAACCATTTACCATTCAAATGGACCTCAAAAGAAAGCTGGGGTATCAATCCTCATGTCAGATAAATTAGATTTTAAACCAAAGACTGTAGTAAGAGATGAAGAGGGACACTGTATATAATTAAAGGGTCTATCCAACAAGGAGACCTAACAATTATGAATATTTATGCCCCTAATGTGGGATCAGTCAAACATATCAACCAATTAGTAACCAAAGTAAAGATAGATAATAATACACTAATAGTAGAGAATTCAACACTCCACTCTCAGGCAAGTACAGATTTTCTAAAGCAAAAGATGCGCAAAAAAACAAGGGTTTTGAATGACACACTGGACCAAATGGACTTCACAGATATATACAGAACATTCCATCCTAACACAACAGAATACACATTCTTCTCAAGTGCACATGGAACTCTCTCCAGAATAGACTGCATACTGGGTCACAAATCAAGTCTCAACTGATACCAAAAGATTGGGATTATTCCCTACATATTTTTGAACCACAGTGCTTTGAAACTAGAACTCAATCAAAACAAGAAATTTGGAAGGAACTCAAACACTTGGAGGTTAAAGAGCATTCTACTAAAAGATGAATGAGTCAATCAGGAAATTAGAGAAGAATTGAAAAGATTCATGGAAACTAATGAAAGTACAACTGTTCAAAATCTTTGGGATACAGCAAAGGCAGTCCTAAGAAAAAAATACATTTTAATATAAGCCTCCTTCAAGAAATTGGAAAAATCTCAAATACACAAGCTAACCTTACACCAAAAGGAGCTGGAGAAAGAACATTAAATAAGGCCTAAATCAAGCAGGAAAAGAGAAATAATAAAGATTATGGCAGAACTCAATGAAATAGAGTGCAGAAGAAATGTAGAACAGATCAATGAAACCAGGAGCTAGTAATTTGAAAGAATTAATAAGATATATAACCCCTAGCCAGACTTACTAAGAAGAAAAAAATATTCAAATTAATAAAATCATGAATGAAAAAGTAGAGATTACAACCAAAACCAAGGAAATACAAGCAATTTTAAAAATGTATTATGCGCAACTCTATGCCAGGAAATTAGGGAATTTGGAAGAAATGGACGCATTCCTGGAAACCTAAAAATTACCAAAACTGAAACAGGAATAAATAGAAAACCTGAACAGCCGAATAACCAGAAAGGAAATTAATGCAGTCATCAAAAACCTCCCAAGAAACAAAAGTCCAGGGCCAGATGACTTCCCAGGCAAATTCTTCCAAACATTTACAGAAGTAATAATGCCTATTCTGCTAAAGCTGTTTCAAAGGATAGAAATGGAAAGAATACTTCCAAACTGTTTCTATGAAGCGAGCATTACTTTGATCACCAAACCAAAGACCCCACCAAAATGGGGAATTACAGACCAATATCCCTGATGAACGTGAATGCAAAAATTCTCACCAAGATGCTAGACAATAGGATCCAACAATACATTAAGAGGATTATGCACCATGACCAAGTGGGATTTTTTCCCTGGGATGCAAGGGTGGTTCAACACTCATAAAACAATGAACGTGATAGATCACATCAACAAGAGAAAAAACAAGAACCATATGATCCTCTCAACAGGTGCAGAGAAAGCATTTGATAAAATACAGCATCCATTCCTGATCAAAACTCTTCAGAGTATAGGGATAGAAGGAACAACATACCTCAATAAGATAAAAGCCATCTATGAAGAGCCCACAGCGAATATCATTATCAATGGGGAAAAACTGAGAGCTTCCCCCAAAGGTCAGGAACATGAAAGTGATGCCCACTCTCACCACTGTTATTGATATAGTACTAGAAGTCCTAGCCTTGGCAATCAGATAACAAAAAGAAATATAAAGCATCCAAATCAGCAAAGAAGTCAAACTATCGTTCTTCGAATGACAAGATACCGTATATACAAAACACAAAAGACTCCACCTCAAAATTGCTAGAACAATAGTTGTGACCTCTCCTCTTTCATTCATATAGCAATTCAGCAATGTGGCAGGATATAAAATCAAAGCACAAAAATCAGCTGCATTTCTATACACCAACAATGAGACTGAAGAAACAGAAATTAAGGAATTTATCCCATTTACAATTGTACTCAAAACCATAAGATACAAACCTAACGAAAGAGGTAAAGAACTATACCCTAAAAACTACAGAATACTTCTTAAAGAAACTGAGGAAGACACAAAGAGATGGAATAACATTCCATGCTTATAGATGGGAAGAATAAATATTGTAAAAATGCTATGCTACCCACAGCAATTTACACATTCAATGCAATCTTTATCAAAATACCATGGACTTTTTTTCAGAGTTGGAACAAATAATCCTAAGATTTGTGTGAAACCAGAAAAGACCCGGAAAGGCCACAAGAATGACCAAAAGGAAAACCAAAGCTGGGGGCATCACAATGCTTGACTTCAAGCTGTATTACAAAACTGTGATGATTAAGACACTACGGAATCAGCACAAAAACAGACACATAGATCAATGAACAGAATAGAGAACCCAGAAATGGGCCCTCAACTCTATGGTCAACTAACCTTCCACAAAGCAGGAAACAATATCCAATGGTAAAAAGACAATCTCTTCAATAAATGATGTTGGAAAAATTGGTCACATAAAGAAGCATAAAACTAGACCATTCTCTTACACCAGACACAAAGATAAACTCAAAATGGATGAAAGATCTAAACGTGAGACAAGAATCCATCAAAATCCTAAAGGAGAACATAGGCAACACCCTTTTTGAACTTGGCCACAGCAACTTCTTGCAAGATACATCTATGAAGGCAAGGAAACAAAAGCAAAAATGAACTATTGGGACTCAATCAAGGTAAAAAGCTTCTTCACAGCAAAGGAAACAGTCAACAAAACTAAAAGACAACCTACAGAATGGGAGAAGATATTTGCAAATGACCTATCAGATCAAGGGCTAGTATCCAAGATCTATAAAAAAAACTTATCAAACTCAACACCCAAGAAACAACCAATCCAGTCAAGAAATGGGCAAAAGACATGAATAGACATTTCTCAAAAAAAGACCTACACATGGTCAATAAGCACATAAAAAAATGTGCCACATCACTTACCATTAAGGAAATACAAATCAAAACCACAATGGGATACCACCTCGCAGCAGTGAGAATGGCTAAAATTAAAAAGACAGGAAACAACAAATGTTGGAGAGGATGTGGAGAAAGGGGAACCCTCTTACACTGTTGGTGGGAATGCAAACTGGTACAGCCACTCTGGAAAACAGTGTGGAGATTTCTCAAGGAGTTAAAAATAGAACTACCCTAAGACCCAGCAAATGCAATACAGGGTGTTCACCCCTGAGACAGAAATATAGTGATCCAAAGGGGCACCTGCACCCCAATGTTCATAGCAGCAATGTGCACAATAACCAAACTGTGGAAGGAGCCACGATGTCCTTCAACAGGTGAATGGATGAAGAAGATGTGGTATACACACACACACACACACATACACACACACACACACACACACACACAGTGGAATATTACTCAGCCATCAGAAAGAATGAATATCATTTACATTGACATGGATGGAACTGGAGGGTATTATGCTGATTGAAATAAGTCAATCGGAGAAAGACAATTATCATATGGTTTCACTCATATGCGGAATATAAGACATAGTGAAAGGGACCATAAGGGAAGGGGGAGAAACAGAGTGGCAAAAAATTAGAGAGAAAGATAAACCATGAAAGACTCTTAACTCTGGGAAACAAACAAAGGGTTGTAGAAGGGGAGGTGGATGGGGGGATGGGGTAACTAGGTGACAGGCATTAAGGAGGGCACATTACGAGATGAGCACTGGGTGTTATACTATGCGCTGGCAAGTTAAATTTAAATAAAATTTAAAAATAAATATTTTTTAAAATCTTTAAAAAATGGGGAAAAAACACTTTCTGAAAACAACAGAATATTCCTTAAAAGAAATCTTTCTATTACTTATGAGAAGACATTTAATGACATAGAAAAGCATTACCATTAGGTGGAGAAAACAGGTTTTACATATATATGATCATATATCAATATATACATATGCTTACCTGTAACAAACATACACATGTAAGAAACTGTCTAATATATTTCCTTGTCAGACTGGGAGAGAGCATGGGGCAGTGGGTACAACCAGAAGTGGGCAAAACAGGAGGAAGTTTTTATTTTGTTTTGTTTTTCCTTTTAGATGGATTCCTCTCTTAAGTGACATAAAGTTCCTTCCTCACTCTAGATCTCTCTGTTTCTCTCAAAACCAAAGGATATCATTTCCTAGCACCTTGGTCTTTTCCTTCAAATCACTTACAATGATTTACAAATATGTGTTTGTGTGATTATTATAGTTAACATCTGTTTCCCACACTAGAACTTATGTTTTGGAGGGCCAGCTTCAGATCTATTTTAGTACTGTATATCCATCACCAACACATAGTACATGTTCCAAGAATATGAGTTGAATGATTGCCAAAACACTAGAGTATTGACAGTAACTCAAGAAATAAGACAAAAATTAAAATTAAAATCTAATGTTGACCTCACAATATTTGAATTATTTAATGATTTGCTTCATTTCTATTTACCTAACTTATTTTAAAATTGAATTACCTGATCAGTATGTAGAACCTGTGATTAGAAGACCTCAAAGGATTTCATTAGTAAATATGGGGACTCTTCCATAACTAATGAGAAACATGGCATAAATGTTTAAAAGTACTTTTTTTGTCCAGGAAATGGCATGTAGCTACAAACTACAAGTCCAGGTCCATTCTCTAAGAAATTGATTAATTCAAAAAAAAAAAAAAAAAAGCAGCATTGTCATTGCTGTAATGGATCATTAACAAGCTGTGGACAAGAGAATTCTTTCACTACCCCAGGGGCAATGTGTCCACTGATAAAATCTAGAAAGCGATTTGGTGAATGTGCTCTATTTTTACTCTACAGAAACTCATTAATCAGTCTAAATGTAAGAGCGACATGAGAAATGTAATTTTAATGATGTACATTTCTTCATATTCACATGTACTCTTAATATATTTAAATCCAAACTGGACTGAGTCCAGAAAATAATCATCCCTGGACCCCTGGGTGGTGCAGCGGTTTGGCGCCTGCCTTTGGCCCAGGGCGTGATCCAGGAGACCAGGGATCAAATCCCACATCGGGCTCCCGGTGCATGGAGCCTGCTTCTCCCTCTGCCTATGTCTCTGCCTCTCTCTCTCTGTGACTATCATAAAATTAAAAAAATAAAAATAAAAATAAATACAGCCTATATCAGCTTCGTGCTCTGCCAGGCCTTGAAAGTAAAGACCACTTTAAACTAATTCCATTCACATTTCTGCCAGAAAAAGCTCCACATTTGTACAGTTTATGCAATGATCAATCTAAAAATTATTAACCAACGTGAAATAAGAAACTCACTTATTTCCTCAGATGTGCCTGCCTATAACCATCCATAAGCTGTCAAAAAAAAAAAAAAAAACAGGAATGTTTTGTCTTCAATAGTGAAAAAATATAAGCTGTAGCAACTATCTATTAAGTCAAAATATAAAAATCTTTTCTCATAGTTTCAGAATGATCCAATTAAAGGGGAGAGGCAGGTACAGCACCAAGAATAGCAAGGTTAGTGCAGGAACTCACCATTTTGATCCTAGTTCACTTTGCGATCCAAGAACTATGGCTGAAGTGTGCTAGGGGGCCAGGTAGGAAGGAGTGGAGGACAACTTTTTATAGTAATGAACAATTATCACACACCAGTTCTACTCACCCTTTGCCTGTTTACTTTGTCCAAGAAAATAGAAAATTAGTTGAAAATGGCTTCCCACTATTCTAATTCTGTTTGGGAAATCCATTTTACTGCAAAATTACCATACCTGATCCACATAATCCCTGGCCCAAGACTGTAAATGGCAATCCTTCCTTTCACCATGCAGAAAATCACAAAGCCTATCCTACCACAGGCTTTCATTTCCTCTCTCTGTGAAATGTATATTGAAAAAACCAACAGAAGACCCAGTTCTCTAATCAAATAAAAAATTACATCCATTTTTGATTCAATTTAATACTGTGCTGCTGCAATTATGTCCACAATAACAAGCTATAGCTATAGTCATTCTACAAACACTTTGAGACTAACAAATAAGTACAACTATAGTGACTGAATGTCATAAAGAAGCAGCTACATGACAAAGCACAAAAATATGAAAAAAAAAGTTTTCAACTTTCACCATTGGTCAAGATTTGTGGAATTTAACATGTTTTTTTTTTTATTTTTTACTTTTATTTTTGCAAAAAAATTTACTGTAATTGGTATGGCAGAATTAAATTATTAATTTGTATTTGCATTTGACTAAGACTTCTCTCTTCATTAGGATATTTTGACTAAAAAAGAACACACCTTGAATGTCCTCCAAAATTAGGCCATGTTTTTAGATGACACTAGACTGGTCAATAAAGCTTACCATGCTAATGGTAATAGTGATTGGCTTAGGGATGGGCACATGACCCAAATTAGGCCAATGGGATTCAATCTCAGACCTTGGATCACCGTATTAGCATAGAAAAAGCCAACAATCTTCTTTCCTGCACCATGGGGAATAACTGCCTGAGAAGGAAGCCAGGTCCAACAGAAGAAACCAGAGACAAGACAATATGAGAAGAGAACTAATATAGACAGACAGATAATAAATATCTAATAAATATCTGAAGCTATACATCAAAGAGGTAGCCCAATTTTCTCTACACCAGTAAGAGTTGAAACAATGCAACTTTTGAGAATGTTTACCCATTAACAGTAATCTTAAAATAGAATCGACTACACACTTAATCTATGCTAAAAAGAAATGATAAAATCATCTACATGCAAAAAAGGATTTTTAACTTCTGTTCTCTAGACTGTTACTGGAAATGTATCTATAGTTGAAAACAAAGTATAACCATTTGCATTTGATTTTGAATGCAATGCGATGGGTTGTCAGGTAAGGCAGATATATACTGTGAACCAAATACAGATATAAAAGATAAATTTATAAGACAATTAGTAACAAAACATTTTATTTAAGAATTTGCCAAAACAGAAGACCATTTCAAATTTTCATTTTCACATATGTTCAAAAGAAAGTCAACTAACATGTTTAAAATATCAAACATAAAGGTTAATAAATGTATTACCTCCATGTTTTTAATCTGCAAATTTTATTTTCATATGGCTATTAAAACCACTTAAGGTTTTTTTTTTTTTTTGTATATTTTTTTATTGGAGTTCAATTTGCCAACATATAGTATAACACCAGTGGTCATCCTGTCAAGTGCCCAAGTCAACCAACACCCCACCCAAGTCCTTTTCCACTACTCCTTGTTCGCTTCCCAGAGTTAGGTAACTCTCATGTTCTGTCACACTCACTGATATTTCCCACTCATTTTCTCTCTTTTCCCTTTATTCCCTTTCACCGTTTTTTTAATATTCCCCAAATGAATGTAACCACATAAGGTTTGTCCTTCTTCAATTGACTTAGTTAACTCAGCATAATACCCTCCAGTTCGATCCACATTGAAGCAAATGGTGGGTATTTGTCATTTCTAATGGCTGAGTAATATTCCATTGCATACGTAGACCACATTTTCTTTATCCATTCATCTTTCAATGGGCACCAAGTCTCCTTCCAGGGTTTGGCTATTGTGGACATTACTGCCATAAACATCGGGGTGCAGGTATCCTGCTGTTTCACTGCATCTGGATCTTTGGGGTAAATCCCCATCAGTGCAATTGCTGGGTCACAGAGCAGGATCTATTTTTAACTCTTTGAGGAACTTCTACACAGTTTTCCAGAGTGGCTGCACCATTTCACATTCCCACCAACATTGCAAGAACGGTCCCCTCTCTCTACATCCTCTCCAAAATGTGTTGTTTCCCTTCTTGTTAATTTTCACCATTCTCAGTGGTGTGAGGTGGTATCTCATTGTAGTTTTCATTTGTATTTCCCTGATGGCAAGTAATGCAGGGCATTTTCTCATGTGTTTGTTGGCCATGTCTATGTTTTCTTTGGTGATATTTCTGTTCATGTCCTTTGGCATTTCATGATTGGATTGTTTGTTTCTTTGCTGTTGAGTTTAATAAGTTCCTTGTAGATCTTGGATACTAGCCCTTGATCTGATATGTCATTTGCAAATATCCTCTCCCAGTCTGTAGGTTGTCTTTTAGTTTTGTTACCTGTTTCCTTTACTGTGCAGAAGCATTTTATCTTGATGAAGTCCATTAATTCATTTTTGCTTTTGTATCCCTTGCCTTCATAGATGTATCTTGCAAGAACTTGCTGTGGCCTGGTTCAGAAAGGGTGTTGCCTGTGTTCTCCTCTAGGATTTTGATGGATTCTTGTCTCACATTTAGGTCTTTCATCCATTTTGAGTTTATCTTTGGGTATGGTGTAAGAGAAAGGTCTAGTTTCATTCTTCTGCACGTGGCTGTCCAATTTTCCCAGCACCATTTACTGAAGAGACTGTCCTTTTTCCAGTGGATAGTCTTTCCTGCTTTGTCAAATATGAGTTGATCATAGAGTTGAGGGCCCATTTCTGGGTTCTCTCTTCAGTTCCATTGATCTATGTGTCTGTTTTTGTGCCAGTACCAAACTGTCTTGATGATCACAGCTTTGTAGTACAACTTGACATCCAGCAATGTGATGCCCCCGGCTCTGGTATTCTTTTTTAATATTCCCCTGGCTACTTGGGGTCTTTTCTGATTCCACACAAATCTTATGATGTTTCATTCCAACTCTCTGAAGAAAGTCCATGGTATTTTGATAGGGATTGCACTGAATGTGTAAATTGCCCTGGTTAGCATTGACATTTTCACAATATTAATTCTTCCAATCCATGAGCATGGATTATTTTCCATCTTTTTGTGTCTTCCTCAATTTCTTTCAGAAGTGTTCTGTAGTTTTTAGGGTATAGATCCTTTACCTCTTTGGTTAGGTTTATTCCTAAGTATTTTATGCTTTTGGGTGCAATTGTAAATGGGATTGACTCCTTAATTTCTCTTTCTTCAGTTTCATTGTTAGTACACAGAAATGCCACTGATTTCTGGGCATTGATTTTGTATCCTGCCACACTGCCAAATTGCTGTATGAGTTCCAGCAATCTTGGGGTAAAGTCTTTTGGGTTTTCTATGTACATTATCATGTCATCTGCAAAGAGGGAGAGTTTGACTTCTTTGCCAATTTGAATGCCTTTTATTTCTTTTTGTTGCCTTATTGCTGAGTCTAGGACTTCTAGCACTATATTGAATAGCAGTGGTGAGAGTAGACACCCCTGTCATGTTCCTGATCTTAGGGGAAAGGCTCCCAGTGTTTTCCCATTGAGAATAATATTTGCTGTGGGCTTTTCGTAGATGGCTTTTGAGATGCTGAGGAACGTTCCCTCTATCCCAACACTCTGAAGAGTTTTGATCAGGAATGAATGCTGTATTTTGTCAAATGCTTTCTCTGCATCTATTGAGAGGATCATATGGCTCTTGTTTTTTC
Organism: Vulpes vulpes; assembly: GCF_048418805.1. Classification (NCBI taxonomy): domain Eukaryota; kingdom Metazoa; phylum Chordata; class Mammalia; order Carnivora; family Canidae; genus Vulpes; species Vulpes vulpes. Next base: position 46,698,669 of record NC_132791.1, read on the forward strand.
TCTTGTTGATATGATCTATCACATTGTGTGCTTTATGAGTGTTGAACCAGCCTTGCCTCTCGGGGATAAATTCCACTTGGTCATGGTGAATAATCTTCTTAATGTACTGTTGGATCCCATTGGCAGGTATCTTGTTGAGAATTTTTGTATCTGTGTTCATCAGGGATATTGGTCTTTAATTCTCCTTTTTGGTGGAGTCTTTGTCTGGTTTTGGAATTAAGGTGATGCTGGCCTCATAAAACTAGTTTGGAAGTATTCTGTCCTTTCTACCTTTTGGAACAGCTTTAGTAGAATAGGTATTGTTTCTTCTTTAAACGTTTGATAGAATTCCCTGGGAAACCATCTGTCCCTTGGACGTTTTTGGACAACTGCTTCAATTTCCTCCCTGGTTAGTCGCCTGTTCAGGTCCTCAATTTCTTCCTGTTCCGGTTTTGGTAGTTTGTGGTTTTCCAGAAATGTGTTCATTTTTTCCAGATTGCCTAATTTATTGGCATATAGTGACTCATAATGTTTTTAAAATCCTTTATTTTTCCTTGGATTGGTGGTGATCTCTCCTTTTTCATTTGTAATTTTATTAATTACAGTCTTTTCTCTTTGTTTTTAATAAGGCTGGCTAACGGTATATCTATCTTACTAAGTCTTTCAAAGAACCAACTCCTGGTTTTGTTGATCTGTTCTACAGTTCTTCTGGTCTTTATTTCATTGAGTTCTGCTCAAATCTTTATTAACTCTCTTCCTCTGCTTGATGTAGGTCTTATTTGCTGTTCTTTCTCCACTTTCTTTAGGTGCAAGGTTAGCTTGTATATTTGAGTTTTTTCCAATTTTTTGAGGGATGCTTGTATTGCAATTTATTTCTCTCTTAGGACTGCTTTTGCTGTATCCCAACGATTTTGAACAGTTGTATCTTCATTCTCATTAGTTTCCATGAATCTTTTTAATTCTTCTCTAATTTCCTGGTTGACCCTTTCTTCTTTTAGCAGGATATTCTTTAACCTCCACATGTTTGAGTTTCTTCCAAATTTCTTCCTGTGATTGAGCTCTAGTTTCAAAGCCTGGTGGTCTGAAAATATGCAGGGCACAATCTCAATCTTTTGGTATCAGTTGAGATCTGATTTGTGACCCAATATGTGGTCAATTCTGGAAAAAGTTCCATGTGCACTTGGGAAGAATGTGTATTCAGTTGTGTTTGGATGGAAAGTTCTGTAAATTTCTGTGAAATCCATCTGGTCCAGTGTATCATTTAAAGCTCTTGTTTCTTTGGAGATGTTGTGCTTATAAAATCTGTCATTTGCAGGAAGTGCCGTGTTGAAGTCTCCCAGTATTAGTGTATTATTATGTAAGTATGTCTTTACTTTGGTTATTAACTGATTGATATACTTGGCAGCTCCCACATTAGAAGCATAAATATTCATGATTGTTAGGTCCTCTTGTTGGATAGATCCTTTAAGTATGAAGTGTCCCTCTTCATCTCTTACTACAGTCTTTGGGATAAACTTTAATTTATCTGATATGGGGACTGCTAACCCAGCTTTCTTTTGAGGACCATATGAATGGTAAATGGTTCTCCAACCTTTCATTTTCAGGCTGGAGGTGTCCTTAGGTCCAAATTGAGTCTCTTGTAATAGATGGGTCATGCTTTTTTATCCAGTCCAAAACCCTGTATCTTTTGATGGGATCATTTAGCCCATTCACATTCAGGGTTACTGTTGAAAGATGAATTTATTGTCATCATAATACCTATTCAGTCCCTATTTTTGTGGATTGTTTCTTTAGGCTTCCTCTTTCTTTTAGAGTCCCCCTTAATATTTCTTGCAGAGCTGGTTTGATGGTCACATATTCTTTCAGTTTCTGCCTACCTTGGAAGCTCTGCATCTCCCCTCCTATTTTGAATGAGAACCTTGCTGGATAAAGTATTCTTGGCTGTGTGTTTTTCTCATTTAGAACTCTGAATATATCCTGCCAGCCCTTTCTGGCCTGCCAGGTCTCTTGGAGAGGTCTGCTGATAATCTAACATTTCTCTCCATATAAGCTAGGGATCTCTTGTCTCTCGCTGCTTTAAGGATCTTATCTTTATCTTTGGAATTTGCAAGTTTCATATTAAATGTCAAGGTGCTGAATGGTTTTTATTGATTTTAGGGGGACCTCTCTATCTTCTGGATCTGAATGTCTGTTTCCCTCCCCAAATTAGGGAAGTTCTCAGGTATGATTTGTTCAATTATGCTTATGCTCTGTCCCTCTTGGCACCCTCTGGAACCCCAATTAAATGTAGATTTTTCCTTCTGAGGCCGTCATCTATTTCCCTTAATATTTCATCATGGTCTTTTAATTGATTTTCTCTTTTTTCCTCAGCTTCCTTCCTTGCCATCAACTTGTATTCTATGTCCCTCATTCATTCTTCTACCTCATTAACCCTCATCGTTAGGACTTCCCGTTTGGATTGCATCTCATTTAATTGATTTTTAATTTAGGCCTGATTAGATCTAAATTCTGCAGTCATGAAGTCTCTTGAATCCTTTATGCTTTTTTTCAGAGCCACCAGTAGATTTATAATTGTGCTTCTGAACTGGCTTTCTGACATCGAATTGTAATCCAAATTCTGTAACTCTGTGGCAGAGAGTACTGCTTCTGATTCTTTTGTGGCGCTTTCTTCTTTCTAGTCATTTTGCTCAGTGCAGAGTGGCTAAAAACAAGTTGTAGTGGAAAAAGGAAGAAAAAAAAAAAAAAGAAAGGGCATCCTCTGTTTCTATATACTGTAAATCCCTGGACTTCCCCTGAGCTTTCCAGCGCTGGTGGGTCAAGAACTTGCTCTTCCCCCGTCCTTCCAGCTGATCTTCTGGGGGAGGGGCCTGCTGTGCTGGTTCTCAGGTGTGTGCACCTGGGGGAGCTGCCCTGCCCCCTGTTAGATGCCAGGCTTAGTGGGAGCTGTTGACCCCGTGAGGCCCCTGTCCCCTGGTGGCCCCGCCCCTCCCAGGCACAGGGTGACACCAGGGGCACAACCCCACTGGCGGCGGCCAGGTCCCCAGCCCTGGCGTCAGCTCCCGCAGTACCGACCGCAGCTCCCCGTCCGCACTGGCCTGGATGCTCCGGGGGCGGGGGGCACTGACCCGCACAGCTCGGGGGCGCCTGGCGGTGGTGGCAGGAGCGTCCCCGCTGTCCTGGGCCCTCCCCGTCCCCCTGTCCCGGGGGGAGCGCAGGATACTGGGCTCCAGGGCCTGCGCTGCTGGGGTCGCTCCCGGGGCCGCGGCTCCCAAAGGCAGCAGGGTGCAGCCCCCTCCACCCGGAGCCTCCGCCTGACCGACCGGCTGCTCCCCGAGGCCCCGCCGGGTGCTCCCACCCTTTACCGCGCTCGGCCCGCGGGGTGTGGGGCGCCCTCCCCCGGGCACACGTCCTCTATCAGTGACCCCGGGAGGCTGGAGGCCCCACAGCCCCTCCTGCGGTTCTGCCCGGGCTCCCTGCTCAGCGCCTTTCCCTCCAGGAAGAATCCGGTGCGGATTCTTGTAAGTGGAGACTTAAATTTCCTTAGTCAATAAAATATCAACAGAGTTATATTCCTAGTGTTCAAAAATCTAAATCATTAGCTCCAAAAGTCTGCAATGAATTTTCTTTTTAATCATTTCCCCAACAAACACTCCTGGATTGAGAAAGAGTGGACTAGGAATAGTTGAAAAAATGATTTTGAGAAAAAGATTTAAAAAAGGAAAAGCAATATCTCACAGAAACAAGAGGATGATGGAAGTACCATCAATCAGAAGAATGTATAGACTGATGCTTAGGGAGTCAAGGAAGACTGAGAGGTAAAAAAAAGGGATGGTGCTCTGGAACAATGTGTGGGAGGACAGATAACAGGGCACATTATAGGGAAAAGAGAATATCTCATAAATTTAGAAAGAATGAAATCGTTACTATCAACTCAGAAGTTATTCTTCTCCACTGTTGTTCCTATGAGAGATTATGTATCTTCCTATGTATTGTTACCCTTCCTAGAAACATCCTCATTCCATCTTTAACTAGCTAACATCCTTCACATTTTACTTTAAATGCATATAGACTAGGTCAGCTCCCCTTACTACAAACAATCCAATGCCATGAATATGTGGCACAAATAACAATTGCAATTAGTACTTAGTTGTGTAATTATAAATGCCAGTCTCTAACTCTTATTTGTGAGAAGATAAAGATTATGCTTATCCTGCTCATCACTGCAACTCTCAAAGTGGTCAATAAATACTTTTTGAATGAATTAATAAATTGAATGACAAAAAATGCATACTGTGATATATTTCAACAATAAATTATTAACATTAAAGAAAACATCTGTCTCCACATATTTACTTACTTATTTCTTTTCACTTCCATGGTGCACTAACTAAATGCTTGGCACTGTTATAAACACATGACATTTACTAATTCAACTATAGGAATCTGGTATAATTATCATCCCCACATTAGAAAAACGAGAAAACCAATGTACAGAAAGGTTAAGTAGCTTGCCCAATGTCCCTGGTGGAGCCAAGATTCACACCCAGGTAACCTGGTTCTATAATTCATTACTAATTAATTATCAAAATAATGTCCAAAAAAAAGCTACTGAGAGTAAGTATCCTATAAAATATTTAAAGGTCTAGGATTTTACATTATAGTTCTGCAATTCTCACATTTGTATAGTGAATTAAGGAAAATCTCAGTAACTAATTCTTGATGCTGAGGTCTTCTTTTTTAGTAACTGAGAAAACCAAATGAGATTTTAAGAACAAACAAATATATTAACGTTTTCATACTACCTATTGCTTTTATATATTACTATCCTGATGCCCAGGATTTGCTGAAGTAGAAGCAAAGAAATCTATGTCAAGACTAAGGTTAGTCGGTAAAGCAGTTATCCTTTTTTCCCCCTTAATAGAACAAAGAAATAAGAATCCTATTTACTCAATCTACCACGTTGCCTACAGAAGATGTACTATGCAAAAACATCAATGCTAAAAGCACGTACAGCACTGTTTTCCTTCAATAAAATCAAACTTATTAAAATGAACATTATGCATACTTTGTTTAGAAAAGAAACATAAAGTATCACCTTCATATGACCTAATCACATAACTACCACATTAAGTTGAAAATCTCAATTATCCTTAATTCATCTGAGTATTAATGGATTCAGTGCCAAAGTTCAGGTTGTATTTCTGAACACTAGAAAACTGGAAAAGTTATCTATATCTGATCTTCAAATCCATAAGATACAACTTTTTCTTACCCTACTGCTAACTAGATAAAACACTGCTACAGGGAGGGGAACTTGTGCTATAATGTAAAGACTACTAATTCAGGAAGTTGATGTAGGTTCACTTGAGGTTTATTGGGTAGAAGACATTTAAATATATGCCTAATAGGGGATCCCTAGGTGGCTCAGCGGTTTGGCGCCTGCCTTTGGCCCAGGGTGCGATCCTGGAGTCCCGGGATTGAGTCCCACATCAGGCTCCTGGCATGGAGCCTGCTTCTCTCCTTCCTCCTGTGTCTCTGCCTCTCTCTCTCTCTCTCTCTCTCTCTCTCTCTCTCTCTCCTTCCTCCTGTGTCTCTGCCTCTCTCTCTCTCTCTCTCTCTCTATCATAAGGAAGTAAATAAATAAATAAATAAATAAATCTTTTAAAATAAATAAATACCTAATAATCTTCAGTCCTTTACTACCCTTTTTCCATCAAAGTATTTCATTTTTCTATACCATATACATAGCACCACCTGTGCTCATCCTGTATCTCACCATGACTTCACATTCCCCCACCAATGACCTAAGTAAATAATAGAGTGAATGCTAGCAAACATAACCTAGCTAACAGCTGATTTCTAAGTGAACTTGAGAATGCCCACAATTACTTCATGGTCTTTGATTAATGCATACACTTTTCAGGAGTACTGCATTGACAAAATCCTTCAAACCTCCTGGATTAGTAAGGGGAAAAGATTAAAATGATGGCAATTTCAGGACACCTGGTGGCTCAGTCAGTTAAGTGTCCAACTCTTGATTTTGTCTCAGGTCATGATCTCAGGGTGGTGAGATCAAGCTCAAGTTGGGTTCCACGCTCAGTGGGGAGTCTGCTTGAGATTCCTTCTCTCACTCTCTCTGCCCAACCCCCTGCACCACCTTAAAAATAAATACATTTTTTTTAAATGATGGTACTTATATATAGGAGAAGCAATAACATGGAAAAATAGCTGGCAATAAACAGATGACATAAGAGTAACGTTAAATACCGTTAAAAAGATTAGCTGGGTTTTATGTTTATTTAAGATGAAAGAAGAAAAGAGTTCATAAATTACAAAAAAAATATGATATATTCTTTCTGTGGAGAAACAGTTGAAAATGTGACTTTCTATACATTCAGGAATTTTATAAATTTTTGACAGTTTGTACAATCAATTCCATCTCTGATAAAAAAAAAGCATAAGGTACCTTTCAGTAGCTGATGTGCTAAACTTGTAAGCAAATCACCTGATTCTTTATGCTAGTATAAAATAATCGATTCATCAGCCCCTGTCCAGTACTGCACATATGTGGCAACATGATGGCAGGACTGTACTACATAATTACTTCCAGATAATTATAAAACCATCCTTTGATATTTTGTGGCTATTCAGCACTAGCAACATTTAACTTTTAAAAAGTATTTTATATACTGCCTTTAGTAAACAAAAAATGTTTCAAATGTTTAAAAAGTCGCAATTCTGACAACATAAACAAACTTGTTGAGCAAGGTAAAAGACACCGTAATGTGGTTCAGGGTCAGCCTCAGAGAAAGACAGTGAATTTGAAAGTGCTCTGAAAGCCACAGCTCCCACCTCTTTCTTGTACATCACCCCTTGTGCACCCACAAGCACAGTGATTCTCAGCTGTGGGGCCATTTGCTTCCCACACCTCGTATCCTGCACACACACACACCCCTCCGACCAAGGCATCTGAAAATGCCTGGAGACTTTTCTGGTTGTCACCACTGGGAGCTAATACTAACATCCAGTGGGTAGAGGTCAGGTAGCAGCTAAAAATGACTATAGTGCTGAGGTCAAGAAATCTTGCACTAGTCTAGATGACCAGAGGACAAGGATCATCTACTACTTGCAGAACTCTGCTCAACCGTATCCCCAGGCACACAGTGGGCACTCAATTATGGGACAAATGATTGCAATGTGTACATGAAAATTCATGTCAGTGTGAATTCTTAAGCCATCATTTGACACTCTTTAAAAAGTTTCTTTTTCTTCCTGCTACTGCCTCAAAGATGCTCTGGAATGACACAGTACACGTATCATATGATTAATGTCCTTAACTGCAGCTCTGCCCTGGAACAGAGAGGTAATGGAGGAAGGCACACTGGCCAAGATTCCAGTTCCACCATATGACATAGGAAAGTTCTTCACTAACAAGAACTTCTGACTACCTGCAACAGATGACCTCTCAGACCTCTGACCAGAAAGGCTACTTCAGTCATTTTTACCTCTAAGAACATTCGCCTCGTGCAACAACTTTCCATACAAGCTACCCAGCATTTATCAATGGCAGTCGGGGCCCTGCAGTGTTTCACACCTCGGGTACAGCTGCTGTCAAGTCTGCAGTAGCCATAATCTTTAGGTCAAACTTTTATTTCACTATAAAAAGGCTTTAAATATGAACATGCCTGGTGATAAATTAGGTTGACAGGCATTTCCTTTTATTATGATTCAAAGGAAGACATATATATCTATCATGTTGTTTGATATAAACAACTTATGAATGTAGTCATAATTCATTTAGCTTAACTAGACTACAATTTCACAGAATTAACATACCATGGCTATAAATTACAAGTCACTTACACTTCTTGGAGTTGTCTTATGAACTCTAATAGGAACTCATAAATTAAACAAGTCTAGAAATGACAGTAGCTGTGCACTTCTTCAGTAAATCTGACCAGTGTAAAAACCCATGAAATGGCTTTTCCAGTTTTTCAGAGTAAATATGTGGCTCTGTTACCTGCTGGTATTGTGCTACAATAACTACAAACAAGAAAAAACCAGAATGCTTAAAATTCATTAGGCAGGTAAAAATTCAGAAATAACAATACAGACCATACTCTCTAGGAACCCATGACAGACATCATCATCTAAAATGCAAAAGAAAAATGACAATGATGCAATGAGACAGACCACCACTCCAAAAAGAGAAGGGGCAACTGACACCCTCTCCTCCATCTGTTACTGCATAAGATGAACATAAGAGGCCCAAGACTGGAAGGTGGGACTCTGCAGGTGTTTTCAAAAACTATAAAGCCAGGAAGAAAGCTTGGGGGCTCTCCAGCTCTCCTCTTCTTACCTGTTTCTTTTAGAGAAAGTATCTGGAATAGAGCTATCTCAGACCAAGTCATTTGGTCTTTGGGTTCCTGGATAGCTCTAAAAAGGGATGAAAAAGGTGTCGGAATGACTATGAATGGTTTATTCCAGATGTTAGGCTTTGAAAAAGAGGCATAAAAGGGATCTTATGATTTCCCCCTAAGATTGTACAATACCTTCTAGAAAACCCTATTCTTTCCTCTCTAGTGATGTTATCATATGAAACCATAAACTTTATAACCGAACTATTCAAGAGAAGAAATGATACCTTACTCAGAGCTATATTATTTTTCTTAGCTACTGTCACAATAATTAGGTAATTTCTACTGAAAATGCTCTTTTAGTAGTTTTTTGAATTGTGTTATTGTTGTCAATTGTTTGACAAAGTGTGGAGTTGACAAGGAAAGGACAGAACTATGAATCAGTTTGGAACCATCTAGTTGGAGAAAATTTTTCTTTGCCCTGCTATGAAAAGAGAATCTTCAAACAATTAAAAAAAAAAAAAGGCATCTTTGCTATTTGCTAAAAGTCCCAAATGTTGTTTACAAAATCAGGAGTAGCTGAATGCAACTAATGCATGCCCATCCACAATCGTTCTTTCCCTTGGATGAGTAATATACTTGGAGATCACACCATATGACAACCCAACGTTTCTGTGCCCCTCACACATGGATTCTGTAGCTTTCTAGTGATGATACTTTTATTATTACAATCATAAAAATATGTACTCCAAGTTTGTGCACTTTACTGTAGAGGAATGTGAGGCTCAGAGGGCTAGGTGGATTGTATAAAGCTGTCCAGTTAGTAAGGAGCATAGCCAGAGTATGGACCAAGCTCTCAGATTCCAAAACTAAGCACATACCACCCATCATCATGCCACCTCAGTTGACATGGCTTCACTGTAATATGGACACCCTGGTTCCATTTTCCACATTTTCTCTAATCGAGGCACAGATTAGATTAGAGAATAGCTTTCATACCACATATCAACTTTGTGAGAATAAATACCCATTCACAGAGGCATACATGACAGAGATCATCTGCAACACAAGACACTTCTGGGAAGGAACCGTGATTCTATGCACAAAATAAAATGGTCCTCTGAGAAACAGGAGTCTCCATGTTTCATATCTAATCATTGCAGTGGGATCATGACCCACAAATATTCTTTGATGATGTGGCTACCACCACTGTTGCTACTGCCATTACTGTAGAGAAAAAAATTTTACCCTAATTTCATCATGATTTTGACAAGCTCTAAATTGGCCAAAATGCAGTCCTTCTTTGCTTGGAAAGAATAAGGTCGCAAAAGAAAGGTTGCAATGAAGAATGGAGAGACAAATCTAAAAATCTCCATGAAAAATTGGCCATAGATTTCAGTCTTGCAACTACTCATTTTGTAAAGAAAATGAATGGTGGATTTAGTTTGAAACATTTATAATAAAATATATTAAAGGATTTGTGATACAAATAAATATCAAAAGTGATGACTGGTGGTATTTTGCAGAGCATTATCTTTCTAAGCAGCTGTGTGCCAGAGAGAATTTGCACATGTGTTTTCAGGGCATTACAAATAAAAGAGGCTATAACAAAGTCATTATTTTCTAACTCTCCATGCTGCAGCCTGAAAAATATCACAAACAAGAGGTCATGCTTCATGCTAATCAGCCCTTCTATGAAGTGAGTTCAGGAAAGCTGGCAGGTCCCTTGCCCATCTTAACCATGTATGAAAGTACAACACGTGTTCACTGTGAAGAGGAGCATGACTCAAAACAGCCTATCCCTTAAAACACCATCTCAAAACTACAGTCATGACTGAGGACGCTGGAAAAGGTTGTGGTACTAGAAACACCACCTCAGAGCACTACCAGCTCCCAATGAGGTCTGTGGACAAAAAAAGGGACACCACTTCATGTGCTCTGCTAAAGGAAAGAAACCTATCTCTGAAACCAACAAGCACACCAGCAGGTTCTCCACCTAAAGCTATGTAGACATTTGAAAATGCTAGGTCCCTGAGCCTAGTCAGATCTCACAGAAACAACTGTCCAGAAATCTTTTTCTGAAAAATAACACATGGTAAATATTCCCAGGTCTGTGAACCATATGATCTTTGTCACAACTACTCAAGTCTCCCATTGTAGTATAAAAGCAGCCATAGATAACACATAAACAAATATGAATAGCTGTATCCCAATACAACTTTGTTTACAAAAAATGGCAGGGGCCATAACTTACCAACCCATAACTTAGAAAAATAGATGAGGTGGCATTTGACTCTTTAACTAGACAGTCAACACAAAATTAAAAGACAGGAGCTTTCAGCACCCCACATCACCATTTTTGAAAGAACTAAAGGAGGCTCTGGAAATAAAGCACAGTCAGAAGTGGTACAGCTCTGGTATATAACCCAAGTTAAAGGCTACAATGTGGAAAGAAGCCAAAAGATTATAACTGTTTTACAAAACAAGAGGAAGCTGGAATTTTTTTTTTAAGTGCTAGATTTTAAGAAACATTGCACCATTAATTAGTGGCTGGTCACACTTTCCTTTCTAGGAAACATACTTGGTAAGACTGTAGCACAAATTCCACACAAATCTGCCAGCAAAAGAATGGGAAAACTGAATGATTAAGTGAATCCAGATCAAAGCCCTCCCTGCTCAGCTCTGGAAAAGGAGCCTTTACACACAGCTCTGTGGAACCTAAGTAATGGTCCATTGCCCTCTATGTAAAAGAAAGGGCAAAACAAGGACAAGGAACAATATGGTGGACAGCTTTGCCTCCATTCAGAGATAAAAAATAAAAATGTTTCAACATACACAACTGTGTGCATTGAGCCTCTCAACTTTCTGTGCTTTATCCTACCTAAATAACTGAATGATTACTCTTGTTTCTTGTTTCATATCACCGACCAAAAAATTATCCTCCTAAAATTTTATGTCCATTCCTCCCAGCCAGAAGAATTTCTACTAAAACATAGGGAGGCATCCAGACATAAGCTATATACTAGAAATCTGGAGATTGCCACTATCCAGTTACCAGCACTGTCCTTTTAAGCCTGCATGCAGCCTGCATGCACTCACCCATTCTGAAGGGGAGGCCCAATGATCTAGCATTGAACTTCCATAAGTATATGATGGTTCACACTAGCAAATTAAGAATTCTCACTCTTTGAAAGAAATTCCCTAATGTCTCCTGAGTAACTGGAAATGAAAGCAAAATAATTAGGACCAGCCTTCAGTTCTCAAGCTGCCATTTTCTGTCCCTGGCCAAGTTAACCCAAAATTAAACAGAACAAGAATTTTCTCCCCAAGTTCTAAAACCCATGAAATAGGGCAGCCCGGGTGGCTCAGTGGTTTAGCACCTCCTTCAGCCCAGGGTGTGATCCTGGAGACCAGGGATCGAGTCCCATGTCAGGCTCCTTGCATGGAGCCTGCTTCTGCCTGTGTCTGTGCCTCTCTCTCTGTCTCTCATGAATAAATACATAAAATCTTTTTAAAATAAAAAAATAAAAAATTATAAAACCCATGAACTAGGAAGAAGGTGTAAAAATTCTGACCACTTAAGAAATTCTGAATGAACTAATAACTACTGGTTTTGATTCTTCTTCTTTTGGACTTAGCTACTCTTTGAAAATCACTTAAAATGGTAAATCATTTAAAGTAGACATTCTTAATCTTGTAGAAATTGCTATTTACGATCTGATAAAAAGCCACAGACCCAAACTCCAGAAAAGTGCACATATAAACTAATGTAACAATTTTTCTCATAACTTTATAGGGCTTACAGTCCTCTCCTTGGACCCCAAGTTAAGTACTCCTGAAAGGAAGAATAAAAGATCATGTCTTGTGCATTGTGCCTATCTAGCTTGGCAAGTGTAGCTACCAGAATAGTTCATTATCACATAGAATCTTTAATTTTATTCAATATATGTGCAAGAATTCTGCAGTTTTAAGAAAGCCCAGAGAAAAGCACAACCCCCCTTTTTTAGGAACAAAAAAAAAGAAAAACTGTAGCCCAAAGGCATTTACAGGACCAAGTATTAAAAAGATTGAAATTAAGCCTCAGGAAAAAGCCATATTGCATGAAGAAGGGTACGTTTGCTATTTAGACACTGAAAGATACATTGATTCATAACCAATAAAAAATAAAGGGATTGAAGATAGGGAGAGAACAATTCCTTTAGGAGGGGTGCTGCCTGGTCAGCTCGATGTGAAAACAGAATGAGGTATATATGCTTGGGTAAGAAGAACGCGTACGGCCTCTGGGAAATACTGCCTGCAGACTTCCCCACAGCCTATGTGTGCTGTATATGGTGCCCACAACAGGAGCAAGGTGAGATGGTGGCATACTAACAAAATTAGTGCATTTTACTATCACCCAGAACTAACTCGATAACAACATTGAAAAACTCTCAGTTCTCTCAAAGCTCACTAATCATATCTGAGGATCATCAAGCAAAGGTCAGGATGAATTGGCAAAATGTTTGTGTAACATCATACACTGAGACTTTTATTAGAAACAAAGTGTTGCTCTCTTAAATACATACTGTTTTCAAAGTGTATCAAAATCAATTTTATATTTCTTATTCTAATAAAAAAAAAAGCTTGATAGTTTAGGTAGCTTAGGACTATCTCCAGAGTAATTTGAAAAACAAATGGATTGATTAGATTATTGCTTTTGAAGGACTGAGTGCATCTCTTGAAAATGAATGCAGACAGCCAAGTTAATTCAAACCATAGGTCAAAGCAGAATAATCGTGTTTAAATCTCTCAATTTTATCTTCAAAAACTGAAGGCAGAGAGTCTTTACTCCATTATGGTTCAAAATGGCTGAGTAAGCTAAAGTTATTAAATAAACAGACTATTATATGCCATCAGTTCAATCAAGTGAGAACACTCTGGCTGTCAACTCTTAGTGAAAAGAAGATATTTGATGTTTTTCATAATAAATATCCATTCATAAAATGTGCTGAAATAAACAAAAAAGATCTATTACCAATTCCAGTTATTTCACAGAGAAAAGTTGGCAAAAAATTTCTAACATCTAAAATACAAAAGTATCAATTAATCATGAAAATGGCTCTAATAATGTACTACATTTTGTTACATATTATCATATTCATCCTGATGCCTTAAACCATTTATAAAGACACCATATAAAAATGCCAGTACTAGTCATCTCAGGAAGCAAAAAATTTTTTTAAAATGTGTTCAGTCCCCACCCCAAATGCAAAATTAAACATGCTCACTGGAGTAATATTGAAAGTAACAAAGGATACCATGAGGAAAATAATAACCACCTAGGAAGTACAACATTTAATGTACTTTGCTTATACTCACTTAAGTGTGCTTCTGTCATGGGAACAGTACTTCACATGATTCCTGTCTTAAGACATACTGAACAGGGTCCCATGGCACTAAATATTCACCTAACAACACTGCTGAATGGTTCCATAGTATTCTAGGTAACTGCACCATAATTTATGTCACTAATCCCCTACTGCTAGACACTGTCAGCTGTCAGGTGGTTTTGTTTTGCTGTTTTAATTACAAATAAAATCTTGCATTTATCTGTACCTATTTCTTCCTATTTCCTTACCTCAAATTCTTAGAAGTAAAATACCAGATCATAGAGAATGTACGTTTTTTTAAGTTTTTCAAACATTTTCTCAAATTTCCTTTCATAAGATCAGACCAATCACCAGCAATATGTGTCTTAAGCCAATTTTCATCTTTATAGTTATATTTCTTAAAATATAAACTAAATAATAGCATAAAATCGTATTACCTTACTGCTAATACTAAAAGGATAAAGACAAGGAAACATATATGCTTAAAATGACAAAATGTCAATTTTCATAAACTGTGTAATAACACAAAAACCATTTAAATAATATTGCTAGTTCCTGCTTTTATAACTTTACTCCCAATTTATACACAAAGTACACGCAAAGTACTAAATTTAAGGAGCACCAGGGTGGCTCAGTCGGTTAACTGGTTAAGTGGCTGCCTTTGGCTCGGGTCAAGATCTCAGGTTTCTGGGACTGAGCTCTACATTGCTCCCTGCTTAGCAGAGAGCCAGCTTGTCCCTTTCCCTCTGCCCCTCCCCCACTCATGCAACCGAGAAAGCGCGCGGGCTCGCGCTCTCTCTCTCAAAATAAATAAAATCTTTTTTTAAAGTGCTAAATTTAAGTAAATCACACTAATGTTTTTATTTGTAAATGAATTTGAGCATCTCTACACTACACACTTATTTAATCTTAAATGTATAAAATATGCGAATGATAGTCAAATTCTTAATGTAGTGTTTTAGAATAACAACGTTATTTCTAAATTGTATGCCTATGTGTCACTGCCCCATCATAATGACATATAGCACTCAACTAAAATGGGTCAATTCTGGTTATAAAAGATACTCAACAGCCTCCACCATAAATACGCATTGTTGACCCCACTCAGTTCCCAAGACATTCCTCAAGTTCTTAGAAAGCTGACTGAGGGGCAGCCCTGAGTGGCTCAGAAGTTTAGCACCACCTTTGGCCCAGGGCATGATCCTGGAGACCCTGGATGAGTCCATGTTGCGCTCCCTGCATGGTGCCTGCTTCTCCCTCTGCCTGTGTCTCTGCCTCTCTGTGTATCTCTCGTAAATAAATAAACAAAATCTTTAAAAAAAGAAAGCTGACTTCCAGCGACAAATGAAACATAAATTCTACTGTTTACATTATCAAATAATCTACTATAAGAAATTACTACCACTGCTGCATCTCTTCCAAGGAGTTAGCTGAAGCTAATGAATGCCAACAAATAATTGCTACAGAACTCAGGCAGTTTTGCAAAGTTACTCATATTAAAAAGAAATAAATTTCTGTGTAAGTCATAAAACAGTTAACTTTCTTTAATGCAGCCAATTGGTAACTCTTAAGATTACAAATTCAAAAGGCTGATACTGCAATTAATATCAGGTAACCTTACTTCCTTTCAGAGGTAACCATAAAAATGGATATTTATTTTATAAAGCTGAATTCAAGCTCAATTGAATAAGACATGCTATAGCACCTCTCCTAGAATAAAAAGGAAATCAAATTATAATTGGAAGCATAAGAATGAGTAAATTTATAATGAATAAGTAACAAGTATGGGATGGAGAGACCAATAAAAACAATGAAAACCCCCACACAAATGCAAATTATTATAAAAGTGTACAGCAGTGACTGTCAGTCCTGACACATATAATTTCCTAAAAAGTTTGTAAAAAATACCAATTAATAGTCCACCCACCCAGAGATTCAGACTTTCTTATCCTGGGATGAGGTCCCAATACTGATTAAAAATTCTCCAAGTGATTCTAACAAACCTCCATATTAGAAGATGATAAATAGATTAGAGATAAACTGGTTAAAAATTATCTTAAAACACAATTTCAAGTAAACAATATGAAACAAAAAGACATGGAAAAAAATTAAGTTTGCAGGACACCTTTATGGTACAGTCAGTTAAATGCCTGACCCTTGGTTTTGACTAAGGTCATGATCTCAGGGTTGTGAGACACTGCCAGTGCTAGACTCCCAAGAGTCTGCTTAAGGCTCTCTCTCCCTCTGCCTCTCCCCTGTTGTATGCATGCTCTCTCTTCCTCCCCCTCTCTCAAATAAGTAGATAAATCTTTTAAAAAAAATTATTTGCTCTCTGCCTCACACGATACAATGAAATCAAGTCTAGAAAAGAAATTATAAAATTAATAAATGATAATCTAAATGACTGTGGCTATAATAGTCTAAGTAAGGAAAGCCTTTTTGAGCAAAACATCAAATGTTGAACATATGGGTTAAAAATGAAAACAGGCAGATATGACCTTCCCTAATTAAATACAAAACTCATATAACAGCAAGAAAGCACTAACAAGAAAATAGAATGTAAAGGACAAACAGGAGGAATTTTCTTAAAACATAAAATTATGAATAAAGATGAAAATGTTCAATCTCTTATAGAACTGAAGAAATGCAAATGGAAGCAATTTCCATTTTTTCTCAATAAAATTAGAAAAAAAAAATAGTGTTCATACCCAAAGCTATTTAAGGGTACAGAGCAACAGACATAAAGAAATATAGCTGCAGAAATTATAAATTGACATTCTTGAGAGAAAACTTGCCCAACACAGTGAATATAAACATCTTCCAGAGATTGTCCTGGGAAAAACCTAGAAATGCATTCCCATGGTTTTATGTTTGTTAATTTACAATAGTAAAAGATTTTCATTTGCTTCTGTTAAAGGCAATGCGCCCTCCTCCATTTAAGTTTCCTCCTCCTCACTTTACATTATATCAGTTGGCAGTAGAGTAGTTGCTGGAAAACTGGGATCTGGTCAAGAGGAGCCAAGTTGAGATGCATTTAATTTGAGATGAGAGGTAAAATTTTAAATAAAAGTAGTGAAAAACCTTTAGGATTACCTGGTAATACATTTAATGAGAAAGAATGAAAAATATAAGTTTTCTGATTGAACATGAAATACTGTCATCAACAACAACAAAAAAGTAAAACTAGGGGTGCCTGGATGGCTCAGTGAGTTAAGCATCTGCCTCCGGCTCAGGTCGTGATCCCAGGGTCCTAGGATCAAGTCCTGGCAGGGAGCCTGCTTCTCCTCCTCCTTCTGCCTCTGCTCCCCCTGCTTGTGCTCTCTATCTCTGTCAAATAAAAATAATAATCTTTTTTTTTAAAGTATAACACATAATGTAACTCTTCAGTGACACATTGGTTAATGAGTGTCACCAATTCAAAAAATATATATTCAATATGTATTTATTCATGTATACATGCACGTTCACAAAGACCTGGAAAAACCTGGAAATATTACAGCTTGCATATGAAAGAAAAATGAAAGAGGTTTATCCCAAATCTGGGCATCAATCCTAAAAATCTGCCTATCATTATATTATGAATAACATGTTGTGACAAAAGAAATGTGTGGTTTTTTTCTTTTAAAGATTTATTTTATTTATTTTAGAGAGAAAGAGAGCACATGGTGGGGAGGGAGAGAGGGAGAGAGAAGGAGAGAGAGAGAGAGAGAGAGAAAATCTCTCTGGTGCAGGGATCAGCCTCACCCTGAGATCATGCCCTGAGCCAGAACCAAGAGTAGAATGCTTAACCAACTGAGCCACTAGGCTCATTCTTTAAAGATAGATTATTAAAACTGCTGTACCAACAGTATTAATTACAACTACCTCATGATTTTCCAAGCATTAGTAATGACTTGCACTGCTGGTAACAGGAGCAACACAGTAAGATCATGCTCATCCAATGGCAAATAAGTAGACATAATTCATTTGTACTAAGAAATTCATTAAAAAATCATTCATTTGCCACAAATTCTCATTTGAATGATGTAAATTTTGCCATTTAATACTAATAGAAAAGATATGTCTATCAAAAATATCTTAAAATCTGTTGGTTCCACTTGTGATGCTTCTGACTTAAATGACATTAAGTACATTTAGATACTCTATTCCCTTACATAGACCAGGAAAATCTCCTTTTCAATGTATTTAATATCCCTGAAAGCAAATATAAGAACACATTTTGCCTGATTCAAGACCATAACATGTGAAAACTTTTTTTTGCTTTTTCTTTTTTGCGATCTTCAAGAAATATTAGTATATATCTTAGATTAAAACTCACTCTATTTAATAGAAGATTAAGCCATATGGAAAATCTGAAAAGATAATTAAACATATATCTATCATTTCCAAGGAGCATTCAAAACCATCTAATTTCAGATTAATAAATTTAATAGGCACATCACTAATCGTAGCAAGTAAATCTTACTTAAAAGGTAATGACTTTGTTAAAATTAAGTTAGCTAATTTAATCTGACACCATTTTCCTCTTAATCCTGAGTTCAAAAAACACTTAGGCAAATGAGTATCAATACAAAACACACCAATGGTACTTTTAGATGCTTTGCAATCTCAAAATCACTTTGAGTTTATGCTGCCCAAAATAATATTTATACATACATTTTCACAGCTAGAGTGTCAGGTAAAAATGATTTGTTTAATTATTTGGAGACCACTCTTCCACTGAACTCCCTCAAATCACCTAAACAATCCCAAATCCGACAGTAAGCCTCTACTAAGTATACATAATTCCCCATGTTGTGCAAGAGGCAAAAGATTCTACTTTATTTGACTATGAGCTTGTTCCTGATGGTTTGGTTTAGAGGGCATCTACAGAAAATATATCCAAGTTAATTTTCTTATCCAAAAGTAACCCACATGTTTTAGAGGAAAAAGAACAGAATTTTCACAATGACAATGAGTACCAAAATACTTTGTTAACTCCTAGGGTGCCTAGGTGGCTCAGTCAGTTAAGTGTCTGCTCAGGTCACAATCTCAAGGTCCTGACATCAACCCTCTCATCAGGATTTCTGCTCAGTGAGGAGTCTGTTCTTCCCTCTCCCTATGCCCCCTACCTGTGCTTGTGTGCGCACTCTCTCTCTCAAATACAATCTTAAAAAAAAAAAAAAAAGATTAAAAATCTCCTGAAATTCTATCACATAGGTAATCACTGCATAGTATTTTAGAATATTCTTTTTCCCCCCTATGCTTCTATGTTCCTCATCTTGAACTTGATTTCACTATATAGAATAACAGGGTAAAATTGTCACAAGAAAGTAGATTGTCACCAGAGGTAGACTTTCACTTACAAAAGTAATCAATTAATAATAAAATCCACAGATCTAAAACAAAGGAAAAAGTAGTCATGAGTTCACAAATTCTAAAAAAGAAATATAACTGAGGGAAAAGCACAATGAGCCACAGTTTATGCTAAGACTAATGGCAGAGTGAAATTCAATGAAGTTCAGGACACATGAAATGTAAATGGATACCGTCTTATGTAAAAGAAGTAGCCATAAGATTCTGTACCTAACCAAGATTACAAAAGTTTTATTTTTTAATATTTTATTTATTTATTCATGAGAGAGAGAGAGAGAGAGAGAGAGAGCAGAGACACAGGCAGAGGGGGAAGCAGGCTCCCTGCAGGGAGCCCGACGTGGGACTCGATCCCGGGACTCCAGGATCACGCCCTGGGCGGAAGGCAGGGGCCAAACTACTGAGCCACCCAGGGATCCCCGATTCCAAAAGTTTTAGTGGCTACTAGCGGTGGGGATAATTACAGAAGGAAAAAAAAGGCTCTAGGTCTAAAAAATGAGAAAAATTAATACAGCAAACAAACATAATAAAGGGAAAAGGAAACCAAATGTAGATATATTTTTGCTAAATTACAAGAAAGCAGCTTCATCTTTAAGAATTAGTTTACTATTTCTCTGCAACTTTTAGGTAATTAATATTTCCCTGAAACACAATATGGCCAAACCTGTCCTAAAGGAGATGAAAGCATATACATTCAGAATAACTACTCTGCAAATTAATATCCACAATCCCTTTAAAGGGATGCTGTCACCCGGATTCGAGGCTGTAAAGGAACAGGGGTCACACAGGTTCAGAGCAGCATTGTGCCACACTGCCAAGCTCACTCCATTGCAGATAAGAAGAACATAGGAAGGAGATCCGTGTGCAAGTCAGGAAGGCAAATCCATCAGCAGCATCAAAGCAAAAAGAACAAACTTCTATGTATACACACTAATATTCAACTTCATTATAATGAGTTCTCCTTCCAGAAATTCTAAGGAAAGATAATTAGAATTTTCATCATTTCTTAATTTCCTTGGAACTTGGAAAGCTTTATTATGCACACAGATATCTTATGCACACAGGTGTTCAGTAGAGGCTTATTTGCTTATTTATTTATTTATATTTTAATTTCAGTAGAATTAACATACAGTGTGTTATAGTTTCAGGTGTACAATACAGTGATTCAACAATTCAAACACTCAGTGCTCATCATGATAAGTATATTCTTAAGCCCCCTACTCACCTCCCCTTTGGTAGCCATCACTTTATTCTCTATATTTAAGAGTCTGTTTCTTGGTTTGTCTTATTTTATCCATTTATGTCTTAAATTCCATATATGAATGAAATCCTGTTATTTGTCTTCCTTTGACTGACTTATTTCA
The DNA here is from genome assembly GCF_048418805.1 of Vulpes vulpes. Classification (NCBI taxonomy): domain Eukaryota; kingdom Metazoa; phylum Chordata; class Mammalia; order Carnivora; family Canidae; genus Vulpes; species Vulpes vulpes. Next base: position 46,719,090 of record NC_132791.1, read on the forward strand.
CTTAGCATTATACTCTGTAGATCCATCCATGTTGTCGCAAATGGAAAGATTTCATTATTTTTGATGGCTAAATAATATTTCCTTGTATATATATGTATATACATATGTATACACCACTACTTCTTTATCCATTCATCAATTGATGGACACCTGCACTGCTTCCATAATTTGGCTATTGAAAATAATGTTGCTCTAAACACAGGGACACATATATCTTTCCGAATTAGTGTTTTCATATTCTTTGGGTAAATACCCACTAGTGGAATTACTGGATCATATGATACTCTTATTTTTAATTTTCTGTGGAACCTCCATACTGTTTTCCTGTAATGGCTGCACCAGTTTGCATTCCCACCAACAGTGAATGAGGGTTCCTTTTTCTCCACAACCTTGCCAACATTTGTTGTTTCTTGTATAGGCTTTTTTAGTTTAATCCCAACTGCTTACTATCACATGTCCAAAACACAGAAAATCAATTTTCAAAGAATGAGATTTCATTAACAGTCCAAAACACCTGTATTTAACTATCTAGTTGATAGAAGGAGCACCAAAGTTGGAAGGGAGCAAATTCAAATAGCCACAGAACCAGGCAGGTAACGTAAATAAATGCAGCAGGCCAGGGCATCCACCAAATACCTGGGCAGACACTAGAAGCAGTAGGGCCCGAAATACCTCTGTGTCTGACTGGAGAAGAGCAAGCTGAGAAGTGGGGGACTGGAGAAGGCTTGCATGGTCTGAAGAAGACAGCCTCTGCTTGGCTCCTGGCAAATACTGCCCAGGAGTATCAGAGCAGTATTTTCCAATCATCCCAGTTTTCCAGTGAACCTGTAACTCCAGTTTTATGTGAAACCTCCTGATAATTTAAACATTGACAATATATGCGATTCAAACATTTCTAAAACACTGTGAACCTCTCTTGTGCATATACATACTTCATCATGGCCTATAACTGTTAGGTACTGATTGCCGGGCTCCTGGTGAATCTGCTGTGATTTCAGGTTGAGAATGATCATGGCAAGGAGTAGTCAGCCATCTCTGGCTCTGCTGCCACAAGGATGAATATGAGGGTAACGGTGATACATCTGATAATGTTATTCCATTTCTCTCTCTTTTGCTTCTCTTAGCTACAAGCATATTCTGCTTTCCTGATAACACCCAAGGGAAAAAAAAATTAGATTATTGTCCCATGAAACATGTAGTTTTTTTTTAAGTTCCTGTGTTCTATTGCTCCATGAATATGTCCCATTAACATCATAACGAATTTGTTTTACATAGTTTAAGCTATTGTACTTTTACTTCTAAAAATAAATGCTTTTGAAAATAGTATTTTAAATATAAAATTAAGTCACAGGAAGCAGAGAAAACTATTCTTGAAGACAGCAAGGACAACCTTACAAAAAGAAGCAGAGGCAAAATTAACTATCACAAAACAAAACAATTTTGCATAGCAGATACTGCAAATAGAATATAGAAAATGTATCTAGTATCTTATGCTGGACCCATGCTACACCAAAACAGCAAAATTTTACACATCCTAATCTTGAAATAAAAAGATAAAGTATTCTTCCTTTAGGGATCTGTCCACAGAACAAGAAATTATACCCAACCTATATTTTAGGATAAAATTCACAGAAATAAAGTAACTTCATTCTTCATCAGTCTCATCTAAAATAGGAACGCATTTTCTTAGCTGTCTATGACACCATTCATCAGAGAAAGAAGAATAAAATCTACATTCACATCTTCATTATATTAGTTCCTTTCAAGTCCTACAAATTACTGATCACTGTCCAGTAGAGAAGGGAAAAGTACTTTCATCCTTACTACATCAAATTAATTAATTAATTATACTATAATTTAACTCAACATAAAAAAAACTTTATCATGGAATTAAAATTTTAAATCATGTACTGAACAGCAATATCACAAGGCAATAAACTAATTTCTGTGAGGAAATAATATGGGTCATCTGAGGAGAGAAACCCACTATTAATGAACATGTACAGGATTGGTTTCAGAGCTGAAGACCATTTGGAAACTAAGCCCAGATGTGCTTATGGAGAGAGAGTAAGAAACTCCACAGGTGAAGATCAAGAAAATGGGGTGGGGAAAGACATTGAGAATATATGACTCAGTTTGGAAAGAAATCTCCGTTCTCTCCTCTCAGGCATGAGGGTATCTATCAGTCTGAACAGGATAAATATTTTGAAGTTTCAAATCAAGTAAGATATGAAGTACTATATAAAGCTCACCTAATGATGAGAGCCAAAGAGAAACCAAAAAGATAATAAAATAATTTCTGGGGAAGAAAAGTGGTACAGTTATATATTTAGTGATGTATGGATATTTATATGCCTAGAAAAATGAATATTTCATTTAACCAAGATGCTGGTAAAATATATAACAGAAATGAAAACTCAAGTATTTAAATGTTGGCTATGCTTTTTCCCCATTATTTCAATGTAATTATGAAATTTTAAAGGTGTAATGACTTAAATAATATTTCTGCCTTGCAGATGATTTTAAGTCTCTCACATTCAGGGATCCCTGGGTGGCGCAGCGGTTTCGTGCCTGCCTTTGGCCCAGGACGCGGTCCTGGAGACCCGGGATCGAGTCCCACGTCGGGCTCCCGGTGCATGGAGCCTGCTTCTCCCTCTGCCTGTGTCTCTGCCTCTCTCTCTCTCTCTGACTATCATAAACAAATAAAAAAAAATTTTTTTAAAAAGTCTCTCACATTCAAATATTTATTGCATTAGTATTAATTCTCCAGCATTTGGGTCCTATTTTTGTGGGGGTGGAACTGAAAATTGTCATGATTCCCACAAAAACATTTAAAAGTTATACTCATCTTGTTCTCCATAGTGACAATGATGGGTAGTAATTGCTCACATTTTGAAGCTCAAATGATACTCAGATTGAGAACTGTTATCTCTAGGTTTAGAGCACATGTGACAGGAACAAGAAATGTGATCTCTCATCAGAGGATAAAACCTAAATCTCCTCCTCAGAGTTTGTGCGTGTGTGTGTGTGTGTGTGTGTGTGAGAAAGAGAGAGAAAGAGAGAGAGAGAACAGGAAGTGATGGGAGTCACTTGTTGACTGTCACATACTAATATTCAAATCTATCTTTAAAAATATGATTAACTTTTAAAACATCAAGGAACATTCATCTGCTAGAAACACACTGATGCCTATGCATCACCTTTAAAATATCTATTCTGTTTCTGGGAAACTATACTCAATGTAATGAGGTATAAATAAATTTAACATCAACACCCTCTAAAGAATGTTTATAATAAAACTGTAACAACACTAAATTTTACATAAGAATGAAAGAAGCTAATGACAAAACTGAAAAATATAATACAATTTCACTTTGAGTAACAGGTTTATGTAGTATTCTAATTAAATGAAACATGAGTAAGTTAACTCCAATGAAATAGCTACCATTTTATTGTTGGTATATCTGGAAAATAAAAGTGTATATAAGAAAAACAATTTTAACTATCCTTCTTCTTTACTCAGACTCTCCTTCTTCCAAAAATTTATAAAAACACAAGTTTTGTGGGGCACCTGCGTGGCTCAGTTAAGCACCTAACTCTTGATTTCAACTCAGGTCGTTATCTGTAGATCATGGGATCAAGCTCTTCATCAGCTTCAGGTTCAGCGGAGACTCTGCCTGAGATTCTCTCCCTCTGCCCTTCCTGCCACTCTTGCATGTGTTCTCTGTCTCTCCATTAAATAATTAAAAAAAAAAAGCACAAGTTCTGTAAAGTAAAACCATCCCAAATATATGATAGAAGATTAAAAAATAAACTTCTAAGCCACACACAGCTCTTCAAAAGGCTCTGCAGTGCTGTGATGACTTGGAGTTTTCTGGCTTCCCAAGGGGAAGCTATAAAAATCAGGCAGACTTAAGACAGAGCCAGCTTTGGCTTAGCCAACTAAAAAATCAGTGGAGTTTTGGATGACTGTTCTCATTTAAAGTACTTTCCCAAAACAGCTTTGTACGGTTGGTTTCAATTTTCCCCTTCTTTGACATTGTTAAGCTATCTTTTCAGCCTTTAGATAGAAAGAGCAAAGAAAATATTAACTTCCTTTACAAAAGAACAAAAGACTTACTGTTTCATTTTGTTCTCCTGAAAAACTTTTAGACCTGAGTTTTACTCTCTTCGAAAAAGCATAGCCTTTCTTTTCTAGCTGCAGTATTCTTTGGATTATAAGTAACTCTTAAAATGGGCGTTATGGCATGGAAATAAAATAAATACATTTATTTTCAACTGCTCAGGGGATTGCACCCCTAACCCCCATGTTGTTCAAAGGTCAACTGCGTATTAAATTATATATACATAGGCAGCCTGGGTGGCTCAGTGGTTTAGCCCAGGGCCTGATCCTGGAGACCCAGGATCCTGGAGTCCCACGTCAGGCTCCCGCATGGAGCCTGCTTCTCCCTCTGCCTGTGTCTCTGCCTCTCTCTCTTTCTCTCTCTCTGTCTCTCATGAATAAATAAATAAAATCTTTAAAAAAAAGAATTAAAAATAAATAAATTATATATACCTACACATACATACACATCATTCAAGCAAACATGGAAACCTCTGGCTAGAGGTTTGGCAGAAGAGATCTGGAGAACACCCTATGTATGTAACTAGGATAAATTACTCTGTTTTGTTTAATGTAGATGAGATATGTTGGCAATTCGTAAAAATGTTGAAAGAAACTAAAATGATAACATGCTGGCTCTGCTACAAGAGAGAACAATACCCAATGACATTGAGGACTACAGGAAAATTGTTTTCAGTCACAAGAATAAGCCTACTATGTTACAAATAAGATGAAATATTTGGCATTATCCCCAAAGCAAAACCTGAATGTGCTAAGTAACCCTGCAAGATAAATACCTCCTCAGGAGTATACTGCTATGTACAATATAAAGGAGAATTTCTTAGGCACTGTTCAACTATTTACCTTTCTACCAACCAAGGACCATGTATTTTTAAAAGCTGATTTGCATTTTTTGTTTTCAGACTTTCAAACTTTAACTCTGAAACTCAACTAAAAAAATGAAAAAGCACACACACAATAAGGGGAAATATGAAAAACTATGTGCAGATTGCCAGTTCCAACTTCCTTAGGTCCCATCCTTTTGGCTGTTTTTAGAGAGTCTCTCCTCCTCACCTCCCATGAAAATCTCAGGGTCTTGTACTCCTCCCTTCATGACAGCACCTAAATTTAAACTGCCTTGTTGAGATTCAAAATTTAAAAAAAAAAAATCAGACACACAAAAAAAAATTGATCTTCAATTACTAATGTAGAATTTCTAAGTCAAACAAATACATTTTAATATTTAGTACACTTAGAAACACAAAATCAGGGTTACAGTCTTCCACTTAAATTCTACTTTTTCTGATCAATGTTAAACTCATTACGTTTACAAGTGTGATCTACAAAAATTATCTCCCTAAAAGGTATTTTGAACCAGAAGGCTAGCAAGAGCCTTTTGGGAGTTTGGGGTTTTGGTTTTTTTTTAAAGATTTTATTTATTTATTCATGAGAGACAGAGAGAGAGGCAGAGACACAGAAAGAGAGAGGAGAAGCAGGCTCCATGCAGAGAGCCTGATGTGGAACTCAATCCCAAGACCCCAGGATCATGCCCTGAGCCAAAGGCAGATGCTCAACCGCTAAGCCACCCAGGCGTCCCAAGAGACTTTTGATAAAAAGAAATTACAGATGTTACTGCCTTTGCCGGAATAACTCTAGCTGCTGCTGATGAGGAGGAGGAGGAGGAGAAGGAGGAGGATTCTTTTCAAAAACCTGCAATGTTTCTTCTTAAAACCCAGAAACCTTTTGTTTCTTTTTTTAACTCTGAAAGCTAGGTAGTTAAGAGACCATTAAGTCTTGTAAATACAATAAACATCAACAAACTTTTCATTCTACTCTTTCCTACTATGATAATAAATTAGCTACAGTATTCTGCTTTTTTGATTTCTCTGATTAAAGGAGCTATGATCTCCATAGAGTCTACATAGCAAAATGGACAAATGATTTTAAGTAACTGTGGAGATCTGGGTCTAGAATCTGTACCTGACATCAGATCAATAATAACAAGCATTTAATTAAAATTTCCTCATTGCTATATGCTGCACACTGTGCTAAAACTCTTACATAGGTACCTCCCACAATAACCCTGTGAAACAGGTATTATTACCTCAGATAAGGAAACTAAAGCACAAAACAGGTAAGTACCTGAATAAGGCCACACAATGAGCAGGTGGCAGAAATAGGAGTTACTCCAAAGCCTTTGCTCATAATCACTAACACTCTGTGCCTTCCAAAATACTGTTCCCCCACAGAGACTTTCTACAAACTGGCTTCCAGCGAATAGACCCTCTCATTCTCCAAATAGTCAAGACAAGAGTCATTCTCAACCATCAGAGAAGGCTTGAGTGTTCAACCTAAACCAGTCAACTACAGCACCAGCAGCAATGCAAGAAAACGCAACAGAATGGGCCAAGTAATTTCAGCTGGGAAACCTTCAGTTTATCCTAAGATGCTATTATCTCAACATCATCTCAAAAGAGATGATGACATCATTGAAATAAAAAGTGAAAATACTAAATATCCGGTGGTAATGTCTTTTTCTCACACCCTGTTATCTATGGATAAATGTATCTATGCACTGTTTAGCAAATCAAAATCAAATGAAGCATTACTGCTTATACATACACATGTATACACATACCCACAAGTCTCCAATTTTTACAACATATACAGTCTTAAAAATAGATACAAAGTTACATAACTAAGGGGAATCTTTCTAACTTAAGTAAAAGCACCAGTTTAGTGAGTGATGGACTTTTAAAAGAAAACACACAAACACATATCTGGATAGCTTGAAATCACAAAGTATCTTTTTCTAATGTTGCTTGTTTATGGGTTTATTTCCTTTCTCTCTAGGATTTGAATAAACATCATGTTTTGGAGCTACCTTCTGGCTCTAAGTAATTCTAGTTTTCATTTCAAAGCCAAAAAAATTAAATTTATTTTTTAATCCAAATAAAATATGTGAAATCTTAAACGTAAGTATACTTGTCTGCCAATGTAATTCAATAGGTTTTATTAAACAAGAAGCTGAGATTTTGAAAATCATTATTATTTATCCACTTTTCATAATATCATCAAAAATTCAAGCTTTATATCTGGAATATACATTCCTTATTGGCAGGAATCAAGACTTTTCTTTCCTGTCCAGCAAGTAATTACCTATAAGAACTTATGCTGAGAAGTAACACAAACTACAGAGAGATACATTAATGCAATATATTTAATGGCCCTTTTATAATCTCTTTTGTTTTATACCACAGTTGTTTAAAAAAAATAAATGAAGTCCTGGATGATTTTTGGAATAAAAAACTGTAATTAAAAGAAATTCAAGTAGGAAAACAAGCACACTTCAAATATTTAAAATATTATTTTTAAAAATCTTGAATGTTAACAATTAGCCTCAACTTGGTCATAAAATCTTAAATTCTAGAAAAGGATCAGGTCATAATCAATTATAGTTCTCTATAGTTCTCTATAAAAATTTCAAATATACCAGTATTGAAATTTTAATTTTAGAAAAAACTTATCCAACTCTGGTTTTAACAATGAACTTTACAATAGGGAAGATCTGAAAAAATTATAATTCACAGTACCATTCACTCTAAAAACAAACATGCAAAAATCCTTGCCATCACTTCTATCTTTACCTTACTGCTAAGCTTTTGAGTTCATGACCAAAATGTTTCTTTCTTTTGAGATTTATACACTGCCTCACATGTCCATTAAAACTATACATAAGTAAATATTAAGCGAATTACCATCAAAGTCAATTGCACTGGCAGGGAATTTATTTCCCCTTTTAAAGTTTATTATTAATGTAGCATTCTTTGTAAAATTTGTTCATGAAACTTTAGCCTAAAAGTTATTTACAGAACCAAGTTCCCAGAGGAAGAACACTGTTCATCAGAATCACTTTTTTCCATAAGGAAAGTCAACCCTGAATGTGGTCCAAGCCATTCCTTTCTTAAATCTGTTTAATGTCAACCATTGATAGCTATGCTCCTCCTCCAGCAGCACAAGTAGCATGCTTCAAATAGGTAATGCTGATATTTATCTTTCCCTTAGGCACCATCAGCAGAATTAAGGAAACCAAGGGATTTAGAACCTGTTGACATAATTATCTGTCAGAATCTACTAAGGACTTTCTAAATTTAACATCCTAATGCCTACTGTTTCCATAGGAAAATTCCAAAATGTGCTTTAGAAGAGCTGATTCAATTTATGCTGCTATGCCTTTCATTTACTTTTTTTTAAGATTTTATTTATTTATTCATAGAGACACAGGGAGGGGGGGCAGAGGCACAGGCAGAGGGAAAAGCAGGCTCCATGCAGGGAGCCCGACGTGGGATTCGATCCAGAGTCCCCAGGATCAAACCCCAGGCTGCAGGCAGCACTAAACCACTGCGCCACTGGGGCTGCCTTTAAATATAGTATTAGTATATGAGATACACATATCTTATGGAATTAAAATACTTTGATATTTTATTACTGAAAATGTATGTAAATGAACTCACTACATATATTGTACAATTTAAAAAAAAAGAATAAGATAAACTGTCTTTTTCTTAAATTAGCTCTTTAGCTAAGACAGAAACTTAAGACAAGTCTGGATGAAGAGTGGTTATGAAGTGTGGTGGTAGAGTTAATACCATCACTGCACAGTTGACATTTGGGGGCCAGATAATACTTTGATGGAGGGCACTGTCCTAGGCATCAAATGATGCTTTGCAGCACCCATGGCCTCTTTTCACTAGATGCCAGTAGCACTTCCCCACTCGAGACATTAAAAAATGTCCCTAGACATTGTTAAATGTCCTCTACAGACAAAATCATTCCAAGATTTAGAACAAATGACTTAGTGGAAATGGCTACAAACAAGCTGCAGTTTGGATCTGTTCCTTTGGGTGTGCATCAACCAGGGGGAGACATTTCACCTCCTTGCCTCAGTTGCCTCTAACCTCAAACAAGTGATACAAGGATTAAATAAGAAGACTGAAGATGATTACAGCAACTGACAGGACTGTCTCCATTGTATACTTTGTAGCATCTCTCTCTACTTTAGACTCCCTGTGCCATTTTTAAAAAGCATTTATCATAATTCTAGTTAGTAAACATATAGTGTGATATTAGTTTCAGGTGTGGAATATACTGATTCAACTTCCATACATCACCTGGTGCTCATCAAAAGTGCACTCCGGGGCAGCCCAGGTGGCTCAGCGGTTTAGCGTCACCTTCAGCCCAGGGTGTGATCCTGGAGACCCGGGATCGAGTCCCACATCGGGCTCCCTGCATGGAACCTGCTTCTCCCTCTGCCTGTGTCTCTGCCTGTGTGTGTGTGTGTGTGTGTGTGTGTGTGTGTGTGATGAATAAATAATTTTTTTAAAAAAAAGTGCACTCCTTAATCACCATCAGCTGTTTCACCAATCCCTCCAACAACCTCCCCTCTGGTAATCATTGCTTTGTTCTCTAGTTAAGAGTCTGTTTCTTGGTTTGTCCCTTTTTTTTTTTTTTTCATTTTGTTCATTTGTTTTGTTTCTTAAATTCCACATATGAGTGAAGTCATACAGTATTTGTCTTTCTCTAGCATAATTCACTGAGCATAATACACTCTAACTCCACCCATATTGTTAAAAATGGCAAGATTTCATTCTTTTCAATGGTGGAGTAATATTCTAATGTGTCTGTGTGTGTGTCTGTGTATATATCACCTCTTCTTTATCTATTTATCAATGGACACCTGGGCTGCTTCATAATTTGGCTATTGAAAATAAGCCTGCAATAAACACATGGGTGCATGTATCACTTTGAATTCCTGTTTTTGTATTCTTTTGGTAAATACCAAGTGGTGCAATTGCTAGATCACAGAGTAGCTCTATTTTTAACTTTTTGAGGAACCCACATGCTCTTTTCCACAGTGGATGCACCAGTTTGCATTTGCAACAGCAGTGTAAGAGGGTTCCCCTTCTCTGCATCCTTGCCAACTTCTATTTCCTGTCTGGTTAATTTTAGCCATTCTAGGGTGTGAGGTGGTATTTCATTGTAGTTTTGATTTGCATTTTCCTGATAGTAAGTGATAAGCATCTTTTCATGTGTCTATATGTACTCTTTGGAGAAATGTCTGTTCATAGTCTTCTGCCAATTTTTAATTGTGTGTGTGTTTTAATTGTGTGTGTGTTTAATTGGGTGGTGAATTTTAGAAGTTCTTCATATATTTTGGATATTAACTCTATGTTGGATAGGTCACTTGAAAATATCTTCCACTCTGCAGGATGCCCTTTAGTTTTTTGTTGATTGTTTCCATACTATGCAAAAACTTTTATTTTGATGTAGTCCCAATAATTTATTTGTACTTTTGTTTCCCTTGCCTCCGGAGACATAATCTAGAAAAAAGTGGCTCCGGCTGATGTCAAAGAGTTACTGCCTGTGTTCTTCTAGGATTTTTATGGGTTCAATTCTCACATGTAGGGGTCTAATCCATTTTTAATTTATTTGTGTGTATGATGCAAGAAAGTGGTCCAGTTTCTTTCTTTTGGATGTTGCTGTCCAGTTTTCCCAACACCACTTGCTGAAGAGACTTCTTCCCATTTGATATTCTTTCCTGCTTTGTCAAACATTGATTGACTATATAATTGTGTGTTTATGAGCTTTCTATTCTTTTCTACTAATCTCTGTATCTTTTTTTTTTAAGATTTATTTATTTATTCATTCAGAGAGAGTGAGAGAGGCAGAGACACAGGCAGAGGGAGAAGCAGGCCCCACGCGGGAAGCCCGATGCGGGACTCATCCCGGGTCTCCAGGATCACACCCCAGGCCACAGGCGGCACTAAACCGCTGTGCCACCGGGGCTGCCCCTAATATCTGTATCTATTTTTGTGCCAGTATCATATGGTTTTGATCACTACAGCTTTGTACTATAACTTGAAATCCAGAACTGTGATGCCTCCAGCTTTGCTTTTCTTTTTCAAAATTGCTTTAGCTATTTGGGGTCTTATGTGGTTCCATACACATTATAGGATTGTTTGTTCTAGCTCCATGTAAAATGCTGTTGGTATTTTGGTAGGGATTGCATTAAACATGTAGATTGCTTTGGGTAGTATAGACATCTTAACAATACTTCTTCTTCCGATCCACAAGCATGGAATACCATTCCATTTCTTTGTGTTATCTTCAATTTCTTTCATCAGTATTTATTATAGTTTTCAGAGTACAGGTCTATCACCTCTTTGGTTAGGTTTATTCTTAGATATCTTATTATTTTTAGTGCAATTGTAAAGGAGACTATTAATTTCTCTTTCCAATACTTCATTATTACTGTATTGATGTGTAACAGATTTTGTTACCAATTGTGTCCTACGGCTTTACTAAATTCATCCATCAGTTCTAGTACTTTTTAGTGGAGTCTATAGTGTTCTGCCAATAATGAAAGTTTGACTTTTTCCTTGCCAATTTGGATGCCATTTATTCTCTTTGTTGTCTGATTGCTATGGTTAGGACTTTCAGTACTATGTTGAATAAAAGTGGTGAGACTGGATATCCCTGTCTTGTTCCTGACCTTAGGGAAAAGGCTCTCCATTTCTTCCCATTGAGAATGATATTAGCTGTGGATTTTTTACAGATGACCTTTACTATGTTGAGATATGTTCTCTCTAAAACTACTTTGTTGACAGTTTTATCATGAATGGATGTTATATTTTGTTGAATATTTTTTGTGTATCTATAGAAATTATCATATAATTCCTATCTTTTCTTTCATTGATGTGATGATGTATCATGTTGATTATTTGTGAATACTGAACTACCCTTGCAACCCAGGAATACATCCCACTTGATTGTGATGAATGGTTTTTAAATGTATTATTAGATACAGTTTACTGCTATTTTGTTGAGGATTTTCCATCTATGTTCATCAGAGATATTGGCCTGTAGTTCTTTTTTTTCTGGTGTCTTCATATAGTTTGGGTATCAAGGTAATGCTGGCCTCATAGAATGAATTTGGAATTTTTCCTCCCTCTTCTATTTTTTGGATTAGTTTGAATAGAATAGGCATTAACTTTTTTTTTTTTTAAGATTTTATTTATTTATTCATGATAGTCACACAGAGAGAGAGAGAGAGAGGCAGAGACAGGCAGAGGGAGAACCAGGCTCCATGCACCGGGAGCCCGATGTGGGATTCGATCCCGGGTCTCCAGGATCGCGCCCCGGGCCAAAGGCAGGCGCCAAACCGCTGCGCCACCCAGGGATCCCGGCATTAACTTTTTAAATGTTTGGTAGAATTCACCTGGGAAGCTATCTGACCCTGACTTTTGTTTGTTGCGAGTTTTTATTACTGATTTAATTTGTTTGCTGGTTATTGGTCTGTCCAAATCTTCTATTTTTTCCTGTTTGTTTTGGTGGTTTATATGTTTCTAGGAATTTACCCATTTCTTCTAGGTTGTCAAATCTGTTGGCTTATAGTTTTCCATAATATTCCCTTATAATTATTTGTATTTTCTGTGGTGTTGGTTGTGTTTTCTCCTCTTTCATTTATAATTTTCTTTATTTGGATCCTTTCTCTTTTTGTCTTGATAAGTCTGGCTGAAGGTTATTCAGTTTTACTGTTTTTCAATGAAACAGTTCCTGGTTTCATTGATCTGTTCTACTGTATTTTTGGTTTCTATACCATTTATTTCCACCCTAATCATTATTATTCCCCTTCCTTCTCTTGGTTTTAGGTATTGTTTGTTGTTCTTTTTCTAAGTCTTTCAGGTGTGAGGTTAGGTTGTTTGAGATTTTTCTTGCTTCTTGATGTTCTATATTGCTATAAATTTCCCTCTTAGAACTGCTTTTGCTGCATCCCAGAGGTTTGGGACCATTGTGTTTTCACTTTCATGTTTCTATGTACTTTTCAATTTCTTTTATTTCCTGGTTGATCCATTCACAGTATAGTAGCAGGTTATTTACCCTCTATGTATTTGTGATCTCTCTAGATTTTTTCCTGTGATTGACTTCTAGGTTCATAGCATTGTGGTCAGAAAAGATGCATAGTAAGTAGGACTTCAACTACTTTTTGAGGCTGGTTTTGTGCCCTAATATATGATCTATTCTGGATAATGTTTCATGTGCATTTGAAATGAATATGTATTCTGTGCTAAGATGGAATTTTCTGAAAATATGTTAAGTCCATTTAGTCCAATGTGTCATTCAAAACCATTGTTTCCTTGTTGATTTTGTTTAGATGATTTGTCCACTGATGTAAGTTGGATGTTAAACTCCCTTAATATTATTGTATCATTAATCAATTCTGTTGTTATTAACTATTTTACGTATTTGGGTGCTCCTAAGTTGGGTGCGTAAATATTTATAATTGTTTTATCTTCTTGTTGGATAATCCCTTTTATTATGACATAGTGTCCTTCTTTGTCTCTTGTTATGTTTTAAAGTCTAATTTGTACAATATAAATATTGCTAGCCCCAGGTTTCTTTTGACGTCATTTGCATGATAGATGTTTCTCCATTCTCTCATTTTCTTTTTAAGATTTATTTATTTGAGAGAGAGAGAGAGAGAATGCATGAGCATGGCAGGAGAGCAGAGGGAGAATCAATCCTAAGCAGGCTCCATGATGAATGTGGAGCCCAACAGGGCTTAAGATCACAACCTGAGTCAAAACGAAAATGCACTTAACCAACTGTGCCACCCCTCTGCCCCTTCACTTTCAATCCGCAGATTAGGTCTAAAATGAGTCTCTTGTAGAAGGCCATATAGATGTATCTTGTTTTTGTTTTAGTCTATTCTGTCACCTTGTCTTTTGATTGGAGCCTTTCCTCCATTTATAGTCAAAGTAATTATTGATTTATTTTTATTGTCATTTTATTTTTTTTTGTGTGGTTGTTTCTGACAATATTCTCTGATCCTTTCTTTCAGTTTGATGATTTTCTTTAGTGATTATATATATATATATATATATATATATATATATATATATATATATATGGATTTCTTTCTATTTATTCTTTGCATGTTAGTGGCTTTTGATATGGTTACTATTAGGTTTATATAATAATTTCTTCTGCATATAGCGGTCTATATTAAGTTGATGATCATTTAGTTTGAACCCATTCTTTACTCCTCTCCTCCCCATGTGTCAAGGATATGTTGTCCCTTTTATTTCTGAGTTCCTTGACAGGTGTTTTACAGAAATACTCATTTTTACTGCTTTTCTGCTTCCTACCTTCATACTGTCACTTTTGGTCTCTCCTTTCTACTCAGAGTCTCCTTTAATATTTCTTGCACAGCTAGTTTAGAGGTCATGAACTCCTTTAAATTTTTGAGAATTCTTTATCTCTCCTTCTATTCTGAATGACAGCCTTAATGGATAGAGTATTTGTGGCTGCAGATTTTTCCCATTCAGCACTTTGAATATGCCACTCTCTCCTGGCTGGGGAAGTTTCTACTGAAAAATCCCGATAGCCTTATGGCATTTCCTTTGTATGTTACTATCTTCTTTTGTCTTGCTGCTTTAAAAAAAAATTTTTTTTTGTAACTATATACAACACAATTTAGTTACAATATATCTTGGTGTGGATCTACTTTTGTTGATTTTGTTGGGGGTTTGCTGTGCCTCCTAGATCTGGATATCTGTTTCCTTTCCCAGATAAGGAAAGTTTTCAGCTATTATTTCTTGAAATAAAATTTCTTCCCCTTTTCTCTCCTTCTTCCAGGCTTCCTACAATTCAAATGTTTGTTTGATGGAATCACTGAGCTGCCTAAGTCTATTCTCATTTTGCATAACTCTTTTTTCTCTTTTTTTCAACTTGATTACTCTCCATCACTCTGTCTTCTAAATCATTAATTTGTTCCTCTGCTTCTTACAGCTTGCTATTCATTTTATCTCACTTTTTGCACTCTATATCTCTAATTGGTTCTTTTTTACCTCTGTGTTAAGGGTCTCACTGATGTCTTCCACTTTGTTCTCAAATCCAGTGTGTATCCTTGTGATCATGGCTTTAAATACTCCATCAAGCGTGTTACTTATATGTTTCATTTAGATCTCTGGCTATGGCCTTGTCCTGTTCATTTGGGACAAATTCCTCTGTCTTCTCTTTTTGTCTATGTCTCTGTGCCTGTTTCTCTGTGTTTAGAAAGTCAGCTACATCTCCTGTTCTTGATGGCAATGGCCTTATGAAGATGTCCTATTGTACCCTGCTGTGGAGTGTCCCCTGTTCCACAGTGCCTGGCACTTCCAGTAGTGTCTCCAATGTATGCTACATGCGCTCTGCTGTTTTGTCCTGGTCATTTTATCCTTTAGGACTCTTTGCTTGTTGTGGGCAGTATTTGGTCCCTGGCCTGAATGTAGCATGTTTTAATCAGGTGTGCTCTAGTCTGCTTGTGAAATGAGACCTATTGCCACCACCACTGAAACTGAGGGTCCATAAAGTTCTCAGGTCATGAGACAGGGTTTTGGTGGGGGTTTGGGCTGTTCTTCTCAGAGAGAGGATCGCTGCACTGGGACTGAGGCAAGCTGGCTGGGAAGGGCAGTTCCACCAAAGTGGGAGGGTAAGGGGGGTAAGGGAGGCTTGGAGTAAGCAAGTTAGGTAGCAAGTGCTTACGCTGAGTGATGGGGAAGGAAAACGGCACTTGCTTGTTCCTCTGCTCCTGGAGAGATCTGTGAAAACTGCCTTTCTGGGACATGCTCTAATATGAGCAAATAACCTCCCCACTGTGTGACCCATGAGCTCTTCAGATCACTATTTCCACACTATATGTCCATGAGTTGTTCGCTTGCCTTTTTTCCAAGAGCATTCCCAATGCCCTCCATGTTCTTCCCAAGGCAAGCCCAGTGACCTTTAGAATTCTAGGCTTTTAGGACCACTAGTTGGTAGAACTCAAAAAATTTGGTCCTTCTCACTTTCCAATCCAATTACTATGGGGATTTATTTTCCCTGTGCACTCCCCTGTGAACTAGTCTGTCTCTAACCCTTCTCTGTGACTGTGGGTCCCTCCCCTCCCCTTCCCAGTGGCCACAATCCATCTCTCTCCCAAATTGCATCTCCACACTTCTTATCTTCTTAATGTGGAGTCTCCTCTACCTTTTAACTGTGGAGGCTTTTTTCTGCCAGTCTTCAAGTCAATTTCTGGGGCATTTAGGATGATTTGATAGGTAGCTAGTTGTATTTGTGGGATGAGATGAGCAGTCCTCCTACTCTGCTGCCATCAACCCCACCTCTCCCCAAATGTACACTTTTTCAACAAACTTTCTCCTGAGGGCCCTAAACTGAGAGATTAAAAAAAAAAAATGAGGGATAGGGCATTCCTAGGTTTATGGATTACTCAGTGATTCTTCCTGAAGCCCAGTATTGTAGGCCATAAGAATATGATCCCAAATCTTATTTTCCAGTCTATGCATCAGAGAACCAGGAGGGTCCACTTGCTCACTGGCACATCCCATACTTTCCCCTCTCCATACTCTGGCTATAGCTTTTGTCTGATGGACAACTTGACCCCACCACTTGAGTACCTACATATCTGTTAGAATCCAACATATTTCATGAAGTATTTTCCTAGTGGCATCCAACCCATCCCTCTTACCCAATCCCCAAACACCATGGCAGAATCTCTCTCATAGTACTTGTACTCTTCTTCAGGGCATGAGTGATTTAATAATGATGGCTATACATATGGGAACTTGTTTCCTTGCTAACCCCTCAGGTACCTTTTCTGTCCTCATGCATCTCTGTCTACCCAGCAGTATTGAGCCAGGGCCCTGGTCACATTATCCCTTAAGATTTCTTTGTAATTGGCAGCACCTTCAGAGAATTAATTGGCCATTTTCTTAAAGACTGATATAACTCTTATATATAGCTCCACAGTAAACATTTTTCCCAGATAAGACTTCCATTAAGATATGAGCAGTGCTTATTGACACCCCAAGAAGGCTAATATTCAAGAACAGTATTCACTAATATGGAGGAAATTAAGCATGAATGTTTACTTGAGGGCTATTTATTGAGTGCATAAAAGTATCTTTATTAACCAATTTTATTTCTTAATAAAGCACTACAACTGTGACCTTTTTTTTTTAACTTTAAATCCTAAACTCTATTTGTTGTGT
The DNA here is from genome assembly GCF_048418805.1 of Vulpes vulpes. NCBI lineage: Eukaryota > Metazoa > Chordata > Mammalia > Carnivora > Canidae > Vulpes > Vulpes vulpes. The sequence goes on from NC_132791.1 coordinate 46,736,280, forward strand.
ATCACTAACTGTTAACCAACATATTTCTCATGAAAATTATTTTGTCCACTTTAAGCAACTATAAACCTCACCATCATGAGGTAATGGTAGTTTCACACTGGAGGTGGCAAGAAGAAGGGTGGAGGTGTACTATATGGAAAAAGAAGGTAAGTATCCAGCAATGCCTGCTGCACTCATTACAGAGGATCAAGGCCCAAAGCGTGTGTAAGGGGGAATGGTGGGGGTGGAGGGGACAACAAAAGAAGAGACAAAGTAATCTAAACACCTGCAGAGTCAGGAAACTGTAATTGCCAGTGTTATCCTGAAAGATTCTGGCATAAGACAGTAGTCACAGGCAAAGGACAAAACTGCAGAGGCGTATCTCAATACATATTCAGAGAACTGCAGGCATCAGAATACTCTAAGATGCTTGCTACGAAATGCAGATATAGAGAGTGGAAGCCAACTTCTACATTTTTTATAGGTACTCCAGGTTTCTTCTGTACATGAAAGTGAAAGAACTACTGGATTAGGTTTATCATCTTTTTACAGGAAAGGAATACTAACTGCCTAAGACATATAAGTAATTATACTGTGTAGATCCCTTTAAAATATATTTTTAATAAATGCCATTAAACCAAATAGCCGATTTATGATTTATCTTCCAGGCATTCTCTGTATTAGGTGCTCAATAAAAAAAAAAAAATGAAAGGATATTGTGCAGACAATTCTGTAAACACTGAAAGAATGAGGCAGAAGTTATTTTGAGGATGTGAAAATTCAACACACATATCCCCAAAAACCTACCTCTGGCTGCCTTGGAGTACTTCCCCTTAGTAGCTGTATCTGGCCTGTAGGAGATCCCAAGAACTGCTGACTCTGAATAATTTTACTTCTGTGAGGAGTTTTGGGAGACACAGATACTTTAGCAAAGCACCAAGGAAAATGTCTTTCTCCTCTGACAAACTGAAACCAATTAAGTCAAAAGCATCACATTGATCCAATTATACCAGGAAGAGTTAAAATGAGACTAATATGCCAAAAACCCTCAGGACTCATTAAGAGTGAGTAACATTCTTCAGGGGCCAGTAAAATTAATGACATTTCAGAAATGGGACTCATATGAGCCATAAAAGAAAGAAGTGGCAGAGGGTTGTGAAATCAAGTCTATTTTAATCCTTAAAAACTAAAGAAAACATCTGAAAGAAAATCTCTACAACTTACAATAGTAAAGATGGACTTCTTATATATTTTTTGGCATCCACAAAATACCCTTCCTTCTTACATACCTTAAATTTGGGTTGCAAATCTGAGATATCAGCTGGTTAATTTCGAAACAGGTAACTCCTGGGCTTCAGTTTCTTTCCCCATAAAATGGAGCCGCTACGAAGAATCAACTAAATAGAAGGGATAAATTTCTGGACCAATGACTGGGGCAGAGTAGCCAAAGTAGCCACTTAACTAAAGGAACAGCCTCTATATCTCAATTTCCATCTTATTCTATAGCTTATGTACACTATCTCCTTACTGAACTGTTGTAGGGGGTGGGAGGAGGAGTCAAACAGGATAATATGTACACTTTTTTGTGAAAAGTAAAGCAGTACACTCAAATGTTAGCTGTTATTAACTTGGAAATGGAAGAATAAACACAATTAAAAGAGATCTGACACTCAGGATATGTAAGTAAATAGTAAAAGGGCATTTAGTTTCTTTAAATGAGTTCAAGTCTCTTTCATCCCTTCAATATTTATTGAACAAAAGGCAAGGGCCATGCATTTGTCTTCAATGACCTACAAGGGATATTAGACATAAGCAAATACAAGAGAGAAAAGTCTAAGCACTGTAATTAAGGTAAAGATAACTAGGGATTTCACAGTAGAGAGAGATTACTTCAAGCTTAGGGTAAGCAGATAAATCTTCACAAAAATGAAGCAATTGAAATGGCCTTGAAGTATATAGAATTTGGATAAAGAACATATTTTAGGTAACAGCACAAGGCAAAGTAGAGATAAAGCAGCACAGGTGTGGGGTATAAGGTAACTCACTTCTGCTAAAGCACAGGGTATAGGTAGCGCTGGGCCAACAATCTGGAAAATGGGCTAGAAACAAGCTCTGGAGGGCCCTGAATACGTGTCTCAGGAAACAGAGACTTAAAGAATGCTGGCAGTTAAGCTTCCTTGCTCAAAATCCTTTCACAAAGGAATTTCAGAGTTTCATATTCTCAGAATAATCTGACAGATTTTAAGTAGGCCAAGGGTAATCATCAAACTCCAAAGTGGTTAAAGGTGAATTTTTGGAAAGAAATGGGTAGGCAACAATGCAACAATCAAAGTAACTAATCACGGGGGACGTGAAAGAGGCACCAACAACACAGCAAAAGACCCAAGCGTTTGCCTGCCACAAAGAGATAATATCCTTAATGAAAAACAGAACATGGGGGATGCCTGGGTGGCTCAGTGGTTGAGCATCTGCCTTTGGCTCAGGGTGTGACCCTGGAGTTCTGGGATTGAGTCCCACATCAGGCTCCCTGCATAGAGCCTGCTTCTTCCTCTGCCTGTGTCTCTGCCTCTCTCTATATATCTCTCATGAATAAATAAAAAATGAATGAATGAATGAATGAATGAATGAAAAGAAAGAAAGAGAAAGAAAAGAGAAAAGAAAAGAAAAAAAGAAAAGAGAAAGGAAAGGAAAGGAAAGGAAAGGAAAGGAAAGGAAAGGAAAGAAAAGAAAAGAAAAGAAAAGAAAAGAAAAGAAAAGAAAAGAAAAGAAAAGAAAAGAAAAGAAAAGAAAAAACAGAACATGGGTAAGTGAGGTACGAATGGTATTCCAAGATCCTGAAGTAATGCTCAGGATGATCACAGAAGTACTGACTACAATCTTTGGGAAACTATAGGGAACTAGGACACTCAAATCCACATTATGAAAGGAGTGATGAAAAGTTTAGCCAATCAGCCAGCCTGGACTATCTCTGCTTTTTCTGGGCACAGGAGATATAGCACAAACAAGACAAACAAAAGTGTCTGCTCACGAGGGGCTTACCTTCTAGTATAGGTAAGACAACTAAATCGATAAAGACCTTAAAGACAAAGAATAGGGCCAAGGGCAGAATTCTGTGACCTTCTAATATTTAGAGGCCTGATAAAGGAGGCTGAGAAATAGCCAGAGAATTGGAAGAAAACCAGGTAAGTATGGTGTTATGAGGAGAAAAGAAGATCATGTTTCAAGGATGGAGGGATTAGATAAAATGAGGATGTGGAACTGACAGCTCAGGCCCAGAGAAGACCTTAATGGAAACTGTGCTGACAGCCTGGTGTGAGTGTGCTAAAGATGCAGTTATGAGGTGAGGATATAGAGACAGTAAGTATTGCAACTCTTTCCAAGAATGTGAGGGTATGGGTGCCAAGATGAGGTAGTTTTTCAAGATGGGAAGAGCGGTCCTGTGCTATTGAAAAGTCAAGTAAAATGAGAACAAAGACTAATATTGGGTTTGGGTAAGGTACAGGCCAATAACTCCAGCAGTTTCAATGGAGTAGTCAGACAAAATAACAATCAGAATGTCTTGAGAGGGACAGCCTGGGTGGCTCAGTGGTTTAGTGCCGCCTTCAGCCCAGGACCTGTCCTGAAGACCCAGGATCAAGTCCCATGTTGGGCTCTCTGCCTGGGGCCTGCTTCCCCCTCTGCCTGTGTCTTTGCTCCTCTCTCTCTGTGTCTCTCATGAATAAATAAATAATCTTTAAAAGAAAAAAAAATGCCTAGTGAGGGCCAGGAAGCCCCCAGAGAGGATGGATGGCCACCTCAAAAGCAAGCTTCTTGCTTTGGGGGTAAAGGTGATAGATCTCATATTCTAATTAATGTCAGCTGTCATCAGACAGAAGAAAATGTGTTCTTCTATCACCATCACCTTAGAGTCTGGGTAAAAATGATGAGGGGTGTTCTTAAGTATAAAGCCTAAAGAGTTTATTTTCTTCTAGTGGTAATGGTAAAAAATTCTGCCCTGACTTTACCAAAAAACTAGTCACCCAATATAGTTCCCATCAATTATATAAATAATAATTAAGAAAAATGAACACCCATATATTTATTTGCATGTACCAATAATACTGGCATGTTATGAATACAAAATTGAGCAACAATTAAGAGGCAACAATACAACTGAAAATGACCAGATCATCTAAAAAGGGTTTACAATGCTAAATTACAAATTCTAAATCCCTATAATATAGTCTCTCAGGTAAGTCGCAACATTAGGAGCACCTTCTAATAATTTGCGAACTACTGAACATACCCCAATTGTTTTACAGTTCTAAACATCCATTTCTTTAATCTGCGTCTGTGACAAAGAATGTTTGGAGGCATTTGATTTGTTTTTCCCAGCATGTGTTCTAGCACCAGATCTATTCACCCCTACAGTGCAGAATGAGACATAAAGGAGGGTTTAAGTTAATACTGGAAAGATCCTGTGGCTTCTCCCTGAGGGGTAAATAATCAGCTTCCTATTGTAAATGTTGTTATGAGCCACTCATGAAATAACTTTGGTTATGCAAAAATTGACCATGGCTACAAAATCTTACCAAAGCAAAAACTCAAAGCAAACATTCAAAGAATAAGATTCCACCTTTCATCTAGTATTTCCCTCTCCTTCATTTTTATTTTGATATCTCTGTTGATTTTCTCTCTACATCTCCTTCTCTAATACCATCTCATACTTGTTCAGTTTTATAAACCCCTTATATTTGTTCATTTAATTCCATACCAACACATTTTACAGACATTCACATATAAGCAATGGGAAAATTGAAGCTGAAAGACATGATTGGAACTGTCTATCAAATTCTGACAAGGCCAGTTTTATTTTGTCTCTACCACCACAGACACCTCTCCCAGCTGAAGCCTACAGCTTTGAGAAATATTTTCTTGTAAAACCCAATGTCTAATACCCACCTGCACTGGGTAATTTGCTCACAAGGATGAGAAACCTGGTTTATCAACAAATCACCATCAAGGAAAAGGACTTTATTTTTACTGTCATCAGCTGGTCACAAGGTCATTTGTAAAAGCAAAATGAAGACATGCTACCCATACAGTTGTCTCTAACCACAAGATTTTATCATTCACAATGGCTGGTCTTAAAAACTGCTCACAGTTATCCAGAGAAGGGAAATTCAGGGTCCATTAAGGATCCATCTGCAAAGTTCCACTTCAGTGACTGGTAATCCCAATACCCCAGGCTGACTGCAGCTCAACTTAAAAACAGCACCTTTCCACATCCTAACACCCTTTTATCAAATATAAACTTTAAGTTTATCAATAAGTAGTACTATATCATTTCAACTACCACAAAATCAAAAACAAAAACAAAACCTGACTTTAAACTTGAACAGCAACTAAAGAAATCTCAAATCTCAAATGAGATCTGATTCTCAGTAAAAAACAAATAATTTGCATGATAATTGGGGAGAATAAGAAGATAAGCAATTGGGAGATAAGGAACTACAATGACCCACTGTAAAAATTTATTTTAAAACATGTTTTATAATAGCAATTTTCCCAACAGTGAAGGAACCCATGATAAATCACCATTTCACTATACTAGGTCAAGAGAGTTCTAGAATAGGAGCTTATCCTAGGTAAAAGAAAACAAGTAAGCCTAATTATTAAAGTTTGTATCTCTTTTATTTGATCCACATATTTTTCTATGGTAACCACATCCTACAGTACTATTCATATCACAATTTTATTCCATCAGAAGCCCTTCTATGGCTATCATATGAGAAGTGCCACCAACAGCGACAGCCCTGCAGTGTTGACATATGATCATAATAAGTCCCAGAGAAGCACAACTTGGGCATCCAGGGAAGAATTTAAAGAAGAAACAATGAATGGTCTGTCATCAAGAACTTATACTTCACAAGCTTCAAAATGGAATACTGAACCCTCAAGAAAAGGTTTAGAAAGTTAAATAGTAAAAAGAATACAGGTTTCCTTGCTTGCTCATTGTCATATCCCTGGTTCATTTCAGAACTTCAAAAGTAGGATGCCTAAGACTCACTAACACAAAACATCAACTTTCCCACTTGGGTACCAAAATATGTTTTTAAAGAGAAATAACTAAGACCAGACACATTAGTATGAGCTGAAGGCCTTACCCTGATTAACAAAATTCTCTACCACCCATAACCTTTAATTAAAAAAATAGATACAGTATACAACCTATCTTGTGTCTGTTAATGGCAAAGCAGAATCAGAGACCAAAAGAAAGAATAGTTCTTAGGAAAAATATTTTTAGTTTTTATGTTTAATAAAAACCCCCCTCACAAAATCCACAAGAGTTTTCTGGGTCAACACAGTATGAGTTGGCCCCAGCAGAAAACAGGTAAAATGTTAAACATTGGAATAATTTGAGAAGGACTGAATTAAGGGACAGAACAGGTGTAGGCAGGGCATAGAAAAACAGAAGAGACAGAGTAGGACCTGGGGCTAGATAACAGCAGAATTTTCACTAAAGCTAGGTCTCAAATGCCTTGAGAAGGGAACAATTACCAGAATCCAAAGGAGACTACCTGGAGGGATGGTCTGAAGCAACTGCTCTCACAGGGTCCTCATTCTCATTCCATTCTCATCCCAGCCCTACCCTCACGCCTGCTCCTTGGTACAGAAGCATGGGGCTTACCATTCAAGAAGCAGAGAAGTAGTAGAGGAGTCAGAGAGGTAAGGACTACTTGTGTCTGGAGACACAGTATATTGGCTAAAGAGTGATCATGTAGCATTTGTGTACCTGGTAACATCTTTAAATATGAATATAAGTGAAATGGAAGTCACGGAAAAGGGATTTTAAGCAGAGAAGTGTACAACCTGAACAAAGGTTTTTAAAGGCATCCCTCTGGCCTCTAAATTAAGAATTGACAGGAGCAGGGAGACTTTGAGAATCACTGGGATAATACAGGCCAATGATAATAGTGTTGGACCAGAGTAGTAATGATTAGAGTGGTCAGAAGTGGTCACTTTTAGATAGATTTGGAAGGTAGAGAATTATGGAGATAATGGATATGTACCAAAGAGAAAGAAATACTATTCAATAAAGACTCCAGAGTTTTGGGTCTGAGCAACAGAGGAACAGAGTTGTGATTAAATAAGATATAGAAACCAGTAAGAGCAGTTACTGGATTTGTTTAAGTCTGTGAAGCCTATTAGACACTCAAATAGAGTAATCAGCTTGGATTACTTGGCAGGAGTTTGTGGGTTCATAGGAAAAGCCCAGGCTACTGGTATAAATTTAGTAGTGAGCAGAAATCAGCATATGGATGATATTTAAAATTGCAAGACTGAATTCAATCATAAGGGAGCAAGTAAAGACAGAAGAGAGAAACCTAAGGACTAAACCCTAGAGTTCTTTAATGTTATGATGTTTGAGAGAGAGAGGAAATCAACAAAAGACACTGAGAAGAAAAAACTGAGTAATGTGAAGGAAAATCAGAAATGTACAGTGTCCTCAGAAACCAGGGGAAAAAAATACTTCAAGGAGAACAAAACATAATTGTATCAAATGCTGCTAATAGGTTAGGTGATGTGCGAATTAAAGAATAACACAATTTAGGGCAGCCTGGGTGGCTCAGCGGTTTAGCTCCTGCCTTTGGCCCAGGGCCTGATCCTGGAGGTCCGGGATCGAGTCCTGCATCAGGCTCCCTGCATGGAGCCTGCTTCTCAATCTGCTTGTGTCTGCCTCTTCCTCTCTCTCTCTTTCTCAATGTGTCTCTTGTGAATAAATAAAATTTAAAAAACAAAAGGGAAGCAAAGAATAGGGGTAATAAGTATAATGAGAAAAGGGATTACAAGAGTCTTACAGATAGGAGAAATAACAGTTACTAGGATAATAAGAATGATTTTTGGGAGGAATGAGCTGAAGAGACAAGGGGTGGATGTCACAGGATGAGATGCCTGAAACTGGGAATACAAGACAGGGAATATAGTAAGACTACAAGAATGACTAACCAAGGTAGGATGGCGACAAGATCACTGGAAGAGAGGAAGTCAAGGCAGGAGCTTTCCAGCAATGACTTCACACCTTTCTGAACAGCTTTCCCATAGTCCTCCACTTCACTCCTAATCTCTCACATCTCCAAGTCACTTCAACCAATGAAAATAACTCGTATTACCGTGAATGATTTAACCATCTTGCATTAAACAAATAAAAACTTGATGCCCTAACTAATCTCTCCAATGGATGATATATGAATACTCCAATTATATCATATCCCAAAAATCAGAGAAAAAATAAATGGAACTGGGATGTTACCACTGTAATCCACAATCATTTGGCCACCCACCAAGCATAGGAAAACACACGGCTTTAAAGTCCTTTGGCCAGGGATCCCTGGGTGGCGCAGCGGTTTGGGGCCTGCCTTTGGCCCAGGGCGCGATCCTGGAGACCCGGGATCGAATCCCACGTCAGGCTCCCGGTGCATGGAGCCTGCTTCTCCCTCTGCCTGTATCTCTGCCTCTCTCTCTCTCTGTGTGACTATCATAAATAAATAAAAAATTAAAAAAAAAAAAATAAAGTCCTTTGGCCAAAACCGAAAATATTCAAAGGTGATCAAAGTTTGTTAAAAATGCAGATTTTAGTTATTTTAATTAAAGAATAGTCAGCAAACAATATTACATTAGTTTTAGATATACAATACAGTGATTTGACAACTCTATATACTACAATATGCTAGCCACAAATGTAACTGCCATCTGTTACCATACAATGCCATGACAATACCATTGACTATATTCCCTATGTTGTTCCTTTCATCCCTGTGACTTACTCATTTCATAACTGAAAGCCTGTATCTCCCATCCATTTTGTCCATCCCTCTATCTTCCTCCCATCTGGCAACCAATACAGTCTGTTCTCTGTATTTATGGGCCTGTTTCTAAATACAGCCTTATTTTAAAACAGTCTTCTTAATAGGCATGTAATATTCAATGCTTAAAATAAAGTGAACCATCCTGCTAAAAGCTCTTCATGGGCCAGATCTGGTTTTATTCATGTTTTATTCCCATATATAAATTACCTTACATGTAACTGGAACTTAGTACTTATTTGCTGAATAAATGTCAAAACGTTATTTGGCCAAAAGAACTAGCGAAAAAAGAAAAACTCTCTTTTAAAATTGTAAACATACCTATTGTTGTATTTTTACCGTTGTGTTTCATAAAGGGTTCATATTGAAACTTTTCTCAAAAATGGTCAATGGCTCCCCATCACACAGAATAAAAAGGTCTAAATTCTCTATATAATATTCAAAGTATTTCATAGCCTGGCTATTCCTACCATTCTAAAAGTACTTATATCTCAAACCACAGAGAGAGAACTGTCAAAAACATCCTACCATGACTTTACTCAAGCTGCTGATTACCTCTTTCAGACACATACGTCTGACCTAACACTACTTGAAAAATCTCATCCAATCTCCACCAGCTCAAATATTAGCTCTCTCGTGAAACATTCCAGATCCCTGCCATGTTGGAATTAAACTTGCCCCATCCAGCATTCCCTGTATTACCTTGTGCCTTTGTTATAGCATTAATCAGTGATAAGCAGCCCAGCCTGTTACATATTCGAATGCTAAAAAGCTATCTTTGTGGTTTCTCACACCCAGCATAGATCCTGTCACTATCATAAGCTCTATTAACCAACAGCTTAGAATGGAGGCTGAACATGTTTGGCCCTTTCCTTGTTCTTCAAGAGCTATACCTTGAATGCAATGTATAACTACCAAGATTAAAGCTAAAATAAGGTCCAAGGAAGATGTGTAACTTGCTGCACCATTCAAGGAAAGAAAATAATCAAGAGGTCTCTTTATTCTTGAGACAAATGGATTTTTCCCATATATTGTTGTTTTCTTGAGAGTCAAAAACAATGCAGGATGCCTGAGTGGCTCAGATGGTTAAGCATCTGACTCTTGGTTTCAGCTCAGGTCATGATCTCATGGGTCCTGGGACTGAACCCCTATTGAGGCTCTGAGCTCAGCAGGGAACCTGCTTAAAGATTCTCTCCCTTCACCCCTCCCCCCATTCATACATGTGGGTTCTTGCACTTTCTCTCTCTCTCTCCCTAAAACAAATAAATAAATCTTTAAAAGAGTTAAAAACAATCAAATCTTGGCAATGAAACAGCATAAAAAAATGCCAAGTACAATGAGGACAATGGCTTCTTAATGACCAGAATATAACAATCATTTTCTATCTCTTTTGAATTGAAAGGGAATTTAATCCCCAACCTCAAAGTGGCAAGCATCTCCAATTCTTCATAATGGCCATAGCTAAAAGAATACACAGAACATGACTGCTTCAAAGGAAGGTCAATTTCTTTTGTTTCCTACCCCTTTTACCATGCAATCCCCTAACCCCCTAACAAAGATGCAAAGACCCTAACACATGCTCCATAGGTGGATGAAAGAACGCCTCTTTTGTAAAATCTAAACAGCAGGAATAGATAATATGCTTCTTGCCAGAAGAAAAAAAATAAGAAATGATGTACTCTAGAAAATTAATAAGATGATGTATCTTAAAAACAATAAAAAAAGTTTATAACTTCCCTAAACTAAAAAGCACTTCATAAAAAAAATCCTACCATTCTAGATGATTTCAGAATGTTAAATTAATTCCAGAATTTCATATTTGTGGTCTATGCTCATAAATAAAAATCTTTACAACACAGAAAAATAAGTTAAGCAGCAAACTCAAAAAGACACAAAAAGAAGCCTGAATAATTTTGTTTCTTAATGTTAAAGGGCAGTCAAAAATTAGTCCAATACCTCTGCATTCCTCATTATAAACAGTAATTTTATTAAAAGTAGGTGGCACACCATAAAGGTATTATTACAGGGGGCCAGGAAACAACACACTCTTTTCTTACTTTCTTAGACAAACCTATTTAGAATAGGAAAATAAGTGTCATAAACAAAGATCAGAACTGGGCTTTGAATTGCAAATAAAGACGATGTAACAAAATTCAAATGGAAAAGGAGAAAATGTTTTCATTCCTAAAAAAGTTCTTTGCATCTCAACCTTTAATTTATTACCTGTATACAAGTATTATGCTATCTTTTTTCTCTACATTTAACAAGTAGTATGTCTCAATTAAAATTGCACAAAATTGATATCAGCAGGCCTCAAGGGATGTCAAATACAGCTGTTTGTTTTTTAATAGTAACTGCATGAATTTTCAATTCTGCTTCTATATGTTATCATAATACAGTAAATGTTGCCCAATTTTTCCCAAGTGTTAGCTTCACTGATAAGAAGGAAGGAAAGGGAGAAAAGAAGAAAGGATGGCAGGCAGACAGACAAGCAGGCACCAAGACAGGTTATGAGAGCACCAATGGAGCTGAGATAGCTCCCCTAAAAGGAGCCTCTGCCTAGCCATGAGGGAAGGTGAGCTCCAATGATCATATATGGAAGAGGAGGTGCCAAATAACTTTACCTACCTCTCATCAACCCCACTGGAAAGCATTTTGAATATGATCATATATACTCATCCCCAGCTAGAACAAAGCATGGACTAAAAAAGAATATACTTCATAAAAATCCATTTTGCAAACATGAGCCTAAGACAGTGCATTAGATTCCATAAACGTTACATTCCATTACAAAAAAATGTGTGTGTTTCACTATATGCTTGAAGCATACCTAAACAGTTGGAGTTTTTTTAAAGTTTAAACCAATTTGCTTGCATTTAAATTTTAATACTAGGGAAACATTTTCATGTAAGAATTTTTATTTTTCAATTCATATCCCTTGCGGCACCTAACTTTAAAAGAATACAATCAAATTGTATTACCTACTACGAAATCTGAACATTTACTTTTCCTAGTATGAGTGCTGATGTCTTGTTTATTTGAAAACACAGAAGTAGGGCGCCTGGGTGGCTTGATGGGTTGAACATCCAACTCGATTTTGGTTCACGTCATGATCTCATGGTAATGAAATTGAGCCCCAAGTGGGGCTCAGCACAGGATCCACCTGAGATTCTCAATCTCCCTCTCCCCCTGCCCCTCCCTCTGTTTATGGGGCCCACTCTCTAGAAAGGAGAAAGGAAGGCAGGTAGGGGAGATCTTTAAAACAATAAAACAACAGAGAAATGAAATTGTCAGTTACTAAACTAAACTACTTCTATATCTCAAGTATTTCAATCTTCACATTCCATTTCTTTTCAGAAGAAGGACTGAAATAGCCAGTATTGTGTTTGGTTTTTACGGTTTTGTTAAATTTCTCAATATACTGAAAATATCCACTAGTTTGCAACAAATAGAAAAGTTATCCAATGAAAAAACTCCAAGAGCAGAACTTCATAATTCTTAAAACATTAGTAGTAGAAATGTTGGTAAGAAAATGTATTCTTGGGGTGCCTGAGCGGCTCAGTGGTTGAGCATCTGCCTTTGGCTCAGATCGTGATCCCGAGGTCCTGGTTTCGAGTCCCACATTGGGCTCCCCGTGGGGAACCTACTTCTTCCTCTGCCTGTGTCTCTGCCTCTCTCTCTCTGTCTCTCATGAATAAATAAAATCTTGAAGAAAAAAAAAAGAAAATGTATTCTTTTCTTCTTATTTCTAAATCAAATCAGTACAAAAAGAAAGGTTAAAATCCCACTGCATCTCACAGGGAACACACCCACATACCTCTGAGGGTTGCTAGCAGTTCAGAACATACTATATGTTATCCTGGTTAGAATCAAGTTAATGGGGAAAGAAACACCTCCTCCCCTAAGCAGAAATGTCTTTGGACTACTGCAAACAAAAATTAGTTAACACACAAAGCTGTCAATATATACACTCAGTGTCTCAGTATACACCACTGGTAAAGGTATGCCCAAACATAATATCCTTCAGATAAAAAAGGGAACAATGGGCAGGCCTGGTGGCTCAGTGGCTGAGCGTCTCCCTTCAGCTCAGGGTGTGATCCTGGAGTCTCAAAATCAAGTCCCACATCGAGCTCCCTGCATTGGAGCCTGCTTTTCCCTCTGCCTGAGTCTCTGCCTCTCTCTATGTGTGTCTCTCATGAATAAAATAAATATTTTTTAAAAAGAGAGAGAGAGAGAGAGACCTATGTTGTACACAAGTTTTCTGCACCTTCAACCTACTCCATTCACATACATTAAACTGCATTTCTATTCTGATGTGCTGTGCTTGGCCAAGGTATCTGTTTTCCTTCTGCAGTGAACTCCAGGACTATGTGGGCTCCCATAACTCTGCCTCAGAAAACAGCAGCTCACAGGACATTGTGAGGAATGCAAGTACTACCTGTTTGCATGTAATCTGCAGAATAACCCCGAAAGACAAATAGGCCTATTAACCTGCACATGAGGGATCAAGAATGCTGACTGCCATAGCTGAGCTCTGCAGTACAGTGTTCATCAAACAGGGAAGGAGCAGCACAATTCCCAGAAAAGGGCTATAAAGAAGTGAGGGATGGCAGGAAGGGAAGAGTTGTGGTGGAGCAGGAGGAGGAATAAGGCTGGCAGGTCACAGGAAAGCATTGTGCCGGCACTTCCCTACTCTGCCTGTGCCTTGAGAAAACCTATTCCTAAAGGTCACCTTTCACCTGCCCATTCTGCCCCAACTTCCTGGAGAAACCCGTGAAAAAAGAAGGATTGGCCAGCAAGGAATTTCAGAACCAGGTTTCCACCTTACTCATTCACAGACTTTTAAACTAGGAACCTGACCCAAAGCTTCAGACAAAAGCTGGGGAAAGGCGCTGAAGAAGAGTTAGTTATATCAACCTAAGAGCTCAGAGATGGTGAGAGGGGTTGGGTTGAGGTTTCCTCTCTCCCAGGGGCAGTATCAGGCCCCTGCCACCTCCCTAGTTCAGCGCCTATGAGCAGGACAAGCAGCAGCCAGCTAGGACACACAGTTACCTTTCAAATATCGCAAAAAAAAAAAGCTCCACAACAACAAAAAATTTAATTAAGATTCCAGATACAATAAATTATTTTAGAGATCCAGATTTGTCAAATCCCTGCTTTTGCTTGAAATATGAATATTTGTATTCAATTGCTAACATTATTAAACATGCCTGATTTATCTAGCACAGGTAGGAAGTAAAATGTACCATGAGAAGATGGGCATGAATTTCAACTATGTGACACTATTAATTCTAACATCCCCTAATATACTTGTTTACTTTCTTAATCAGGATTTGCAATACATCAAAATCATTAACTTAACAGCTCACAGTCATCACTATAAATATTAGATACAGTTATGCACTCAGGGACTATTGATAGTTACACTTCTCTTTGAAGCTGAAGACAGGTAATTTACCCCAAAGCCTCAAATCTAGCCAATTATGTATACACTGATCTGTTAAATTCTTCATCTTATTTTCCTAAGTTACTGCTCTTGTCTTTTTGCCTCCATTTTAAAAGCATTTCACCAGCAGATCTACACTTAATTTTAAGTAAATTCATACTTTGAAATCTATAGCTACATTAAAAATACAATGTTTTCTTTTTATAAACAAACTTTCAATTTTTTAGTTGCACAATGTAATAGTTGCTATAGAAATATAATAAAATTGCAATCCCCTCAAAATGATGTTAAAACTCAATGAATATCTTTCTATAATTTATAATATATGTGCGCTTTCTTCTTTTTTTATTTTTTTTTAAAGATTTTACTTATTTATTCATGAGAGAGATGGGCGGGGGGGGGGGGGTGAAGGGGGCAGAGACACAGGCAGATGGAGAAGCAGGCTCCCCCCAGGAAGCCCAATGTGGGACTCAATCCCAGATCCCAGGATCATGATCTGAGTCAAAGGCAGATGCTCAACCACTGAGCCACCCAGGCATCCCTCTTTTTTTTTTTCAAGTAGCCTCCATGTCCAGCACACAGCCCAATATAGGCCTTGTACTCACTACCCTGAGATCAAGACCTGTGCTGAGATCAAGAGTCAGACACTCGACTGAGCCAACTAGGTGCCAAGTTATGTGTGTACTTTTAAACATAAAAAGGAAAATATTCAACTTTGTAATCTGCTTTTAATCCTTGATAGTATATGATAAACACATATCTATATCAATAATTACACAACTATATCATTTTTTATGCATATCAGCACATCATGGATGGATGTACCGTAATTTATTCAACCATCCATCAGTGTTGGACTTTTACTTACTATCATTTTTTCAGTTTCATAATCAACACTGTAAGGACTATCCAAATAAGCACATCCTGGTACAACTTTCTCTTTTTCCACAGGATATATTCCCAGATGTGAAGTGCAAGATCATAGGACACACTTATTTCCAAGGCTGATGGCCTGCACATCCTGGCAGCTGTATTAATTTGCACAGGCATTAACAACACTGGATGTTTCCATCTGTCTCCTTTGCCAGTGAGAGGTTAGAAACAACACCCACCTTTCTGCATTTCTATGAATACTAATAACATTAGATTAAGCTTATGTGATTATTAGCTGCTATATTTCTTCTATGATGAATTGCCTTTTACTCAGTTTTTTTTTCTTTTTTTTTCTTTTTTTTTTTTTTGAGAGGAGAGCCCACATACAGGCAAGCAAGCAAGTGGAAGAGGGGCAGAGGAAAAGGGAAAGAGAGAGAATCCCAAGCAAGCCCCACCCCCCACCTCCACCCCACAGAGCCCCACATGGGGCTACTTCCTACACCCCCTGATCATGACTGAAATGGGAAGCCCAACTGACCAAGACACCCAGGCATCCCCAATTTTTCTAATTTAAATGTGGGCTGACCCTCAATTGCATCTCATATCTCTCCTCTACAAGATGGGGGTAGTAATACTACTACTCTTATAAAAGAGTTGTAAAAATTAGATGAATCTGTGTAAGTAAAGATTTATACATGACACAAAGTAAAGACTCACTGAATTTTAACTATGGTAATTACCAATGAATTAAGATTGAAAGGTTCCTGGGGTGCCTGGGTGGCACAGCTGGTTGAGCACCTGACTTTTGGTTTGCCTTAGGGTCCTGATCTCAGGGTGATGGAACTGAGCTCTGCCTCCAGCTTGTGCTCAGAGTAGAGTCTGCTCAGAGATTCTCTCTCTGTCCCCTTCTATCCCTCCCCCTCATTCTCTCTCTCTCTCTCTAAAATAAATATATCTTTTTTAAAAATTGAGGGTTTTTTTTAAGATTTTGTTTGTTTTAGAGAGAAAGTGCATACACATGTTGGGGGAGCAGTGAGGAGCGTAGGGGCAGGGAAACAAATGGGGGAAGGCAGGAGGAAAGAATCTCAGAGAGACTCCACACTCAGCAGGAAGGCCCATAAGGAGCAGATCCCACCACCCTGAGATCAGGACCTGACCCATACCAAGAGTCCAACACTTAACTGACTGAGCAACCCAGGCACCCCCAAGAGGTTCTTCATATACTCAATGGCACTGCTTCTCAAACCTGACCACTAAATAAAATACACTGAGTGGCAAAGAAACACTCGCCCCATGCATATAAAAGTAAACACTAATCACCATCTCAGGTGTGCCAAGTTTCCTTAAAATATCCAGTTTTATTTTAAATATTCTTGTAAATTTTACATTCTGCCCCAAATTATAGTAATATTTGACTAAATAGGTTTTCAATTAATTTACTTAAATAACATTTAGGAATTAATTACAACTGCAGCTTAATAAGTAGTTTAAGTAGTACAACTACAGCTAAATATTAACCCACTATCTCTCATGTAATGCAAGTGGTATTTAGTACTTATATATTTTGTTTGCAATTTTTCAAAATGCAATTCAAATCTCACAGTCTTTTCCTTCATGGTATCTACCAATGGTACCCCACTTAGAAAGTCCTCCACAACCCAAGGATCAGATAAACATTCTCCTATATTTTCTTCTAATATGTTTAACATGATATATTAGCCGTGTAAAACTTTGTTGTAATGTGACAGAAATCTCAATTTATTTCCCTTTACTTGCCATCCACCTTCATCCTCTTGCTCTGTCAAACCCTAAAATACTGAAGTTTGTAAAAAGTGAGCACATATTTATCTACCTGTTTCATTAAATGATTTACTGCTATATTAAAAATCCAAATGAAAACATACTTTTGAGTTTTAATTTTTTTAAGATTTTAAGTAATCTCTACACCTAATATGGGGCTCAAACTTAAAACCCCAATTTCAAGAGTTGCATGCTCTCCCAACTGACAGCCAGGCACCCGAGTTTTAATTTTCTTTATTTTTTCCTGGAATGATTTTTATTTTATTTCAAAGCCTTTCTTTTTATTCCAATTTATGTTTCTATTTCATCTTACATAATTTTCCTAAGGTCTTTACCTCATTTTTATTTACATGCTATTTTTAATTAAAATTATATTTAAGGTATTTTTATATAAAAAACTGAAGAATATTCTATAATTCTGGGTACAGCATTTAATAGAAGAAATCTTTGAAATACCTGACAGTGGCAAAGCTCCATCTACATCTCTGGTGATTTTTCATAGCCATTACTGAATAGCTTGAATTTGTAAAATAAAATTTCTATCCCCATTACACATCAATGCCAGTGGATGTACTAGATCAGATAGTTATGACATGGACAGGTTGGTGAGCTGCAGGAGTAAAGAAATGTGTTGATATCTCAAGTCTTTCTGGTCTACGTTAGAGAGAGCCAGTACTGATCTTTGCAGCTCTCTGTGCCCTCTTTCCTACATGCATATGTATATCTATTCTCTTAGTCACAGCCACAGAATTAAGGACATCCCCTTCCATAAGTGCAAAGCTAGGGTTGGACAAAGAGCAAACTCTTTTCCTTTGTGTGTACATACCCAGCATATTAAAGAATTATATTTTTTTACTTACAAATACATTCAAGCTTTTTGCATTTTCAAAAATGTTTCATTTCTTGCTTTATTTTACAAAGAAGGAGGTCAATTAAAAAAAAAAAAAGAACAGAACATGGGATATTTTAGAACAGCTGTCTCAGCATTTGAACTTATCTCCCAGTAGTACAGTTTCTGTCTCTCTTGTACAACTGACTCAATAAAAATTTATTCCAGAACTACAGTCCATTAGTGTGCTCTGGACACAGCCCAAATGAAAACCAAAGAATAAATATTTTGACCTATTTAAAGTCCATCTGAACCCAGATGATAAGAATGCATTCCCCCACTGGGTACTTCCATAGTTGTATTCTGAAGGACAGTTAATAGCATGGCTGGTATGTATATCAGTCGTAGCTGCCCAACAGTGATAGGACATCGGATCTGCACCAGAAGTGTCATTATGGAACAGGAGTATTGGCTTACAACTAGTTCCTGGGACACATCTGGGAAGATAAATGCTGGAATGTACTGACGTACTGCCACAGCACAATTTCAAATGATAGGGATGCCAAACTGATTTTAAAAGTTTAATAAATGTCAACACTTCAGGAGAGAGAGAAGAAACAAACTTATTACTTGACACGTAGGAGTCACTAATCCAGTAACTATAATAATTATCTTATTTAGTCCTTACAACTAATCTATAATGTAGTATTATTATACCAACTTACAGAAATCTTGCTTAAAATGATACTACCTATAATTGACCAACCCAGGATTCAAGCTCAAACTGTCTAAATTAAATGTCTATTCTTCACAAGTAAATCCTACTTAATGTCCCCAACTAAGCTCCTTACACTCTTCACCTTCCAAAAGCTTATTAGCAAAAGAGCAAGCCCCACAGGTCTGAGTTATCTCAGGAGAATACTCTGTCCCTAAATGTTTGGTAAAGCTCCCATTTCTAAAAAGACTACTTCCTCACCCAGGAGGCTCACTGATGTGTTCTGCCCCCACTTCCTTATAAATAAGAAGTGCCTGACATGATGGGGTCTAGGTTGGGTCCTTCCACTGAAGCCCTTTCCCAGCTATATCCCATTCAAGTCCACCTCACTGTGGAAGAAATGAGACGTGGGGGGGGGGGGGGGGGGCGGTCCTGCACACACTGCTATTTGTCATCTTGCAAGTTTCCACCAATAAATTTTATTTTATTTTTGTGCTGTGTGTGTGTGAGCACACACTGCTCCTTTGCACAGCAGCTGCACTCTATAACATGTAAGGACCAAACCCATGAACAGCTTGCAAAAGACTTAGGCGTATTATAAATTTATTTCACAAAGAAAAGTACTTCAATTTGATGATATTTTAGGCTAAATGCACACACTTCCTACACATAAAATGAACATTTAAGAAACTAATCTAGAACGATTATAAATAGTACAAATATCTCTTACTACATTAAGTTACATTCATTTTTATCACATTCTATTCATATGAAACATATCAATTACAGATTTATAATCCATGAATATCTCCAAAGCCTCCATATGTCAAATTAGGTCAAATGCTATTAGGGAAACTCACTCTTGTCAAAAGACTTAGCAGGAAAATATTTGTGAAGAGACACTGCCCTCTGCTGGTTAATGATACACACTGTCCATGAATCTCTCATTTGACAACAAAAGTAATGAAAGACATTAATATTTAAGCACCGTGGTCCACGATACAATTTACAGAGTCTAATAGTGAGTTTTGGTTATACGGGAATGATAAACACACACATTGTACATGTCTTAGCAAGAGCTAATATACAATTTCAGGCTTTTACTACAACAAATACAGAACATTACATTCAATCTGCAAATGGTTTCAAAGCAAATTTCCATATTCATTCTTTCACCAATTTTTTATTTATTTTATTTATTTGAGAGAGACAGAGAGTGTGCATGTGCACATGCAGGAAAGAGAGGGAGAGGTAGGCTCCCTGTGAGCAGGAAGCCCAACATGGGGCTCAATCTCAGAACTCTAGGATCTTGAGGCAGACATTTAACTGACTGAGCCACACAGGCGCCCCAGCAATTTTTTAAATAATGTATATCAATGCTGTTTATTTTCATTTTAGAATCAATGATGAATATCACCCTACAGATCATTCAATAACTACAGGATAAAGTTTTAAATGCCTTAAAAGTACTATGAGCATGTACAGGCACATATTTATCACCCCTACAGTGAAATTTTGGTTACAAGTTTTGGCTATCTACTATCTTGAAGTAGATAAATTTCAGGACATCTGTACCACATACCTGTAAGATATATTTAGACCCCTTTATATAAACACTATTGAAAACTATAAAGATAATTTTATTAGATTTAAATAGCACAGAATAATACATAAAAACAGCCTTGTAAAAAGACAATTCCAACATGAGTACATAAAAGATGAGTGTCCCTGCATTATACACCTTGAATTCATTCCACTGTCTACAGGCCGTCATAGTTAACCATTTGTATCTTTCCATTTGTTTTTGTATGTTTTTAAAATAGTTTTTTAAAAGGTTCACTTCACACTACACAGAATACTTATCACCTTGATTTTACTTTACAATATATTTTGAAGATCTTTGTCACATCAGTACATATAGATTTAACCATTGTTTATAACAGCTATATAGTAGGGATTTTCCAAAAATCGAACTGATCCTCTACTGTTAGTAACAATACTTTCAAACTAGGGAAATAAGGGGAGTGCTATTAATATCTTTGTTTAATTGGCTACAAGAACGGTTTCTAGAATTCTTGACCTTTATCATAAATCTCATATTGTCTCCCTGAAATAAAATACACATATCACACATACCAACAACTACTATGCAGTATTGTTTTTATAAAAGTATGCCAAGCTAACATCTAGACGCAACTTGATTTTAAAATTCACATGAGTCTACAACTATACACGATAACTATATAAAAATAGGTAATTCTTCAGTGACTCAGAGAGAAATCATTAAAAATCAAAAGCTAAACATACCTATACAGAGGAAAAATGAACACCATATATTTGCGAAAAACATTATGTGAGTATTTATGTTTTTGCCTATTTAAAAACATTCACCCTCCATTAAAGAACCATTGAAACCTCACGGAAATAGTGAGCATGTCACCCTAAGAACAACACACTTAAACCATACAGCATCCCATCGATCTTTCTTCTTTATATGACTCTTTATACCACAATTAAAATCCCCAACTGAAAATACAAATAACTCTATAAATAGCACATTTTCAAGTTCAACCTTCCTCATTTGTGTTCAGTAATCCATACAACTCTATGATTAGTTCTTCTGTGGGCTTAAACCATAAGATACAAATGGCATAAAATAGGCTAGATATTTCCTCCCTTCACTTTGTTATAAATTTACTCTGAAGGTTTATTAATGAACAGCACAATCACAAACACCCTAGCTGTCATCAGGTTCCTTCCTGTTAAATTTACTGAAGCACATGCTCTAATGTCTGCACATCTCCACACACCTGCTTTGTAAAACCACAGACCTGCAGATTGAAACTGATTTTTAATAAGTTTTCCCTGCTTACAAACTGCCCAGTCCCAAAAGTCTATCATCCTCTGTTAAAAGTATAGTTCAGTGAACGAATGAATATTTAATCTATCGCTGGTCTTGACTTTCTGTTGAGTGCCTATTTCCCTCTGTGTCCTGTTTCCCTCTGCGCCCTGTTTCCCTCTGCGTCCTGTTTCCCTCTGTGTCCTATGTCTATCTCCCCAAGACTGGTTTCCTCACCCTTTGGTTTTCCAGCTTTTGATTCAAGTCAAAACCATTGTGTTTCATATGGATTTGGTTTCAAACCTATCTGGGAATGGCAGGCAAAGAAACATTTTCTCTGTCTTTGCTTCAGAGACAAACCCATGAAAGCAGAAGATCTAGAACTGCTAATTTACCCACTGAGGACCACTTTGTCCACAGACTCTACTGAGTAATTGAGACAACAGGTGGCTGGGAGCTGGACACATGACATTCACTGAAAAAAAATTCCTTCCATAGTTGTGCCTTTTTGGATTTAACCTATGGAGTTTCCATAAATAAGAAGCACCGTTTATTTACTTCAAAACTAAATAATCATAAAGTCTCAGAAAATACATTTGATTCAATCTGCTATGGTGTCCATCAGTTCCAGAAGGTAACTGAAGAAAAGAAAGGGGGGTGTGGAGGAGGGTGAGGCTCTGTTATAATGAAATCAACACAAACTACATTATATAAGTCTAATAAAACTAAACTCTTCATATGCCCACTGAAACTCTAGGTTTATAAATTTTCCCAACCTCACACTGTTCCTCTGAAAGTGCAATGAATTACACAGTCCAAATTATCTTATAAGTAATCACATCAGTTACTCAGTACTTAGACTTCAGGTTCTCCACTGCACAAGTCAGAAAGTGGATACTTTCAGTAATCTGGATCTGCACTTCCAACTCCTTTTCTTCATTTTTGCATATGCTATCTGACTAGCAAGATCGCCAATATGATCAAAAAGTAAAGTGTAACAGGAACTGAACAAGAATCTGTGCTCAGCATTAATATTTTTCAGTCCAGCACTGAGTAGCTGCATAAATCACAGACTGATTTAGCTTTGCCACAGACACCATTCATCTCAATAGGACTGGCAAACACATCTGTATAGTAACCGGGCAAAAATATACCATGAACTAATTGATCATAAAGAATCTATACCACAGAAATGCCTTCTAAGAAGCATTCCATTAACATTTACACTATAGTATAAACCTATGCACAAACCTAAGAACAGCAGCTTATCTAGTAAGATATCTTGATCATGCCTATTCAAACTAAACATTTTAGGGCTTAGGATTCAGCATTAATTATGAAGGTCTTGGGTATTAGCAGCACCAAAACTCAGGAAAACCTCTCCAACATTCTTTCTAATCAAATGTGAAATACTAAAGCATGAAATACATTTTCTAAAAATTATAACCATGTATCGAAATGGATGCCATTTTAGAGACATAATCTAGACATTTCAGAACTTTCAATATTCAGCATCAAGTAACTTACCACAGCCACATAGGGGGAAAATATGTAACAGAGAAAAGTTTCACACGGAGCAAGGAGGGTTTGGAATAGTGCTTTCTTAGAAATCTTTCCTTTCATCTATCCCTTCAATCCCTGCCAAGACAGCCTCCAATAATAAACAAATTAATGCTGCATTTGTTGTTCTTTAACTCAACTCTAGCATACCCCCCAAAATAGAAAAGTTTGCAGTAGACTTTTTAAATATAGATGGTATATGCTCTTTGGTTGTTTGATTTTAAGAATGACATAAAATTAAGGGGTATTTTAAGCACCATCTGCTCTCTTGCAACAATGGGCAATAATTTCCTGATTGTTATACGTCATGTGCATGTTTTAAATCAGAGTCTCCTTTATGATTATTGCAGTTGGTATTTTCTTATTTTTTGTAGCTCTTTTTGCCTATGTGTATATTTAGAAACCAGGCTGGGTTTATCCCCACTTAGCATCATTCCTATTTCAACTTCCCATTATCACAGAACTGTTGACAAAAGCTATTTAGTTACTTTTTCCTGTCATGTATTCCAAATTCACTGGGAGAATCCTTTATGAGGCCAAAGAAATACAATTCTAAAGAAACATTAAAATTTTTATGACCAATCTAATCCTTCAAATCTGAGAACTCAGTTAAGAATGCTGTTATTCGATAAAACAATGATGGCATTAACTATCTTCCAGTATGAACTGTGGTGAAATACACTGAGATGGCCAGTGCAGGCAGGGCTCATCAACAAAGACAGGACTGGAAACGTGCAAGTGCACCAGGTCCACATAGCCATCTGCTCTGCATGGAGGGAATGAAATTGAGCAAAGAACGAAGACTTTCATTTTTGAAGTCCTGATTTGTTAACAAGATCTGTGCAATGAACTCTCATGCACTACTGTAGTTCTACGATGCCCCTCAGAAAAAAAATCCACCACAAACCACCTGTCATACTCTACGGGGACAAGCCAGAAGATTTTCCTAATAAATGTCTATACTCTAAAAATGTTTTACTGGTATAAATGAAAGATACATTAAAAGGAAAAAATGTTAAAAGACTTTAGAAACCAATGTTTACAATATTAATCAACTTTGTGTAGATTTTTTAAAAGATATATATAGACTTATACTGATATTCTTGAAGGGATATACAAGTTATTCACAAGCTTTACTTCTAGGGAAGGGACTGGAAGGGGTGTCATTAGATATTTTTCTGTACTCTAATTGTTTTTTAATATATGGACACATTGGGGATCCCTGGGTGGCTCAGTGGTTTGGCGCCTGCCTTTGGCCCGGGGCATGATCCTGGAGTCCTGGGATCGAGTCCCACGTCAGGCTCCCTGCATGGAGCCTGCTTCTCCCTCCTCCTGTGTCTCTGCCTCTCTCTCTCTCTCTCTATGTCTATCATAAATAAATGAATAAATAATAAATGTTTTTTAAAAATATATGGACACATTAATTTTTTCTTTTATCTTTATACATTTTAACAATGAGTATTTGGGTAATAATATTAAGGGCCATAGTTATTTCCTTTCAAATGATTTTCTGTAAAATTAAAAGGATTCTAATACATGGACACACCATAATTTACTCAATGAGTCCCAGTTATCACTGGACATTTTAGTTATAATTCAATTTTTGCTGATACGATTGTACTACAACAATCATTTTTGTCAGTGAAATTTTTCCTGCATTTCTGATTATTTCCTAGGAGTGTCAGAATAGGTCAAGGGCATGAGATGTCAAGGGCTATTGATACATACTACCTACATGCTTTTTAGGATGCTTATACCAATTACACTGCCACTTAACAGAAGTGCAGAGTGCCCACTCTAGCAACTACATTCTCATGAGCAATGGGAATTTTCCTTTTATCTTTACTAATATAAAAAAAAGAAATCCTTCACTATTACTTTGAATAATACTGAGGTTTAAACAATTTTTTAATTTTATTTACCTGCAAAGAAACAGGTTTTGAAAATCATCAGAACAATTTGATTTATAAAAATTAATACTTACATTAATACTGACCCAGAATATACATTCCCAAAAACTGGAAATACTCTACCATGAATCACTGGAATTATTACTAGGCCTTATAAAAACATCTGTTAGGAAAATTTAGAAAGTTGCTGGAAACTACCTACTTTTGTATTGTAACTCAAATAAAAACCTGGAGTATATGAAAGCCATGTGTGGACTAGAGTCAATCTTAACAGAAATCTCTAATATCCATGATGGTTTTCTTTCCAGGGATTTACAACACATGATTTTTCAGATTCACCACAGGGCTCCAGAGCTAGAGTATGCTTTTGAAGACATAAGCAACAGCCCCTCCAAATATCTCCCCTTAGCAGTCTGTCCCACAGAAGCCCAAGTGCTACTGCTGGGTGATGTCACTTCTTTTCTTTTCATATTGCCCTCGTGTTGGCAGAAAGTAAGAGTTGAATGAATGTGAGAAATCAGTAGAAATATATAAAGCAATCCATCTGCCCAGACTGCTGTTACCATTCATCCTGCAAATACTATCCCCACAGCCACAGTTTCTCAGCACCTCAGGCCTGAACTCTGCCAACCTTCTCCAAATTAGTATCAGGGAGTTCCCTGCCTTAGAAATGACCCATGATGGATCGCTTTTTTAAATGCTGAAAGAGGCATGTTGCTAAATGACTGCACCAGCTATGGCTGCCATCCTCACCACAGGTTGATGAGACAAGGGTGAAAGCCCTCCCTACAGATAGGAAAACGGAGGCTCACAGAGGCAGGTTACACAGTAGCCCAACACAGAACCAGAATTCTAACACATGTCTGTGTCACTGAGTTGGATTTTGTTTACCAGCACTTGAATTTGCCATCAAGAATGGATAAAGAAGATGTGGTTTATGTATACAATGGAATATTATTCAGCCATTAGAAATGACAAATACCCACCATTTGCTTCAATGTGGATGGAACTGGAGGGTATTATGCTGAGTGAAATGAATCAATCAGAGAAGGACAAACATGATATGGTCTCATTCATTTGGGGAATATAAATAATAGTGAAAGGGAATAGAAGGGAAGGGAGAAGAAATGGGTAGGAAATATCAGAAAGGGAGACAGAACATGAAGACTCCTAACTCTGGGAAACGAACTAGGAGTGGTGGAAGGAGAGGAGGGCGGGGGGTGGGGGTGAATGGGTGACGGGCACTGAGTGGGGCACTTGAGGGGATGAGCACAGGGTGTTATTCTGTATGCTGGCAAATTGAACAGCCATAAAAAATAAATTTATTATTAATAAAAAGAATTTGCCATCAAAACTCTTATTAGAGAAGGAATTATAACAGAGATGGAGAAATGAACACTTATATCTCTGACGAAGTTATGATAAATAACTCTGAGACAAAGCCGGCTTTCTCTAGACTTAGATTTTAACCAGAACTGTTTCAGCTCTCTGATCTTTAAGATCAGCAGTCCCCTTATGACTGCAGGCTGCACGCGTCAATGCTGTCTCATGGCCATCTAGAGAGATGAGCTTCCAAACACTCTCAGAGGCAAGCTAGCGTTTTCCTCCATCCCCATGAACCCAACCAACCCTCCTTCCTTTAAGGCCAGCAATTGGCCAACTGAACTGACCCATCTTCACTGGAAAAAGAAACAGATAGATTTCCCTTAGACCAGTCAGACCTGGAATTCTGGAAGAAAGATGCACATATATCTACTCAGTTCTCATCACAACTTTTCAAGGCTCTTTACAAATTCAATTGCATTTACTTCTCATAACAACTATAAAGAGGCTATAATCTCCATTTTACATATGAGAAAAGGGAAATTTGAACAGGTGAGTTAAGTACTCACTCCAATCACAAAGCTAGTAAAAGTAAAAGTCAGAATTTCAATCAGTCCGACTAAACCTTGAACTTGCATCCCGTCACCACTACACAACTATGCTTCCCTTCTACAGGAGGAAAATGAAGTTCCGCGTAATTACATACACAGCCTGAGATTCAAGACAAAGTATATTACTCTCCAGAGGGTCTACCAGGTCCACACCCTGCGTCATTCCCTTTAGTGTGATTCACACAGCACTCCTACCCAATCACAGAACCTAAATAACTGTTTGAGTTCTATTTCTAATTAAGTATATTGAAAGGAGAAGCAAGTTATAATTAATTTTATAAAACTAACTTTGATATTACATGTAGAACTTAACACATGCTAAATTCTTCTTCTTTAAAATGTTTTTCTAGCCTTTTCCTAAAAGCTTATAAAATAATAGCAATAATAATAAATATATGTACATATGCAATCTTCATCCCCAACCCCTCAAAATACTAGTATGTCTGATTATCCAACAGATGATTCTCCAATATTAAGATTTCATTTCTTCATATTTTTTAAGTAGGCTCCACGCCTACTGTGGAGCCCTCATTTCTTCATATTTTTAAATGACCATATAACTCTAAGTTGAAATTTCCCTTAACCATTTATTCATTGCTCATACTCAAGTAGAATAAAAATAAAAATATTAAACAGAAACCAAAAGAGACAGATAAAACCATCATAAATGCTACACCCAAGAAGCAACAAGGCATACAAGTATTGATACTGTCCTCACTTAAAGGCAGCATATGAAAAAATGCAAATTAACCAATACAAATAGAAGTCAAAAAATAATGCCTGGAACAATCAACTGTAAGCACTCAATTTGGTAGATAGTGCCACAAAGAATTCATTAGTGCTTTAAGCTGTCATGTTGGAAATCATCCCTCCATAGAATCCAGAGTGTTCAGAAGACACTTTTGTTTTGCCTTTCTTGTTTTAAAAAGAAGCAAAAAACTATTACCGGCCACAACTTACAGGGGATAAAATTATAGTAAATTAAAAATAACAGGCATAGCTAAACAAAGGAGAGAACTAGGGGACCCCTGGGTGGCACAGTGGTTTAGCGCCTGCCTTCGGCCCAGGGTGTGATCCTGGAGTCCCGGGATCAAGTCCCGCATCAGGCTCCCTGCCTGGAGCCTGCTTCTCCCTCTGCCTGTGTCTCTGCCTCTCTGTGTGTCTCCCATGAATAAACAAATAAAATCTTAAAAAAAAAAAAAAAGGAGAGAACTAAGTACTGAGCTTCTATATTACATGATCCTATTTCAGGGTCTGCCTAACTGGGGCCACCTTTCCTCTATGAATTGGCTAACACTCTGATTCTTCTCATTACAAAGGTGCAGCACTATTAGAACAGTAATAAAGAGTAATCATGGGTTCCATCACCCATTCTTTATTTCCTTTGATATTTAAATATCAAAACCTTGTCCAGCTATATACCTTCATTACTTTCAGCTTTCTGCCTGAGTATGGTCCCTACTGCTGACAGAAAGTGCTCCCAGGGTTACAGCCTTTGTGGGGAATTTCCAGGGTATAGTTATGACAAGCAGTTCTAAAGAGGTGTGTTCTATTACCTTGCTCAGAGCAGAGGAAAGATAGATTTATGTATTTACAGATGAGAGTCTAATTATAGCCACTGACCCTCAGTGAAATCCCATTAAAACTTTCTTTTGATTCAAAGAGGTCCTATCAAATGATCAAGTAAGCAAGACTCCAATATCAAAGCTTCAAATGAAACATCTACACATGTTACTCTTACTGTATCAGCAGAGAAGAGTATCTCAAAGGAAAGGGAACAATGACTTTGGCTGGTATGCCTTATTTAAGAAGTCCTAATTCATGGGGGCACCTGAATGGCTCAGTTGGTTAAGCATCAGACTTTGGCTGAGGTTACAAATTTAGGGTCCTGGGACTGAGCCATGCGTCCTTGCCCAGGAGCTATGTGTCCTCGCTCAGCAGAGTCTGCTTATTCTTCTCCCTTTCTCTCTGTACCTCCCCCAACTCCTACTCACAGGCACACTTTCTCTCTCAAAAAGAAAAGAAGAAAAAAAAGAAAGAAAGAAGAGAAGAGAAGAGAAGAGAAGAGAAGAGAAGAGAAGAGAAAAAAAGAAAAGAAAAGAAAAGAAAAGAAAAGAAAGAAAAGAAAAGAAAGAAAGAAAAGAAAAAAGAAAAGAAAGAAAAGAAGAAGGAAAAGAAAAGAAAGAAAAGAAAAGAAAAGAATTCCTAATTCATATTTAGCTCTTCCATCAGGAAAGAAAAATCAGTATGTAGCTGGGCTAAGGGCTCAGACCCCAGTGGAAGAATTCTTCCCAAGTACTCCTTTAACTAGCTTTTTCTTTAAGTTACCACATTTTATCAAGAGACTACAAAGATCCTTTGAAGATAGCCATTATGTAAGAGCAAACAGTCAGCAACCAGATCATAAAGTTATCAAGTGAATCAAACCACCAGCAAGAGGGTCAGTCATTGGCAAACAGCAGTGCCTATATTCAAATCCAACCCCACAAGCTACAAATGGTGTTCCTCCTCGTTTATTCATTGGTCATACTATAGTACTGATATTAGCTGCCTCCCACCTCATGTGTGATCATATGTCTAACTACAGATTTTAAATAAAGTTAGGAACAGAACCACTACTTTAAGATGATAGTCTCAACAAGGTAGAGTGATTATCGGTGGCAGAGGGAGGATTGACTATATTCAAATGGTCCATGTTTTTTTTTTTTTCTTGCATTATGCCCAAGCTTTGCAAACCATTTCCTTTTCTGTCATGATATCTTAGGCTTTACCATCTGAATTGATGTGATAAGTGAAGGAGAGAAAATGGATTTCAGATACAAACTGGAAAGCTATAAGTTCTCAAGAGGAAAATTTTTAAATGTAATAAATTTATACATTACATTTGTAATCATTTTGAACTGTGTAACAGAGCAGTCAATGAATGTTAGCTAAAATGTGAAAAAGACAACAATGTCTACATAAGAAAAAAACAAAATATAGACAAGATTCCTATGTTTGAATCCTGGTAATGATGTTCTTAACTAAATGGCCTTGGGCAAGAAGTCACTTAATCACTCAACAAATTATTTCTTGTGCACCAAGTAGGTGCTGAGTAGAGAAGACAAAATGATACTAATAATATTTTTGGTACTAATAATTTTTTTACTCCCTACCCTTACAGAGCTCTTATTCTACTGCAAGGGAGACAAACAAATTAGGATATTATACACAGTATGCCAGAGAGTAGTAAGAAGAAAATAAAGCTTAAAAGAGATACAAGGATTATGGAAGGAGGGAGTAAGATAAAATTGTTTCCATATTATTTTAAATAGAGTATTTACCTCTCTGATAATTTATATTCAGCTTTGATAACCCAAATACACTACTGTATAATCATATTATTATTAGAGATAAAGAGTTTATTTTATACTATTTTTACATAATGGAAAAAAGTGGGAAAAACTAAGAGGGGATTAAAAAAAGAATTTCCAAAATAGTTATAAATCCAGTACACTAGAAAAAAGCTCGTAAGTTAATCTTAGAAATAGCTATATACAGTAGTCTTTTACCTTTAACACTCATCCTCCTCTGAGATCTTTTCCAACATACTTTCTTCTTTCCTCTAAAAATGCTGAAGGGCACAATCAAACAAAATCCGTGAAACAGCCAATTCTAGATATGCCCAAAATACCTATTAATTCTTATAGAAAAAGGACTATTAATAATATACTTGAAAATTATTATACATCTCCAATTTACAAATGGATTCTACATTGATGGTTTAGAACCTAAAATATCTTTCAGTAGATAAAAAAAAAATATTATATGATGTTGAAGGACCTCAATCCAAACAACAAAGGTCTATGTAATTCACTAAAGACCTGAGATTTTCAACCCAAAGCATCTACCAGATTCTGCTAGGGGGATTTTTAAAATTCAAATACTTATATCTACTCACCAGAGATATCATTATCCTACTGGTCTGGGTGGGGCCAAAGCCCCACAGGGTTAAGAAAAGCTCCTACAGACTCTTAGCTCCAAGAGACAGAGATCACACTTGTATTATTTACTTCCTTAACCATAGCACAGGGCCCACCCAGCACAAACAGGACTTAAACATGCCAGGAACTTGTCATTTACTTAATTTCCCAGCCTTCCTTACAGTTATGGCTGGCCACAGAATATAAAAGGAAGTTTTCAGGTGGACTTCAAGGAAATATTTTCCTCCCCAAGAGAGGAAGGTGGATGAGCCACCTTCTCATACTGTCTTCTTCCTTCCTGTCCTTGGAGAGAACATGCCTGGAGTAAACACTAGTGAACACCCTCCCACAAAAATCAGTAAGACAGGAAAGCCTGAGTGGCTCATCGGTTGAGCGTCTGCCTTCAGCTCAGGGCGTGATCCTGGAGACCCAGGATTGAGTGCCGCATCAGGCTCCCTGCATGGAGCCTGCTTCTCCCTCTGCCTGTGTCTCTGCCTCTCTCTCCCCCTCTCTTTCTGTGTCTCTCATGAATAAATAAATAAAATCTTTAAAAATAAAACAAAGATCACTAAACAGAAGAACAGGAAGAGCAGGGGACTTCAGGACACTGCTGAGCAGTTACATCAACCCTGGGATCCCTCAAGGAAGGTAACAACACTCTACTAGATGAACCACTATTTGTTTCATCAGTGGTAGCTGTGGATGTGGGTGGAGGGATGCAGGAAACGCTGCATGGGAAAGAATGAAAGCTGTTGGGAACCAGGCTATCTGACTGCTATAAATTCTGGCGGTACCCAAAGCCCAGCTGATTCTCCCATCATCCCTTTCCTCCTGCAAGGGGCTGGCTAGCTTGCTTCCCTCAAACATCCCCAGGTATGCTTCCCACACCTCTCTTTCTGGGTCACCACTAGCTAGAATACACATCCCCAACTTTCCCTCTCTTTTCCAAATACCTATCTGGGACAGTCTTCTGTAGATTTTTTTTGCTATGTATTTACTACTATAAACATTGAATAAATACAGAAAAGGTAAAAGATGGTTAAAAAAAAAAAATCCCAAAGTTTCAAAAGTCCTGCAATAGAATCTGGTTCCTTGGTAATCGTAAGAAAAGGTAGATGTGCCCTCAATTTTGTTCTAACTCCCCAGTTAGGGTATAAGCTCCCCCTCACAACTTACAACTCAAGAATCTCGAAAGTGATCCCACAAATCATGTAGCGGACTGGCACCTATTTAATCCAATGTATCCAGGGAGATGAGTCCAGAAAAGAATAGCACCCTAGGGGTCAACCTTCTGCCTCTGATCCCAGCCTCATCATCCTCATTTTATGCATCATTCCTCTTCTCCTTCCCCCTCATTTGAGAAAAGAGGTGGTAGAGGGCAGAAGGCATCAGATTATCTCTTAACTGGCACCATCACAGAAATGCCATGAAGTAATATGGATAACATGCCCTGGACAAGGCCTAGCATATTATGAACAATCTCAGCAATCATTACTACCAAAGTATATGAAAGCAAAATAACTTAAATTAATTTTTTCTTATTAGAGTATGTAAGTTATTCAAAGAAGCCAATTTACTTTTTCTTAAGGCACTGACTTAAAGCCTCAAAAACAGATATTACCTTGATTTCAGTTTAGCAACTAAATATCAGTGTCATAAACCATATAACTCAAATCCTAAAATCCAGCAAATTTAACTTAGCAATAAATAAAATTGGGCTCCCCAGCTCTGAGGACTTGAGCCCCCAATATCTGTCCTGCAGACACAATATATACTGATCAACTGGCTTTCTACTACATGACTTGAAGTCTCAGATTTTCTGAATCCCACAATTTAATACTTTATTAGAATAAAATGGGGATATAATATGAATATTTTCTTTCTTAATACCTCTCCAGGTATATAACTACTAAATCCTCAGTTAGAGTACAAGCTCCAAAGGACATGACTTCATATGCTTCTGTTTCTCTATGTGGTATTTTGTACTCTATGTTGTACCACCAGCACCCAAGAAATAGAAACAAAGTAGAGGTAAAAAGAGAAAATGAGACTATAAAATATCTCATTTAATATATCTCATATAAATATCTCATATAAATATAAAAGTTCATATTACATATGCCACATCAGACACTCAAAACCAGAATGCAGGACTATTAGTCGACATTTCCTTTCTTTCACATGCTCTAACAATAGAGAAATTCTGTGATCTAAAAGCATATTAAAATATAACATAGGGACTCATCATTAAAATGATTCCTGATTCTTTTTTTAAAAACTGTCCAAGATTAAAGATTTTTTTGAAAGGGTGCTACCTGATTTAAGAATAACAAAGTCTAATTCTAGAAAAGAATTAAAACATAAAATGGAATGAAGCTATATCACAGCTTTTGTATGCAAGACAATTTAATAATTGAAATCCATTCTACATTAAAAGGAAATCAATTTCAAAATTCTAATTTCTAAACTTGTTCAAACATTTAAGGATTCAGATGTCAGAATGCTTTAAAATTATATTCTGAAATAACTCTCCTGAAGTTCATTAGAGAACATTCCCAGCTCTGCAGTACAATATTTCAACTTTCTGGCATATCATGTTAATAGATTATAACTTAAAATAAAATTAATGCAAAATAGAGGTATCATTTTAGAGCCACCAAGCACTACCTTTTCTTCCAGGAAGATAACATTATTTATAGTGCCATCAATAAGTCTTTCACACTGCACACATGGTCATAAATACACTACTTCTGATGGTGTAGGCTAGATATGACTGTCCCCAAGACAATGATTCTTTTTACTCAAGAAAATCAGTACAGTAAATAACTTTTCTTCCCTTCGAGACAATCACAGTGCTTGAGGCTGCTGCGACACAAAAACAAAATATCTTCACAAATGTCTCCAAACAGTCAAGCTGAAAATCTAAGCCAAAGTTTCATTTAACAGCCTGTCAATTTTTTGATGTGAAGCTAATGAATGCAGTGGCAAACAAATCCATCAAACCCAACATCAAAACAACTGCACTTCATCCTACCAAACGGAAAAATGAAATACAACCTGCAGGCCAGCTCTTTGATCCAACCTAGCCAGGAAGCAGACCTGTGAGTGCCACAGCTGCTGCACAGAAGTAATCATGGACTCCATTTCACAACAGAAGGAGAGAATGCTCCAGAAATGGAAAACATTCATCTCAAATATGCACCAGTATCTTATTTCAATTGTAAAGTGTTACCTAGTTTTAAATCTCTATCAGAAAAAAACAGAGCATTTCATTCTACATTACTCTGATGCTCAAAGCTATAAAGATGCCTAAAATAAATAACTAGATAGTATGTTCCACTCATACTACAGTTTTGAAAATGGAGATTTATTAAAAGCCCTTCTGCTCTTTATAAAAGCTCCTTGAGGACAAAGAAAACACATCTTTCTTCTTTGTACAAACATGTAACACAATTCCTACTGCAAAGGAGGAATTCACTAAGCACTCTCTTCAGCTGAACTCTGCCTAACCCAATCGGCAAACGGGCATGTAGCTACCTAGAACATTCCTCTCAGTTTTTCTTCAGTGAAAATCTTATCTCTGATTAATGAAATGGGAAATTACATAACCCCCTTCTTAGGTAGGTGAGTTCTCTTAAAGGCAAGGCCGTTGTATTCTGGAGTATCATACAGGATTTTTCTGAATAAAAATCACCAATATCGGGGCACCAGGGTGGCTCAGTGGTTGAGCATCTGCCTTTGGCTCAGGGCGTGAACTGAGGTCATGTGGTGGAGTCCCACATTAGGCTCCCCACAGGGAGCCTACTTCTCCCTCTGCCTCTGTCTCTCTGTGTCTCTCATGAATAAATAAATAAAATCTTAAAAAAAAATCACCAATATCTCCAATATTATCAATGAACCTGGGGTTATCTTTTCAAAATCTAATGTTTTGGTGTTTTTTTTTTTTCAATTCAAAAATAGGCTTTCGTAAAGCTCTTTTCTCAGTCATTGAATTAGAAATATTGGTCTGTAATAAGTAAAATATAACAAGTAGAGACCGCTACATTGTGTACCACGTTAATTCTGTTCCATAAAGTGGCATTGTCTTGGGAGCTTTTACATACTCCTATCAACCCCATGGGACAGATAAAGGACATCTCATTCCCTCTACTGCTTCAACTACTATGAAACAGCATGCTATTATCTTTTAAATTATGTCCCCCCTAAAAGCATAAGTCATCATCACTTGTGAATAATTACTATTCCAATAGCTATCACTTAGAATTAACTGAGTAAGGCAAAAAATTAAGGCTAAAATTTGTTAGCTTAAGAATTAATTCAGGTATCCTCAAAGCTAAAAGTCTTTCAAGTGCAGTTCATAATGAATCCATTATACATCTGTCCCCAGCAAAACAGAAAAACTAACTGCCCAATCACAAATTAAGAAATAGCCTTGGAGATCAATAAAAATGTGTCAAATAACTGATAAAAACACCAAAATAGGCACAAAAATGTCATCACAGCACCCTACAAAATAAGAGAACTTATGTACTAATAGCCAAGAAAATATTAAAATTGAGGGATATAATGTAAGAAAGCATAAGTATGTTTTAGTGAGACATTCAAAACTGTACCCATTAAAATTTAGTTTCCAATTTTTGTACAGAATAACTGAAATTAGTTACATCTACTCAAAGCAGATTCTTAATATATACCCATGTCAGTTATTACCTGGAACTCTCTGTGGTAGACAGAACACTGCCCTTACCTTCCTACTCCCAATAAGAAAGATACCCATGTCCTAATTCCTGCAATCTGTGAATATGTCACCTCACATGACAAAAGGGATTTTGTGGATCGCTTGTTCTGACACGTAGGAGATCACATGGAAGGACCTGAGAGATGCCTCTAGGAGCAAAGATCTGGATGACAGGTAGCAAGAAGATGGACTCAGTGCTACAACTGCAAGGAACTGAATTCAGCCAATCACCTGACTGAGCATCTCCAGTAAGAAATGCAGCCCTGCAAACATCTTGATTTTTGCTTGGTAAGACTAATAGCAACTTAAAACTTACAGAACCATAAGATGTAAGTGGTATTGTTTTAAACTACTACTTTTATGGTCATTTGCTTCAGCAGCAATAGAAAACAAATACATTCTCAGAGCAGCACCACATACCAAAAAGAAAGGAAAGCCTGGAGATAACATCTAAAAATATCTCAAAAAATAAAAAAATGTAAAAACACCTAAAAATATCTCAAACACATGCAATTAAGACAATTTTTAATTAACTAGTAAAAACTGCATTTTGGTCATTGAACAATTTTGTACCTAGCAAAACACAAGAACCCAGACAGTCATATTCCTTAACTAAATTGAATGACATAAATCCACACAGCATGAGTGGATATCCACATACCTAAGGTTTTTCTCCCTCATAACATATCTATTGGGGTGGAGAGGTATTTCTAATCCATACAGATAGAAACAAACAAAATAAACAAATGACTTTCCTAAGGATATATGACTAGCTAGAAGAAAAGTTAGACTTTAGATCCCTGCCTCCTCCTCCAGCATAGTGTGCTTAACAGTCCCATAATCCTCAGCTGTCACTATGACTTCAGAGAGGACCACTACCCAACCTCTCTTCCTTGGTCCACACCCCAGTCCCACTCTATAACCACAAAGAAATGTGGAAACCCACCCAGGAAATTTTAGCTTTGGGGAGAAGTTAGTCTAGCCAATATCATGAATTAGATCTGAAACCCATGGTAAAAAAGCACCAACTAATTTTTCTGGTACTGAACAGCTGTGATAGCTGATTAATTATGTCACTGATTAAAGATATGAATCATAAAATAATATATCTGGTTATAACTATGGGTCTATGCCTCTATTCCAATGCAGATACAAGCATTACCTTTCTGTGAAAGGACTCCAAGTAGCTGGCCAAGGCACATACCCTGAGTTTTCTTTTTTTTTTTTAGGTTTATTATAATATGTAAGATGCATAATAGGAAGAAGTAGTTCAGCTCTGTTCCTTTCTAAATTACCCCTCATAAATAGAAATTACTCAGAACAGAAAAAGTCTTCTAATAGCAAGAGCTTTCCTTTTTTACAAGTTCATACAAATGCTTCCCAGGAGGCCAAAGGGATGGCTATATTTTATTTTAATATATTATATAATTTTCTATATACACATATAAATTAAACCTAGTGTTCTCTTTCCTGAATATATTTCTATCCAAGTTCACCCAATAGTTCCACATGCAAGTTTTATCAATGTAGAGTGAATAATACTCACTATACCATGCAGTGGCCAAGATACAGCCACATAAATTGTATGTGTCATTTTCCACTAAATCTGTGTCAATTTTACATACTCTGTAAAACCTAGTTTCACTTAGAAGTAGCCCTCTGCCAGCCTGTACTTCTGCCTTCAAAGCCACAGAAAAGAAAGCAACCTAATGGAAGCTACCACCTCTTTAAAGATGTCCTCTATTTAACACTGCAGGGGAGGGCTGATTAAATTTAATAGAAGTAGCTTTTGAATGAAAATGTACAGTATGTGAACTAAATTAAATATACTGAGCAGGAGATGCAAAATTTTATACCAAATTTAACATAAAGATATATTTCTTGTTAAAGTATGTTCTACATTACTTTCAAGAAACTCATTTTTGCACTAAAGGCAGTTTTAATCATGTCTTCCTACTTCATCCCTCCATCTCTTACTAGAGTTTTAACATACACTTTCATTGTTGTTTTCTGAGCCATAGACTAAACTCAATATGGAGAGAGCCAAGTCTACCTAACATGGAGCCACAGGGAGCCACTAGAAAATCTCACAAAAAAAAGAAATGGTGGCTGTAAGAAAGAAAGCAAACATCAGTTGTAGAAAATTACCTCTGTTCCACATTAATCTCAAAACAGAAAACTATAACTACAAATGATAATATAGGTAATGTAAAATAAATATATCTAGTCAAATAAATTATTGAGGTGAGAAGCACACAATATCAATGAGAGAAAAAGTGTTACATGTGATCTTAGATTTTCTACAATAACCAGAATACACATTTAATTTATGCTTTATTCTTAAGGCATAACTTACCAATTTAGCAACTTTCCCATAGTCAATCCATCTGACTGTAGCAAAATTTGTAGATTCTGCACAGTTGAAACCATGATTAAAACCAGCATGGTAGCCATATGGAAAAGTGATCATAAATTCTCCAGCCTCCTGAGTGATCTGTAGGGTAGAAAACATATAATATTTTCCAATTATAAGACTTTCCAAATTGCAAATACAATTAAAATATATTTCCTACAAAAAAAGTACCATGCTAGCAGAGCTATCTAATAGAAAAGAAGTAGCCCAGATCTTTACCCAATCCATTAATAGTTCTTCAGGAAACTTTAAAGACTTTTCTAAATAGGGTGTGACCCTCTGGCAATGTTGTTCAATCATTGAATCCATAATCAAAGATGCTATATTTTATTCAAAAGTATCTTTATCTAAGAAAATTTGTTCATGTTAGCAATCAATGTACATATTTAATATTTTAAAAATTCAGATTATTGGAGTTATATAATAGGGCCTATAATAGGACCTATTTTGACTGATGTTTTCAAAGCTAGAGCTATAAAAACCCCAATAATACATGCTCAATAGGCTTTACTATGAATTCCACTGCTAAAGAATTGGTAGTATTCACCAAATTATTCTTTCATAATATTCAGAAAACATTCAATTAACTCTATTCCATTTAATAGTAAAATTTCTATCAAAGAATTATTCAAATAGGTATGTGTGAGTGCATATAATTAAACTGGGGTATATCAGCTAGAATTTAAAAGCAAACATGAAAAATATATTTACCCCATTCCTATTTTTTAGGTTAAACATATTTGGCTTTTTATAATCACCAAAACACACAAAATACACCTTGAGCTATAAAAAAATAATACAGCAAAATTTTTCTGTGTTTTTAATTTACCTCTTCTACAACAGATTATCAAATTTATTATGTATGGTTCGGGTTTCAGTCCTGAAATGCTGAGAAATGAGTATGTGGCTGGGCATGGGTATATAATATAAATATACAGGAAACATACTGTGTAAAGACAGAGGTACTAAATGCAATTCAGTTGCCATTTTAGGTATGCTAAAATGTTGTGTATGGACGTATTTTCTTTCACAACATGTCTGAAATTTATCTCATCACCCTCTCCCCCAGCCCAGGAGGTGTTCTACTGAACACCTGGCAGCAACTCCACTGCCACCTGGCCCACAAAGAATGGCTCATCAATGTCCAACATCGTTCCAGTTCCATCACTCTGAGCCACACTTCCCTGTACTATGTGATAAAACTCACCTGGTCAACTGTTTCTAACCCTACACAGACAGGTGAAGAAACTAGGGCTGCTGCCACTGAGGTAAGGAAAATATCTTCACTGCTCCATTGAATCCCACCCACAATCCTTCTCTACTCTGCCTAAAAAATCCTGCTCTTACCATGTTGAAAAAGAGCACCTGTTCCCATTGAAAATGACTCTAAGTTTTGTTTCCATGTAACTTCTAGCAACAGTCCATCCCAGTTAGCCAAAATATAAGTTGGTTATACTACTTCTGTGTAACACATCGATAAGAAAGCACAGTAACAGAAAAGAACAAGTCCCTTTTATTATAAGACCAAATAATCACAATTCCATGTCATAAAAGAAGTTGAAAAGGAAAGTACACATAATTAAAAGCAGACATTATCAATTAAACATACTTTTTCATACACACACACACACACATATATACACACAATAATATGAAAATACATTGAAAGGAGGAGGAAAATAATGTTACTGTAAAATGATTGCCTAAAAGAGGGTCAAACTGAAGAGAAAGAATGTGTTCTTATAAAGCCCTCTTACAGATCATCTTTTTTCATCCTCATAATTAGCCCTATTAAGTACTATTATTATCATCATTTTCCAGCTAAAGAAATGGAAGCTCAGAAAAATTACATAATTTGTCTAAATGACAGAATCAGGAATGAACATGTAAGTTTAATTTGGAAGTCTATGCTACTCTCTCCCATGGTACATTATCATCATCAGACAATAAGCTTCTTGAGGAGCACAGAGTTATCACACATCCTTCATCAACACGGAAGAGGAAGTGGCA
Organism: Vulpes vulpes; assembly: GCF_048418805.1. Lineage (NCBI taxonomy): Eukaryota > Metazoa > Chordata > Mammalia > Carnivora > Canidae > Vulpes > Vulpes vulpes. The sequence continues at coordinate 46,776,134 of NC_132791.1, forward strand.
ATATTTCACATGAAAAACTGCAATTGCCAAAAAATAAAAATAAAAATAAAAAATAAAATAAAATAAAATGAAAGAAAGAAAGAAAGAAAGAAAGAAAGAAAGAAAGAAAGAAAGAAAGAAAAAAGAGAAAGAAAAGAAAAACTGCAATGGCCAATCAGATGGTGAGGCATTGGCATCTTCAGAAGCCATGAAATGTCTCACCCTCAAGAGACCAAAGGAAAGCCTCGTACATCTGGTGATTTACCAAGTAGTATGGAGAAGCCACAGCCCAGAATGGGATGAAAGGCACCTGCTTCCTTCTCCCCAAAGATTGGAAAGGAGGTACAAGCTCCAAAGGCCTCCAACCTGGGGAAATGAAACAATCCCACCATACGCTAGATCACATTATCCCCTCTCCCAAAGACCAGCTTGATCAATATCTATCACCAGCCTTGAAATCATAAAGGATTTCCTGTCCATGGGAGACTCTAGTCCACTCATTTCTAAAATTCCAACTTAAAGTGTCTAATCAAACTAACACCTAAAAGTAAAAGAAACACTCACTAATGATGTGTCTGACACTTAAAAGTCCAGTTCCCAGAGGTATCAGCAAGTAAGACAGCGCCCCACAGTGGCAGTGGCTCATCTAGGGGACACAGCTCCTTACCTCTGTACCGTGACATGCTACAGTTCACCATCAGCTTCTCTCCATACACAAGCACATCTCCCACAGTACATGTCTCAAAGGCACACTTTTTGTGGTAGCTAAGACTATGTGAGTAAAACAGTGGTAAGAGCATCCCTGTCACACAAGACAAATATGTCTCATCTCATGCATGAATACAGCAAAGACAGTTTGTGAGTGAGCAGGGATTACCCGAAGTTAGAGAATGACTCTTGGTCTTTGCAAAAATTCCACTTTGAACAAAGTTGGGGGTGGGAGATGGGATGTACTTTAAGGGACTGAGATTAAGAAGAGGCAAAAATTTAGTCACAGGTGAAAAACTTCTGAGGTGAAAAACAGCACAAGATTATGGGAAGAAAGTCAAATTAAAAATGAGAAAAAAAGAAAGGAAGAGAGTACAGCTATTTTTCAATGTTTCTACAAGTAGCTAATTACTAAATCCTCCTTTAAGAGAGAGCTTTTATTTATCTGGTCAAAAGCTTTTCTTCATTTTAGCATCCTCACATAAAAGTTCTCATGCTCCATAATAATTCTGACCCAATATCCACCCATGAGCACAAAGAAAGAGGAACTTGGTATGTACTGAATCTTACAGAACCTAATCTTCAGAAATATTCCAAAGCAGCAATATCTGATTATTAAATCATCAGGCAATTTTACCCATAATGAAATCTCAATTGTATTATGTCTGAATGTGTTTAGAAGCAACATTCTGGCATCATAATCACTGACTCTAAAACACCAAACTAATGATAATTGTTCTGAGTTCTTTTTTTTTTTTTTTTAAGATTTATTTTATTTGAGAGTATTACATGTGCGGGGAGGGGCAGAAGGACAAGGAGACTCCCCACTGAGCACAGAGCCCACTGAGGGACTCAATCCCAGGACTCTAAGATCTTGACAAGAGTGAGCCAAAGCCAAACACTTAACCGACTGAGCCACCCAGGCATCCCTGTTCTGAATTCTTTTAAAAAAAGAGATCATATACATAAATTACACTGTTCATATAAAAGACTTCAATGTAGATGAGCTACCTCTTAGTTTGTTGAGTGTCCTGCATTTTTCTCTTAGGACTGTTACAAGTGAACTATTACCAGCATAAAATTATAGTAAATGTTTCCTGAAATAAAAGTAATTTTATTACTTGTTACATTATAAAACATGAATCTGAATTTTTCTTCCCACATCCTAAAAATCCTACTTGAAGTCAAGGATATATTGGCTTGTGTTAAATTTGTCTTACAATTTGTCTTACATATAAATACTACACACACAAAATGAATGTTAAAGAATAACACTAATATACCTTGTCAAAGGGAATACCATACTTCTTCAATACTGAGGGAGATATTAGTGTCATCTTGTGGCGAAGAAATGCATCACACCCTTGAGAACTGCTTGGGAAAAAACCTAAATGGAAACAATAAATATAAGTAGTAATGTGCCAATTATGATAAAATTTCAGAGAGTTTTAAAGCTTATATTCTAGTATTCTCACAGAACGACAGTTTTATGCAAATATAGACCAACTCCAACATCAGAAAAAAAAACCTGGTACTAAAAATTAGAGTCAGAATTCTTAAAAGCTATGGGATACATATTTATATCACTAAAGGCCGACCTTTATTATAAAAAAAGAGCTACCAAGAATTGTTTTCATGACATATAAAATTAATAAGCCTTACAAATTTCAACTAATAAATTTTAATTAAATCTGCCTAATATCGGGATCCCTGGGTGGCGCAGCGGTTTGGCGCCTGCCTTTGGCCCAGGGCACGATCCTGGAGACCCGGGATCGAGTCCCACGTCGGGCTCCCGGTGCATGGAGCCTGGTTCTCCCTCTGCCTATGTCTCTGCCTCTCTCTCTCTCTCTCTCTCTCTCTGTGTGTGACTATCATAAAAAAAAAAAAATCTGCCTAATATCTGATAAATGGATAAAATAATAAAGATGGTTAGGAAAGGTAAATAAACTTTTGAATAAAGAAATTTCTCATTTTAAAAAGATTCCTAAAAGTGATCATTCCAGATGTACTTGTCCCCAAAGCCTGGCAAAGAGAAAAAAACAGCAGTTTCCCACCTTTATATGTTTCTTTCTGATCAATTTAATACACTTAATTGCTACTGTAGATAATGCTGCTATAAACATAGGGGTGCATGTATCCCTTTGAATTAGCATTTTTGTATTCTTTGGGTATGTTTCACTCATATATGGAATTTAACAAACAAAACAAGCAAGCAAAAGGGGGTGGGGAGAGACAAACCAAGAACAGACTCTTAACTATAGAAAACAAACTAATGGTTACCAAAGGGGAGATGGGTAAGGGGGATGGGTGAAATAGGTGATGGGGACTAAGGAGAGTACATTTGTTGTGATGAGCACTGGTGGACATGCTGGATCACTATACTGTACACCTGAAACTAATATTACACTATATGTTAACTGAAATTTAAATAAAAACTTTAAAAAAAAAATAGGTTAACTGCTACCAATTTCCTGAACCAAATTCCTGGCCAGCTCACGTCAAATGCTTGGAAACCTGTCCCACCAGTCTGTGTAGGAGCAGTGTTTTAAGGAGTCCTTTAAATGAGGAAGCTTAACATGCAGCAACCCTTTCACTCAACAGTACATATCATGGACCAAAACACAGTCGTTTTTCTCCACCACTGACTTCATCCCTGCAGTTTTGTCTGGGGGACTCATTAATTCAGCTATGGAGGCTACAGGAAAATGAACATACATGATGCCCTGCTATTCACCTTATTCACTCAGAGAGAAACAGTAGTGTGCCAAAGCAAGAGAGAAAGCAAGAAAGGAAAGTGACACATGGAAGGGACACCTGGATGGCTCAGTGGTTGAGCATCTGCCTTTGGCTCAGGACATGATCCTGGGGTCCTGGGATCCATTTCCACATCGGGCTCCCCACAGGGAGCCTGCTTCTCCCTCTACCTGTGTCTCTGCCTCTCTCTCTGTGTGTCTCTCATGAATAAATAAACAAAATCTTTTTTTTTTTTTTTTTTTTTTTTAAAGAGAGAGAGATGTTAAAGAGGAAAATCCTAGAAAGAGAATCCAGGAGGAGAACAGAGCTCACCAGCAAAACAATGGGATACACATAAATAAAGCAGGAAGAAGCAGAGATACTATTTAAAATGAAGAGAAAGCCAATGGAAATGTTACTTATCTAACTCTGTAGCTCACTATCTCCAAATAGCTCAAGCATGTGACCAATCTGACAAAAGGATTACCAGTACTCATTAACTAACCATGAACCATTTTAACCTCAAAAAAGTGTTTCACAAGAATATTTTTAAAGTTAACAAGATTTTATTGGAGTATGTGATCATCAGAAGAGAACAAATCAACCAGCCAGGAAAGAACCATTAGGGTATAAGAAACCATCTGCAAAAAAAAAAAAAAAAAAAAGGGTATGTTCTGCTTAAGCATCTGCATCTGAATTTTCTAAATAGCTGGAAATTTTAAAAGTACATGCTAAAGGAAACAACAGAAATACTATCATTCCAGGGGCGCCTCGGTGGCTCAGACGGTTAAGTGTCTAACTCTCAATTTCAGTCAGGTCATGATCTCAGGGTTGTGAAAGTGGGCTCTGTGCTGGGCATAGAACCTGCTTAAGATTCTCTCTCCCCCTCTTCCTCTGGCCCTCCCATCCCCACCCCACTTCCATACTCGCATGCACTCTCTCTAAAAAAAGAAAAGAAAAAGAAATACTGTCTGTCATTCCTTACAATACCAATGGGAATAAAAGGAATCATTTTGCCCTAAGTGGTCATTTGATGCAGCCCTCTGTATATGGTTAACATTTATATTATACATTAACAGAAAATAAAACATTATACCAAATAAGTAACCCTATTTTTTTAAATGCAGATTTTAGTGAATGGAGAAAAAATATCACACTAATGTAATAGTCATATCTACACAGTAAGATGTCCTGAGTCTTCCACCATGGAGACTAAGGCACAGTAGGGTGGTCCGCAAACACACAATCCATGGAAACATTTTAATATTACAATTCAAGTGGATTTATCAAACTTTTCAAATCTGTAACTCTGTGCATCCTAAATGAATTGAGTTTTAAATTAAAATCCATGAAGAAAGAGGCATCTATTTAATTTTCTTTTGATGTGGATTTGTAATCAGGACCTGAACAATATGGTGACTGGTCATAAGTTAATTTAAATTGGAAAACCACTGAAGGAAGATAATTTGCAATCTATTAAAAACTTTGGTTTAGAATTTATATTTACAATAGGCTATCAGAATTGTATTTTACATTGCTGGAAAACACCTCATAAACAGCACAAATTCTGTTCAAAGCATGTGTCTCAAAATGAATTTTACCTCAAAATATCTGCAGGAATACATGGCTCATATTCACCCTCACTCCACCATCTATGAAAAGTATCTTATTCAACATATAAGCAACCCAATGTATCCAGAATACTATTAGATACAAAATATTTTTTAAAACTCAGACCTATACTGACTGAAGAAATGTTAGTGTCTTTCATAATAAGTAAAAAATCAATTTTGGAGTCACTTGCATAAAAAACAACAAAAGTAACTCTAATAGAAAAGATAATATTTAAGTAAAAATTCAACTTAAGACAATCAGAGTCACCAACAAAAAAAGAAGAAAATAGTATGTGTTAAAATTTTGGCAAGTTACTTCTTTAAAATATACCTTTCAGAATCGTTTTTTCCTACTCTAATATTTGCTCTCTTGATCATGATCACGATCCGAGATGATGACCTGAGCCCAAGGCAGACACTTGACTAAGTCACCCAGGCACCCTCAATCCCATATTCTGTAGGGATACTTTGGTAGGAGCATGTGAGAGGCAAACTACAAGGTATAAACTATGCTTTGGGACCCTGTATAAATCTTACTCAATCTTCTCTTAACTGGTGCTTAACACACATGCTTACTTGAGCACCAACTTTCCTCACTCCTTTACCATACTTGACAAACACACACCTTTTCATTGGTATAAATAGCAGAGCTAAGTTTTAGACTAAAGACCTAATTGTCTGAAATATTTAAAGCCACCCTCACCCTGCCCATATGGCCAGCAAAACAAGAGAGAATAATAGTTGTTAAGAATTTGTTGAGCCTTGCTGAGACATGGATTCCAAACACAATTCCAACACTTATGTAGCTCTGACTAGTCATGTGATCTCTCAGCTCCTCAGTTTCCTCATCTGTATAGTTAAGCTGCTAAAATTATCTTCCTTAATGGATTCTCTTTTTCCAGCTTTTTTGAGATATAACTGGCATGTAACATTGTACAAGTTTAAGAAATACAGAGTAAGAATTTGATTCATGTACATATTGTGTATGAAATAACTACCATAATAAGTTTATTTAACATCCATCATCTCACATAGTTAAAATTCTTTGTGTGCATAAGAACTTTTAAAATCTACTCCCTTGGCAACTTTGACATATACAATACAGTATTAATTGTAGCCACAATACTGTACAGTACATCCCCAGAACTTAACTTTCTTATAACGTAAGTTTGTACCTTTTGACTGCCTTTACCCATTTCCTTTCCACCTTTATCCACCAACTCTGGCAACCACCAACTTGTTCTCTGTATCTGTACATTCAGTTTTTTTAGATTCCACATGTGAGATCACACAGTATTTGTCTTTCTCTGTCTGACACATTTCACTTAGTATAATGTACCCAAGATTCATTACAGTTGTTATGGCTTCTTATGGCTGAATAATATTACACTGTCTTCATATATAAAACATTTGTTTTATCCATTCAAATGTCAATGGACACTTCAGCTGTTTCTAAGTCTTGGCTACTGTGAATAATGCTGCAATGAACATGAGAGTGCATATATCTCTTCTAGATAATGATTTAGTTTCCCCTTTGGTATACATTCAGAAGAGGAGTGGTCAGATAATACAGTAGTTATTATTTAATTTTTTGAAAAAACTCCATACTGTGTTTCATAGTAGCTATCCTTACTGGATCATTATGGGGATCCAACAAGATAATGTACAACAAACTTAGCCACAGTCAAAGGTGGAAGCAACATAAATGTCCAGCAACTGATAAATGGATGAACAAGATGTGATATAATCCACAAAATGAAATATTATTCAGCCATAAAAAAGAATGAAATACTGATATATATTATAAAATGGAAAACATGAAAAGTAAAAGCCAGAGGCAAAAGGTGGGTCACCTATTGTATGATTCCATGTATACTGAAATATCCTGAATAGGTAAATACCTAGAGAGAAAGCACATCAGCAGCTGTCAGGGACTGGGGAGAAGTAGGAGGAAAAAGAGAGGGACTAATGAACAGATACAAGGTGATGAAATTCTCTTGGAACTTGATAGAGGTGATGTGCACTATAAGAATATACTAAATGCCACTGAATTGTACACTTCAAAATGTTTAACAGCTTATTTTATGTTATATGAATTTTACCTCTATTAAAACAAAACAAAACAAAACAAAAAACCTTGCTGGTATACTTGACACAAAGTAAATTTCAGTAAATAGTAACCATTCTTTTTACCCCTGTTATTCATTTCCACCATATTGACCATTATGTCAGTTCAATGGATCTTCCTTTTCCACTATCTCTGTAGCCTGTTAGCTGAGAAGGGGTATCACAATCCCAAGAGACCCAGAAAGCTTCAGGGTGCTGTCACCAAGCCTTAAAAACTGCTTCATTCCCTTGGGCCTTCTGACCTAAACCTAACAGTTCCAGTCACAAGTAACAAACTTCTCCCCCAAAAAGGAGTTCTAACAGTCAAGCACAACTTAAGTTAAACTCTATAGATTTATTTTCAACCTTGTATTCACCTGTAGATTCTTCCATCTGTTCTCTAACTTGATTGTTTTAAAATTAAATATCAAAATTCAGCCTGGATTCCAAATTATCACTTACAATTGGACTCAATGTAAAAAGGCCCAAACTTAATCCCTTCTTTCATACTCCAAGCAATGGATACTGGTAACGACACCACTTTACAACTTAATTCCCTTTATACCAACTCTTCCCCACAAGTTAACACATTAGGGTTTCTGTGACAAGTAAATTAATGAACTCTCAATGAAATGGTATCTGATTTGGAAGTGGGAAACCTGAAGGAATAGTTTGGAAAAACAATCTATGTTTCTACTAAACTGTTAAATCATAAAAATACATGATCTGTTTTAACAAATACTCAAAATTAGAACAAATTGCAATACTACACAGGATCCAAGGAGCAAAACAGTTTATATACTAAATAATCCAAGAAAAAGGAAAAGCAATAATAAAAACTTATAATAGGCTGCTTAGGTAACTCAATTTTTAGTCTATACCTCATTTATACTATCTACAATGATAGGCACTGCCAAGCTGCCAATTCCTTAACTAAAGACAATATTTTTGTTTGTTTTTTAAGATATTATACAATGGTAAGCAAGAAGGATGATCTTTGGAACCATTCTTCCAATCCAAACAACATGAGAGAGGATGAAAAGCTAGCATGATAAAAAGCATGTACTCCAGACATCCCAAAAGAGCTCCGAAGTCCTAAAAGTACCCCATAATAACCTTTGTTAAGACTAGCAAAGTACTGCTAGGAGTTGTGCAACATGGGAAGTATAGAATCCCATAAGCACTCTCAAGGACCAGCTGCATCCACTAAATACAGGTGCATGTCCTGTATCCAATGGAAAAGTGATCATAAGCAAGAAGCATTCTTATAAGTAAAAAGGACACAAAAGTCTACATACTGTAATATCCTATTTTTATGACACTCTAGGAATAGAAATTAGATTACAGGTTGCCAACAGCTATGTGGAGGGAATAACTGAGAAACACCAACAAAAGCACCTCTTCAAGGAAATGTTCTATATTTTGATGAGGTTGGTAGTTCCACCACTGTGCAGTTTTGTCAAAATTCACTGAACTGTATATTTAAAAGGGGTGGATTTTACTGTAAGTATATTATACCTCAATTATTCTAACCTCCCAAAATAATCATTAAATGCTTTTAAACTGTTATGTTAGATGTAGAGGAGATACGCTCTAAAAATGTGTTTTTTCCTTCAGATAAAAATCTCTCCAAACTATCAACTGGTTTACATTTTCTAATATTTTAACTGTTAATAAGGAATTCCTTTAATTTTTTTTAAGTAGGCTCCATGCCCAATGTGGAGCTCAACAAAGGGCTTGAACTCACTCACAACCCTGAGATCAAGACCTGAGCTGAGATCAAGAGTTGGACCCTTCACCAACTGAGCCACCCAGATGCCCACTAAGGAATTCCTCTTAAATCCTGATCTCATATGACAAACACATGCTGTTGCCATTAAATCTCCAAAGTTTCAGCCTTGGTAAAAGGTTACATATCAAAGTTTAGTAATTATTTCTATGGATCTGTGAACACCAGTTTTGAGAAGCTTAAATTAGTTATTAGTCACTTAGGAAAGACGTAAAGAAAGGAGTAGGAAAGATGAAGAAATCAGACATGTAGAATACATGTCCACATTAGCAATAGATTTTAAGGCAATTTCATTTCAACAGAATTGAAATTTACCCTAGTATGCCTTGATACAGTTTTTATATTGGTTTTTGCAATATTCATATGACTAACAGGCTTAAAAATGTATAGCAACCATACAAACGGTAAGGAAAAGAACACGGAAAAAGGATGAGGTAGGATTGCTTCTGTGGGAAATGCCTCTAGATAGATGTATTAAATTTACACATGAAATTTCTTAACAAGCTTATTAATGAAAAGAACCAATAAGCTACAATATGTGGGGAGAAACCTACTAATTTTTATCCACATCCCTACTTAAGATGTCAACTTTAGAGATTTAAGTTAGTTATAGTTGACCTCTCTGTGCATCCTACCACTCATGCTCAATTAGTTACTCAGGAATGCATAGAAAATTATTAAACTGCAAGTTTCACTCAACTCTAAGTGTCCCATAGGCTATCAAAACAGACTTCACTCCGCTAAGTGTCCCATGATCCATCAATATCACTACTAGTTGAGACAGAGCTCCATGGAGCACTCCAGAGGAGCACCAGGAGAAATTCACAGACTGTGGTCTAGAGAAGGATGGTGGTTCTCCTAAACGACTGCTTTATTTTATCTCCTGAACACTGTATACTATGTAATGGTCAAGTATTTTTCCATTTCAAGCTAGCTGGGAGAACATTTATAGCTAAAATTTCCACCCAATTTAACAAGTGTATGGGTCATTACATATGGTTTTTCACTGCATCCCTAACACCACTTTGTCTCAGAGCCCACTTCTTCCCCCTTGACATGACACATGGACCACACAGGCATAGATCATAGACTCCCCAGGCCAAATACTTTGGGCTCAAATAGGTCATGGTCAAGCTAACCAGAATTTTCCTGGTTCAGTTTCCATCCGCAGAATCAAAGTACTCTTAATTTCCCTCCATAGTAATTCCTCCCTGCTTGCTGATATTCCCTTCCTGAATTCTTCCTTAACATTCTCTACTGTCACTTCTCAGAACTGTCTTTCACCCTACATTACACTAGCTTGGTTTATGTTATGTATTACTGAGCAGTGTATAAAATCCTAGTAGGAACATAGCCAGACATAAAATATTCGATATATTTAAACATGGAAAGTGGTATCTGACACTAAATTTTGAGGAAAGTAAGCTTAGGGATTGTTGTACAATTCTTAATGCAACTCATCTGATAGAAAGATAAAAAAAAAAAAAAAAAACACATCCTGACATACCACACATTGATCTCCATGCCTAAGGAATAAGTTAGACATGAAGGTAGAGAATATATCATTGAACTTCTTCACTTTTTATGGCCTAGAGGACCCCTTAAATTGATTATTTATATCATGGATATTTTTATTTATTAGCCTTTCAAAACCAGGCATTTTAATATAATATTTTCAGACCATCAACTAAATGAATGCTTAAGGGAATAAGGTATTTATCATTTGGAGAGCAGATAAAAGTACATTTTCTTAATTCCAAGACAGAGGTATAAGAACAGGTCGATTTAGAATCTGTTCATAAAATTAAAATGACTTGTTATTTATTGCTGCTCTTCTAGTCTCTTGATAGCAGGTTTACAATCCCTATTAGGTCAAACCCCTGAAGAGATTTGAAGATGGCTTCCCAGAAATCCACATCTATGACCAATTCTGAATATAATTTCAGAAGTCCACAGACACCCACAGACCCTTGTCCACCTCCTGGAACAGGAACCTCTTCAAATTAGGCTAAGAATCTCTGTTCTACAGGCTTAAATTAAAGACTACTAGTCGGCTCTTGTTTCGGGGGAGGGGCAAGATGGCGGCAGAGTAGGGTCTCCAAGTCACTTGTCCTCAACAAATTACCTAGAAAACATTCAAATCATCCTGAAAATCTACGAATTCGGCCTGAGATTTAAAGAGAGACCAGCTGGAACGCTACAGTGAGAAGAGTTCGCGCTTCTATCAAGGTAGGAAGACGGGGAAAAAGAAATAAAGACACAAAAGGCCTCCAAGGGGGAGGGGCCCCGCGAGGAGCCGGGCTGAGGCCGGGGCAAGTGTCCCCAGGACAGGAGAGCCCCGTCCCGGAGGAGCAGGAGCTGCACCGACCTTCCCGGGGGAAAGGCCTCCCGGGGACTTGGAGCAGGATCCCCAGAAAGGCGGGGATGCCCTCAGGCTCCCTGGGACAGTAACAGAGGAACTGCGCCCCGGAGAGTGCGCCGAGCTCCCTAAGGGCTGCAGCGCTCGGCGGGACCCGGAGCAGCTCGGAGGGGCTCGGGCGGCGGCTCCGCGGAGGGGGCTGCGCGGCTCCGGGAACAGCTCGGCAGCGGCGGCTCGGGCGGAGGAAGAAGCTCAGCCCGGAGGGGGCGGCGCGACTCCGGGAACAGCTCGGAGGGGCTCGGGCGGCGGCTCCGCGGAGGAGGCTGCACCGCCGGGAGCGCGAATCCAACAGCGCAGGCCCCGGAGCACAGGGCGCCGGGACACAGCCCAGGATCCGGCCTCCCCCCGGGACAGGCAGAGGCCGGGAGGGCCCAGGACAGCGAGGACGCTCCTGCCTGGAACTGAGCAGATCAGCGGCCCCGCCTGGGAGCCTCCAGGCCCTGCAGACGGAGAGCCCCGGAGCTACTGCGGGGGCTGACTTCAGGGTCCCAGAGCTGCCCCCGCCACTGTGGCTTCCTCCCGGGGCCTCACGGGGTGAACAACCCCCACTGAGCCCTGCACCAGGCAGGGGCAGAGCAGCTCCCCCAAGTGCTAACACCTGAGAATCAGCACAGCAGGCCCCTCCCCCAGAAGACCAGCTAGAGGGACAAGTTCCAAGGGAAGTCAAGGGACTTAAAGAACACAGAATCGGAAGATACTCCCCCGTGTTTTTTTTGTTTTGTTTTTTTTGTTGTTTTGTTTTGTTTGTGCTTTTTTTTTTTCTTTTCTCTCTTTCTTCTTGATTTCTGATTGCGTCCCCCACCCCCCCTTTTTTTTCTTTTTTCTTCTTTCTTTCTTTTTCTTCTCTTTCCCCCCCCCTTTTTTTTCTTCTTTCTCTTTTTTCTTTTTCTCTTTTCTTTCCTTCTCTCTCTTTTTCTCCTTTTCCCAATACAACTTGTTTTTGGCCACTCTGCACTGAGCAAAATGACTAGAAGGAAAACCTCACCTCAAAAAAAAGAATCAGAAACAGCCCTCTCTCCCACAGAGTTACAAAATATGGATTACAATTCAATGTCAGAAAGCCAATTCAGAAGCACTATTATACAGCTACTGGTGGCTCTAGAAAAAACCATAAAGGACTCAAGAGACTTCATGACTGCAGAATTGAGATCCAATCAGGCAGAAATTAAAAATCAATTAAATGAGATACAATCCAAGCTAGAAGTCCTAACGACGAGGCTTGACGAGGTGGAAGAACGAGTGAGTGACATAGAAGACAAGCTGATGGCAAAGAGGGAAACTGAGGAAAAAAGAGACAGGCAATTAAAAGACCATGAGGATAGATTAAGGGAAATAAATGACAGCCTGAGGAAGAAAAACCTACGTTTAATTGGGGTTCCCGAGGGCGCCGAAAGGGACAGAGGGCCAGAATATGTATTTGAACAAATCCTAGCTGAAAACTTTCCGAATCTGGGAAGGGAAAGAGGCATTCAGATCCAGGAAATAGAGAGATCCCCCCCTAAAATCAACAAAACCCGATCAACACCTCGACATTTAATAGTGAAGCTTGCAAATTCCAAAGATAAGGAGAAGATCCTTAAAGCAGCAAGAGAAAAAAAGTCCCTGACTTTTATGGGGAGGAATATTAGGGTAACAGCAGACCTCTCCACAGAGACCTGGCAGGCCAGAAAGGGCTGGCAGGATATATTCAGGGTCCTAAATGAGAAGAACATGCAACCAAGAATACTCTATCCAGCAAGGCTTTCATTCAAAATGGAAGGAGAGATAAAGAGCTTCCAAGACAGGCAGGAACTGAAAGAATATGTAACCTCCAAACCAGCTCTGCAAGAAATTTTAAGGGGGACTCTTAAAATTCACCTTTAAGAAGAAGTTCAGTGGAACAATCCACAAAAACAAGGACTGAATAGATATGATGACACTAAACTCATATCTATCAATAGTAACTCTGAACGTGAATGGGCTTAATGACCCCATCAAAAGGCGCAGGGTTTCAGACTGGATTAAAAAGCAGGACCCATCTATTTGCTGTCTACAAGAGACTCATTTTAGACAGAAGGACACCTACAACCTGAAAATAAAAGGTTGGAGAACCATTTACCATTCAAATGGTCCTCAAAAGAAAGCAGGGGTAGCCATCCTTATATCAGATAAATTAAAATTTACCCTGAAGACTATAGTGAGAGATGAAGAGGGACACTATCTCATACTCAAAGGATCTATCCAACAAGAAGACTTAACAATTCTCAATATATATGCCCCAAATGTGGGAGCTGCCAAATATTTAAACCAATTAATAACCAAACTGAAGAAATACTTTGATAATAATACACTTATACTTGGTGATTTCAATCTAGCTCTTTCTATACTAGATAGGTCTTCTAAGCACAACATATCCAAAGAAACGAGAGCTTTAAATGATACACTGGACCAGATGGATTTCACAGATATCTACAGAACTTTACATCCAAACTCAACTGAATACACATTCTTCTCAAGTGCACATGGAACTTTCTCCAGAATAGACCACATACTGGGTCACAAATCGGGTCTGAACCGATACCAAAAGATCGGGATAGTCCCCTGTATATTCTCAGACCATAATGCCTTGAAATTAGAACTTAATCACAACAAGAAGTTTGGAAGGACCACAAACACATGGAGGTTAAGGACCATCCTGCTAAAAGATGAAAAGGTCAACCAGGAAATTAAGGAAGAATTGAGAAGATTCATGGAAACTAATGAGAATGAAGATACAACCGTTCAAAATCTTTGGGACGCAGCAAAAGCAGTCCTGAGGGGGAAATACATCGCAATACAAGCATCCATTCAAAAACTGGAAAGAACTCAAATTCAAAAGCTCACCTTACACATAAAGGAACTAGAGAAAAAGCAACAAATGGACCCCACCCCCAGCAGAAGAAGACAGTTAATTAAAATTCGAGCAGAACTAAATGATATCGAGACCAAAAGAACTGTGGAACAGATCAACAGAACCAGGAGTTGGTTCTTTGAAAGAATTAATAAGATAGATAAACCATTAGCGAACCTTATTAAAAAGAAGAGAGAGAAGACTCAAATTAATAAAATCATGAATGAGAAAGGAGAGATCACTACCAACACCAAGGAAATACAAACGATTCTAAAAACATATTATGAACAGCTGTATGCCAATAAATTAGGAAATCTAGAAGAAATGGATGCATTCCTGGAAAGCCACAAACTACCAAAACTGGAGCAGGAAGAAATAGAAAACCTGAACAGGCCAATAACCAGGGAGGAAATTGAAGCAGTCATCAAAAACCTCCCGAGACACAAGACTCCAGGGCCAGATGGCTTCCCAGGGGAATTCTATCAAACGTTTAAAGAAGAAATCATACCTATTCTACTAAAGCTGTTTGGAAAGATAGAAAGAGATGGAGTACTGCCAAATTCGTTCTATGACGCCAGCATCACCTTAATTCCGAAACCAGACAAAGACCCCACCAAAAAGGAGAATTACAGACCAATATCCCTGATGAACATGGATGCAAAAATTCTCAACAAGATACTAGCCAATAGGATCCAACAACACATTAAGAAAATTATTCACCATGACCAAGTAGGATTTATCCCTGGGACACAAGGCTGGTTCAACACTCGTAAAACCATCAATGTGATTCATCATATCAGCAAGAGAAAAACCAAGAACCATATGATCCTCTCATTGGATGCAGAGAAAGCATTTGACAAAATACAGCATCCATTCCTGATCAAAACACTTCAGAGTGTTGGGATAGAGGGAACTTTCCTCGACATCTTAAAAGCCATTTACGAAAAGCCCACAGCAAATATCATTCTCAATGGGGAAGCACTGGGAGCCTTTCCCCTAAGATCAGGAACAAGACAGGGATGTCCACTCTCACCACTGCTGTTCAACATAGTTCTGGAAGTCCTCGCCTCAGCAATCAGACAACAAAAAGACATAAAAGGCATTCAAATTGGCAAAGAAGAAGTCAAACTCTCCCTCTTCGCTGATGACATGATACTCTACATAGAAAACCCAAAAGCCTCCACCCCAAGATTGCTAGAACTCATACAGCAATTTGGTAGCGTGGCAGGATACAAAATCAATGCCCAGAAATCAATGGCATTTCTATACACTAACAATGAGACTGAAGAAAGAGAAATTAAGGAGTCAATCCCATTTACAATTGCACCCAAAAGCATAAGATACCTAGGAATAAACCTTACCAAGGAGGTGAAGGATCTATACCCTAAAAACTATAGAACACTTCTGAAAGAAATTGAGGAAGACACAAAGAGATGGAAAAATATTCCATGCTCATGGATTGGCAGAATTAATATTGTGAAAATGTCAATGTTACCCAGGGCAATTTACACGTTTAATGCAATCCCTATCAAAATACCGTGGACTTTCTTCAGAGAGTTGGAACAAATTATTTTAAGATTTGTGTGGAATCAGAAAAGACCCCGAATAGCCAGGGGAATTTTAAAAAAGAAAACCATAGCTGGGGGCATCACAATGCCAGATTTCAGGTTGTACTACAAAGCTGTGGTCATCAAGACAGTGTGGTACTGGCACAAAAATAGACACATAGATCAATGGAACAGAATAGAGAACCCAGAAGTGGACCCTGAAATGTATGGTCATCTAATATTCGATAAAGGAGGAAAGACTATCCATTGGAAGAAAGACAGTCTCTTCAATAAATGGTGTTGGGAAAATTGGACATCCACATGCAGAAGAATGAAACTGGACCACTCTCTTTCACCATACACAAAGATAAACTCAAAATGGATGAGAGATCTAAATGTGAGACAAGAGTCCATCAAAATCCTAGAGGAGAACACAGGCAACACCCTTTTTGAACTCGGCCACAGTAACTTCTTGCAAGATACATCCACAAAGGCAAAAGAAACAAAAGCAAAAATGAACTATTGGGACTTCATCAAGATAAGAAGCTTTTGCACAGCAAAGGATACAGTCAAAAAAACTAAAAGACAACCTACAGAATGGGAGAGGATATTTGCAAACGACATATCAGATAAAGGGCTAGTTTCCAAAATCTATAAAGAACTTATTAAACTCAACACCAAAGAAACAAACAATCCAATCATGAAATGGGCAAAAGACATGAAGAGAAATCTCACAGAGGAAGACATGGACATGGCCAACATGCACATGAGAAAATGCTCTGCATCACTTGCCATCAGGGAAATACAAATCAAAACCACAATGAGATACCACCTCACACCAGTGAGAATGGGGAAAATTAACAAGGCAGGAAACAACAAATGTTGGAGAGGATGCGGAGAAAAGGGAACCCTCTTACACTGTTGGTGGGAATGTGAACTGGTGCAGCCACTCTGGAAAACTGTGTGGAGGTTCCTCAAAGAGTTAAAAATAGACCTGCCCTACGACCCAGCAATTGCACTGTTGGGGATTTACCCCAAAGATTCAGATGCAACGAAACGTCGGGACACCTGCACCCCGATGTTTCTATCAGCAATGGCCACAATAGCCAAACTGTGGAAGGAGCCTCGGTGTCCATCGAAAGATGAATGGATAAAGAAGATGTGATTTATGTATACAATGGAATATTACTCAGCGATTAGAAACGACAAATACCCACCATTTGCTTCAACGTGGATGGAACTGGAGGGTATTATGCTGAGTGAAATAAGTCAATCGGAGAAGGACAAGCAGTGTATGTTCTCATTCATTTGGGGAATATAAATAATAGTGAAAGGGAATATAAAGGAAGGGAGAAGAAATGTTGGGAAATATCAGGAAGGGAGACAGAACATAAAGACTCCTAACTCGGGGAAACGAACTAGGGGTGGTGGAAGGGGGGAGGAGGGCGGGTGTTGGAGGGGAATGGGTGACGGGCACTGAGGTGGACACTTGACGGGATGAGCACTGGGTGTTTTTCTGTATGTTGGTAAATTGAACACCAATAAAAATTAATTAAAAAAAAAAAAGACTACTAGTCATAAAACACATACACATACCCCAAAACTATTTTAAAAACTGAATTAATCCTTCATAATCATGACTCTTCTGTTCTGATTTTGTGAAATGTTGTTTTAAAATAAGTCACAACTAAAATACTTGCTAAGTATAAGAATTCACTTCCCTTACTGCCATCTGAAACAAAATTCTCAATGATTATTCACACTTCCAAACTCAGCTGCACAAAGCCCTAATACATATATTCTTTTCCCAGTAACCAAAATTTTGACCACAGCAAATCATCTTCAATTTTTTTAATATTGGATGGTATTTTATCCACAGTAAAAGACTAATAGAATACAGTCCTTGGCAAAACATTTTAGTTGTTCCCCAATTTACTTTAATCCATACTTTGCTTAACTCAATAGAACAGCAAAGATACTGTCTTCTTTCTAAAACAGATGAATTTTAGACATTCTAAAAAGTGAAAATGTTCAAAACTGTCATTCATGATTTAATATTATACCTCTATTCTCCCTTATACTTTCCATTCAATTGTATCAAGCCAAAATTAGAAAGAATATAATGACATTATAGGCAAACATAACAAGTATAAAAATTGGTACAATTCACTTGAGTTTTTTATTACACTTATGTCTATACAATATTGAAAAAAAAAAACCCTATATAAATGAGAAAGCAGCTGAAGGGCAAAATCAAACTCCTAGCTTTATTAGATGCAAGCCTAATGTCTTTTAGATAAAATATTTGTAGGTGCCACAGTCAATCAAGATTTCAATAGAAACTAAAGATGAAAGCATTCATGCATAAAAGGCAAGTGTGATAATTATGATGTGCAGACAAGATAATGGAAAATATCCTAGGCTGCTTTTCATTTTCTGTATCAAGTGCTGCCTTGACCTAGACATCCTATAATGTTCTATCACATTTACTGCATTATTTTATCATTTTAATTATTTAGCAGAATTCAATTAATTTGGCTGGCATCTGCTCAGTCAGGATGGGAATCCTCTACTGTCTCATAGGTCTTTTCCCTGTGTCATTTCTCAAAATAATCCTGCAAAACAGTTTTGAATAAACGTGCGATTTGAAGTTCTTGTACATCCTTCAAGTTTATCAACTTACTGATTAAACAAATGGCACCCATTTTCCTAGAGTGTTGTCATTTTCAGACAGTTTATGTCAAAGCTTTTGCAGACAATTTATAGTAGGAATTTTAGTGTAGGGACGCCTGGGTAGTTCAGTGGTTGAGTGTCTGCCTTCAGCTCAGGTCATGATCCCAAGGTCCTGGGATCGAGTCCCGCATCGGGCTCCCTGCATGGAGCCTGCTTCTCCCTCTGCCTGTGTCTCTGCCCCTCTCTCTGTGTGTCTCTCATGAATAAATAAACAAAATATTTTAAAAAATAAAGAAATTTTAGTGTGTGGCTCTATACTATAAAGTTTACATTAGCTCCAGTTCTCTGGTGGTAAGGCAAATAGAAAATGGTGGAATAATTATTACAGAGAAGATGATAGTTCAGTATATAGATTTAGCATAAAGTTCAATGCCTGTGTATTTAAGGATTATGGTAATCATTTTCTCAGCTGTGTTCTATTCTTCAGAACCAGGATTCATCCACCTTAATATTCATAAAAATGGTCCCTAACAAAGTTCAAGATTACAATTACATTGTTATTATTATTACAATGTATTAGATTATAAAAACACTAAGACTTTATAGTCATTAGCCTGCCAAAATTATAATAATGCTTCTAACAAATGTGATACTGTAACTGTTCCTTCTAATACTCTTCTATAATTTGGGGGAAAGTAACTTTTAGATATCATTAACAATTTCTGTTCAGAACTGTCAAGTCAATGAAAGGAGTTTTCCGGTGTCCCCATTTCATTATTAAATGAAAGCATACGTAAGTCAGAAACAAAAATCCTTTCCTAATAAAAGGCAAACCTAACAGCATCAATAAAATAGATCAGCACCTGACTAAAAGGACAATGGTCACTTGAGGATTTGATCCTGGATAAAAGCAGAAGGTTTTACACTAGTTGTCACTCAGATGGAACTTCACTTTCCCTTAGAAATAAGTCACTACCAGCCTACTACTTCCCTGGTAAGGGTGGCTAACAAAACAGATGAGATTGGCAAGGGGTGAATCGGATTCTGCCTTGCATAAACAGATATGGCAAGGTTGTCTTCTGCATATTAAAGACAGAAAACAAACTCTCCCTCTTCGCTGATGACACGATACTCTACATAGAAAACCCAAAAGCCTCCACCCCAAGATTGCTAGAACTCATACAGCAATTTGGTAGCGTGGCAGGATACAAAATCAATGCCCAGAAATCAATGGCATTTCTATACACTAACAATGAGACTGAAGAAAGAGAAATTAAGGAGTCAATCCCATTTACAATTGAACCCAAAAGCATAAGATACCTAGGAATAAACCTAACCAAAGAGGTGAAGGATCTATACCCTAAAAACTATAGAACACTTCTGAAAGAAATTGAGGAAGACACATAGAGATGGAAAAATATTCCATGCTCATGGATTGGCAGAATTAATATTGTGAAAATGTCAATGTTACCCAGGGCAATTTACACGTTTAATGCAATCCCTATCAAAATACCATGGACTTTCTTCAGAGAGTTAGAACAAATTATTTTAAGATTTGTGTGGAATCAGAAAAGACCCTGAATAGCCAGGGGAATTTTAAAAAAAGAAAACCATAGCTGGGGGCATCACAATGCCAGATTTCAGGTTGTACTACAAAGCTGTGGTCATCAAGACAGTGTGGTACTGGCACAAAAACAGACACATAGATCAATGGAACAGAATAGAGAACCCAGAAGTGGACCCTGAAATGTATGGTCATCTAATATTCGATAAAGGAGGAAAGACTATCCATTGGAAGAAAGACAGTCTCTTCAATAAATGGTGCTGGGAAAATTGGACATCCACATGCAGAAGAATGAAACTGGACCACTCTCTTTCACCATACACAAAGATAAACTCAAAATGGATGAGAGATCTAAATGTGAGACAAGAGTCCATCAAAATCCTAGAGGAGAACACAGGCAACACCCTTTTTGAACTCGGCCACAGTAACTTCTTGCAAGATACATCCACAAAGGCAAAAGAAACAAAAGCAAAAATGAACTATTGGGACTTCATCAAGATAAGAAGCTTTTGCACAGCAAAGGATAGAGTCAACAAAACTAAAAGACAACCTACAGAATGGGAGAAGATATTTGCAAACGACATATCAGATAAAGGGCTAGTTTCCAAAATCTATAAAGAACTTATTAAACTCAACACCAAAGAAACAAACAATCCAATCATGAAATGGGCAAAAGACATGAAGAGAAATCTCACAGAGGAAGACATGGACATGGCCAACAGGCACATGAGAAAATGCTCTGCATCACTTGCCATCAGGGAAATACAAATCAAAACCACAATGAGATACCACCTCACACCAGTGAGAATGGGGAAAATTAACAAGGCAGGAAACAACAAATGTTGGAGAGGATGCGGAGAAAGGGGAACCCTCTTACACTGTTGGTGGGAATGTGAACTGGTGCAGCCACTCTGGAAAACTGTGTGGAGGTTCCTCAAAGAGTTAAAAATAGACCTGCCCTACGACCCAGCAATTGCACTGTTGGGGATTTACCCCAAAGATTCAGATGCAATGAAACGTCGGGACACCTGCATCCCGATGTTTCTAGCAGCAATGGCCACAATAGCCAAACTGTGGAAGGAGCCTCGGTGTCCATCGAAAGATGAATGGATAAAGAAGATGTGATTTATGTATACAATGGAATATTACTCAGCAATTAGAAATGACAAATACCCACCATTTGCTTCAACGTGGATGGAACTGGAGGGTATTATGCTGAGTGAAATAAGTCAATCGGAGAAGGACAAACAGTGTACGTTCTCATTCATTTGGGGAATATAAATAATAGTGAAAGGGAATATAAAGGAAGGGAGAAGAAATGTTGGGAAATATCAGGAAGGGAGACAGAACATAAAGACTCCTAACTCGGGGAAACGAACTAGGGGTGGTGGAAGGGGGGAGGAGGGCGGGTGTTGGAGGGGAATGGGTGACGGGCACTGAGGTGGACACTTGATGGGATGAGCACTGGGTGGTTTTCTGTATGTTGGTAAATTGAACACCAATAAAAATTAATTTAAAAAAAAAAAAGACAGAAAAGAGGAAGGCAGTTTCTGCAGATACAAGTAGGTATAGAATCAAACCATTAATAGAGTCTTTCATTCTAGCCCTTATGAAGATAGACAAAACCACAAAAAATTAAAATTCAAGTTCCAGTAAGGTATATTTAAATTTACCAGTCTAAGAAAGCATACACTCTGTTTATTTGGTTATCTGGGGACAGTCATCTTAATACTTCCATAAGAGCAATCCCAAGGCCAGGGGCCAAACTAGGAGTCAGAAGGAGATTTAACACAACGCTTTGGTGAAATGATATGACAGCATGAAAAGTATTCATAAAATACCTGCACCCTGAGATGCAGCATCAATACTCTTTGGAATTTATTTCGAGTGTAACTTAAAAGAAAGGAAAATGGGATCCCTGGGTGGCTCAGTGGTTGAGCATCTGCCTTTGGCCCAGGGCATGGTCCTGGGGTCCCGGGATCGAGTCCCACATTGGGCTCCCTGCATGGAGCCTGCTTCTCCCTCTGCCTGTGTCTCTGCCTCTCTCTGTGTGTGTGTGTGTCTCTCATGAATAGGTAAATAAAATCTTAAAAAAAAAAGAAAGAAAGAAAAATATTAGCCCAACAATGTTAAATAAAAGTTTTATATACACAAAAGTTATATAAAAGGGAAAAATTGGAAATAATCAAAATAGGTTAAGCACAATCACTTGATGAAATACTAAGGAGCCAAAATAAAATAATCATGAAGCCTATTAGGAAGAATATTCACAGGGTAATGTGAAAAAGAAATTAATTGTTCTATTAGAAAAACATTCAAAAGTCATTAACTTGAAAAGAGTAAAACTAACAGTGACATTAAAGTAAAAATACCTCAAAAACAAAGAATCTACCCAGATGAAAAACACAGAAAGCAAGTTTACCTTGAGCTAGTCTTTCGAGTCGTTTTCCATGTTCCGGGGGTATCGCATACCTAAAATTGTAAACATAAAATTTTAAACATAAATAAAAATTTTAGGTTTATAACTGCTCAACTAGTATCCTAAGATAATGTTGTACTAAAAAAAAAAAAAAAGGCATCAAATTCCACTTAAACGAAATGAACAGAGATTAGAAAACCAATAGCAGAGTCATATCCCTTGGACACTAAACCGAAGAAAAACAAACTGGAAATCACCTATTTCAGTGCCCCAGTTCACCATCCCAACGACATTTTACAGATTAGGGAACAAAGGCCTAAGGCCAGTAAACTACTGGGACAAGGGAAGCAGCTAGCCATAGCAGGGAGACCAGACCTCCTTTTCTAACACTCACAGCACACTAGAAATCCAGGGCTATTGTTAGTTGTATGTTTTATGTTTTGCTGTTGGTTAGTTTTGCCTTTGTTTTTAAGAAAATCTAGGTTGTTGTGCTTTTTTTTAACCTTTTAAAATGTTTTTATTGACAAGCAAGACAGAACAGAAAAGTATTATACCAATATTCACATTTCCACCAAACATTTCTAAGAACATTATACTTTTCCAATAGATTTTTTTTTTTTTTAAGATTTATTTCAGAGACAGAGAGAAAGAGCACAGCAGGGGGAGGGGCAGAGGGAGAGGGAAAATAAATCCTCAAGCAGACTCCCCGCTAAACACAGAGTCTGGCTCAGGGCTTGCTCCCAGGACCCTGAGATCATGACCTGAGCCAAAATCAAGAGTCGGAAGCGTAAGTGACTGAGCCACCCAGGCACCCCTCAGATAGATTTTAAATTAAAATTTACTAGAGATAAGAGAGCAGTGTTTGTGACTTTTATGACTTTAAAAAAAATTTTTTTTAAGATTTATTTATTTAGGAGAGAGAGAGTGTGTGCACAAGAGTGGAGGGAAGAGCAGAGGGAGAGGGAGAAGCAGACTCCCCGCTGAGCAGGGCACCTGATGCAGTCTCAAAAGAAGTCAATCCCAGGACCCCGAGATCATGACCTGAGCCAAGTGTAGACACTTAACCAACTGAGTCACTCGGGCGCCCCTGATTTTATGACTTTTAAAATCTTGATTATAGAAAAAAAAAATGCTCACCCTTAAACAGAAATACTCATTTCTAGTTCCTGATATTTTCAAAAGTGAAAGAGCTGAACTTATCTACTGGGAACTAACATATTTTAAAACAACAGTCTCATGGGGCACCTAGGTAGCTCTGTGTGGAGCCTGCTTAAGATTCTCTCTCTCTCTCTCTCTCAGGGGATCCCTGGGTGGCTCAGCGGTTTGGTGCTTGCCTTTGGCCCAGGGCACGATCCTGGAGTTCCAGGATCGAGTCTCACATCAGGCTCCCTGCACAGAGCCTGCTTCTCCCTCTTCCCGTGTGTGTGTGTGTGTATGTCTCTATGTCTACCATGAATAAAAAAAAAAAAGATTCTCCCTCTCCCTCTCCTGCTCACTCACTCTCTTAAAAAAAAAAAAAAAAAAACACTCGATTTATTACACAAATAATAAATATTATGGGCAGTTTAATGAGGAAATGTAAGGATACTAAAAATAAAGTTAAAGTGATCATTTCATGTTTTAAGTAAAAATGATGTTATTCTTAAGACCTACATTTGCTATGTTTAACTAGCTCAATATATATTAAGTACAAGTTACTTTTTCCTAAAATAATTTTTCTCATTTTACTTAACACCACACTTGGTTGCATTTAATGCCACTGATAACATATGCAAAACTTAATTGGATCCGATATAACTAGGCAATTTTCTAAAAGAAAATTCAACCATATATCTGCTCCTTAAGGCACTGTTAATGAAATTATTCCAACTGAATTGGGGAGATAAAATTTTAGCATAAGCTAATGACAATCATCCAATTTATTTATTCACTGGCCACTTCTTACCAGTTTTTAATCCCCAGTTTACGTCATCTTATATACCCAGAAAAGGGATATATATGTGTGTGTGTGTGTGTGTGTGTGTGTGTGTGTGTGTGTATACACGCCCCAGACAAGAGGGTCATGTTCCCCATAACATAAACACACGTGTGCAGTACACACACATACACACACTTGCACACATGGAATGGATATATGCTTGCCCAAAAATGGTTGGACACAGATGGAGATACACATCCAGAATCACTTTTCTGACAATTGGCATCCAAGTTAAAGCTCATTAATCTGAGATTCAACCATCTACTTAAAGAAAATATAAACATATATACCAATGTAAATATAAACATAAGTATAAGCATACACATAAGAATAAAGAATAGCTTCGACATAGTCTTCCAGTTAGTCTACAAGACAACAATGAAAATCACATAGCCAACACTTAGAGTAAAGTCATCTTCTAAAAGGATATTTATGAAACTTCTCTAGAGGCTAATGATCAGAAAGATTCTCTCCATATATTACACATGTAACAAACATTCTTTACACTGGATACATGACCATAAGGCATTAAGTGTGTCCCCTTGATGCAGCTTACCCTTTAAAAACCACTAAGGTGTAAATGACCATTACATGTTTGTTCCCCATACTCTTCCAAACTACCCTCCAGAGATGACTATAGTGTGCTATAGTCATCTCTGCAAACTACAGCTGATCATGACAAAGCCCTGGACCTCTGAGAGCTGACTGCAACTTGAAGGACAGAAGACAAACTGCTCTAAAGGACACACAGGCCTGCCACAATCTTGATCACTTTTCTGATGTTCCAATCAAACTTGCTCTTTGGCTTTAACAAATCATTTAAAGTTCTTTCCAGTGCCCTTGCTTTTTCACATCTCCACTATTTTCCATTCCCTACTTCTTGGCTTTACATGCCCTCAACTTTGTCCAGTCAATGAAAATACACATTCCTTTTTCCAAGCTAAGGCTAAGTGACCCCAGGGAGATCTTCCCTCTTCCTCTTTTGCTGTATTACCTCTACCATGACACTCAGAATTTATTCTTTTTTTTTAACTTTTTGCCTCCCAGTCACCTCTCAAGCTCCTTAGTGGCAAGGGCCAGTGTCCTTTCCCTAAAACAAAGCACCAGTTAAGCGGATGCTCAGTGTTTCCTGACTTTTTGCCACTCTCAAGTGATGAATCATATTCCTGATCCTCCAGAATAGCAGGTGTGGAGGAAAGGAAGGATATGGGCAAAAGAAAAATACTCCCACATTTTTCATTTCCATTCACCCGGGAATCCATTGCAACCTGAATCCTATTTTTATCATTCGTGATATAAGTGCTTGGACAAAAGTTGCCACATTTTCCAGTCCTTACCTGCTTGGTCCTCTCTGAAATTTTTGACCAGATCCTTGAAACACTCACTTCCTTTGGCTTTCATGAATCCAACTAATTTCCAAGGATTTTCTACCTCGTGCTCTTGCCGAACCTCAGAGTGACATTCTCTACAACTCCATGTTTTAGTGCTTCCACATTTTTCCCTGAGGGAACCACCTTCACTCAAGGCTTTAAAATCTTCCTTGTGCGGTGCTGAACCACAACTCCATTTTAAGCATCTCTCGTGAGCTCTGAAACTCTACAATGAACCAGCTATTCAACAAATCCATTTGGCAGCCCCCAAACACAATTTGTCCAAAGCTTAATTTCCAACATCTTCTTGGCAGACCTGCTTCTCCTCCAGTTCCCCATCCAACCAACTGTCCAAAATGTGGGAGTTGTCTGTGGTTGTACTCCCCTTATTCAACCAATCCCCAAGCTTTATGTGTTCTGCCTTGTACCTGTTCAAGAGAGACCTCATGAATCCCATGCCTTTATTTCTCTATCCCCACTACCACCACCTTGATCCAGGCCACCATGCTCTATCAGACATAGTACTGCTGTATCTTAATTACCTTGCCTCTAGCCTTGCCCTCTCTAGTCCACGTAGCCCAATCAGATCGTGTCACTTTCCTTCCCTCTTTAAAATCTATGTAACAATAGAAACTTGTAACTAAATAGAGGCAAGTTGGAGGACCCAGACGCAGAGGGGTTTACTACAATGAATGACCTCAGTGAGGAGTTCTAGTTCCAGGGCCCAGTTTAGAAGTCTCAAAAACACAAGATCAAATTCATGACTCCCTCTTTAAAATGGTTCTGTCTCCCAACATTCCTATTTCAGTTCCTAACTCCATTTTCCCTTAGCCTTCCAAACTAGAACTGTCAGCCAACTCTCCCTTATTTCTCAATCTCTCTGTCTCCACTGCCAGTCACAAATTCTATCCACTCTATACACAAAACCTCATATCCATCCTGTAGCATCACGTCAATTTCAACCTTGATTTGCCCCCAACCAGCCCACTATAACTGAACTTTCTGCCGGCACCTCTCTGGGCAGCCAGAGTATTCCGAACTTTTATTACTTATTGCCTATCTTTCAAGGACACCCTCAACACACACACACACACACACACACACACACAATTTAGCTCTAGCCTTAAATATCAAATAGTCTGTTCTCAGTAGGTTGGACTATGAATTATTCTATCACTCACATGGGTTTTGACCTCACTCCTTGCTTCAAACAGCCCCTTCCATTCCACTTCAAATCCCAGCCTTCCAAGCCCAGATTCCACCTCCTTGAAGTTTTCACTGACCATTATAAATCTCAGCAATCTCACCCTTTTCTTTATCCCAGCATCCTTCTGTTATATTTTTCATGTAATATTTATCATCTACTACTTTACAAAGCCAGCTGCCGTTCAGTGTGCATAAATCACTTTTGACTGGATACCCACTGAGTTCTATGAGGGAGAGAATGCCTACCATGACCCAGAAATTTTCAAGAGTTATCCTTTTTAATGTACCTTGTATAGTGAGTACCCAGTTCATAACCAGGCACTCTACTATGTACAATTGCTTGGTTATGCAGCTAATACTTCATTCTTTGAGGATATGAATGTGTCTTGCCCTTCTTTGTATTCTTTGAAACCCACCAAATAAGATGTCTACCATTGTATACCCTCAAGTACTTACTGGTGTGTTGAAATTATTAATTGTTCATTTAACCTTTAAGACAGTGTTTTTGTTTCAAAAATAATACTGCCAACAATTCTGCTAATATTAAGAAAGTATGAATCACTAATGAACTACAAACACACTAATTAGATATTTACAGGATGATGTTTTATTTAAAACTAATTTTATGAATTAAAAATATAATTTGAGGGCCAAGGAAAATATCATAATCCCTCTAAGCACATCTTTGGGTGGTTTACTCAAAGAAGACACCTAAAGTGATGTTATCCTGATGGGTGTAATAAAACACGATCTTGGATGAACAATATAAGGCTGACCTTTCAAACTGTCAGTAGGCAAGGCTGTATTTTTCAAAATGTAATAGGTCCATTTGTCTGATTCAGGTTTTCCTTATGAAGTGGTCACTCTATTTCTTTTCAAGATATGCTCAGTCCGTAAGTCCATCAGAAGCTCATTTACCAGCACTTCTCAAAGAGAAACTCCTACTTTTCAGATCACTCCCTGTAAGTCTCCCTAACTTGGTGGGGGGAAGGGAGGGGGACCCTGGGGATGTCACTAATGTGCTTAGAAAGAAATGTTCTCAGGCTCCCCCACCTGCTCCACCCATACCTCTGTCACTGTGCTGTCTGACATAGATAGCCGCCTGAGTCCCTCCATCAGTCTCACTAACATGCTACTGGCACCTCCTGTAACATCCACAGCAGTCTTATCAAGCCCAGAACACAGAGGGCAAAACCTCTTCCAGGTCCATGCCATGCTCGGGCAAATCAGCCCTAAAACAAAGGGCTGCTCTTTACTCCCTTCCCTTAACTAAGGCTGTATGTGATATAGCCCTTTGTTCCTCTTTTGTTTACATTTCTTCTTGCTGTTTCTCTTACAGTCATCTCCCAAAAAGAATCAAGCTCACATCCCCAAGGACAGTTTTCTGACAGACAACTAGTCTAAATTGATCCTCCCCACTTTTACATGACTTGTTCTCTACAGTTACTAAGGGCTGGAAAACTCAGTGAAAAGATTAACTGACCAATAAATACTGTAACAGTTCATCACAGCCACCATTTATCGAGCATTTATAACACCAGACCTGGTGCTAAGATCCTGTAATCCAAGTTCTACTGCTACCACCTCCACTTTACTGATGAGGAAAACAAGGCTTAGAAGGATTAATCTACTTGAGTAAGAAGGGTAACAGAGGTGACATCCAAGGCCAGACCAATGTGACTCCAAAGCCTAAAATATGCTTTCCAGGCCCATATTCCATTCCTGTTTCCGGACCAATCACCACAAAGATGCCAACCAGAATGAAGTGAGGGGCCTAATAAACCCCTCTCTCTCCAAGGACATATACAATGACTATTGCAATTATTGGAGGGTAATCCAAATTTTGGAAGAAAAAGTCTTCTGCCGGCTGCTAACAAAACAAATGCCAATATTCACACAGAGTAATTCTCTCAGCTACCCTTCCTACCTCTATCCATTTTTAAAGCTCACAATTGGAAACAAAAAAATCACTGAGATCTCAAACTAAAATTACAATGTGCACCAACCAAAAGCATTTTAAGACAAAAGCATTTTAAATAAAATATAGATATAAAGAACAAAGCCGTTAAGCCACTACTAAGTTTTCCTTTGATTCTTCTTACAAAGAACTTCATGAATCAAAAAGTAAAGTACCTATTTATATTTCACAAAACTCAATATTTCCGAAGTGGTTACTTTACAATATGCTTTTCAGTCATGGCATATTCCTAGTTGTGTCAAAAAGAAGGCTGCACAACTGTGGATTTTATATGTGTGATTATGTTACATTTTCACATTACTGATGAAGCTAACAAGTTTTAATATTGTGCATTTATTAAAGTTTAAGTGTTCATATTTTAAATTATAAAGTCCTATTAGTTAATTGTGGAAAACAGAAGGTCGCTTACTTCATTTGCAGTTCTTAAAAACAAAAGTATGGGGCAGCCCTTGTGGCTCAGCGGTTTAGCGCCGCCTTCAGCCCAGGGTGTGATCCTGAAGACTTGGGATCGAGTCCCACGTCAGGCTCCCTGCGTGGAGCCTGCTTCTCCCTCTGCCCCCCACCCCACCCCCCTCTCTGTCTCTAATAAATAAATAAAATCTTAAAAAAAAAAAAAAAGAAGTATGTGAGAAACAGAAGTGCCAGGCTACCCCTTCCAGATAAGGCCCTCACTGCATTCTCCAAAGGAAGACTCCTCACGCCCTCACACTTACCCAAAATCATGTTCCCTCCCTAAATATCATGGTCCCTGGAACAGGAGGCAGTAGTGGTCCATATCCAAGGAATGATCCATACATGAAAGTAAAAGCCTGATCCTCTTGCCTTATCCTGGAGCAATTCTGAAGGGACTTGCCAGCTCCAGTGCCTGCCTGTGTGATCTGCCCATGGCTCTACTGCAACTTAACTTCCCTTGACGCTCAGTCCTGCCTTCTATCACCCTCACAGGTATTGTCCAATTTGGCACACAAATCTGAGTTTCAAAGTAGGCTTCCTGAGCAACCTGAGTTACAATGAATATGTCTGTAAGGAGGTGGCACTTAAAGCCAGGCATCTAAAAGCATGGCCTAAAGAACAAAGTATTTGAGCTGAGGCCCTACAAGACTTTAAAAGAGCCCCTGAGCAAAGGAAGAGCTTAGCCCCACCCTTATTCTATCTTAGAGCCTGTTTCTTAACAGAATAATTAAATGAAAAATACCAGCCACATCTACAGACAGTTGTAAGTCGGGAAACTGCAGGGAAAAAAAAATTCCTAACAAAGAAGTTTCAGTAAATAGCTGAGCATTAAAAATGTAAGCAACTAAAAAAAAAAAAAAAAAAAAAAAAAGTAAGCAACTGGGCAGCCCAGGTGGCTCAGTGGTATAGCACTGCCTTCAGCCTGGGGAGTGATCCTGGAGACCAGGGATTGAGTCCCATGTCGGGATCCCTGCATGGAGCCTGCTTCTCCCTCTGCCTGTGTCTCTGCTTCTCTCTCTTCTCTGTGTATTCTCATGAATAAATAAATAAAATCTTAAAAAAAAAAAAAATGTAAGCAACTTGAGCACTTGGGTAGCCAGTCAGTTAAGCATCTGTCTTTGGCTCAGGTCATGATCCTGGGGTCCTAGGATTGAGCCCCACATGAGCCCCGCATCAGGCTCCCTGCTCTGTAGTGAGCCTGCTTCTCCCTCTCCCTCTGCCTGCTGCTCCCCCTGCTTATGACTACACTCTTTCTCCCTGTGTCAAATAAATAAAATCTTAGAATAAAAAATGTAAGCAACTCTTTTTCATCTGGGATTCAAAATACAGTTCAGTATCCACACACATGTAAATTAATATCCTAAGCAATCATAAAAATCAAGTAACTTTTTGTCTTAAATCATTTTAGAACTTAGTAAAAACAATAACTGCACAAAACTTGATTTTCAAGAAAGAATATATTTTTGTGTTACTTAATCCACTGAAATATTTCTAAGTTCTAAGTGTGTCTTACACAATACTGGTGGGGTTTTTTTTCCCTGAAAAGAAAAAGATACTATGAATTATTAGTTGATGTCAACTATAGGCAACATAAAAGAAATATTTACTCCTTAATACTAACTTCTCTAAAATACTCAAGAGATAACACAGTAAGCAGTAAAATGATGTTTCTAATACTAGAGGATCAAATGAGTGATTTTCAAACTGTTTTCTATGCCTCCCCCCATCCTCCATCTGGGACCCAGTATTTCTTGATAAAAGTGCTTAAGGAAAGGGGTTCCTGAGAGAGAGTGTCCCATCAAACACATTTCAGCCAGGTCAGCTCTTCCTTCATTTTCAGTTTTATATATTGACCTTCTAAAGAAATTTTCAGAAAGTCTGAAAACTTCTGTTTTCTTAAAGTGATTAGCATAGTGCCTAGCACATGTAAAACGACTTCTCTAAGGGGCACCTGGGTGGCTCAGTTATTTAAGCATCTGACTCGATTTCAGCTCAAGAGATGATCTTGGAGTCCTGGGACTGAGCCCTGTGTTGAAGTCTCCTTGAGATTCTCTCCCTCTACCTTTGCCCCTTCCCCCATCATGTGTTTGAGTTCTCTCTCTCTAAAATAAATAAATCTTAAAAAAAGGGACTTCACTAAATAGAATGTTGTCACCAAAAACAAACAAAACATACTTCACTACCGTAGTCAAGCCCTACTCCTTAAAATACAAGCTTACAAAGCATGAAGACATTTGAGATCTTAGAAGTAAGAGATAAATCAATTTATAAGCCTATCTGTAGATATGCAGTCAGTCACACACACACACACACACACACACACACACACACACACACACACCTTCTTCCTATATGCTCAAGTCAAAGAATAATTTTGGCAAAACAAATATTAAGTAATACGTATTTTCTACAAAATGCTTTCTAAACAGTAAAATTAAAACTGAAAAGGAGGGAAGAAATATGGGGGAGAAAAGATAAGCTAGGCAAAGTAATTGGTAAACTATGACATAGAGAGGGAAACATGCACAGAAAGACTAAGATAAACACCCAATAGGAGAATCTGATCTCTGGATTGAGCCATGCTTCTAGCTTATCCCAACCATATACACTAGCAAATATCCTTCTATTTCAACTGGGAGCCAAGAATCCTTATAAATACAAGATCTATGAGGTCTTAAATGTAATACATGCAATATATATTTATTAAGTGAATTGTATGTATATCAATCAATGTTATTGATTGAGCACTTATGATGCATCAGAAGCTGTGGTACATGCTTGTATATTGTATTTTATCTGATCCACACAAGTACCTTAGAACTATCAGAGTGTTTTAGGAGAGGAAATTGAGGCATGGAGTTTATAATTACCCAGGTCACATGCTCAGAAAAATATTGCCAGAACTCAAAACACAAGACTCAGGTATAAAAAACTCATGCCCTTAAATACCACACAACACTGCATGCCTAATGAAAAAAGCATCAAACTAAGTTTAACTACCTATCTTGAATAATCTGACACTTCTTAGTATACTTCTACAAAATCTCACAGCTAAATAAAATTAAACCAAGTCCAAAATACTATAACCCATTCTTAATTTTTCTAAAAACATCCAGGAGAAACTTCTTTCCTGATTTTAGAACTTTTCATAGCTTAAGACATGTCCTCTTAAATCTCACCTTTTTCATTCTCTAGCAAATAAATCACTGTGTTCAGACACAGTTTCAGGAAGAAGGATTCAAGGTACCATCTAAATTCTGTGTCTCCCAGCAGTTAACCACTAACACATATAACACCTGAAAGGGAGAATTATATTTTATGTATCCTTGAAACCCCTAGTCTATTATATGCAGATGTATCATGCCAAGTTCAGGCTTCAAGTCATTGCTTGAAAAATGATTTATTTTCATGAGATTGTTAAAATAATAGTAACTGGAAATATTCCTCTAGTACTTTACAGTTTACAAAGCACTTTTACACAAAGTATATCCCTGGACCCTCTTAGCAATCCCATAAGGAGACAGAGAATAAATCACACCTCCATTTGGCAGTTAAAATCATGATGAAAGAAGTATAGTGATTTGGTCTAAGTCATTCAGCTGGTGATAGATTTTAAAACAGGTCTTCTAGCTTCAAAGTCAATGTTCATTCCAAGAAAATAAACATTTTACCACTGACTATTAAGGCAGTTTTCTAGCTGCTTATTTAAAGCATTCTTTCTCCCCTAAACCTTTATGCCAGAAATGTTTAAATAAATCATAACCTCTTCTAAAATCTCTTCAGTACAACTCTGTGTTCATGAACACTTATTTAGCAAAATCTGCCACACTCAGTGCCCAGAAAAATATGTCTCAGGGCTTCTACGTGGAGATGTGCACCTGTAGCTACTCAGAAATTTCAGAAAGAGATTAAAAGAAAAAAATGAATGTTCTCAGGAAGAAAATGAACGTTCTTAATAGCTACACTATAGATAAAAATCTTTATAAAGTGCTCTATATATTTCCTTGTCTGCCCTTAAACAGACTGTTCCAAACCAAACTCTCCTGATTCAACAAGAATTATTTACAAAGCCTCAGTCCTATAACCAGGACCTATGTTAAGTGCTGATAATTCAAACGCAGACAGAAACCCTAACTTCAAGACAGACACAGGAAAGGGTGAGGAGGTAGTCAGAAGCACCTGAGAGGTGCAAAAATATGGGCAGCATATGGTTCAGAAAGCCTTGGGCAAAAAATAAGGAATACACTGGCAGAGAACAGCAGAGAGCACCATAGACTTAGTCAGTTTTGAAATGATATCCAAACTTGATACCTGAGGGTAGAATTGAAGAAGAAGTTGTTGAAGTTCAACACCGACCTATAAGACTAGAAGGAAAAGACACATTGCTAGGGTCAGAGATGTCAAGCACAGGCGAGGTCACCCCTGGAGAAATGTAAAGGCAACTATCCCACATACAACTCAACAAGGAGAAGACAGCATAAAAGGAAACCAGTGCATATATATATATATATATGCATGCACATAGAAAATCTTATGTTGCCTCCTCATCTTCCCATTTTGTAGACAGAGTAAGTAAAAATATTCCTGTGGTTCTGATTACAAATCACAGAATTAGAACATTAGAGATCATCCCGATTAACTTTGTCATTTGTGGGTGAGGAAACCAGAGTCCAAAAAAGTATAGTTACTGGGGCATCTGGATGGCTCAGTCCATTGAGCATCTGACTCTTGGTTTCAGCTCAGGTTATGATCTCAGGGTCCTGGAATGGAGTTGGTTAAGGATAATCTCCCT
Source organism: Vulpes vulpes (assembly GCF_048418805.1). NCBI lineage: Eukaryota > Metazoa > Chordata > Mammalia > Carnivora > Canidae > Vulpes > Vulpes vulpes. Next base: position 46,810,330 of record NC_132791.1, read on the forward strand.
CTCCCCCAACTCCTCCTCTAAAATAAATAAATAAAATATTTAAAAACAAAGAAGTACAGTTATTTGTCCAAAGCCACAAACACTAGTAGCAGAATAAGGAGTAGAGCCCAGATTGCTGGTCCCTTGAATCTAAGCTATGCTACCAGACACTGCCTACCTCCCAGTATTTACATGAATTTGTATTGCCTCTACCACCTTTCAAAGCTCACTTAAAATATATTATGATGAGTACTAAAATGAATTTTAATGATAATAGAATTTATCTCCAAATTATTTATGCTGAACTAATATAATCTTTCATAAATCTACTGGGAAATATACTTAGAGTCATTTATATCATTCTTATCCTACAGTAGTTATCTTAGAAGGTGGAATGTAGATTAGTGGTCATAACTCACTGCTGGGTTTTATTATTTTATCATTATAAATAATGGTCAAGGTTAAAGATAATAGTGATATTATAAATCTACCATTAATGCATATAATTAAGTCTATATGTCTATAATAACTAATAGAGTAATTAACTACAGAAAATATAGATGCTAGCAGAAAGAAATTCTTTGAAAATGGGCATAATTATTCTCATTCATGAATAGTGGTACTCTTTCACAAAGCCACAAGACTCAAGAATCAGTCTTTTCCCTGACTAGAATGCTGTACCTTAAGTGATCTTTAGGAGATAACATAATTCTGTTGGGGGGGAGTGGGGAGGATCATCTTTCTTGATAAGAAAGTAGAGACACCATATAAACTCCTCTGATAGTGGGGGATAAAGGGAAAAAAATAAAATTAACCTCTCTAATACTATAATCTCAAATTATTGTCCCAGGCATTCTCATTAGCTGACTTCTAAAACACCTCCAGGAAAGTTCTGCTACTAACTTTTCAGATTTTTTAAGGAAAATATAGTATATAGTTGCCTATATACTAGATTTTACCAACATGTTGAATTTACCCAATTCATTTAATTTTGTTCACACTGAAACTGAATGTCAGAAGAGCAGGTAGGTAATTACACAGCTGAGAAACTGCCCAGGTGCCTATGGATTGCTTAAAATATTTCTCTAAGTCTCTCAAAGTTAAGTCCCAAAACTACTAAAGGATGACATTCCAACAGATGTTACAGTGGTGTTGTAGAAACATGACGGAGACCCACGGGGCCTAAAGTGTGTGCTCAAAACTGGCCCCCAGTAAACACCTATGTAATGAATAGTCCCGCCATACCATTCTGTCACAAAAGCCTCTCTGAGTCCTAAACCACCTACTAAAAATGCGTAATTTTTATTTATTCCATTAAGAGAGCAGAATGTTAAGAATTTATCAAATAGAATGTGCAAGTAAAACACCTTTAAAATAAGTTAATTTTCCCCTAATTTTTTTAGATCACACAACTCCCTATGAAATGAGAACTGCCTGGGGATGCCTGAGTAGCTCAGTGGTTGAGCATCTGCCTTTGGCTCAGGGCATGATCCCAGTATCCGAGGATCGAGTCCCACATCTGGCTCCCTGTGAGGAGCCTGCTTCTCCCTCTGCCTATGTCTCGCCCCTCTCTGTGTGTGTCTCTCATGAATAAATAAATAAAATCTTTAAAAAATAAAAAAAAAAGAAATGAGAGCTGCCTGGATTTTTCTTGTAGGTCCTAAGAACTTTGCTCTTCCACCTAAAACTTGCCTTCCAACTAAATATCATTTTTTATAAATTTATTTTTTATTGATGTTCAATTTGCCAACATATAGAATAACACCCAGGGCTCATCCCATCAAGTGCCCCCCTCAGTGCCCGTCACCCAGTCACCCTCACCCCCCCGCCCACCTCCCCTTCCACTACCCCTAGTTCGTTTCCCAGAGTTAGGAGTCTCTCATGTTCTGTCTCCCTCTCTGACATTTCCCACTCATTTTTTCTCCTTTCCCCTTTATTCCCTTTCACTATTTTTTATATTCCCCAAATGAATGAGACCATATAATGTTTGTCCTTCTCCGATTGACTTACTTCACTCAGCATAATACCCTCCAGTTCCATCCATGTTGAAGCAAATGGTGGGTATCTGTCGTTTCTAATGGCTGAGTAATATTCCATTGTATACATAAACCACATCTTTATCCATTCATCTTTCGATGGACACCGAGGCTTCTTCCCCAGTTTGGCTATTGTGGACATTGCTGCTATAAACATCGGGGTGCAGGTGTCCCGGCGTTTCACTGCATCTGTATCTTTGGGGTAAATCCCCAGCAGTGCAATTGCTGGGTCATAGGGCAAATCTATTTTTTTTAATATTTTATTTATTTATTCATGAGAGACACACATAGAGAGAGAAACGCAGAGACACAGGCAGAGGGAGAAGCAGGCTCCATGCAGGGAGCCCGACATGGGACTCGATCCTGGGTCACCAGGATCACACCCTGGGCTGAAGGCAGCGCTAAACCGCTGAGCCACCCGGGCTGCCCGGCAGATCTATTTTAACTCTTTGAGGAACTTCCACATAGTTTTCCAGAGTGGCTGCACCAGTTCACATTCCCACCAACAGTGTAAGAGTCATTTTTGATTAGGAACTTTGCCAAATTTGAAATTTTAGAGAAAATTTACAACTTTACATCTCACATGATAAAATCCCAAGAGCAAGTAATAATGGCAAAATGGAGATGGAGATTATCCCCAAATTGCTGTACCTCAACACCTAATCAGCATGAGAACTTGGAAAAAGAGCTACTATTTTTAACTTGGAGGCAAGAAAGCTACTGGGCTGACACAAGCACCTGAAGAGCATCCTATCATGTTCACATCCAACTGAAATATCATCTTTCTGGTCCAGGTGATGCTTTGCATAAGCTTCTGTCTGTGTTTCCCTGCACATACATGCATTACAGAAAATAGAATTAATTGATACTTAAATTTCCCTAAGACTAAAACCCACCAAAAACAAGTTTAAAACATGAAACTGGTTAACTACAAAGGATACCAGGATAACTAACAATTACATATGTTAAATGTACTAACAAGTACATAATAATGTACTACATGATGTATTATACAAAGCGGTGCATCTTTAAGTCATGGCTCAGAAAGATGAGGAAAGAGGCTCAGAAACACAGGAAGTTACAAGTTAAGAACACGTGTTAACAATAACATTCTTTTTGCCATGCCCATCACCCAAAGAGCAGTAACAGGCCTCCTGATTCATCCCTTCTCTCCTACACTTGTCATTTATTTAAAAGAGGCTGGACCACAGATCATTACTATTACCTAATACTCTACATACATGAGGTCAACTTTCACTCTTAACTATTTCCAGCATACCTTCCAAACAAATGCTCAAAGAAGTAAAAATGACTAACAAATTCTTTAGGACTACAATATCTATCAATCCATGGCCCATAAAATGGTCGGCAAGCCACTTTAGACATACCAGTCAACTACTAGCTTTATGGTTTTGAGCAAAACCATGGGCAGAATGGAAGACAATCAATTATTACACTGAAAAACTTTCATATAAATTTCATATAAATTATATTAAAAACTTTCATATAAATTTCATATAAATCTGAATTCACCAGATAAAGGGAAGAAAATCCTCATCAATAGGTTCATATTGCCCAAATTTAGAACTCCTAAGCAAATGAATATTAAATATGTAACTTGCCAAGACTTGGGCTCTCCAAAGTGGAGATAATTAATGCTGTAGAGGTCCATATCCTCGGTGTGCCACGCGAATGTGGTTTTCCACATGCCAAAATAGAGATAAGGAGTATTTACACCCTCTATAGAAATACCGCACTCTTCCTCAACCACATCCAAGACTGTATTTAGGCGAGCTATGTTCCATTCATCCACATCCTGGAACCAAGAGAGAGAGAGGAAAAAAAATCAAACATTAATAAACTAATAACAATAACATTTACTAATCAATCTATCATGTGCCAAAACTATCACTGTATATTTTAATTCACGGAGAAATGAAAAATAAAGTAATCATTACTCAGGTGATATATATATATATATATATATATATATATATATATATATATATATTTATATATATTTATATTTATATATATAAATCAGTAATTATCCAAGATTACTATTGGCATTATGTGGTTCTGTGTGAACATTAATATGAAAGTATACCAAAACCATACCAACTCCAAATGGAAGTGCAGGTTAAGGCCCCACCCTCATGTGCTATTAGCAAAAAATCACTGATTGAAAGAGTATGACTAGGAGTATATGCTTTCCATCTTCAGCACGCCTTTTATTTGAGGGGGGAGGTATTTTTTTGTTTTTTAGTTTATTTGTACATTAGTTTAGAAGTCATGTTCAACATTGGACTGATCATTTCAAGATACCAATGGCAAAATATATCTTATGCACTCCCACCGCATCCATCCCCATTTCAATTTTAGCATGTGATATATCATTTCCTAAAAATTCTACCTCTAATTATAGGAAAAACTCTTAGCATTCTTTTAAACCACAGGTCATTATACTTTTACTATTCCTTCAACTAAATATTCTTATGTTGCTGGGAAATTTTAAAAACAAAATAACTGATAAAAAAATACTTATCCAAGCTTTAGTAAAATTGCTGGAACAATATAGTTTTTTTTTTTTAAAGGGATCATGGATTTATCTATTTTTTTTTTTAAAGATTCCATCTATTCATGAGAGACCCAGAGAGAGAGAGGCAGAGACACAGGCAAAGGGCGAAGCAGGCTCCATGCAGGGAGCGTGACATGGGACTCGATCCCCGATCTCCAGGATCACACCCTGGGCTGAACACAGCGCCAAACCGCTAAGCCACCTGGGCTGCCCTAACAATGTAGTTTTATAGCAATAATGGTGATGACAGAAAAGGATGGAGTCACTGATACTAAAGTTATGGTGATAGGAAAAGATTCTGGATTTTTTTTTAATTTTTTTATTATTTATTTATGAGAGTCATACAGAGAGAGAGAGAGAGAGAGAGAGAGAGAGGCAGAGACATAGGCAGAGGGAGAAGCAGGCTCCATGCACCGGGAGCCTGACGTGGGATTCGATCCCGGGTCTCCAGGATCGCGCCCTGGGGCCAAAGGCAGGCGCCAAACCGCTGCGCCACCCAGGGATCCCCAAGATTCTGGTTTTATTAGAACTTACTAATTATTCAATCATAACTCACAACTGCTTAAGAGTTTTACAAACTGAGTATTTTTCCTACATACCTTTTCATAATGAAACATAAACATTAGGAATTAGGCCCATTCCTATGTAATCATGAGGAAACTGCAATGTCTTTAAATCGACTTCAATCTCCTTGCGGTACTATTAAAGAGGGGCATTAAATGTGTTCCTGTATACCGATAAGGCTTTTTCCAATGACTACACCAATGACCACAAAGACGACCACATCTAATATTTCCCTTATACACTAAAAACTTCCAGGGTTGTTCTGTTTTCATTTTGGTCTCTAGATGATTCTCTCATCAGTACTAATTGTACTTCCTCAAGATTTGGGTTAAGAAAATTTTTGATGCAGCAGTTAGTGAAGCTCTGCCTCAGGTAACATAATTAAAAGTCTCAGGGGGAATAACTTAATTCCCAAATTCCCCTACGTAGCCACTCTATCTACAACTTAAACCCCACAATGGCAAGTTTGCTATTTGGAAATTGATCAAAGTAGTATCTTTTTTATAGAAGATCCTAGGTTCCAACTTGTGAAACCTCATAAAAAATTAAATCAAATTCTATAAAATGTTTTTATCTCACTCTATATATAGCAATGCAGTCTCTTAACTCTAGTCCAATCAGATCTCCGTCCAATCACTCTAATAATAGAGTCCTATTTGAAAGTCATTACTGAGGCAATGAGTCTAAAGTAATAAATGAGCACCATATTATAGGAATCATTTTAAACCGAATGAGCTTGAGAATTTAGGAACAAACTATTCCTCTAAATTCCTACATTTGGAGAATTCTTATCTTTATTTCTGACTGACATTATCTTTCAGAAATAACTGAGAATGAATCCCTTGACATCCTTTGACCTGCAGCTCTAAAGGGAAGAAGGTAGGGAAGTAAGAGTGCTGAGAGAAGACCTAGATTACAGCCTCAGGTCTGCCACGGACCAGGGCAAAAATCTCTGAGGCTTTCTGAGCTTCCAGTCTTTCTTCATGAAAACATGAGAGCAACAGTATCTTCCTGCATCTTTCAGATTTGCTCAGACTACTGAATAGACTAATGGACACAAAATCTTTGGAAAATAACACCTACTATTTCTTAGAACCCATGAAATAAACATTTCCACTATTCTCTAATAAATATTACTGAAAAGCCTCCCCAAACAATGAGATAAGTGATAATAAAGTCCTGGAGGGGGGGGGGAAGTCCTGTGAAATTCACTACTGGTTCATTAATGGGCAGGTAGCATATCTGCAGTACTTTCTTCTGGACAGAGCCATGGTTGCCATGATGCTGAAACTTAATTTTAAACTTTTAATAAAATAAAAAGTCATATCATTTCAACTAAAGAAGTTATTAAAATATTAAGAATAACTGACATAACAGACTAAAAATAAATATTACTGTTTCAAAATTCCTTCTCCTATTTGTGTTCTATACTTCTATACTATTGAATGAACTACCTAACTGCTCTGCTCAAACACTGAAGAGCCAGGTCACCCTCACAGATTTAGATAAGGAGTACATCTAGTCTGTCATTTAGATGAATTATTATACCATACTCTACCCCAGTCCAATACACATACATACTAAACCTATTCAAAACAATCCTGTAAAATAGGTAACATTATACCCAAAGAGCAAATGGAAAAACTAATATACCTAGCTTGTAGGTGGCAAAGATAAACCTAAGTCTGATTCCTGAGCCTAAACTCTATGCTCCCAGTTCTGAACATCTTAAAATGTATTGTCTTTTCTCAGCCTTTTCAACAAAGATCCAAGGAGTTAAAATTTAGGACAGGCAAACATAAAGTTCCCACATTCTTCCCACCCATAGGTACAGCCATCCTAAACAAACACCGGAAAAGCTTAAAATGCAAGCCTGCTTTACTTGTGGGGGAGGTAACAAAATTCATTTAGTGTAAAAGCAGTCTCCACAAAGACCCTATCTACAAACAAGCCCCACAAAGACAGGTCAGAATTTACCAAAATATTCAAAGCTTACAGCCATTGAGTCTTAGCAGAAAGTCTGCACACCAGCCCAAGTTCATAGACAAATGGCTCTTCCCAGATTCTATCCCCTCAAATAAAGCTCTCTCTCCCACATGTCTTTCAATAGGTACTTGAGCAGTATTTGTAATTCACCTGACTTCGCCTGGGCACATGTTTCCTGCCAGGTGGCACTCCCTTCACTGCATTCACCCATTCAGTATTCTGGACCTATTTACCCAGTATCTGTCAGGTTTTCTAAAATAATTCAAAATTGGTCCATGATTTGTGCATATTTGCATAATTGAGAATTTATGAAGGATTTTTCCTTTCAAACTCTGTATCTTCCACCTATCAGGAATCAGATGGCAGTTTGAAAGAATTCTTAAACCTTCATTACCATAACCAGAGTCCAACAGATAACTTAGTGAGTGAAGCAGCCAAGTGTAAGCCAAGGAGGGGAGACCATTTGGGGACCCTACCCTCCCAAATGGGGAGACCCTACCCACCTGGGGACATCTACTATGCTGTGCTGTCTAACAAGGACAGCCATTACTCAGCTCCTATCTATTTCAGGCGCTAGATCTGCCAAACCTGATCTGGCAAATCCAAATTTTTGTGATATTAACCGACTTTTAAAATCATGTGGATCAAACAAAATACATCTCTGGCCACTTCTGCAAAAAGATAGCAGGCATGAAAGAGTTCACATTTATTGCCATAATTTAAAAGTGATGAAGAAGGAAGGAGTTTTGGACATAGGCTATAATAAACAGAAAGTTAGTGATTATGAGCTTGGGGCAGAGACACTGCTCAGACTTTTTTTTTTTTAAGATTTTATTTATTTATTCATGAGAGACAGAGAGAGAGAGAGAGAATCAGAGACACAGGCAGAGGGAGAAGCAGGCTCCAGCCAGGGAGCCTGATGTGGGACTCGATCCCCGGTCTCCAGGATCACGCCCTGAGCTGAAGGCAGAGCTAAACCGCTGAGCCACCGGGGCTGCCCTGCTCAGACTTTTAAAACTAATCATACATTTGCCCAACACTATGTTGGGTATTCTATAAACATGTCCGGTAACTAGAGTGAGACTGTGCAAATGGCATTACAGGAATCTACTCGCTATATACATGTTTTCCTCCCATTACATAGAGAAATCCAAAATGCAAATGAATAGAAAGACACAAAGTAAAATGGGAAAATGCAAAGTAATTACAGTAATTCAGAAAACTGAATAACCAACTGCAGACAAGTGGGATGTAGCACACAGGTTTAGGTAAAACAGTCCTAAACAAAGCTATGTAACTTTTTCAGACAAGCCTCTGTGAAGCAACAGCCAAGATAAGAATGAAAAGAGGGCAAAAGGAGGCAGTGGAAGAATTTAGCCACACCATGCACACCTGCCAAATCCACAGGTGGCAATTCTGTGAGCTATAATGCACCAAAGTCGACCTGACTTTACATTCTGCTTGCCCACAAAGTAGAATAGCTAAAATCACTTGCCTATAAATGCAAGATTGCTACAATATCAACAGTCATGTGAAAAAAAGCCCTGGATGACCACTGAAACACTTCTAACTGAAGACTCAAACCGATCAAGAATTTCTTCACTCTATTTTACATATTTCAGAGACTGCTTTCTCATTTTCTTCAAACAAAAGATGTGTGGCTACAGAACAGTACTGGATAAACTGACACACTCTCTTATTAAATTTTTATGATACCTTTCATACAGTAAAAGAATCTATATGGCTCTTGTTCTCTAAAATTAGTTCTAAATCAATAATCTATCACTCTCTCAACTTCGGGCTTTCCACGTCTTTATTGTCATCACTCTATATTCTATCCTCAACACTGTCAACATCCAACCACATGTTTCAATGCCATCATCCCCATTTCCTGCCATCATCCTCAGCACCATTTCCTGCCATCATCCTCAGCACCTTCAATGTTATTTATCCCCATGGGGCTACTTTCCAATGTTATGAGCTCCCAATCTCTCTCCTGAGTTTCAGTGGCACATCCCCAGATCTAAGCTGGACTCATAATAACCAACAAAAAATTTCTGAAATGTAAGAATTCTAAGAGGAAAACATCATTTCATCAGAAAATCTAATTATTAAAAAAAAGAAGATCCACCATCTAGATGCTATAAGACTCTAAGCAAATACTGAAATTATTAAAGGCTCTAAAGTTTTCAGGTCTGTCCCTGATTCAAATGAGGTTATAAAAAAAATACAGATAAGCCAAATTATGCTATTTCTTCTAACAGAAATGTTGTCATTGAGTTATAATCGGATGTTGTGCTCTTGGTCTTTACAAGAACTGACAGAGCTAGCACCTATTTAAATTGCCTTTCTCAAAGCCTATCAACTGTAAATGTTTTTTTTTTTTAAGATTTTATTTATTTATTCATGACAGAGACAGAGACAGAGATAGAGAGAGAAGCAGGCTCCACCCAGGGAGCCCAACACAGAACTCGATCCCGGGTCTCCAGGATCACACGCCGGGCCGAGGGCAGCGCCAAACCGCTGGGCCACCGGGGCTGCCCAAAGCCTATCAAGTGTAGAATTGGGGACCACTCTTAGACCTAATAACAAGATTTGCATCCCCCATCAGATTATGAAGAAGAAACAAAGTGATGTATGCAAAAAATCTTTTAAAAATTAGTAAACAAGCTTTGAAAAAAGAAAAATATTTTCTTTATATCTGATATCTACCAAAAAACTAGTACCAAGTCTTGAAACTGTGCAGATACTTGGTAATTATTTTATTAATGCAAAGACTTAACATGCACTGAGGAAATCCCCATGCTAGCAAAACACCTTCATTTTACAGATGGAGGTAAGATGCTCAGTAATTTAACAAGCCTCCTTGTTTGTTTGTTTGTTTGTTTGTTTAAGCCTCCTTATTTGAATAGAGCAGTCAGTCTCCTCAGTAGCAAATATATTGTCTAACAAATCGTAGTTCTTCGTAATCAATTCCTTAAGAAATACTGGAGCTGGTTCCATTTTTATAACTCAGTATTATGACATGGTATTTCTCATTATCACAGTACCATGCAGTATTTTTAAATATTTTAGGTATTTTTATACTTAAACTAATAAAATAAAAAAAACTAATTTTTAAGTATTTTTTAAAAGAATACGTTTTTTCTCATTTGGCTTCTACCATCCCTTATAATGACCCTGCCACAGCCCAGCCAGCACCTAATAAAAAGACCATGCACCAATCTCCACTAATTCACTGGGCACTTAGAGCTAGGCTACTATAAATTAGTGCTACTAATTTATATGGCTTTAACAAGCCCTTGAAGTCTCAAAGGTAATGCACATGGACAAACAAAAAACTTGGTTAGTGCATTAAAAGACTTCAAGATTCAACCCATTTTACACAGTAATGTGTGAAAATTGTACCTTTCTATAACTAAAATGAAAGCTCTGGTCCACATTTTAAAACAGACTAAGAATTCCCTATAGATCTTTACAAAATAAATATAATTAGACACATGTCAAATTCATTTTGCTTTAAAGTTAACTACAATGTGACATGATAGACTTTTCTGTTTCTTTCCTTCCATAAAAATCTCTCACATTCTCTGAACTTTTTAGGTTTAAAACAGACCTCATTTCCTCAAGAAGTTAAAAATAGAACTACTCAATGATCCAGCAATTGCACTTCTAGGTATTTAACCAAAGAATAAAGAATACTAATTCAAAGGGATACATGCATCCTGATGGTTAGAGCAGCATTATCTACAAGAGCCAAATTATCCAAGTGTCCATCAAGTGGCTATCAAGTGATGAATGAATAAAGAAGGTGTGGTATATATACACATGGAATATTACCCAGCCATAAAAAAAGAATGAAATCTTGACATTTGCAATGACATAAACGAACTAGAGGGTATAATGCTAAGTGAAAAAGAGTAAGAAATACCATATGAAAAAAAAAAAAGAAAGAAATACCATATGATTTCACTCATCTGCGAATTTAAGAAACAAAACAAATGAGCAAAGGAAGAAAAAAAGGAGAGCAAGGCAAACCAAGAAACACCCTTAACTATAGAGAACAAACTGATGGTTACCAGAGGGGAGGTAGATAGGAGATGAGTAAAACAGGTGAAGGGGACTAAGGAGTGCACTTGATACGTGAGCACCAGGTGTTGTATGTAAGTGCTGACTCACTGTATTGTACACCTGAAACTAATATTACACTGTATGTTAACTAACTGAAATTTACATATTTTTTAATTTTTTAATAAAATAAATAAAAATAGAATAGATCTCTTTTCCCTCTTATCTTTCATACACCAAAATATCTACAATTTTATAGCAGTGCCTTTTCTTTCAAAAAGTCTAAACAACCAATTTAGAACAAGTTTTGAAAGAAACAAAAAATTCTTCAAAAAAGTGCCATAAAAAAGACCGTTCACCTTAAAAAGGTAATTATAAGTATGAAAAGAAAAAGGGCAGAGAAGAAAAAGGTAGAAATGCCCAGCCAAATAAAAGATTGCAGAGAGCTTAGAACTCCTGCACTAAGTCTAGACTATTAAGGGTTTGAGGTTAAGTTAATGTGTCCCTGGCTTCAGGCAGAAGCAATCCCAGTCCTCCTAGGAGAAAAGCATCCTCCATTTAGACATATATACATTTCTCACAAATTAAGATCAAGTCATAGCATACAACAAAAGATCACCATACATACAGGGAGGCAAAGCAACAATGGACAAAGCTATAAAAAATAGCTGACAGGGAAACCTGGGTGGCTCAGCATTTAAGCACCTGCCTTCGGCCCAGGGGTGATCCTGGAGTCCCAGGATCCAGTCCCACATCAGGCTCCCTGCATGGAGCCTGCTTCTCCCTCTGCCTGTGTCTCTGCCTCTCTCCGTGTGTCTCTCATGAATAAATAAATGAAATCTTAAAAAAAAAAAAAAAAAAAAAGCTGACAAAACATTTAAAACCATCCCCCAGCAAGGGCTGTTGACATTAAAATTACTGGAGAGACATTAAAGAACATGAAATATTTGAAGAAATAAAATATGGAATTGCAAAGACAAGCTCGTAAAATAAACTATTTGAACTGAATCTACAAAACTGAGACATCTCAGATCTTTACTGATACTGCAGCTCTTACTTTCCAAATGGCCAAAATACCAAAATGCCTATTGTATTTAAGGATTAAAAACTGTTTATAAAGCCTTCATTATTACACCTGCTCTTGAAGATAATATTCTATGACCAAATACATGAGCCTTTTCTGAACTTAATGTTCTTCATTTAAGATATTATTTATTTATTTGAGAGAAAGAGAGAATAAGCGGTGCGGAGGGGCAGAGGGAGACAGAAAGAAACAGACTACCCGCCCCACTGAGCAGGGAGCCCAATGCAGAGCTCGATCCCAGGACCCTGGCATCATGACCTGAGCCGAAGGCAGACGCTTAGACTGTCCCATCCAGGTGCCCCAAAGTTCTTCATTTTTCATTTAACTTTTCACAGCCATGTTGAGAGTAAAAATAAATATATTCTCTCTGTTCAAGTATTTCTACATAAGGGATTCAAAAAGGCTAAACAGGGCAGCCCGGGTGGCTCGGCGGTTTAGTGCCGCCTTTGGCCCAGGGTGTGATCCTGGAGACCTGGGATCAAGTCCCATGTCGGGCTCCCTGCGTGGAGCCTGCTTCTCTCTCTGCCTATGTCTGTACCTCTCTCTGTCTCTCTCTGTGTCTCTCATGAATAAATAAATAAAATCTTTTTAAAAAAATTTTTTAAAAAGGCTAAACATTTTTTGAAGTAATAAAATATGGAATTGGTCTCTCCAAGGTCAGCAATGATTAAATTTTTTTGCTATACACCTTTATTCATTATTTTCTAATCAAAAGTTGCCAAATATTTTTACATTTATAAACCAATATGCTTTCACAGCATATCTTGTGTGTGTGTATATATATACATATTTATATTATATATATAAATATTTATATTTATTTATATTTATATTTATATTTATATATATAAAGATAAGTATTTCACTCTTGCTGCTCACTTTCTAACTGACAACTGCAGAACAGAATTCTTCCCAACCCTCTTGGAATCAGCTACTGAATATCTCATAAAGACCCAGAATCTTTTTCTTGTTTTGCTGTAATACTGCCACCAACAGCAGCTAACATTTATTCAGTATTTACTGTGGAGCCAGCCTTGAGGTGTTTCATTTGTTATTTTTATCCTATGCAACAGACACTAAAAGCATCTACTACCAGTCCCATTTTATAGATGAGGAAACTGCTGCAAAGAGAGATCAGATAACTTGCCCATCATCTTACAGCTCATAATCATGGAGCTGCCATTCAAGAGCAAGAATAAAAACTTTGACCCACAATGGCTCAACTAGTCTGAAGACAAGCCGTACAGCCAAACAATGAGCCAGAAAGTCAACTCTAAAAAGCCTAGTTTTATATAATCAAGGAGGGAAAAACTTCCCTCTATCTCCAATAACTGGAAAGGAAGGTTAGTAATTTGGTGATTATGCTTTTTACTTTTTTTTTTTTTAAGAGCTACCTGTCAAGAAGATGATTTAGAAACACTGCCTTAGGCCAAGAGCAGGACTAATACATTTACTTAAAGATCTTCATTCTCTTAAAAAAAAAATCACAGAAATAATAAACAGAATTCTCACATTTATTTTACACATTTACACATGGCCCTTGCAGAAAATCCTAACAGGAACCAGAACCGTATGAAGCCTTGTTCTCCTTTAAAGATGATCAAATGTCTCCATATTTAATAAAACAGTAAAATCCCATACTCAGATCCTGACAAGTTACTTTTCATTTGGGATATTAAAAACAATAGTACTTACTAATGTATTCATACTTTCCAGATTAAACAAGCCCTAGTCTTACTCAACTCTTTAAAGTGTATTATACTGCAACGTAACACAGTATTTAAAATCTTTGCATCCTATAATAAACTTTTATGACAGGGCATACCTAAGTACTTAGTACCTATTTTCATCTTCTTTACTACTTATTACTAACTCCAGGAAAATCCCAATTTAGATAATCTGTCTCTTCTAGTTCTTCTATAGAAATTCTATCTACCTTTCCTTCTGTGTCTCCCAATTGTTTGTCTTTTCCACCTTGCTTCATTTCTCTCCCTGCAATTTCTCACTTAAAGCAATTTTAGATTTAATACACTCTCATAACTCTTGGCAGAGGGCTGGAACTCTTGAGTTTCCCTCTAATTATTCATAAATAAAAATAGGCAAAGGCATTTCCAATGATCTCATCTTCATTCTTCACAGAGTAAAATTGTGGATCATATACACAGGCTCAACATTATTCCTTCAATGAAAATGGAAGAACAATATATTTCCAGAATATTAAACTACATTTTCTCACTACAGAACATCTGGAAATCAAACTTACTTATAAATCTGCAAATAAGAGGGATCCCTGGGTGGTGCAGCGGTTTGGCGCCTGCCTTTGGCCCAGGGCGCGATCCTGGAGACCCAGGATCGAATCCCACATCGGGCTCCCAGTGCATGGAGCCTGCTTCTCCCTCTGCCTGTGTCTCTGCCTCTCTCTCTCTCTGTGACTATCATTAAAAAAAAAAAAAATCTGCAAATAAGAGAAAACCATTATATAATCTTGGTTATATCTTTCTCTAAAAAGAAATATTTTAAATTAGAATGTAATTAAAATCAGACTCTTGTTTTAGTTGCTCTGATTCTGTTCCAGTGACCCCAAAAGCCCACTGACAGGTAGTGACTCACTTTGAGGAACCCATTCTAGGAGGCTGATATGTGGGAGCAGCTCCCCAACCTCCCCATTTCAGCCAGACTAGTCCCTCTCTGCCCATGGTCAAATGAATGATTTACAACGGGAATGCTACACAATGCTAGAATCCCAATGTGGGCATTTCAAGATCTTCAGGATACATCTTTTTTAAATTTTTATTTAAATTCAATTTAGTAACATATAGGGTATTATTAATTTCAAGAATAGAATTTAGTGATTCATCAGTTGCATATAACACCCAGTGCTCATTACATCAAGTGCCCTCTTTAATGTCCATCACCTAATGACCCCATTCCCTCACGCATCTCCCCTCCAGCAGCCCTCAGTTTGTCTCCTATAGATATGAGTCTCTTATGGTTTGCCTCCACCTGTTTTCATCCTAATTTATTTTTCCTTCCCTTCCCTTATGTTCATCTATTTTGTTTCTTAAATTTCACATGTGAGTGAAATCATATGGTATTTGTCTTTGTCTGACTGACTTATTTCGCTTAACATGTCTACTTCCATCCATGTCGTTGCAAATGGCAAGATTTCATTCCTTTTGATGGCTGAGTAATATAAATACCACTTCTTCTTTATCCATTCATCTGTCAATGTACTTCTGGGCTCTTTCCGTATTTTGGCTATTGTGGATACTGCTGCTATAAATATTGGGGTGCATGTGCCCCTTCAAATCACTATGTTTGTATCTTTTGGATAAATACCTAGAAGTGCAATTGCTGGGTCATGGGGTAGTTCTATTTTTAACTTTTTGAGGATCCTCCATACTGTTTTCTAGAGTACCAATATGTATTCCCACCAACTGATAAGAATGTTCCCCTTTCTCCACATCCTTGCCAACATCTGTTCTTTCCTGAGTCGTTAATTTTAGCCATTCCAACTAGTGTGAGGTGGTATCTCACTGTGGTTTCGATTTGTATTTCCCTGACGCCAAGTGATGCTGAGCATTTTTTCATTGTCTATTAGCCATTTGTAGGTCTTCTCTGGAGAAATGTCTGTTCATGTCTTCTGTCCATTTCTTTGCTGGAATTTTTTTTTTTTTTTTTTTTTGGTTTTGGACGTTGAGTCTGATAAGTTCTTTATATATTTTGGATACAAGTCCTTTATCTGATATATCATTTGTGAATATTTACTCCCATTCCATAGGGTGCCTTTTAATTTTGTTGATGGTTTCCTTTGCTGTGCAAAAAGCTGTTTATCCTGATGAAAACCCAATAGTTCATTTTTGCTTTTTTTCCCCTTGCCTCTAGAGACAGGTCTAGCAAGAAGCTGCTGCAGCCAAGGTCACAAAGATTGCTGCCTCTATTCTTCTCTACAGGATTTTGATGGATTCCTATCTCACATTTAGATCTTTCAACCATTTTGAGTTTATCTTTGTGTCTGGTGTAAGAGAATGGTCCAATTTCATTCTTCTGCACATGGCTGTCCAATTTTCTCAACACCAATTGTTGAAGAGACTGTCTTTTTTCCATTGAATATTCTTTCCTGCTTTGTGGAAGATTAATTGACTATAGAGCTGAGGGCCCACTTCTGGGTTCTACATTCCATTGATCTATGTGTCTGTTTTTGTGCCAATATTGTACTGTCTTGATGACCACAACTTTGTATTACGGCTTGAAGTCCTGAATTGTGATGCCTCCAGCTTTGCTTTTTTCTCTCAACATGATTTTGGTTATTTGGAGTCTATCTATTCTTGTTCTATACACATTTTAGGTTTGTTCCAGCTCTGTGCAAAATGCTGATGGTATTTTGATAGGGATTTCATTGAATGTGTACATTGCTCTGGGTAGCACAGACATTTTCACAATATTTATTCTTCCAATTCATGAGCATGGAATGTTTTTCCATTTCTTTGTGTCTTCCTCAATTTTTTTCGTAAGTTTTCTATAGTTTTCAGAGTACAGATCTTTTACCTCTTTAGTTAGGTTAACTTCTAGATATCTAATGGTTTTTAGTGCAATCGTTAATGAGATCAATTTCTTGATTTTTTTCTGCTGCTTCATTGTTAATGTATAGAAATACAACTGGCTTCTCTGCATTGATTTTATATTCTGCAACTTTGCTGAATTCCTATATCAGTTCTAGCAATTTTCAGGTTTGGGTTATCTAGATAGAGTATCATGTCGTCTGCAAAAAGTGAAAGTTTGATTTTTTCACCAATCTGGATGCCTTTTATTTCTTTTTGCTGTCTGATTGCTGAGGCTAGGACTTCTAGTAGTATGTTGAACAGCAGTGGTGAGAGTGGGCATCCCTGTCCTATTCCTGACCTTAGGGAAAAAGCTCTCAGTTTTTCCCCATTAAAGATGATATTCACTGTGGGTCTTTCACATGTGGCTTTTTTGATGTTGAGGTGTGTTCCTCTACCCCTACATGGTGGAGGGTTTTTTATTAAGAATGCTGTATTTTGTCAAATGCCTTTTCTGCATCAATTGAAAGCATCGTATGGTTCTTGTCCTTACTTTTATTAATGTGGCATATCACACTGATTTGCAGATGCTGAACTGCCCTTGCAACTCAGGAATAAATCCCACTTGAT
The DNA here is from genome assembly GCF_048418805.1 of Vulpes vulpes. NCBI lineage: Eukaryota > Metazoa > Chordata > Mammalia > Carnivora > Canidae > Vulpes > Vulpes vulpes. The sequence goes on from NC_132791.1 coordinate 46,827,796, forward strand.
CAATGTACTGTTGGATCCTATTAGCTAGTACTTTGATGAGAATTTTTGCATCCATGTTCATCAGGGATACTGGTCTGTAATTCTCCTTTCTAGTGGGGTCTTTGTCTGGTTTTGAGATCAAGGCAATGCTGGCCTCATAGAATGAGAATGTTTTCCTTCCAGTTCTATTTTCTGGAACAGTTTCAGAAGAACAGGTATTAATTCTTCTTTAAATGGTTGGTAGAATTCCCCTGGGAAGCTATCTGGCCCTGGACTCTTGTTTGTTGGAAGATTTTTGATTATTGATTCAATTTCTTTGCTGGACATGGGTCTGTTCAGCTTTTCTAGTTCTTCCTGTTTCAGTTTTGGTACTTTACATGTCTCTAGGAATTTACCAATTTCTTCCAGACTGCCTAATTTGTTGGCATATAATTGCTTATGATATTCTCTTATAATCATTTGTATTTCCCTGGCATTGGTTGTGATCTTTTCTCTTTCATTCATGATTTTATTTATTTGGGTCCTTTCTCTTTTCTTTTTGGTAAGTCTGGCTAGGGGTTTATCAATCTTATTAATTCTTTCAAAGAACCAGCTCCTAGTTTCGTTCATCTGTTCTACCATTTTTTTATTTTTATATCATTGATTTCTGCTCTAATCTTTATATTTCTCTTCTCCTGCTAGATTTAGGCTTTATTTGCTGTTCTTTCTCCAGCTCCTTTAGGTATAAGGTTAGGTTGTGTATTTGAGACTTTTCTTGCTCCTTGAGGAAGGCCTGTGTTGCTATATACTTCCCTCTTGGGACCACCTTTGCAGCATCTATCTCGGAGTATACACAGTAACCTTGGTTTATTCACTCACCATTAAATTATGAACATTTTCCTAACACCTATTCTATTGTATATATTACTTCATGTCTATAACAGTTTGTATTGTTATTTTCATTTGTAACATACACATTGTTTTACATTCTTTACTATAATTTTTTCAAACACTGGAAAATAATTTTGATAAACACTGACCCATATTTCTAAAACAGATTCTAGAAGCAGAGGTGTGGATCAATAGTTCCTTTTCCACAGTAAAATTACATGAATCCATTCTTTATAAAATCCCTCTTTAAAAAAAAAAAAAAAAAACCTGCTTCCATGTCTTTAAAAGCCATAATAAAGATGAAATCTAGATTAGATTCATCTTCATTTTTTTTTAATGGGAACAAATGGAGCCAAAGTAGGAATGGAGTTTCAAATGGACATGCCTTATCAAGGTATTTTATAAAACTGCAGGCAAGGCCAGGGCTGCCATGGGAACAGAAGAAGCTTGTTTCTGAAGATACTAAATACCCAGTGAAGATCCTGGAAGATATTAACCAAAGAGAGGAAGAGGTCTAGAGTACAGAACTTAGTTCAAAATTCTAATCATCCTTTCTGGTAACAGTGTAGAGTAGAAAGAAAATGGGGAAAGGAGCCTCAACTCTACCAGTTAAGTAGGTGTAATCTTGGATAAATACTAGTTCACCCTAAGGTTCTTCATCTAAAAATGCTGGCTGCATCAGATGATTTCCATGACTCCTTCTAGGTGAAATCATCAATGATTTTATGATCACCAAATTCAGCAATAAAACTCTGGTTTTTCACCTCTGGGCTTCATGTTCTTACCCCTTCAGTAATTCCTATTGCTGCTTCACTAATACTTTCCCAATAGATATCTGCCCTTCTGAGCCTACTGATCATCTAGTACCCACAGAATGCTTAGTATCTTCATCCCTCAAAGTGGTTCATATGTCTAATGGCCACTATACCTTAATTCTCACCATAATCTCAGGGATCACATCCACCCTCAGGAAGCTTAATTTCTTTTTAATCTTAAGGTACATAGTATTCATGCCAACCTTGGGGAACCTAGTTTCCACTATATATGTTATTTATCCCTTGGGCAGACCCTTCAACTAACTAGTAGTAAGCACCTTACACTGGCAAAGATCTGCTATCCTGACACTTCTCACACTTCCACAAACCACTCAGCTGCATGGGACTCTCACTCTATTTGCTGATTTATAAATTTTGCACTGTACTGAATATGTAAGTAAAGTATACTTTAATTGTGAAGTTTAACAGTTGAGTCATAAAGAAAAGACTTAAAGAAAAATGACTGATTCTATCCAAATCCTATCCAACTCAAAAATCATTTCCAAAATAAGATAAGACAGTTTTTCCCACAAACATGGCTGAGATCAGTAGCTACTATGTCAAGTGCCAGCCTAGTCTGCTCTGGGGCAATTGAGTTCCTCAGAAAGTTCTTCCAGAGACAAAACTGATGTTCCCACAGTTCCACCTAACCCTCTCACATGCAATACACTTGAGGGCAGTGGCTGTGTATGCTGAGGTCACCCTGCATCTGGGCTTTAACTCTCTTCTATCGTCAGTTTTTGTATAATCCTGACATGCTTGTCTGGCAATAGCTCTCTAAAAAGATACTTCCCAGAACTGATGGAACATTCTAGATGCAATATGACTACTGAATTGAAAGTATTATCACCTCTCCTGTCTGGGTGGCATAAGATGGGATCATGCAGGCTAAGACTTCATTTACTGAAGATCAGCCATAATATGCTGGCAGATAATGAGTTTTGATTAACTAGAAACCTTCTTTCACAAAACTAAAATACGAAAGCCACAATCCTATAAGCCAGTATCTCTCTCTGCACCAAAACTCTGGAAAGATAACATTTTACCTTGGATGTAAAAAATACACACATAGTGTGTTCTTCTGACTTCAAATTATTTATTTCAAGAAAAATGATATACTGACATGATACAAATACAAAATGGAAAGAAACTATTAGTGACTCAGTTTAAACCATTTAAACTCATTTGGAAACCCCTCAGCCTTAGATAAATTTGTTGTCCAAGTGCACCACCTGGTGGATAAATGTATTTAAGCTCCCCCATTGTGAGAAGAAAAAATATATATATCATTATATGGCTAAAGATGCCATTAAAAATAAAATCTTAGTATGTAAAGATTCCCATGCTTTAGCCAAAAGATTTCTCATACAGAGACTCTTGACAAAAATATAATACCAGAAGAAATCTAGAGCTCATAAAACTTCATTATCAAAGAATCCAGTTCACCTTCTTGAAGAAATGTTGCTCATGATGAAATAAACATTTTTAATATGGGAGGAACCTCAGAGAACAGGTAATTCAATCACTTCCCTTTACAGAAGAAAACTCTAAGGCAAAGACAGAGCTTTCCTGAAATTCACAGCTAGGAATAGCAGGCTAAGTAAGTAAATAGGTCAAATATTCTAGTTTAATATGGCCTTCTATTCCAAGATGCTATGCAGGAAAGGCAGGAAATGAAGTAGCCAATGTCTGTGGCAAAGTGCCATTCTCTTGCATTGACAATAATCTGGCCACCTCACTGTGGACTGTTGCCTACCCCCACAATGACCTCTGTGAGATCAGGAGTTGTCATACCCTCCTGGCCTCCAGAGCCTGCATGCAACTCTCTTCATTCTATTAGATTCATGTTTCCCTCCTGTACCCAATAAAACCATCCTACCAATAAATATAAGACAAATAAAATAAATATTAAATCACCCTGAAGAACATCTAACATTGGAAAGAGTTCACCATGTGTTAAAATGGGAAAGGAAAAAAAACACCAAATATGTTCACTATGATATCGTATCTGTAAAAAATACAAACAAGTAAACACAGTTCTCAAGCATTAAGTGGAGAAAAAATATTGAAAAGAGGGATCCCTGGGTGGCGCAGCGGTTTGGCGCCTGCCTTTGGCCCAGGGCGTGATCCTGGAGACCCGGGATCGAATCCCACATCAGGCTCCCGGTGCATGGAGCCTGCTTCTCCCTCTGCCTGTGTCTCTGCCTCTCTCTCTCTCTCTGTGCGTGACTATCATAAAAAATAATAATAATAATATTCAAAAGAAATACACTAAATGTTTTTGGCAATTAGTGTCTATGAATGCCAGGATTATAAGTGATTGCAATTTTTTTCTCTTATATGATGCTTTCTACATTTATTTATTTATTTTTTTTATTTATGATAGTCACAGAGAGAGAGAGAGAGAGGCAGAGACACAGGCAGAGGGAGAAGCAGGCTCCATGCACCGGGAGCCTGATGTGGGATTCGATCCCGGGTCTCCAGGATCTGGCCCTGGGCCAAAGGCAGGCGCCAAACCGCTGCGCCACCCAGGGATCCCCTCTACATTTATTTTTAACATTAATATCAACAAAAAGATACTTTTACCTAAAACCTTTATATATTTATACTCACAGATGATAAAGAAAACGGGCAAAAGAAATCGGAAAAGGGCCCCAAACACACATCCATTCACCCAATACATAAAATAGCAGGAGGAAAAAATTTCCCCAGCTCTGAAGAAGAAATATACCGTATAAGATGCTATATTTTTGTCTTAAGGCTTACCACAATTTTCCAAAATGTTTTGAATTTTCTACCAATTCTATATTAAGAAATACCTGGGGTGGCCTGGGTGGCTCAACAGTTTAGTGCCACCTTCGGTCCCGGGCCTGACCCTGGGGACCCGGGACTGAGTCCCATGTCGGGCTTCCTGCATGGAGCCTGCTTCTCCCTCTGCCTGCGTCTCTGCCTCTCTCTCTCTCTCTCTCTCTATGTCTCTCATGAATAAATAAATAAAATCTTTAAAAAAGAAAAAAAAAAGAAAGAAAGAAATACCTGGATGACTAACAAACCTTAGAAATATAATTTCTTTAAAATATTTTATATATCTTGAGACTTAAGGACGTGAGTTCACACCCTAAGTCTGTGTTCTACTTGTAAAATTTTGCCTGAGTTATATGACAAAATATATGCGATGATGTTCCCCCAAAGAACTCCATGGCTTCCAGGTTAAGAACCATCATTGTCTCCTAATGTGATTAGGTCTTTGAAGTATATATCAGAAACACAGTTACCTGAAGGTCAGTAACAAGAATGGAACACCGTTATTTTGTCTCAAGATCCCTGCATCATCTATATAGACTGAAGTCAGAGAAGGAATTTTTGCTAAGTATCTTTTTAAGATTTTATTTATTTATTTGACAGAGAAAGCATGAGCAGGGGGGAGGGTGAAAGGGAGAGGGCGAAGCAGGCTCTCCACTGAGCAGAGAGCCCAACTCAGGACTAAATCCCAGGACCCTGGGATCATGACCTGAGTCAAAGACAGACGCCCAACCAACTGTCTCTAGAGAGACTAGGGGAGCCAGGCACCCCTTTAGCTAATATCTTAAGGTCACAGTTTTCAAGTGCTGTCTGGGGACCACTGGGAAACATCCACAACCCATTAAGGTCTGTGGCATCAAAACTTCATAATTATACCAACACAGTATTTGCCATTTCACTCTCATTGTGACTCTCTTCTCATTTCATGAGATGAGGGTCAAGTTTTCTAGAGGCTACCTAACATCACCACACTAAATGTAGATGCAAGTATATGAATCCAGAGAGCTTATATTATGCTAGATGTTAGAGTTTTGAAAAATATAAAATAATGCTACTACCTCTTTCACCAAATTTCTTGTTTTGGAAAGTATAATCATTTTTTAATAAAAATATGTGTTATTATATAATGGATTATTCTTAATGAATTAAATACTGTTAAATATTCTCAGTTTTAATTTCTTATAAAATAAACAAGGATAGATATAACCTACACAAAGAAAAGCTATTTAAGGTCCACAATAAACTATCAGAAGTATAAAGGAGACCTGAGACCAAAATTTTGAAAACCACTGCCTCAGAGTATTAGTGTTCAGAAAAACACATACTGGGGAGGATTACTCTAACCCATCCTTCTTCTTCCTCTTCAAAGTACTTTCCAAACCTCTTGCTGTGATCAGTCCATCTTATAGACCATTATCTGATCACAGTTCCTAAAGCATGATTCTGATCCTATCATTTCCCTACTAAAATAATCTCAAACAGTTCAAGACCTACAGAGTGATAACCAAAAACATACAAGAAACTCCATGATTTGTCCTCACACTATTTTTTAAAAGTCATATACTCATCAATTGTACAACTATTCCAATGCATTATGAGCAGCAGACACTATGATAGGGGCTAGGACTGGAGAGTCTATGAGAAATTAAACTTGCCATCACTGGACTAAGAGTCTACTGAGGAAGAAATATTCACACAAATACAGGTATCCATAATTTTCTACACTTATTTTCCAAATATGCTATAGGCATTTTTTTTTTTAGATTTTATTTATTAATGACAGAGAGAGAGAGAGAGAGAGAGAGAGAGGCAGAGACACAGGCAGAGGGAGAAGCAGGCTCCATGCAGGGAACCTGACACGGGACTCAATCCTGGGTCTCCAGGATCAGGCCCTGGGCTGAAGGCATCGTTAAACTGCTGAGCCACCCGTGCCACCCGCATATATATTTTTTACCCAAAATTCACTATCCACATCAAAAACTCTCTATAATGACAATGAATGTCCTCCAACAGAATCACTTTGGTTGTATACAAATCCAGGTAAGGGAATGTGGATAACAGTTCAGTTGTATCTCAACTGTTCTCCCTAAAAGATTATGCCAATTATGCCTTGTGCCCATATTAAATGTCCTGAGCATCAATGCTATCATCATCCCATCATTATTAATGAAAATATCTTCTGAGAAAGTAGAAATGCCAAACTAAAAAATAAGTGAGCATAAGAAACTTAGAAAAGCCCAGACATCAGAAAGAGTTGGGAGTGATAGTGCATACTGAGGGTAGGAAGCACATTAGGCATGATCTCAACATGTCCTTATCTACTAAACATATCAGTGTTGGAAATTTTAACTGTAGCTAATTAAGCCAATACAATATTTGAGAAACTAGAGAAACTCCTTGTACAGTGGGCTGACTGCCACTCTCAGTGTAGGAGACCACTAAGTACCAGGCTGATAGAGGAGTGGGTAGCAGACACCTTCAAAGCTCTGGAAGCAGCTGCAAGTGGGGGAAGAACATGATTTGGTGAGGAACTGAATTTCAAAGCACGTCTGAGAAATTCATGAACACTGACAGCACAAGCTGTAGGTCACAGGTGAAGCAGTTTCCCTTCACACTGACATGAGCTATCTTCCTCCAGTGAACTGCAGAGAACTACCATTAAAAATGGTGGCACACAAAGGAAATTGTCCATCTTAAAGTTAAATCATCATAGGTTTATATCAGAACAAAGAAGCACCTGGATGTAAAGCATCCAAAGAAAGCTAACTTGCTCTTGAGAACTATAACAATGTGGATAAGCTAAGGTCCTTGCTGGTACACCACTCTGATATCAGCTCAAAGGGGCCACTGTAACTGCACTGCCTGTGATGATATGAGACATTAGAATCGGAAAACCTGGGCAAAGGAGGAAGTGGATGAGGTTTAGGGACAAAGCCATATGTCACCATTCAACAAAGGGAAAATCTTGCAAAGAGGACTCTTTTAAAAACAGACAATATTCTTGGGGATCCTTCTAGTGTCACAAATTATGAAGATAATATAGCCAGCTTACACAAAGCATACAGAACTTCATTTTAAACCTCTATTTAATGAACCATTACCATCATTAAGACAATTACCATTATACTATATGATAGGTGTTGCTAGAAACATAGCCCTAAATAGCACAGAACACAAGCCTGACTGTCTTGCTCTCACTGTCCTAGTATAATTAATGTTGATACCTGTGCTTCACTCTCACACACAACAAGGAGATGCATTTTGTCTTCAAAGGTCTATGGAAGTACACTTGGCTATTGGCTATCACAGATATGTTCTAGTTTCTGCCTTTCCTACAGATACCTGTTGACTTTCATGTCCCTTAGCGAAGTTGAATCATCCCACACAGTTACAAGATATTTTCTCCCTGTTCCTCTTCTCTCTTTATATCTTTTCTTCTTTGTGTGTTTGTTTTCTGAAGAAACTCTCATACTTATTTTAACAGAAAGCTAACTTTTTAAATGTAGAGTTAGCAAAGGCTAGATAAAACTTTCTTTATAATGGACAAGCCCTTAGTAAAGTATAACAACAAAAATTCAGATCTTAGGACTCTTAAGCTTATGTTACTGTTACCAAGGAGTCATCTACGGCCACCCAAGCACACAAGTTGCTCTATTTCAAAGTTCAGGAAGATCTTAAATTACAGAAAGTTCCTGACATAACTAAACACCTCAATTTCATTGTCTCAAGGTATCAGTGTAGCCAATATATATGAATCTCATTCTCCTGAGAACAATCAGAATTTTATTTATATACCATCAATCTAAAAAGGTTTTTGAGCATCCTTCCCCGAGTACATAATTATTCTTCTGTATTAGGGGTCGGCAGACTTTTTCTGCAAAAGGCCAGACAATAAATATTTTAGCTTTTGTAGGCCATACAATATCTATCACAATTACTTAACTCTGCCACTGTAGAATAAGAAAGCCATAATACATAATACATCTGCCTTTGATAGTCTTAGTATTTCAATTTAAAAAATAGTAACTTGCTTAAATCATTTGACTGTTACTACTGCCACAAGCTACTGCCCATGGTACAGACTGATATCCTTTAGTATATCGTAAGGAAATCAAACTCTGAAAGAAGCAGCAGAATGAAAGAGGAGCCAAGACTCATGCCTTGGGATCTCTAAGCCCTTCTCCCTTTACTATTAGGGCTGACTATTCTCAACAAGTCCTTCATGAACACCCTCGCCCCTAATTCCTGCGTTGAATCCAAACCTGTTCATCACTAAAATGGTGCCTCCTTTGCCACTGAAAGAGATTTGCCTGGTGCTGCAAGACAAACATCAGAGCAGGAGGGGCCACTATAGCCACCACAGATCTGGCCCAAACCCACAGCCCTGTCTCTACTTTGGGGCAAATCCCTTCCCCTTGGATCCCAATATTCCAGGTCAGTCTCACCCTCCTCAAGAAGGTGCTCAGAGAAAAGCCTCAGAATTCAGTAAAAATACAGAGACTGGTCTTACCCTCAAATTTGCCTAGCTCCTGCCCCATCCTCCTTTCTGCCTCCTTTACCTGACTTAAACTTACTCATCTAGGCCAAGTTCAGATGTCCTCTCTCCTCCAGCAAGTGTTCCTTCAGTGCCAAGTGTGCTTTAAGTGTCTCTTCTCCAGGCTCCCTAGAACCCTACACTTGCCTTTATGGCCAAGCTCATTACACTTTATTTCCCTCTAAGCGTACAGAATTACTTAAGAATGAGGATTCTTATTCATCTCTGTACCTTGCACAAACTGTTTCTCTTATGTCTGCACACCCTCTCCAAAAACTCCCAGTCTCACCAAAAAAAGTTATAGTTTTTCATTCTACCAAATTTAAAGGAAATTGCCATAACTAGAAATTAGAAGGAGAAATGAACTACAATTTGATGACTGTAATTCCTTCCAAAATAATGCCATTAACCATACCAAACCAGTTCCCAATACAATTTAATTCTTTTATTTTTATTAATAAATTTATTTTTTATTGGTGTTCAATTTGCCAACATACAGAATAACACCCAGTGCTCATCCTGTCAAGTGCCCCTCTCAGTGACCGTCACCCATTCACCCCCACCTCCCGCCCTCCTCCCCTCCCACCACCCCTAGTTCATTTCCCAGAGTTAGGAGTCTTTATGTTCTGTCTCCCTTTCTGATATTTCCTATCCATTTCTTCTCCCTTCCCTTCTATTCCCTTTCACTATTATTTATATTCCCCAAATGAATGAGACCATATAATGTTTGTCCTTCTCCGACTGACTTACTTCACTCAGCATAATACCCTCCAGTTCCATCCACGTTGAAGCAAATGGTGGGTATTTGTCATTTCTAATGGCTGAGTAATATTCCATTGCCCAATACAATTTAAATATTGAGCCAAACAGTTAAACAATTCAAGGGCACAACAGTAAAGAGCAAAACAATACATGAGCTTTTTCAATGCACATTCATTGTGATGATTTCAAATGCTGTTGACAATTGTGGGTTATTAGTACACTCACTCTTCATCACTTTCTTTAATGTACTCTTTCTCCTGTTACTCTCCATCTACCTCAGGGGGCAAAAACAAGTTGTTTTCACTTGTTTGAATTAAGGTATCGTGACTGTGATTGGTTTTGTTTACCAGTAGCAGTTTACAACATCTCTCTTATCTCTCTTTATGCTACAAAAGCTTTTAAAATGTCAGCTCAACTCTGGAGCTACTAAATGTTTCTACAGAGCCTACACAAATTCCGTAAAACACTATGCCTTGTAGGTCCTACCAAAATGACAGATTGCTGACTTCAGAATGTGGAAACGATGATGATGCTTTAAAACTGCATGTTTACAAACCAGTGGATTTTCTTCATTGGATTTTAATAACTAAAGTTACTCAAATCTGAAGTCTAAAGTCAATGTTCCCTTGAAGCAATGCCAATGTATAACTGGTTTTCAAATACAAGCACTAAGTTGATAAGCAAAGCAAACAAAAGTCCATCAGCCTCTTCTATGCCATCAATAATTACTGTATTTTACTATCAAATATGGAAGGCTAGTTCAGGACACTTTTATATTAATTGTTCTGGAAACTGTTCTAAATATGCTGCTCCTAACTCTTAATTATATATGCAAAAAGGAACAAAGACATGAACAATCCCAAAGGATGGTTTAAAAAAAATAACTTAAACTGAGTTTTATTTTATTTTAGAACACTAAGACATACAACCTCTCAGCCCAGAATCTAGATGACTCCTCAGCTCAATTTTCCTCCTAGAAGCCTGAAAACTTGCAAGTATCCCACACAGAAGAAACCAGAGAGATGGCACAAAATAAACCATCAGCTCAGGGGAACTTTGTACTTGACAACAACCTAGTTTACACATTTCTACAACTATGAGATTAACAATACACAATTGCTTCCTTAAAGCTGGTATGAAGATAGGAGTACCTGGCAGCCTCTCAACTAGCCTAGTATCTCCCTAGGTCCCAAGCATAAAATGCCAACAGAATTTACTCTACCTTACCCATTCCAATGGAAATCCCACAAAAGTGGTTTAAGACAAGATGCCATATTCTGTAAGGAAGCCTGTTAATGGCACTCATTTCTCCAAATATAAGTAACCAGAACATGTAAAAACAGATTTGTTATTGGGGCACCTGGGTGGTGTAGTCAATTGAGTGCCTGGCTCTTGCTTTGGGCTCAGGTTGTGGTCTCAGGGTCATGAGATCAAGCCCCCATGTCAGGTTCCATGCCCAGCACAGAGTCTGCTTAAGTTTCTCTCTCCCTCTCCCTGTGCCACCCCCTACCCTCCCACTTCCTCTCTCCCCCGCCCTCTCTATAATAAGTCTTAAAAAAAAAAAAAAAGAAATGCATCTAGAAAAGTTTAAATTGTGCCACTACCACATATCCATGAAAAGCATGATACAAAAGAAAAATATTCAAGAGGCTTAAAAAGGCATCTCAAGAAAAGGGAAAATCCAAACAGCCAATGAACATAAGGAAAAAGAAATCATAATGCAATTTAAAACCACACACCCAACAGAATGGCTAAATTTAAAAAAATGACAATACCAAGTATTAGGCAGGATACAGAGCAATGGGAATTCAAAAACACTGCTACTGAAGGTACAAACTGAAAAAGGTTTTCTTCTAAAGCTAATCATGTGCATACCCTATAACCACTACTAGGCAAACACCCAATATAAACATATGCTTCCATGCCCAGATAAATATATGCAGAATATTCATAAGAGTGTTGTGCATAAAAGCTAAAACTAGAAGCAACCAACATGAAGGTTAGCAGAACAATAAATACAATGTGTAAGAGTCATACAATAGAATAACATACAGTAAAGAAAATGAATTAACTATAGCTACAGTACAGAAAAAGCTTAGAGGGCAGCCCAGGTGGGTCAGTGGTTTTAGCACTGCCTTCAGCCCAGGGCCTGATCCTGGAGATCCAGGATCAGTAATTACAAACCAGTGGATTTGTCACGTCAGGCTCCCTGCATGAAGCCTGCTTCTCCCTCTGCCTGTGTCTCTGCTTCTCTCTCTCACTGTGTCTCTCATGAATAAATAAATAAAATCTTAAAAAAAAAAAAAGAAAAGGCTTAGAAATGTTTATAAGACATGAAAGAATCCAGACATAAAAGGATACACACTGAATGATTCTTCTAGTTATACAAAATTCAGAAAGAGGATATAATGAACTATATCTTTAAAGAAAAGAAGGAAATGATTTCCATAAAGTCAGAATAGTAATTATCTTTGGAGAAAAAAAGGGGAGACCATGTTCAGTGAAGGAGGTATGTAGGTGAACTTCAGGGTGCTAGTAAACTTTGAGATCAGTGATGATACACAGATGTTTACCTTGCAATAATTTATGCAGCTTTAAGTTGTTTTATGCATTTTCTAGCTTGCTTTATATTTCAAAACAAAAGAAGTTTAAAAATACTATAATAATAGATTCCGGCAAAGATTATCAATGCATATACAGTCAATGGATGAAAGGCTGTTAGGATACAGAATAGTCGTCTAGTCTCTAACCATCACCCTATAAAGCAGTTATTAATTATAAAGAAAAATCCTTGACTAGATCATTCAGACTGGGGGAAAAAATCAATCTATATATATTATTAACAAAAGTAGGATCCTATGACTATGATCTGTATGTTAAGTGATATACAAATGTTATATTGCCTTGTTATTAAAACAGATATACTGAAATAATTAAAGGAGAATTATCATAATGTCTGCAACCTACTTTCAAATGTTACAGCAGAGAAATAGAGAAAGAGACAGACAATGGCAAGGCAACGGAAAAATGAATGAAATAAGGCAAATATTAACAACTGGTGAATCTAGGTGAAGAGTAACCAAGTATTCACTGCACTACTTCAATCTTTCAGTAAGACATTTCCCAAAATAAAACAATGAGAGAGGGAAATAAAAGGTTTCAAAAAGGAAGAATAACAACAGCAACAAAAGACATGTATTAGGAGGAGGCAAAAAGAACTGGATTAGTTCCAGTGTATTATGGTCTTATGAAAAATAACTAGAAAGACTATAATATGTACTTTTTAAAAAAGAGAAAACTCGGGGTGCCTGGGTGGCTCAGGTCCTGAGATCTAGTCCCCATCACTACCACCACCTCCCATAGGTTCCAGGCTCAGTAGAGAATCTGCCTAGGATTCTCTCTCCCTCTCCCTCCCCTCCTAGCCCCCTAGCATGCGTGTATGCATTCTCTCTCTAAAATTAATAAATCTTTTTAAAAATTTAGATTAAAAATAGAAAATTTTTCACAATTTGCAGAAAAAAGGAGAATAAGTCTGTTCAAATATAACTTTTTAAATGACTAAAGGAGAGCTACTAGAAGAATGTGTATTAAAACACCGTTTTTGGGGCAGCCCCAATGGCGCAGCGGTTTAGCGCCGCCTGCAGCCCGGGGTGTGATCCTGGAGACCCAGGATCGAGTCCCACATCGGGCTTCCTGCATGGAGCCTGCTTCTCCCTCTGCCTGTGTCTCTGCCTCTCTCTTCGCTCTCTCTGAATGAATAAAGAAATAAATCTTTAAAAAAAAAAATACCGTTTTTGCCTTCAGGTGGTAGTATTATGGATAGTACTTCGTGTTTTCCAAAATATATATTACTGTTGACCAATTTCAGTTATTTGTACCATTAGCTGGTTTCTTTTTTTTTTTTTTTAAGATTTTATTTACTTATTCATCACACACACACACACACACACACAGAGGCAGAGACACAGGCAGAGGGAGAAGAAGCAAGCTCCATGCAGGGAGCCCAATGTGGGACTCGATCCCGGGTCTCCAGGATCAGGCCCTGGACTGAAGGCAGCGCTAAACTGCTGAGCCACCCGGGCTGCCCTCCATTAGCTGGTTTCAATCTGAAAAATACCAGGAGCAGAAATCCTACTGATGTATTATTTCCTCTTATCCTATGAGGAATTACAGATCACACAAAGTACTACTTCTCAAGTACCTAAAATGGTAACAAAAATAGGAAATGTGCCCTTTACAAAACCCATTACAGTATAAATATACCTCATCATATATGCTCCCATTAATGTCTGCGCCGTAGATAGGTGCCACAAAAGTTAAGTTCTTCCAGTACTTGCGCTCCAAATCTTCATAATCCAAGTATCTTGGAGTACAATATCTGCAAAAGGTAAATGAAAAGAGCACAAATCAATATGATGATTACAAGATTTTCCCCACCCATATGACTTAAATCATATTCTAAAAATTTTATCAAAATGAAAACAATGCAACTTATGTTGTCCTCATCTTATCAAATCTAACAAGTAATATACAAATGTATTTTTCATGGATCTCTGGATACCCTTAAGATTCCTAAATAATTCTATATAATAACTTCATATTTTTAACTAGTAAGGAAAATACTCTGATGAAAGTATCCAATATAGAAGAGTTAAAAACTCATTATATTATCTCTCAAAATGTTTTCTAAAATCTTCACCCAATTATATTATACTAGTAAATTTTACAGACTTACATGAAAAAGACAAAACATCTAGAAAAATTGACCAAAAAAAAAAAAAAACAATTTCACTAAAAATCCAAGAAAGCAAAACCAAAATAAGATACTTTGCAACCATTAGATTGGCAAACACAATATATTAATGGTAGGAAAGAATGAGACTTCCCTTACACAGATGCAGTGAAAGTATAAAGTAGTACAAACTTCTCAGAGTATAATGTAAATATCAAAACCTTTAAAAAATGTGTATCTTCAACCCTAAAATCCAACTCTGGAAATTCAATCTAACAATGCAGAGATGTACACAATGAAACATGAGCTAGGATGTTTGCTGCAACATTAACTGAAAACTCAAACTTAATGTTGTCCAACAAAGGCTTAGTTAAATAAAATACAAAATACAAAATAAGATAGATCTTTCTATATATTAACATTAATATCTTTCCATAGTGAATTAAGCATGTTATAGAATGGTGAATATATTAGGATAATATTATATAAAAATATCTGTAATTGCACACATTGTCAAAAAGAAATATATACTATATTATTAATGATTAATTTTCACATTGAAATTACAAAAGGCATTTACTTCTCCATATTATTTGGATTGTGAACAAATAATCTTATATTAATACATACACCAAAAAATATCAGTATTTCTACGTGAAAAAAATCAACAAAGTAATGAAAGTCTTTTTAGCAGTAAAAAGAGTATTTAGTAGCAGCAATCCCTATAAAGCCAACTGACATTTTATTTTAGATTTAATAGCTGTAGAACAATCAAAATCAATGCCCAAATCAATGTCCAAATGCCCAAAATAGTTAGTTACCCAAGCAGTATGCAAGCATACCAAATTAACAACTGTATTTTAAATATAGAATAATTTGCCGATTTATCTAAAACATTAGAATCTCAACAGGACAGCCAAAAATAAAAAGAAGAGGCATGAAAGCATCATTAACTCCACTATATTCCACCACTTTGATTAGTAAGTTCCAAAAGTAATAAGAATTCTAGGCAAGCTAACCACAGGTCAGTCTCAGGTGACAGATAAAAAAAAAAGATAACGGAGATACGGTTTATTATGACTTAGAGATATTTGTTGGATTTTGGATACTAAAGAACTAAATTGTCTTTCACTATAATAGACCTAAACAATCTATCACTATATACTACTCAATCATGATCAATTTTTAACAATCTATAACTCTAAAAAAGAAACACGGTTCAGTGTTGGCTACTGAGGTTAAATTATAAGATCTGTGAATATTTGAAACAATGATTCTAAACTTGAGAAAAGTGACCAGTTCACTCTGTTGGTGCCCAATTCTAAAGAAGCCTAGCTACAGATTCCTACCCTAATGGACTGTCAAACAATCACAGCTGTCCCACAAATTCAGTATCAATTTGCTCAAAAGCAATCCAACCATTCCTTTTTTCCAGAACCATTTATTCACTGTATTACAATTATTAAAAGATGAGTCTCCAGGACCAGCCTGCCTACCATGTATAAGCTATGTAACCCTGGGCAGTTGACTGAATTTCTCTGGACCTCAGTTATTCCTCGATAAAAAAGGAATAATAACAGTTGAGTTATTGTGAGGACTCCAGCACATAATTATGTAAAGCACACAGCTTCAAGCCTAGAAGAAAATATAGATCAATAATGTAATACAAGAGAGCGTATTACTCACCTCTATAAAGCTTTATAGTAGAACTATGTTGGAGGTCTCTAGATTTTCTCCAGATTAAGTTGTGTTACTAACCAAATGAGCATGTTATCCTGTCTACTGTTTACACCAAACACATTATGACTGTGCACCTAAGCAAGGGCATGTACTGAATGAAGGAAAACAGATGAACAGAAAAACTAGGAAAATGCCTCCCACCTCCCGTGAAAACTAACCCCATCTCAGGACCACCCCATTACCATTATGCACACCATTTGACCTGAGTACAGCTATAAGTGAACAAGCAAAAGCCTTGGATTAAGGCTTAGAAGCCCATTTCACTGGCATCTTTCCCACATGGAATTGGCAGAGGAAATATAAAAATATATAAAAGAGAATTTTCAAATGTATTTTTTTTCCTAGGAATCCTAATTTTATTTTTCTCTTCAAACTTTAAACTCTAGTTAGTTTACACATAATGAATGTAATATTGGTTTCAGGAGTAGAATTCAGTGATTCATCACTTACATACAACACCCAGTGCTCATCATAACAAATGCCCTCCTTAATACCCATAACCCACCTAGTGCATCCTCCACCCACTCCCTTCCATCAACCATCAGTTTGTTCTCTAACATTAAAGAGTCTCTTATGGTTTGCTTCCCTCTTTTTTTTTCCCTTCCCATATGTTCATCTGTCTTGTTTCGTAAATTCCACATGAGTGAAATCATATGGTATTTGCCTCTCTCTGACTTATTTCGCTTAGCATAATACACTCTAGCTCCATTCACTCTTTGCAAATGGCAAGATTTCACCTTTTTGATGGCTGAGTAATATTCCTGTGTGTGTGTGTGTGTGTGTGTCTGTGTCTTTATCCATTCAGCACTCAATGTACTCCAGAGTTAGGCTACTGTCAATAACGTTACTATAAATTTCAGGGTGTATATTTATATCCTTTGGGTAAACACCTAGTAGTTTAATTGCTGGATCCTACGGTAGTTCTACTTTTAAATTTTAAGAATTTTTTTGAGACAGAGAGAGAGAGAGAGAGACTGCATGTGCACTAAAGGGAGGAGCAGAGGGAGAGGAGAGAGAGAACCTTAAGCAGGCTCCACACTCAATGCAGAGCCCGACGTGGTACTCGACCACATAACCATAATATCATGACCTAATCTGAAACCAAAAATCAGAGGCTAAGACAACTGAACAACCCAGGCGCTCTATTTTTAATTTTTTGAGGAACCTCCATCCTGTTTTCCAGAGTTGGAGGTACCAGTTTGCATTCCCACCAAAGGTATTTTAATATTGTAACAATTATAATGAAATTAATCCAACTCAAAAAATAAAATTTAATACGGACCTGTTTAATACAGACCTGTCATGCAATATCATAATAGATATTTCAAAACTAAAAAAAGAGCCAATTATTTTTTAAAATCATTCTTAAACCTCAGAAAATCAAGAAATTTATGTTGTTAAATAAATCATTGCAATATGTCCAATAATTTGTACCACTTCAAGTATATCTTAGCTTTCATGACACTATTCAATCAACAGATACTGAAACAGCCCATACTATATACATCAGATACTGTACCAGGCACTGGTACAGAAAACAAACAATGTAACCTAAATGGCTATTTCCAGGAAAAGTTCATCTACAACTAAGCCACAAGAGTAAAAATTGAACAGATATACGAACAAAATAAGTGCCTAGTAAAATAAATTGCCTCTAAATAGAAAACTGATACTATGCTAGAATAATCACATGGGCTAGAAATGACGATCGAAGTTTCTCTTTGATAAGAAAAAAAGGTCTTCAAAGCTCTGTTCTCATTAATATTTTGAATTACCATAGTATTATTAACAATGATCATCTCTGGGAGTTAAAATTATGTATTTCTATAACGTCTGAATTTTCAAATAAGCATGTATTACTTTTATAACTGATAAAAGCATTTCTGTCCTTCAAAATCTATCTCAACAGCACCTACTAAATGAAATTACTCATTTCCTGATTAACAACCGCAGAAGTCTTATTTTCCTTTGAAACCCCACGGTACTTTGCACTTCTCCTATGGTAATTATGATTGTTAAAGTATTGACAAACATTTTCTAATAAGTATAATCTGATTACTTGCAAGTACAAATTCTCTCCCAAAATACCAAAGTAGTCAAGCAGATGTTCCACTAAATGAACTAATGTATTTAATTAACCCTTTAAGAATGACTCTGGAAAGGGGTATTAGATGATAACAATACATATAAAAAGCTGGGTAAATTTGCTTCCATAATCTTGTTTCAATAGCATTGCACATAAAATTGTTAAAAGAGTCCTTAAAGAGTTTGAATGCAAACCAGTCCAGTCTATGATAAAAAATTTCACATTCTCAATTAATGAGATCTGAACCAATGAGACTTTACTAATGCCTACCAAAAATTCAAAAGAAGGGACTCACATTAAATACAAAATTTCAATTCCTTTGGAATAGCCACAATGCTCCATAGCTGGAACTTTACACACAGAATTAAGATTCTTTAAGCACCATCAGTGCTATGTCAAATATAAATTTTAAATTTTAAAAAGAGATCAACTAAATTCACCCAAAGAGCTTAATTTCACACACACACACCTACCCAGAGAATTTAGACAATGTTGTTTTTTGGTTGGTTGGTTGATTGGTTGGCTGGTTTGAGGTTATAATTTTTTCTTCAAATTAATATTTTGGTCTATGGCCTTAACTACCATATCAGAAACTTTTATTTTTTTTAAATAAATTTATTTTTTATTGGTATTCAATTTACCAACATACAGAATAACACCCAGTGCTCATCCCGTCAAGTGCCACCCTCAGTGCCCGTCACCCATTCACCCCCACCCCCGCCCTCCTCCCCTTCCACCACTCTTAGTTCATTACCCAGAGTTAGGAGTCTCTCATGTTCTGTCTCCCTTTCTGATATTTCCTACACACTTCTTCCCCCTTCCCTTATATTCCCTTTCACTATTATTTATATTCCCCAAATAAATGAAAACATACACTGTTCGTCCTTCTCCGATTGACTTACTTCACTCAGCATAATACCCTCCAGTTCCATCCACGTTGAAGCAAATGGTGGGTATTTGTCGTTTCTAATGGCTGAGGAATATTCCATTGTATACATAAACCACATCTTCTTTATCCATTCATCTTTCGATGGACACCGAAGCTCCTTCCACAGTTTGGCTATTGTGAACATTGCTGCTAGAAACATCGGGGTGCAGGTGTCCCAGCGTTTCACTGCATCTGTATCTTTGGGGTAAATCCCCAGCAGTGCAATTGCTGGGTCGTAGGGCAGGTCTATTTTTAACTCTTTCAGGAACCTCCACACAGTTTTCCAGAGTGGCTGCACCAGTTCACATTCCCACCAACAGTGTAAGAGGGTTCCCTTTTCTCCGCATCCTCTCCAACATTTGTGGTTTCCTACCTTGTTAATTTTCCCCATTTTCACTGGTGTGAGGTGGGATCTCATTGTGGTTTTGATTTGTATTTCCCTGATGGCAAGTGATGCGGAGCATTTTCTCATGTGCATGTTGGCCATGTCTGTGTCTTCCTCTGTGAGATTTCTCTTCATGTCTTTTGCCCATTTCATGATTGGATTGTTTGTTTCTTTGGTGTTGAGTTTAATAAGTTCTTTATAGATCTTGGAAACTAGCCCTTTATCTGATATGTCATTTGCAAATATCCTCTCCCATTCTGTAGGTTGTCTTTGAGTTTTGTTGACTGTATCCTTTGCTGTGCAAAAGCTTCTTATCTTGATGAAGTCCCAATAGTTCATTTTTGCTTTTGTTTCTTTTGCCTTTGTGGATGTATCTTGCAAGAAGTTACTGTGGCCGAGTTCAAAAAGGGTGTTGCCTGTGTTCTCCTCTAGGATTTTGATGGAATCTTGTCTCCCATTTAGATCTTTCATCCATTTTGAGTTTATCTTTGTGTATGGTGAAAGAGAGTGGTCCAGTTTCATTCTTCTGCATGTGGATGTCCAATTTTCCCAACACCATTTATTGAAGAGACTGTCTTTCTTCCAGTGGATAGTCTTTCCGCCTTTATCGAATATTAGTTGACCATACAGTTCAGGGTCCACTTCTGAGTTCTCTATTCTGTTCCACTGATCTATGTGTCTGTTTTTGTGCCAGTACCACACTGTCTTGATGACCACAGCTTTGTAGTACAACCTGAAATCTGGCATTGTGATGCCCCCAGCTATGGTTTTCTTTTTTTAAAATTCCCCTGGCTATTCGGGGTCTTTTCTGATTCCACACAAATCTTAAAATAATTTGTTCTAACTCTCTGAAGAAAGTCCATGGTATTTTGATAGGGATTGCATTAAACGTGTAAATTGCCCTGGGTAACATTGACATTTTCACAATATTAATTCTGCCAATCCATGAGCATGGAATATTTTTCCATCTCTTTGTGTCTTCCTCAATTTCTTTCAGAAGTGTTCTATAGTTTTTAGGGTATAGATCCTTTACCTCTTTGGTTAGGTTTATTCCTGGGTATCTTATGCTTTTGGGTGCAATTGTAAATGGGTTTGATTCCTTAATTTCTCTTTCTTCAGTCTCATTGTTAGTGTATAGAAATGCCACTGATTTCTGGGCATTGATTTTGTATCCTGCCACGCTACCAAATTGCTGTATGAGTTCTAGCAATCTTGGGGTGGAGGCTTTTGGGTTTTCTATGTAGAGTATCATGTCATCGGCGAAGAGGGAGAGTTTGACTTCTTCTTTGCCAATATGAATGCCTTCCATGTCTTTTTGTTGTCTGATTGCTGAGGCGAGGACTTTCAGTACTATGTTGAATAGCAGTGGTGAGAGTGGACATCCCTGTCTTGTTCCTGATCTTAGGGGAAAGGCTCCCAGTGCTTTCCCATTGAGAATTATATTTGCTGTGGGCTTTTCGTAGATGGCTTTTAAGATGTTGAGGAATGTTCCCTCTATCCCTACACTCCGAAGAGTTTTGATCAGGAATGGATGCTGTATTTTGTCAAATGCTTTCTCTGCATCTAATAAGAGGATCGTATGGTTCTTGGTTTTTCTCTTGCTGATATGATGAATCACATTGATTGTTTTACAAGTGTTGAACCAGCCTTGTGTCCCGGGGATAAATCCTACTTGGTCATGGTGAATAATTTTTTTGTTGTTGTTGCAGTTTTTATTTTTTTTAATTAATTTTTATTGGTGTTCAATTTACCAACATACAGAAAAACACCCAGTGCTCATCCCGTCAAGTGTCCACCTCAGTGCCCATCACCCATTCCCCTCCAACACCCGCCCTCCTCCCCTTCCACCACCCCTAGTTCGTTTCCCCGAGTTAGGAGTCTTTATGTTCTGTCTCCCTTCCTGATATTTCCCAACATTTCTTTTCCCTTCCTTTATATTCCCTTTCACTATTATTCATATTCCCCAAATGAGTGAGAACATACACTGTTTGTCCTTCTCCGATTGACTTATTTCACTCAGCATAATACCCTCCAGTTCCATCCACGTTGAAGCAAATGGTGGGTATTTGTCGTTTCTAATTGCTGAGTAATATTCCATTGTATACATAAACCACATCTTCTTTATCCATTCATCTTTCGATGGACACCGAGTATCAGAAACTTTTAAAAAGGTAATTTAAAAGGGTGCCTGAGTGGCTTATTTGGTTAGGCATCTGACTCTTGGTTTGGCTCAGGTCATGATCTCAGGGTCCTGGGATCAAGCCCTCCATTGGGCTCTGTGTTCAGCGGGAGTCTACTTCTCTCCCTCTTTCCCTCTCGCCCTCTCCTCCTCCCTGGACTTATGCATTCTCTCTAAAAATAAATAAATAAATCTTAAAAAAGATAATTTAATAATTATAACCATGATGGTTTCTAAATATATTCAAATTCTTTAAAATTCCTCCCTTTAAGAAGTACAGCTTAATTTTCCTCCTCGATTATGGGCTGCACTTTGCAACTGGCTTATAACAAAAAGAATATGGCAGAAGGGACAGTCAAGAAACAGATGATAAAGAGATAATGTGGCTTCCATCTTGGTTACTCTCTTGGTTCACCTGCTCTGGGAGAAGCCAGCTGCCACAACATGAGAAGCAGTCCATGTGGCAAGGAACTCAGGACTCTAGCCAGCAGCCATGTAAGGGGAACAATCTCGGAAGAAGATCTTCCAGTCACAGTCAAGCCTTCAGATGATAACAGCCCCACCTAACATCTTGACTGCAATCTCATAAGAGACCCTGAGCCACAGCCACCTAAGTCACTCTCGGATTACTGACCAGAGAAACTGAGCTATTAAATAAATGCTTGTTGATTTAAGCTATAAGGTTTGGGATAACTTGTAACACAGCAATAGGTATAATTACACTAATGCTAATACAATAGTGGTGGCCCTTCAAATCATTTAAGGGCTTCCTTTTTAAATTACTCATCTTCTAAATATATAATTTATCATCTTAGACTTAAACACTGTCAGGGATATGGTGTGGAAGGCAGAGGAAAAAGCTTACCACCCTGACGAGTCCTTTCCTAAGCCCCTAGGGGCAGCAAGGCTTGGCGACCAGTGGGCACTCCCAAGGTACAAGAAGAGCCTCTGATGCCTGCTCTGCCTCACCCTGCCCCATGCCAGGCACACCTGCCCCAACCTCAGCTTCAAGTGGAAGATGAGAAGGCAGAGGAGGGTAGCTAGCATCATGGGCCTCAGCTGTACCTACCACGCCCGGGAGATGAAGATGCTACTGCCAAGGACAGCCCAGCAGCCACAGCCCCTAAGTCAGGCTCTCCCTTAGTTGCCAAATCCTGTGTCACCACCGTGGGATCCTGGCTGGGCCAGAACTGGAATGGAGAATTACCTGCCCTATTCCCTAGTATCCTCCTACAACCAACCAGGAGTACCTACTAAGGCCTCGGCAGGCAGTGGGACCCCCAAGGCCACAGCCACTTCCACCATAGCCAGCCCCCTGTGCTAGGGCTTCAGTAGGCAGGAGGATGGTGAGTTGCAACCACTGTAGAGTAAGGGCATTGCAACACTAGTCATGAAGGGGTGCTAGCAACTGGTACCAGGCCTGAGGTTCCCAAATGGAAATGGACAGAGGATGGTGGGGATGCCCCTGCACCTAAGCAAGCAACCCTTGTCCCGGGCAATAGAACCAGGAGGCAGAGGCCAAAGGGGAGGACACCATGGGCTGCAGCAGTGGCAATGGTGAAGTCAGTGTGGGGCTAAAGGAGAGAGTGCTGCTTACTGCATTCAAGCACCCGGCCCTGGACTATATTGTGCTCTGTATGCTGTACTACAGCATCTGTGTCAAGGACAGCTTCCTGAGGGTGGCACTGGGTGGCCATGTGCTGGCCAAGGTAGAGACCCTGAAGTGGCCTGGGCACTGGTGTGACAGGCAGATAGGGAGCCAGCAGGCTATCCCACCACATAGCATCTGCAGGGCCAGACTGCCTAGGTAGAAGGTCACGAGCCCAGCTGCCAAAGCATTGGGGTCCTCATAGCCCATGTGGACGTGGTAATCCACCACTGCACGGAGTACTGGGTGGCCGTATCATCAGCAGGCACACCAAGGCCATGGTGGTATCTTACTCAGGCAATAGGCTGGAGTGCATAAGGCATATGGACAATCCCCACAGCAATGGGCACTGTATCACCTCTATCTATTACCTGAATCAGAACTGGGACATCAAGGTGCATGGCAGCCTGTTGTAGATCTCCCTGAGGGCTGGCCCATGATAACCAACATCAAGCCACTTTTTGATGGGTTGCTCATTTTCTGGTCTGACCAGTAGAACCCCCATGAGGTGGCACCAGCCTATACCACAGGTATGCCATCACTATCTGGTATTTTGATGCCAAGAAGTGGGCAGCAGCAAGTTTATCAGCTACTATCCAGAGAGAAAGGTGTTCAAATACCTGTGTTACAGCCAATTACACCCACATAGTGACCAGCCCCAGAGTTGAAAAGACAGACAGCTTGTCCTGACTTCAAGAGAGCCTCTGGCCCCATGCTGCTGGCCCCACAACCTACCAGTTTTGATGCCTGCTCCTTTTCTGCCACTGCTGCTGCTTCCAGCTTTGCCTCTGTCCTGACTAGTATAGAGGGCTCTGTCCGACACTGAGGACCAAGGAGAAGAGACCTCTGCTGTCCTGGGATGGAGCTAGGGTTGTGACCTGGGCAGGGGACAGGGTTGGGAGCTACCATCACTGGAGCCAGGGGCCTGGCGACTTACCGTCTGGTCCTGCTCCTCTCAAGTGCGGAGAGCTAGAAGGAGGCATTTCCACCTCCAACCAGAACACAGGCTTGGGGGTTGGGATGTCATGGCCTCCTGCTGGTAAAGGTTTGTTGGTGGGGAGTATTCCCAAGCCCCTCACTCCTCCAGCCAGGAATGTGAAGTAACTCCCCAACCCCTATGGCCATGGCACCTTTTAGACTATGCTGCCACTGTGTGAGCAGGATAAATGGTGCTAGGAGGCGCATGGGTGTAAAAAGTCCTTTCAGCTAAGAAAAACAAAAGGGTACCTCAGAGCTGGAAAAAAAAAAAAAAAAGACTTAAACACTGTCACGCAAAGAAGAAAATAAGCCTAACAAATATGAATCATGTGTAGAATCACTCTATACTAAAAAATAGAAAAAACCATTTACAGATATAATGAATAAGATGATGAGAAACAATTTCTTTAGCAGTAAACGAAATGTAAGCAAGCAACAACCTGAAGAACAGAAAACAGAAACAATTAAATGAAAACTGAAAGAGGATGTGCAGGAGACTCCCACTTTGCATCACAAGCTCTTCTGTCTACTTGGTTTCTTACCACGTTCGTGTATATCTTTGAAAACAATAAAAATAGCAAATTGCATACACTCACTTGCCACTGTTAGCCAACTGCCTGAACTCCTTCACTGTCATGGCTTTTTTCTGGATGTTGTATTGAGTGAACAGTCCCGATTGTCCTGTGACCATCTGCTGAATTGGTGCTGGAATAAGCAAATTATCAATGTCATCATAGCACTGCCTTGGCTTCCATTCCCGAGGAGGAATCACCTAAAAATAAAATAATAAAATAAAACATTATCTGAAAAATATTCCAGGTAGTTATTTAGTTTTTATATTCAAACAGAATACTAGTGAAGAACAACTCAGCATTTCTATAACAAATGTATAAAAGAACTGTGAAGATTCAGATTAGGGAAATGCTTGCATTCTCCTAAATATTCACCTTATGGCTCAGCAGTTTAGCACCTGGCCTTCGGCCCAGGGCATGATCCTGGAGTCCAGGGATTGAGTCCCACATCAGGCTCCCTGCAGGGAGCCTGCTTCTCCCTCTGCCTGTGTCTCTGCCTCTCTCTCTCTCTCTCATTAATAAATAAATAAAATCTTTTTAAAAATCTAAATATTCACTTTATCGATTTTTTTAAACAGCAAAATTTATTGAGCATTATACCAAACAGAACTTCTAAACCAAATACTATACATTTATTAACTATTTTTAGTTGATGGTATTAACCTCTTTTTTTAAAAGACTTTATTTGAGAGAGAGAGAGAGAGAGCGCATGAACACACAAAGGGTGAGAGAAGCAGACCCCCTGCTGAGCAGAGAGCCCAATGTGGGGCTGATCCCAGCAACCTGAGATCATGACCTGAGCCGAAGGCAGAAGCTTAACCAACTGAGCCTCCCACACATCCCTACTATTAACCCTCTCAATTTTAAGAGTAAAATTCAGAGATGCATAGAAGCAAAATAATTTGAAGTTCAAATAATGCTTATATTAATATGATAAAAATAGGTAAATGTTTAGTCAGTATTACTTTCTTTAATATTTCTCACACAATATGCCAAATAGCAGAGTAGTGTGCAAGTAAATGTTGTACAATCAGTTTTCTTGGAAAGTGGAGAAAACCCTGTTGGCAGCTCTTGCCAATTTCCATGATGTAACTACACCCACCATGGCTAATTTGAGCTCACCAACATGATGTCACCGAACATGAAGTTGAAAAGAATTGTGTCTTATCAATTTTTATATTCCTGTATGCGGCTGTTCAACACATCACTCTTTTCCAAAAGTATTTAAACAATTACTGGGGATCCCTGGGTGGTTCAGCGGTTTAGTGCCTGCCTTCAGCCCAGGGCATGATCCTGGAGTCCCGGGATCAAGTCCCGCATCAGGCTCCCTGCTTGGAGCCTGCTTCTCCCTCTGCCTGTGTCTCTGCCTCTCTCTTTCTCTGTGTCTCTCATGAATAAATAATAAAATAAAATCGTAAAAAAAAAAAAAACTACTAACAGTGAAAAGATCAGTAAACAATAACACCAATAACATATATACATATGATTAAAAATTAGAAGGGACAAAGTTACTAAGTCATGATTTATAGCTGGAATTTATTCACCTTTAGAAATTGTTTTAATTTTTTAGGATAAACTTTTAAAAATCAATTGCAAAATATAGATAGCACACATTAATAAATGTGTAATTGCAAATACGTAACTATAAATTATTATAAAGCAAATATATCTCCAAGTATCCTTCTAACACATTTCTCTCTTGCCCAAAAGGTAACCACTATCACAGCATTTCCTTGCTGGGGGGTTCATAATTTTATGCTGAGTATGCATCCCTAGCACTGGTTTTTGAAATGTTTGGAAATATAATCATCCATATATACAGATCTTTTCTGAGGTTTATATTTTGTATTTCACTCAATATTTTTGTGAGATTCAAATATGATGGTCTACATAGCTGAAGTTCACTGATGTTCATTCCTACTCAGTACTCCTTCATATAAATATTTATTTATAAATGGAGAACACTAAGTGTTCCTTGTTTTTCTGTCTACATTGGCTTTTACACTGTAGCAAATTGCACTGCTTTATCATTATGTTCATCTTTCTGCTGCATATGAGCACACAGTTCTCTAAAATAAACACATTTTGTGAAATTACTGGGACATTAGATATGTATAGATCAAATTTAACAGTTATTACTAAATGTTTGCCAAAGTGGTTGTACCATTTCACACTCTCACCAGGAATGTATGCAGAGTTCCTGTTGCTCCCCATCTTCATCATCACTTTGTATTGTTGATCATTTTTCAATTTTAGTCTTTCTTATAGGTTGTGTAATAGTAGTCAACTGTGCATTTTATTTGCATTCTTAATTTCTTAAGAAACTTTTTCACATATTCACTGACTCCCTGAATATTTCCTATTGTAAAGTGTTTATTCAAGTCTCTTACCCATTCTACTATTGCATTGTTGGTCTTTTTATTAATGTTTAGGGATTCTTTATACAGCCTGGTTATTCTTTGATGTGTGTGTGTGTGTGTGTGTGTGTGTGTGTGTGTATACACTTGTAAATAGCTATACGTATATGTGTATATGTATCAAATATCTTCTCCTAACCTGTAAAGTGCTCTCCAACCTTCTTAAGGGCATCTTTTAATAAACATAAATCCTTAATCTTAAGGTAATCCAGTCTGTTCATTTTTACCTTTATGGGTACTGCTTTGATCTTTGGTTTAAACAAAATTTTTTTTCCTACTCTGGGGCATAAAGACATTCTATTTTATATTCTAAGAGCTTTAAGGTTTTGCCTTTCATATTCACATCTACAATGTACCTCTGTAAAAGGCCTAGGTCAAGCTTCATCAGATGAGAACACTCAGGGTAGAAGAATGAGTGATTTGTCCAATATACCAGCTGGTAAATGACAGGATTGATCCCCCCACCCTGGCCAAAATCAAAAGTGAGCTATCAAATCTAAGGTTAATTTAATTTTCATCAGCAATACAGAGATATTTCACATTTTATTTCCTCCAAGATATGTTAGTTTAAAATGAGAATAGACACCCCACATATTATATGCTATTGAAAACACATACTCAATACTTTTTTTTTTTTTAAGATTTTATTAATTTATTCATGAGAGACACTGAGAGAGAGAGGCAGAGACACAGGCAGAGGGAGAAACAGGCTCCATGCAGGAAGCCCGATGTGGGACTCGATCCCGGGTCTCCAGGATCACACTCTGGGCTGAAGGCGGCGCTAAACCGCTGAGCCACCTGGGCTGCCCCATACTCAATACTTTAAAAGAATAAGGACAATTGTACCAAATGCATATGGATAAACATACCAAATTGTCTTCATAACATATTGAAAGGGGAAAGGGTTGTAAATACTAACTTTCTGTTCATCAGAAATACTTATTTCTGATGAAATAGTCTGATGATGAAAAAAATCTATGAAATTCTGATGAATTTCTATGTGGCTCAGCTGGTTAAGCATCTGCTTTCCACTCAGGTCTTGATCTTATAAATATTTTGCGTCTGTAAGTGTTCACACAGAACTTTACTTTTGATGTAAGTGTTCACACAGAACTTTAGAATTTTTTAAATTCAGGTCTATAACAAATATCTTATTTTTGAACTGTTATTTTAAATCTCAACACATTAGGTTTTCTTACATATGAAATGGCAGGAAATGGAAAGACAACATATTTAGGACTTTAAAAGATTCTAAAGTTAAATTTTTACATCCAATCAATCTAATGGAAAGAAACCCATTCCTCCTAAAATTTACCTTGATTATAACAAAATAAAAACATACATTTTATTTTATATCACCATTTCCCCAATCCCAGCCTGCAATCTATACTCAAAAGATAATTTCTGACTGAAATCTGTATTTGGACTACTTACCTTGAAATACACTATTATCACTGCCTACCTACTAAGGAAGAAGCAGGAAGAGGAAGAGCAATGCGTCTTACAATCTTTCTTTACACCTTGAAGACAGATTCCTATCTGTACTCTCCAAGCTATTCACAAAACTATGTAATGTGCATAGCCTGTGGCTCAGGATAGTCTATGTCCAGATCACTGTTGTGGAGTAATTTCACCCACTTCATATGTAATAAAGGTTCATCATAATCCTCTCTCTATATCTCTGCCTCTGTGTGTCTCTCATGAATAAATGAAATCTTAAAAAAGAAAGAAAGAGAGAGAAAGAAAGAGAGAGAGAGAGAAAGAAAGGAAGGAAGGAAGGAAGGAAGGAAGGAAGGAAGGAAGGAAGGAAGGAAGGAGAAAGAAAGAAAAAAAGAAGAAAGAAAGTTAGTCAAGGTAAAATCTCTCACTTTGGAAATAAGGGTTAAATCTAAAGTATAAATCTAAAAAATGTCGATAAAAGAAAAACCCAAGACAGACTATAACCTAAGGCCAAAGTTACTACTACTGGAACTACTCAACCTTTTTCTCCAAATCATAAAATAAGACCAATTCATTAAATGGTGCATTAACAAAGAATCTTATGGGTAACTCTGTCCCCAGGGCTTGCCCTCAAAGCAAACTAGCAGCATTAATACAGTTTTGGTTTTTACAACTTGATTTGGTGTAATTTTACACATTTGCTATTGCTACAACTTCCAGGAAAAAAAGGCAAGCAGGTGAAACTGACTTTATGTGACATGATGTAAAAGATAACAAAAATGGCCAAAAAACTCACACAAAAAAAATTGGTTCCTTGCATTCCTAGAAATAAAAGAAAATTATCACAATACTGAATAAATGAGTATCTATCTATAAACCTCACTCAAAAAAAAAAAAAAAAACCCTAGACTCAGGTGTGTTTTGTTCAACATTCAGAAAACTAATTGTGGTTCTCATTAACTTCATTCTGCTACAGAATGCCAACAGCAGCACAGGGGTACCCTGTGAGCCTGCAACTCCCTTATGAGGGTGTGTGGTGCTTCCTCTTCTCATGTTACTAAATGTGCCACCCTACCACAGGACACTCACTAATCTCAGTGGAACACAGCAAGATCTATGTTTTCAAGGAACAAAAGGAAGAGAAAAGTAGGACAAAGGGCTGCATTCAAAGCCTAGAGAAGGGGACAACCAGTCACCCCCAATCTTCCTCAAATAAAGCCCAAATCCTTGTTAACCCTGCTAGTTTATGATCAAAACTATGTGTCAAATAATTCTGAAATCATATTCTCTTCTACTCAAGAATGATTTTTCTCGAAGGGGGTGGTGGGGAGGATGATTTTTCTCCAGATCAAAGATAATCTGAAGTGCTGAGGTCCCAAAATGGGGTGTTTTTAAGAACTAATAAATAGGTTAAACTAAGAATTCCTCAGGAGAAATTCATTATAAATCTCTTTACTTTTCTCTTTGTTTTCTCTTTATCTTCCTTTTCTCTCACCCACCCCTAATAAACTTTCATCCCCAACATTTTAAATCTTTTCTAGGAGGGACCTGAACCATATACAACAAAATGATAGACCTCAGGGGATAGATACCAGCACAATCCACAAACTGAGTTACAAGCAGGAGCGTCCAGATAGATGCAGGAGGATTTGAATACCAATCCCTGCAGTTCCACAAATCCCAATCCTTACTAAGGCCAGATAACCCCAGTACAATCTGGCCCCTTCCAGGGTTCTTACCTTACTTGCCAACCTCTCCCTCTGCTCACTGAGACCCAACTCCACAGACCACCTTCCTATTCCTTCCACACATGAAGCTCAGGTCAGCCTCTAGGCCTCTGGACTTACTATTCTTTCTGTCCCCACATCTTGAACAAGCTGATTTCTTTATATCCTTTGGGTCTCTGCTTAAGTGTCCTTATCTTACCATGCTAAGAGGCTACCACTAGAATATAAGGTCATCAGGAGAAGAAATGTGGTCTCTACTATCTCATTTCCCCTAAACACAACCCTAGCACCTGGAAAGTGGTAGGTACTCTCCACACTTGATAAGCAAGTATTTGAAAAGAAAACAGAATAGGCAAATCTACAGAGAAAGAAAGTAGATTAGTAGTCATCTACAGGTGAGGGGATAGCAGGGAATAGAGAATGAGTGCCAATGGGTACCAGTGGCTTACACACTTAAATGGCCAAATTGTATGGTATATGAATCATACCTCAATAAATCTGTTATATCTGTAAAAGGGGAAAGAGAGAAAGAAAAAACAGAAGAAAAAGAGGAGGGATGGGGGAGGGAGGTGAGCAGGGTAGTTAAGCTTCAGGTTAATAATGGTCCTCTTAAAAAGTGATGAAATCTATGAATACTTTCATACCTCTCTCTAAAGCCCATACATGGGTCTTTTTGGTTTCTAGGAGCCACACGTGTTTTGTTTAAAAAAAAGCCCTAAAACACAACCTAGCATAAATAGTTTAAAGAAAAATAAGACAATTACTCTTTGAAGAAATCAAATATTCTGTGTGGATTAACAAGAACAAATTTTGCAAATATCTTCCTCTGGAATAAACAATTTCCCATATCATGAAGACTAAGAGCATAAATGAAAAGCCAAGTGATTGGTTTTAGTTTAAAGGATCTGAAGATAATCACCTTTGCAAGACCTGCTCGATGGGCTCCTTTAGACTCCATGAATGCAAGGTATTTGTTGAACTCCCGGAACTCCTCCATGGAGGGTCTGAAGGTCATGATCTTACAGCTGGGGTTCAAAGGACTCTCCACCTCGGCCACCTCCATGATGGCTGGGCAGTGTCTGCAGAGGAGATGATGCAGTCATCAGCACTGAATTATTGTGGGCTTAAGGTTGGTGGTCATTTCCCCCAAATAGCATGTGAGCCCCCGCAACACCCACCATCAGAAACTCTTTTCTTTTAGTTACTTACCATTCCCTCTACCACCCCATTAGGGAGACTTTCCCATCTCTCCCTGGAGGGAAAGGGAGAGTTGCCTCTACTCAGCAACTCCCAAGTTCCTATTCCTTGCATTCAAACACTGACCTGACTGTACTGCTCA
Source organism: Vulpes vulpes (assembly GCF_048418805.1). Classification (NCBI taxonomy): domain Eukaryota; kingdom Metazoa; phylum Chordata; class Mammalia; order Carnivora; family Canidae; genus Vulpes; species Vulpes vulpes. The sequence goes on from NC_132791.1 coordinate 46,859,729, forward strand.
CCTCCTTAAAATCTTTCCTAGTAAGAATGATTTTTCTAACTTTGCAAGTTTACGAAAGGTGTTTCTCCTAAGTACCAATTCTGAAACAGACACTCTCATAGATGCACCTGTATAAAGGCCTAACCTAGGATGAGTAGTGAATGGACAATGCTCAGCATCTCCAGTATATTTTAGGTGTGCTTCCACTTGTCTGCCATGCTTTCCTATAATAATTTACAAACTACCCATTCAGCAGAAGTACCAAGCACAGGGCTAACGTACTGGAGACAGAGAAAAGGGTAAGATTTGTCTGCAAATCCAAACACACTATCTAGAGGTGGAACAGACCTCAATACAAAACTACACAGGCACGGGTAACTAACTTCACCTAAATTACTCAGAAATGACTTCAGAGTTAAGACTTATTAGGAGGAGTACAGGTCGGCCAGATGAGAGAAAGAACATTCCAAGCAGTGAAAGTATCTACAAGTATTGCAAAAAGAAAGAGAGTTTAGTATGCCTGGAGCTTAGAAAGAAAAGATTACAGGCTATCAAAGGAAAAAAGTAGGCAGCAGACTGTGCTACAAAAATATAAACTTAATCTTGCTGACAATAATCAGGATGATGCCCTCAACATGTACTGGACACCTAATACACACAGAATGCAAAGATAAGTAAGAAGCACTGGCCTGCCTGCCTCAAAAAGGAGTCTTATTCCCATTCCACTTCCAGAAGCAATTAGTGCCCAGCATCTAACAACCCAAACAACAAATACTCTCAGAACAAAGCTTTCCTTTTTTTTTTTTAATAAACTTAATTTGTCTGACAAAAAGAAAAATTAGGAAAAGATGGAATAGATAAAGATAAAAACATGTTACGGGATAGTAAGTAGATAAACAGATGAGGACTACTGATGAAGATGTGATCATCATTCACTAAAGGTTTAAACAAACATCTATCTCACAAAGTATCTGTGAGGAGAATCCCTACCACCCATTGGGAACTTAAATATAAGGGAGAAAATAATCTGCATGAATACAGATATATTAATACATGACAGAAAATATTCTATATTCTCTTTGCCTCAGAGATGAGGCATGCAAAAGAAAAACCTTCCAGGCTACTTCCCCAACCACTTCCCTTCACACCTATACAGATGTACATGCCCAAATCCATGGGCTGCAAGATGAAAGCTTAACCTCTATACAAGACACACATAATCCCTTAGAAGCGCCTAGATCAAATGTTTACTTAACTATCATGAGCTTGTCCATCACCACGGCTTGCATTATACTTTAAGGCCCAACAATACTCATTGATTTGTGCTTCTCTAAAAACTAAAGGCTGCTCTTATGGGAGGGGAAGGCTGCCTAAATCTTCCCCTCCCATCAGAGCAGCCTTTACTTGTTTCCTCACCTGGCAAACTCCTGGCCACTGTCAAGATTCTCAACCTTTCTCAAGAAGGCCTAAGTGAACCATCCTGTGTGTTTTGACCACCCTCTCTTCATTCCTTATAGTAGCTGCCTGTCCCAATGGTTGGCACTTATGATCATACACTGAACTCTAAAACCCTCAAAGGAAAAGAAGGCTCTCTCTCTCTCTCTCTCTCTCTCACTTTTTAAGATTTTTATTTATTCATGAGAGACACAGAGAGAGAGAGAGAGAGGCAGAGACACAGGCAGAGGGAGAAGCAGGCTCCGTGCAGGGAGGCTGATGTGGGACTCGATCTCGGGACTCCAGGATCACACCCCGGGCAGAAGGCGGCGCTAAACCGCTGAGCCACCGCTGAGTCACCCCAGCTGCCCTCTCTGTCTCTTTAAGCCCTAACTTCCAGTCTGGGATCCAGCCTGGTTTGTAACATCTGCTATGATAATTATTTGTTAATTGAATGAAGGAATAAATGCCAAAATGTTAAAGTATTTACACAAAACAATACCAAATGCAGGAGAAAGCAAAGTACTGATCTCATACACAGGAAAGTTACTTAGAAAACAGATTCAAGTTGCTTGACAGGTAAAGCATAATATAATACACACATCCGAGCAGTGAGAAAGGGGAAGAAGTTCCCAGATTATCTTTGTAGAACATGTGGTACCTGGAAGCAGCCTTACTTTTGCCAAAGAACAAGAGTCACATGCACAGGTCTCCAGCAGAGGAAAAGCCACTAAGAAAGAAACTCAAAATCTGGCCACTCAGTGAACAGCACTGAATGCCTAACCGCTGAGTAGGCATACAGGAAGGAATGAAGAGAAACCCTAACAGGAGCAGAATGAAGTAAACAATAAGTCATAAACACTCTGAAGAAGAAACCAGGGAGTAGCTATTTTAGACAGGGTAGGTGAGGGAAGGTATTTCACACGCCTGAAGGAGGGAATAAATCATGCAGATATCTGAAAGAAAAGCATTTTGGACTAAGGCAACAGCAAGGAGCCTCTTGGGCTCTTCATGGAATAACAAGGATGTGAGCGTGCCTGGAAGTCATAAAGCAAGAGACAGTGATGAGAGGGGAGACAAGGAAAAAAGAGTTTGGGGGAAGTAATCTGGTGCTCTTCCCCTTCTTGTACATTCCCATTCTTGATACTCTAAAATATATTTCCATTCAAGATGACACTGTTCTCAGGTAACTCTTCTGGAGGATTTTATGCAGAGCAGTGAGCAGGCTCATCATTCTGGCTGCTGTATCAAACAAAGACAAGGTTGGAAGCACAGAGGCAATTTACACCAATCCAGGCAAAATAAAATGGTGACCTGGACCAGTGGTGGGCAGTGAGAAGTGGTCAGATTACAGATATATTCAGAATAAAATTTCCTAATGGAAGTGAGAGAGACAAGTCAAGATTTTTGGTCTAAAATACAGAACGATGGGACACCTGGGTGGCTCAGTGGTTGAGTGTCTGCCTTAGGCTCAGGGCATGATCCTGGAGTCCCAAGATTGAGTCCCACTTTGGGCTTCCTGCATGGAGCCTGCTTCTCCCTCTCTGCCTATGTTTCTGCCTCTCTCTTTCTCTGTCTCTCGTGAATAAATTAATAAAATCCTTAAAAAAAAAAAGATATGCAGCAATCAGAATTGCTTGACCTAGTTTGCTAACTCGCCTATGAAACATACTTTGCAAAAAAAAAAAAGAAAGAAAGAAAGAAAGAAAGAAAGAAAGAAAGAAAGAAAGAAGAAAGAAAGATACTTTGCCTCCTCCCGGTGTCACTATTTGCTGATTACACAAACCTAGTTCTACCTACAAACCAGGTACATACAGACCTACTTTATGTTAATCCCACTACACAAACCTTTGCCAACATGACAGGCAAAAAAGTCTGGTGTTAAGTTTCATTTTCTTTATTACTAGTGATACTGACCATTTGGGGACATTAAAAACCATTTTCACTTCACTTTTGGGTTGCTTCCTTACATTCTTTACCCTTAAAAGGTAGTTTATAAGTTTTCTTTTCCTTGAGTTTTTCCTAATTCACATTTATCACTATTAAACCTAATCAGACTGCTAAAATCAAATTCCCAGTCACCCCTCTTTCTCTTTTACCTTTATTATTCTAAACCAAGCAGAAAAGTAGTTTTATTTTTTTTTAATTTTTTATTTATTTATGATAGTCACAGAGAGAGAGAGAGAGGCAGAGACACAGGCGGAGGGAGAAGCAGGCTCCATGCACCGGGAGCCTGATGTGGGATTCGATCCCGGGTCTCCAGGATCGCGCCCTGGGCCAAAGGCAGGCGCCAAACCGCTGCGCCACCCAGGGATCCCGAAAAGTAGTTTTAAAATGCTCTTGCAATGGTTCCTACTCAGAGAAATACTTTGGGGACAATATGCCTATGATTTTCAGCAATAATGATAATACAAGAATCATTTCTTTTAATACTACACCTCTTAGAGACTGAGTCCCCCAAAAGAGTGGCAGCAATAGCTGTAATGACAACTTTGTTGTTTTGCTTCCACAGACCTAGCCTTCAATGTTTTTTAGAGCACCTAAAACAAATGGCCATATTTATACTAAGAATGTTTCTTAATGAGCTAAAGATATTTTTCAGCAAGTGAAAAAAAGTGTAATACTAATTCAAACTTATATAACTTTCCCAAGCCTCTTTCTGAAAACTTTTACTATATCATGAAGGAAAAACATCTGCTCTTATTTTATTTTTTTTATTTTTTAAGACTTATTTATTCATGATAGAGAGAGAGAGAGAGAGAGAGAGGCAGAGACACAGGCAGAGGGAGAAGCAGGCTCCATGCCGGGAGTCTGACGCAGGACTCGATCCTGGGACTCCAGGATCCCGCCCTGGGCCGAAGGCAGGCGCTAAACCGCTGAGCCACCCAGGGATCCCCTGCTCTTCTTATTTTAACTGTATATCTTATATGGCAATAAAAAAGAAACTGAGGCCAGGCCGATGCTTTCCTGCTAAATTTAAATCTATATCCTATATAGCTTTCCTGTGTACACCTGTATTTCCAAGTTGTGCTCTCTTATTTAAGCAATTCTGTGGAAAGCATTAAAAAGATGATTCTTATCTTAGGAATATTAATTTCTTAGACAACGTCTGCCACAGAACTAGTCTGCACTGCTAACCACCTCTGAAGAGAACACTTAAAGATCTCTTTAAAGTGCAACCCTGGGAGATAAACACTCACCTTTTGAGTAAATAATGCATAAAGCTAAAAAGAGAATGAACCAAGGCACAATTACTAACTATGCCAGTGTTAGAAGAGAACATTCACCCATAGTTCTTCATGTGGAGCCTCTGGAACCCTGGAGACCATCCTTTCCAGTTCTCACTCACTCATCCTTCCCTATAGTGAGATTTAAAAAAAAAAAAACTGAGCAGTCAAGGTCCAGATGGAACAGCTATGTCTACCCTGCTCTACTTCAGTTCTCAAGTGCCAAGTCCACCAGAGGCACGGTTTAGGCCTTGCCTGAGATAGCTGGAAGGCTAACATTTCCATTCCAACACTGCAGCTCACCCAGTTTGGTCTCACAGTGAACCAAGTAAGCTTTTACTTACACACTGCTTAGTCAGGCATTGTTTTGAGTTGAATTGTGCCCCCCCCCCAAAAAAAAAAAGATTTAGTAGAACCTAACCCCTAATACCTGTGAATGTGACCTTATTTGGAAACAGTTTTGCAGATGTAATGAACTAAGATGAGATCATGTTTGATTAGGGTGAACCCTAGTACAATATGACCGATGCCTTATAAAAGGAGAAGAGCCAGAAAAAGAGGGAAGAATACCATGTGAAGATGGAGGAAGACTGGAGTCACACAGCTGCAAACCAAGGAATGCCAGCAAATACACAAAGCTAAGACAAAGGCACAGATATCCCCAGATCCTTTAGAGAAAGCATGGCCATAATGACACTTTGATTTTGGCTTTCTACCCTCTAGAACTCTGAAAGAATAAATTTCTCTCATTTTAAGCCATCCAAGTTTGTGATAATTTGTCATGGCAGCCCTAGAAAACTAATACAGGCATCAGGACTGATGGGGACAGAGTAGACTGCCACATTCTCCAATCCCAGCTTCACCAATAGTAAAGTCTGTAATACCTCCTATCTGACTCCTGCATCTTTGTCAAATGGGTGTTAAAGTGGCAGGACACCCAGAAAATGCCACATTAGCCATCAGCATGTCTACCCAGGAACTGAACCACAACAAGGACATCCGGCTTTAAAGTCTGCCCTTTTCTGTCATCCCAGGACAGGGGCCTGGAGCCCTAAATGGAAAGCAGGATAGCAAAGAAAAGCTCTCAGCCTATTAATCATTTTTTTGCCTGAGCCAGGCCTCAATCCTCTCCCAGAGACCCAGGCAGCTCTTCTTTAATCATCTTGGTCCCGTTTATATCAACAGTCCGCCTTCTTCCACCAGCCTAAAGAGACCAGAAGTAAGAACGGGAAGCTGGACTCAGGGAGATAGATCTGGGATGGAAGAGCCAAGGTAACAAATCAATCTTTGCAAAAGTTTCTTTTCCTGCACAGATAATAGGATGGGCCCCAGAAGAAGGTACCTAAAGAGAGGTGATCCAAGTAAACATGGAAATTCTCTCCAACAATCTATACCAACCAAATCACAATCTTGATCACACCCCTCTTCCACCCTGTGTGAATGGGAACAGGCAGAAGTCACCCTACTAGGCAAACTGAGCATGGCTTCTCCTCTCGTTTGCCAAAGTTCTGGCAAGATTAACAGATACTAGAGCACTCAGGCTGTCATCTTCTCAGAATTAAGTAAGCAGAAGAGGGTGATGGAACCATTAAAATTACTAAGTATTCACCCCTGGCTCCACTCAGTAAGACATTCCTTTCCTGGGTCAGATTATAGCCAGGTCAAGATATTTCACTCGGTGACCACTCTGGTACACTCTGGTGTTCTTTAATCTTGTCTGCTGTATAGTTTACTTTTCCATATTGATTCCATGTATTTACGAGAAGATATTGTCTCCCATTTTATTACACATTTTAAAGCCAACTAATGAAGGCAGCTGAGTCCCTCGGAAATTTTTCTTTTTAAATTTCTAATAAATTTGACACACAGTACTGAAATACAGCAGCCCGTCATTGACGGTCTGGTCTAGCAATGTTAAGTATATTTACAGAATATGCAGTTACATTTATTTATATATTTTGCAAGAAATCTTTTCTGAATGATCAATGCATTTCAATTTACAACTAATAATGGTAATTGGGGAACTGTTTATTACAGATCATTTTAAGGTGTATAGCAATTTTAAAGGGGATCCATTTCCATCAAACAGCCGATCAGAGGACTATGGGGATTGGAGCCGTGTACTCTGTCTGGGTCTTCACATCAACCACATCTCTAGTCAAACCTCACAAGGCAATATTCTGAACTGTTAACTAGGCATTTCAAACAGGAATTCAATTCAATAGGCTCTTCTCAATGAACAAGTTTTAATGTTGTTTTGATGTAATTTTAAAAGACTTTTAGCAAACATGCATTTCTTTATAGATTTCTTTTAAGAAGCTATTTTAAAAGTAAGCCAAGTGCTGTCTAGCCTGCTTATGGAGTTAGGGATTGCATCAGAGTCCATATATTCTTGCTGTACAATGCCTGTGATGTTGAGGAGGGTTCTTTTTTAAAGTGTATGCCTGAGTCTCTGACTCTATGGAGTCTACAAATGCACTGACTTTGTTTGTACCCCCAAAATGATGGAATTGTTAAGTACAAAATTAAGCTAATGAATCAATTTGTAACCATTTTTTCACTCACAAACAGCAAATTAACACAAGACAATTTTGTTTTATATATGTACGTGTATGTATGTAAGTACATACATATTAATTTATATTAGAGTGAAAAATAAATGGTTTCTTTTTTTTTTTTTTTTTTTTTTTTTATGATAGTCACACAGAGAGAGAGAGAGAGGCAGAGACATAGGCAGAGGGAGAAGCAGGCTCCATACACAGGGAGCCCGACGTGGGATTCGATCCCGGGTCTCCAGGATCGCGCCCTGGGCCAAAGGCAGGCGCCAAACCGCTGCGCCACCCAGGGATCCCTAAATGGTTTGTTTCTAAAGTTAGTTTCTAAAGTGAGTTTTCAGGTGTCTCTGAAAGGTTTATATCAGACACTTAATCATCGTGTATTATATGTGCTATGACATCATGTAAGTTACCTCCATATATTTTATGATATTTCCTCACCTATTTATTATAGGGAGGGTAATTTAGGTACACAAGCTCAGAGTTGAGATATTTCTCTGATAAATCAGGTAATAAAATTTATTTGATTGATGGAATTTTGAAGTAGATGTGATTTTATCCATCAGTTCCTGAGTAACAGAGCACCAGATTTTAATTTAAATAGGGGATATAGGGATCCCTGGGTGGCGCAGCGGTTTGGTGCCTGCCTTTGGCCCAGGGTGCGATCCTGGAGACCCGGGATCGAATCCCACGTCGGGCTCCTGGTGCATGGAGCCTGCTTCTCCCTCTGCCTGTGTCTCTGCCTCTCTCTCTCTCTCTCTCTCTCTCTCTCTCTCTCTGTGTGTGTGTGTGTGACTATCATAAATAAATAAAAATTAAAAAAAAAAACTAAAATCTAAAAAAAATAAATAAATAAATAGGGGATATAATACTAGGGATCAGGGAATTTAGTTACGAAGAGTTAAAAATTAAACAACAACAACAACAACAGTGTAAGCTGTTGAAATGGTAAGTGAATTATTTTAATGATGTAATAAGATATTTTTAAATTTTGACATAGTTGTCATTTAATGGGAAAATAACTCACCAAAATGTCTCCACTTGAATTGTATTGATATGTGAGACATGTGTGTAATTCAATATATACAATATATACATATACCCATATGTATATACAGAAAATTATTTTTAATATTTTCCTACTGATAAATTTAAAATTGGAAATTTTGTGAGTTTTTTCCTTGTTCAATAGGGCCTAAGTTTTTTCTTTTTTTTAGTGATTTAACAATTTGAGGGCTGCACCTTTAAATTCCCAGATTGTCATTAGACGTGTACAGTATATGGGATAAGGTGGACACAAGTGCACATATAAATAAAATCTTAAGACTATTTTATTCATTTATAGTAGGAGAGTATCTAGAAATCGTCATCTACAAATCATAATTAGGTTGTGTGTCTCTTATAGTTTTCTCCATTTCTGTATTATATAAATAAAAGTTTGAATATTAAAATCTGATTTTTCCCAGAGACAAGTATTATATAATGTATCTATATTTAGATCAAACTGTGGTAATACATTTATCCAAAAATGATGCTGGGGACTGTAGCCTGAACATGTGGACTTGAAGTGACACAGGAAAGGAGAGCAGAGATCGATCCCATTGTGTATAAGTTATTATATGATAATTATGAATTCTTGTACAAAAAACAACTGAAAAAAGGAAAAACAAAAATACAGTTTTTATTTTGAAATAAAAAAAAAAAAAAAGATTATAGCCAGGTCTAGATTTCAGTGGGTCAGGAAAAGCAATTTTCCTTACATGAAATGCTCACAGTGTAATTGATTCTAGTTGCAGACTCCAAACTTCTTCCCAGCACTAAATCTTACAACATATAACATCTAATTTTTAATGTCCATTTCAGTCTTATATCAATTTTTCAAAGGCACAGATATTAATTACATCTGTCATTTCTTGTTTTTTCTTCCTCTATCTCTTATGCCTCCATAAGTATCCATCAATAGAGGTCTGGTTAAATCAGTATGTTACCTCCAACAACACAGTACAGGCAACATAAAAAGAATGAGAAAGATCTCTAAGTACAGATCTGGAGTGATTTCCAAACTACACTGTTAAAAAAGCAGAATGTAGAACAGAGTTTATAATATTCTACTTTTTGTACAGGAAGCAAGATCAAACCCATAAAAATGGTTATCTATAGGGAAATGAGACAGGTATGGAAGCAAAACTTTTGTGAGAATAGCTCTATATGTAGTTTTAACTCTGAAATCATGTAAATGATTTATAAATTAAAAACAAAATTAAAAAGAAAAGCCAGGCCTAAAAACTGAAAAATTAAACTGTGTAATAAGTCAGTGGCATAAGCAAAAAAGGAAAGAATCGCTTAAGTAACTCTGAATTACAGTATTTAGGCTGTAGATCCTAAAAAGTCGTACTCTGGAATAAAGAGCAGTTTTTAAAATATATATAAATTGTATTTATTTGTCAGATTGTTAGTAGTAACATTGGTGTTGGTTTTTTTTAACTATGACAAGTATGCTACAAAATACAGCAAATAGGTAATAATGCTAATGTCATTAGGGATCAAGATTTTCATTAGAAATAGATATCATACAAAATCCTTTAATTTCATAAAAATTTAATCTCGGGATGCCTGGGTGGCTCACGGGCTGGGCGCCTCCCTTTGGCCCAGGGTGTGATCCTGGAGTCCCAGAATCGAGTCCCACATCAGGCTCCCTGCATGGAGCCTGCTTCTCCCTCTGCCTGTGTCTCTGCCTCTCTCTCTTTCTGTGTCTCTCATGAATAAATATAATCTTTAAAAAAATAAATTAATTAAATAAATAAATAAATAAATAAGAATTTAGTCTACCACTAGAATTTGAAATACCAATATGAACTCACGATTTGTTTTCTCTTAAAATGTTTATCTCCTAGTACCGCCCACTTAAAAAGGCATGGAAACAGTAACAAAACAGTAGCAAAAATTACACACTACACAAAAATTATGGTTTCTAAATACCATACCTCAATAAAAAGAACCAAAGAAATGTGTAAGTGACTAAAACATGTTGTTCCAAAAAGAAAGCAAGCTATCAAAGACTATGAAAGTACATATCACTTCAAAACTAGTATCACTAAGAAAATTAGTTATCAAGTGCCTCCTGATAAGATGTACTAAGAAGGATACAACATCACTTATATGACTATCCTACCAAAAGTTAAATAACCTAAATCTAATCATGAGGAAATAACTGCAATTGGCTGGAGAATGTCCTTGTTTTTAGGTGTATATAATGATGTGTTTACAGTTAGAGGGGCATTACAAGTTACTCTCAAATGGTTCAGAAAACATTATGCATATACACACACGCACATACAGAGTAAAAACAAGTAAATGATAAGCACAGAGCAACTATAACACTTAAGAAGTCTGAAGGGTATGGGGAATATCTTGCTTGCTCTCCTTTAGGCAATTTTTCTGTAAGTCTGAGTTTATTTCCAAATAAAAAGTTATGAAAACAACAACTGATGAGAGTCATGTCAAAAGGACATGGGAACTTTAGAGAAGACAGTCACAATGGCACCAGGCAGGATGTCAGAGCCTGGCTGGCTGAAGAGAACATCCTGCAAGCACAGCAGCAGCAATGACAGGAGACTAGATATACACTAGCCAATAACGGGAGCCAAGTTCTCCCTGTTGGATAAAGGAATTTACATATATGGAGTGGGAGGAAACTAGAGATGACCTTCAGTAATAGAGAATTTGGGAGCACCAGTGTAAGCTCACAGTGTGTATATAATGTTTGTGGGTATGTGTGAATGTGTATACATACATGTCTATGTATAAATACTTTCTTAGCTCTGCCCCACTGAGAGGCCTTAGAAGCTGTAATACCACAGCAGCAATGAGCTCTCAAATCTTGGTTTCTAAATACCACTGCCCACTAAAATGATGCAGGGGTTCTTGGACTGATTCCAGGGCAGGGGAAGAAAAAGCACAAGGTAGGCCAAGAACATCTTGTTGTGTGCCAGAAAGTAAAGAAACACTCCAAAAAACAAAGGGGGACATGTCAAAAGGACATAAAAGCCAACTTAAAAGGACTTCCATTGGCTAAATCTGGGGGAAATTGAGCATCAAAATAAATAATGAACTATAATCAATTAAGTAAGAAACTATGAGTCCATAGTGAAGTAAATATACTAAAAAATATTATTAAGCTGGGGGATCCCTGGGTGGCTCAGTGGTTTAGTACCTGCCTGCGGCCTAGGATGTGATCCTGGAGACCCGGGATCGAGTTCCGCATTGGGCTCCCTGCGTGGAGCCTGCTTCTCCCTCTGTCTGTGTCTCTGCCTCTCTCTCTCTCTCTGTCTCTCATGAATGAATAAATTCTTTAAAAAAAATTATTAAATCTTGGGATCCCTGGGTGGCGCAGCGGTTTGGCGCCTGCCTTTGGCCCAGGGCGCGATCCTGGAGACCCAGGATCGAGTCCCACATCGGGCTCCCGGTGCATGGAGCCTGCTTCTCCCTCTGCCTGTGTCTCTGCCTCTCTCTCTCTCTCTCTCTCTCTCTCTCTGTGACTATCATAAATAAATTAAAAAAAAAAAAAATTATTAAATCCATCCACATTGGGCTCCCTGCGTGGAGCCTGCTTCTCCCTCTGTGTCTCTGCCTCTCTCTCTCTCTCTGTCTCTCATGAATGAATAAATTCTTTAAAAAAAATTATTAAATCCATAAGTATATAATATTCCTTTTTAAAAAGCATCAATCACCATTGGAATATATCAACATATTACCCCAAAACTTAATAAATAAAGAGAAGGAATCAAGCCCTTGTCTTGCTTTTTCCAGAACAAATGGGTTTCAGGGTAAGCAAAGAATTGATAGCAGAAAGTTTTTCTTTATAGAAAAGTTCCAACTAATAAATATAGAAAAAATAACAGAATTATACAATCACTATTTTTTTTTTACAATCCTTAGTAATATAAATAATCTAGGGAAACATCATCAATGGATGCTAAAATCACAAGGTGACAAGTTAACAGGAAGTTTTATAATGGAGGAGTCAATCTCATTATTATCACTGGAATAAGCAGATATGATTTGAAGCAATGGAATATATAGAGTCTCACCTATTAATTGTTTTTATCTAAAAAAAGCAAATCTGAGGGCACCTGGGTGGCTCAGTGGTTGAGCATCTGTTTTTGGCTCAGGTCATGATCCCAGGGTCCTGCGATTGAGTCCCACTTCGAGCTCCCCGCAGGGAGCCTGCTTCTCCTCCTGCCTATGTCTCTGCCTCTCTCTGTGTCTCTCATGAATAAATAAATAAAATCTTAAAAAAAAAAAAAAGTAAATCTGAATCCAAACCAAGCCATTAAACCAGTTGTCAGGAAATAAGGGGCCAGAGGAACAAAATAAATACCACATAAGAAAGCAATGTACCATATCCTAACTGTGAGACACTCTTCATTCCAAATGCCAGTGGGAAAGGAGGGTGGGGGGACACCGGGGTGGCTCAGTGCTTAAGTACCTCCCTTCTGCGCAGGGCATGATCCTGGAGTCCCAGGATCAAATCCCGCATCGGGCTCTCACATGGAGTCTGCTTCTCCCTCTGCCTGTGTCTCTGCCTCTCACTCTGTGTCTCTCATGAATAAATAAATAAATAAAAAGAAGAAGAAGAAGAAGACGACGACGACGATGACGAGGAGGAGGAAGAAAGAAAAAGAAAGAAGAAGAAAGAAAGGAAAGAAAGAAAGAAAGAAAGAAAGAAAGAAAGAAAGAAAGAAAGAAAGAAAGAAAAAGAAAGAAAGAAAGAAAGAAAGAAAGAAAGAAAGAAAGAAAGAAAGAAAGAGAAAAAGAAAGAAAGAAAGAAAGAAAGAAAGAAAGAAAGAAAGAAAGAAAGAAAAAGAAAGAAAGAAAAGAAAGAAGAAGATAGGAGAGTGGGACAGAGGTTGGGAACAAGGATTGTAACAGAATAAAAGGACATCATACATACGAGCATCATACATACGAGTAAAAACTATATGTGTCAACAACTGGTCACCGGAAGTTTTCACAGAAAAGCAAGAGACAATAATGTTAAGAAAGAAGAAAAAAAAGAAGATTAAAAGAGCAGTAACATGGGCAGCCCTGATGGCCCAGAGGATTAATGCCGCCTTCAGCCCAGGGCGTGATCCTGGAGACCTGGGATCGAGTCCCACGTCAGGCTCCCTCCATGGAGCCTGTTTCTCCCTCTGCCTGTGTCTCTGCCTCTCTATCTCTCTCTGTGTCATGAATAAATACATAAAATATTTTCAAAAAACTACTATTGGGGTGCCTGGGTAGCTCAGTTGGTTAAGCGTCCGACTCCTGATTTTGACTCCGGGTCATGAGATTGAGCTCTGCACTGGGCTCTATGCTAAGCAGGGAGTTTGCTAAGGATTCTCTCTCTCCCTCTGCCTTACCCTCCCTCCCTCCCTCTCTCTCTCTTTCTCTCTCTCTCAAATAAATAAATCTTTAAAAACAATTACTATTAGAATAGGAGTTGAAGTAAATCACCTTGTTTATTTCTTTCAAATTATGATTATCTCATGTAAGATGCAGCCAGGTAGAGGCAAGATCATACTTAGAGCCCCATGGAATTGGTTTTCGTTTTTTTTTAAAGTAGGCACCATGCCCAACGTGGGGCTTGAACTCATGACCCTCAGACTGAAAGATGCATGCCCTACAGACTGAGCAACAAAGGCTCCCCCAGAACGGATTCTAATCCCTCCTGTCTCCCCTACTTAATGACTACATGATCTCTGGAAAGTTATTTAAACTAAAACCTCTGTTTCCCAACCACTTCTCCTCTACAGCATTGTGATGGGGCAGCTAAATAGAAGAGTCTACTACATTATATAGTAAGCACATAGACGTCGGCATGGTGGCTTTAAAAAAATTAATCAAATTAAGTACCTTTTATTATCTTCTTACCCACCACCACCTATACACATTCTCAAATCTCTCCCATGTAATTTTTTAAAAAGATTTTATGTTTTCGAGAGAGAGTGTGCACAAGCACATGTGCAGGGGTGGGGATGGTGGACAGAGGGCAAGATCACAACCTGAGCCAAAAACCAAGAGTCAGCCACCTGACCCACTAAGCCATCGAGGTGTCCTTCCCATGTAATTTTTAAAGGTTCTCTATACACCATCTCTCTCTTCCTAGAAAGACTTCAGCTACAGCCTTCTCTCTCCAACCCCTCATAGGCAAACCCCAACAAAGAACAGTCTAAACTGTTCTAACAGTCTAAACTCATTTTGTCCACTTCATCTATTCAATCATCAATCCCACTACAATCTGACATCTCCAGCCACCAGTGCATTGAAATCACCCTGGAAAAGTTTGCCTGTGCCCTTCTAGCTGCTATATGCTATATGCTATATGTTATCTTTAGTCCTCTTACCAGTCTCTTTGCAGCCTTTAAAACTGGCTGCAGGTTTACCAGTCTCTTTGGAGCCTTTAAAACTGGCTGCAGGTTTACCAGTCTCTTTGGAGCCTTTAAAACTGTACAGCTTCTGCAGACCTGGGGGGGGGGGGGGGGGTGGCACACACACATACACCATCCTCCACTGACTCTTTTATGGTTAACTCCACTCTCCACCCCAAACTCTTTTCTGTGTTCCTCCCAAGCTAAACCCTTCACTACTGGTATACTATAAGATTCTTTCTGTGGTTGTCTTCCCTTTCCATCAGACACAGACACCATGGGAAATTTCATCCAACTATCCTTACCAATGCTTCAGAAATGCAAACAAAGACCTCTCTCCCCTGAATCCAAGTCCAGTAAATCTAAGTGCTTACTAGGCACAGCCATTTGGAGATGATCCTCAAACTCAACAGAGACAAAACTGAATTCAAAACTTAATAGGGATAAAAAGCAATCTTTCCTCCAAAATCTGTTTCTCAACCCAACAGTCCCAATTTTGGGTCATTCAATCCATCCACAGTCCTGCTTGCCTTTTTCTGACCAGGACCAATCCTCAAAGAACTTACAAGTGCAAGAGGGAACAAGTACACAGATGGCTCTAATAACACAGGCAAGGTACTACAATAAAGGGAAACACAGATCACGACCAGAGCCTTTAGAGCCAGCCAGGCTCTAATAACAAAGGCAAGGTACTACAATAAAGGGAAACACAGATCACGACCAGGGCCTTTAGAACAAGAACAGCAGAATCCAAACCTTTAACAGGGTAGAGGGGGAAGCAGAAAAGGAGAGCATTCCCTCCACAAGCCCTGCCCTCCAATGTAAGGCCCACATCAGAATCCCAGGAGCCATCTTCAGCCCTGCCTTTCCACATCCATATGGGTACCAATTATTATCTATTTGACTTCCTGAACATCTTTTATATCCATTCTCTGGTCTTTATTCCCAAAGTTACTATCCTAAATCAAGCTTTGGTCCTCCTTTCTTTCCTAAACTACTCCAAAAGTCTTTGCCGATTTACTCATCTTTAGTTCAACTCCTTAAATGCTCTTTAATATATCCACAAAAACATAGAACAAAATTTCTTAACACAAAAGTGATCGTGCCATCCTTATTTTATTTTTTTTAAAGAACTTATTTATTTGAGACAGAGCACAGCAGGGGAGAGGCAGAAGGCGAAGCAGGCTCCCTGCCAAGCAGAGAGCCCAATGTGAGGCTTGATCCCAGTATCATGATCTGAGCTGAAGGCAGACGCTTAACCAACTGTGCCACCCAGGCTCCCCATACCAACCTTTTTTAAATCCCTTGATAGCTCAGTATCCTATCAGCATGGATGCAACCTCCATGATCTAGCTCCTGCCTTCTCCCCCAGTCTCAAAGATCCCTTTAGCCTGCCTGAAATCTTTGTTTCATTCTAATCAAAGTTCCCAATAGTGCCAAGCTATTTCCCTCCTTCAGTGTACTGCATCTAAACATGCACGTCACATGTACGACATTACTGAGTACGTCCTGTGAGCTATATACCTGCAAAATACATTCATGTATTTTATTTAAACCTAAAAGCTCAAAAATAAATAAATAAATAATCTAATAGTTCCATTGAAAATAACCATGAATGTCTCTATTTCACCAATGATGAAGATTAAAATACTTGCATAAGGTCCCATAGCAAGAGCTAAGGAAATAGTGCAAAATCCATCTTTCAAAGTTTGTCTGACATGTAGACTGTGAAGGCTTTCCTGGCAACACTCCCTACCAATTGACAGTGTCATTTTTTAATGCTCTCCTCACCTTCACTGCATATATACAATCATCCCTGATTCAGCATTAGCAAATTCACCTATTTTCCAGAATTTATTTGTAATCCCCAAACCAATACTTGTGACACCTGTATGGTCATTCACAGACATGCATAATGATGAAATATCTGAATCACCCAACAGGCACATCCCTTCAGCGGAGGTCCAACAGGGCAATACTCCCTCATTTCAGCCTTCAAACTATAAACAAACATACTTTTGCAGTCTATTTAGTGCCAGTAGTTTTTGCATTTTTGTGCTCTTATTGGTGATTTAGCTGCTTAAAATAGCCCCCAAGTTTCAAAGTGCAAGAAAACTATGATGTGCCCTATGACAAACATACTTCTTATATAACTTTATGCACCAGTTATAGGGCTCCTGGCATGAGTTTAATGTTAATGAATCAATAATTATATACTAAGTAAGGTGTCTTTAAAAAAATACACATAAAGTAAGGTGATATATAGATCAGTTGAAAAAAATGTGTGTTGAAAGCTTCATGGGAATCTAACCTTATATTTCCCCTCAGAGCAATGGTTCAGTACTCACTAATTCATCATTCTCAGTGACTTTATAGAAAATAACTACTTTATGGAAAATAATGAGAATCAATTATATCTTAGCCCTTGTAATGAGACCATTCATAAAAAACTCCCACCCCTCAGCCCATGGAAACCATCTTCTTCTCCTCCCCTCAAGAATGTCTCCCACTCATACCAATGAATCCAGGCAATCAATCCTTCATACTGTAATTGGCCTGCACTAGCTCAATAACTCCTCCAGAAACTCAGAACTGGGGAACAGATGAAGCTATGAAGGGCTGGGGCAGCCACGATCTTCCTTTTGCATAAACAGAGAATGACCAAGGAAGGACATTAGCAGAGAGAAGCACAATAAAGAGTACGTACAGCCCCAGAGAAAGATTTGAAGGGGAAAAAAACCAAGCCTAAAACAACAACAACAAAAAAAAAAAAAAAAAAAAAAAAACAAGCCTCAGTCATCCTAGGCATAATGCAGGTCATAGGGTAAACACCTGAAGAGTCTGCACCTTCAAGAGACTGGATAATCTGAAGAGCTGAAATCTACATTGCAACAGGCATTCCAGATACGATTTAAATTCTTCTAGTATGAGGAGACTTGAATTCAGAACTGGGGAAAGTGTGGAAAGAATTGGAGACTACAAGGCATTTTTCTGGCTGGAAGAGAGCTAGCACAGGTAATGTAGCTCTTAAGAACAAGTCCTAGCACTATTCCTGATCTCTGTATGAAGAGATGCCAACTGAGATGGCATGTTCATGTTCAACAAATGCGGCAGCAACCTCTTGCTCCCCAGATTTCATTTGCAGTACTATGATCCCCAATTCTGATTCTTCAATTCTCTATTTGTAGCAGAAATGGCAGTTCCTTTGGCAGCACCTCCAGCAGTGGTTTTCTGGGAGACACTCCAGAGGATGTGTCCCTGGGGACCCAGCTAAGAGTCTGCTCTCCAACCTTCAACAGCTCCAGTATCAAATCCCTTTCTGCTGAAGTTAACCAGGGGGGTAGCCATTACCTGTAATTGAATCATGGCTGATAAATTACCAAATATAAACTGATAACAATGATGAATGGAAAAGAAATCTGGTATACAAATACCAGATGTAAATCAAATGAAGGTTTTATTCATACCTGTTTGCCTTTTACGAGTAATCCTTCCCAACAATCGGTTCCTTGGTGTATCTAAATGAAATTAACTTTAATGACTCAAAATTCATTTTGTAATATTTAGTATAAATTAGAAATTGAGCCATTAAACAAACTAGCTAGATACCCAGTTACTTACTCTTAACTGGCCTACTAGAGTAGAAGCTCCCAATAACCTTCTACTTAACAGATTTACCAGATAAAGGAAACATACTATATTATCTCTGAAAAACACCACTAGTATACAAAAAACACTAGTTTTTTCTAGTATACAAAAAACACTGTATACTAGAGACTAGTAGACTATGTTTATTATGTCTAAATACCAGCTGATTTGTAAGCTGAGCAATCAAGTGTTTATTTCCAATCCAGTTTATGCCAGTTGTGCCAATTATCTGAAATAATTAAATAGATGACGTGTGAATACAACAATGGTATTGTTTCTATAAGATTTAAGTTGAATCTTTTGGAATGATCCAGTAAAGATGAAATGATTTTTTAAAAAGGGAAGGAGAGAAAAAAAGGGAAAGGTGATGTCAAATGAAGTATGGGAACTGCAACATAAAAGATTAGGGGGTAGAGGGATTTGTAAAATCTAGGATTCCAGCTCATAATACCTTAAGAATTTAACTCTCACTCTTAAAAGAAAAGAAAAGAAAAGAAAAGAAAAGAAAAGAAAAGAAAAGAAAAAAAACAGAAACTGAAAGTGGCAGATTCTGTATTGTGGGTGTAGTTTATGCCAAAGAGGAAATGCAGGACTCCAACCCTTACTCAAAGAAAAGGCTCTACCCTACAACAAAAGATAGGCAAATGATTGTGTAAGTTTTAAGTAGAAATAAAATAGATGTATACATCTTTTTTTATTATTTACATCTTTAATGAAAATAAAAACTACTCAATACCTTAGGAAAGAACCAGTCTGTGTCTTATAATAATGAAAAGTCAGAAATTGTCTAAGTCTTTCCATGCAACTAAACACAGCTATTACCTTTCTCTCTTCCACATTGCCAGATTATACTCCGAGTTAAAGAAAAACACAAAGCTTTATGGATTTATTCTTATATTTGTTGATATTGTTATCTTTTCTAACTTTCTCTTTAAAAATAACTTCAAACAAACAAAAAATAAAAATAAAAATAAAAATAACTTCAAGGGCACCTGGGTGGCTCAGTCAATTAAGCATCCAACTCTTGGTTTGGGCTCAGGTCATGATCTCAGTGTGGTGGGATCAAGCCCAGCATTAGGCTCTACCCTCAGTATAGAGTCTACCTCAGATTTTCTCTCTCCCTCTCCCTCTGTCCCTACCCCACCCTCACCCCCAGGCTTGCACACATGTACATGCACACTCACTCTCTAATAAATAAGTAAAAATCTTAAAAAAAAAAAAAAAAAAACTTCAAATTTACAGAAAAATTGCTGGAACAGAAAAAAAGAAAAAGCCTGTATACATTTTACCCACATTCATCTATTAATCTTTTACCCTATTTGCTGCCTTATTAATTTGTATTCTCTCCATATATTTATCACCCACACACAACTTTTTTTCTAAAGCATTTGAGAGTAAGTTGCATAATATTGTGGTCCGTTACCCCTAAAAACTTTAGTGTGTATGTCCTAAGAACAGGGATCTTCTCTTGCATAGAGACAATAAAATTTTCAACTCTGGTAAGTTTAGGAAGATACAACACTTTCTGTGTTCCAATTTTTTCTGTGTTCCAATTTTTTCAAGCAACTGAATAATATACTTCATACCTTTATTTTCCCTCTAGTAAGGGATTCAGTCTAGAATTAGAAATTGTGTGGGGGAAAAAAAAGAAAATGCATGTAGCTGTCAAGTCTCCTTAGTAGCCTTTCCTATGGGATATTTCCAGAGCCTGTCTTTAATTTTTTAAGAATTCAGTTATCTTTGTTTTAACATTTAAATAGGGTGTGCATTTGTTTTAAATATAACATTTTTCATTTTGGTGTTTTTTAAGCTACAAGTTTTTCCTTTTGTTGCTGGCATATAAAAATGTCATTAATTTCTAAATTAATCTCATACCCAATCACCTACTTATAATCTCATTTTCAATAATTCGTCTATAGATTCATTAATGATTCTATCTAGACTATCATATGAAAAATATCTGAGAATGGTGCTTTTTTGTTGTTTCCTTCACAATACTTATTCTATTTCATTGCTCTTCCTCATCTTATTGACCTACGACATCCTAGTGCTCCAGAGTAGTAGTGACAGTGGACTGCCTTAATATACAGGGAATGCTTCTAACCTTTATCTTCAGAATATTTACTCTGTATAGGTACCCTTTAGCAGGTTACAAAAGTTCTACTTGGTTCCTTTTTCTAGGAGGTTTTTGTTGTTGTTGTTGTTGTTGTTTTTAAGTTACAAATAAATGTTATATTTTATCTGTTGCAATAAGTTTTCTACTTTTATCTATTATTTCAATTAAATATGATTCTAATGTTGAACTAACCTGTATTACAACCTGAGGCTGTATTATCAGAACTACACACTGAAATTATCCGTGCTAATAATACATTTAAGGTTTCATAAACAATTTTCACAAGTGAGGTTGGCTTGTAATTTTCCTTATTCCTATTCACACTGTCCTTGTCTAATGATAGCATTAAAATTTACTACCTAAGAAAAAATAAGCCAGGGAGTGTTCCTGAGAGAAACTCTGACTTTGTAAGGGTTAGAGTTAAGAATTATTGGAATGCTTTATAGAACTAGCCTGCAAAACCATCAAACCTGGCATTTTCTTTGGGGTAAGACATATAACTACATAAGACATATAACTATAATTGAAGAGATTCAATTCTCTTAAATGGTATATTTCTACTACTTCTTTTTGCATGTTCTAATGTGTTTTTTTTTAACTGAAGTAGAGCTGACATCCAATATTGTATTTGTTTCAGGTGTACAAAATATTGATTGCACCTTAATATATACAATATAAAATGCTTACTATAAGTGTAGTTACCATCTGTCACAATATTTCTACTGCTTCTAGAATCTGTTTTTAAAATGTACACTTTTCTGGAAAACTGTCCATTCAAATGCATATGCCTGTTTTTCTAGTTTCATCTGTACTCTCTTCAGTCTTCATATTATTCTTGTCCTTTGTCCCCCCTCCTTCCCCATCATAAGGATCTACAAGTTCCTATCACTCTCAAAAATACATCACACATGACCCCAAAAAATAGTTAAGAACCAGTGGATTAGATCACAGCCACAGAAGTCAGCTGAACTATGCCTCCATCAATACCTAGAAGTGTGACTTCACCTAAGCACTACACCTTTGTTCATGTTAAGTCTTAGTAACCCTTAAATTTTGGAAATTGAACAAATTCTATGTTCCTAAATGCTGGTGAACCAGTCCTCCAAAAAATAGGAATGAAAGTGCTCTGATTTTTCATACAGTTCCAGCTTTTATTCTTAAAGAATCCTTTCTACTTTCTTGATATTTTTTGGACAGTAACAATAGATAATAAGCTTTCTTTGATACTTTTTATTTTAGAAAATTAAAAGTTGACCCAAAAAAAGGAAAGAAAGGCCTATGTCAGTCCAACTTATTTTTTCAAATCCAGAAGTCTGGGAACCAGTATCTAAGTCTTTTATGGCCCCAATGTTATATGTAAGAGAGGAAGGAACAAAGTGCAAAGAGATGAAAGACACTAATTATTTGCATTAACCAAAATCAAGTAACTTAGTTAAGTTCAAGTCCCTATTTAATCAATACCTTTTTGATTCCCAAGCTTTTAACTCCACAATACCCCCAACTTCTACTTGAATAGATAAATCTTCCAAAGGTAACATTCTTACTGAACCATTCTCTTAGTAAAAATGGCTTCCGATTGCAAATCACCTAACTTCAAAGCTTGACACGTAAGATAACTAGTCCCATCATTTTCCTCCAAAGCATAGAGATTTTCAGATCTCACTACCTATCCCTCCTAAACCATTCATTCCTTCAAGTGATTGTTCTCTTTCTATAGCTAAGTACAAAGATTAATCAAGGAATCTGTCTGATAAAATTACTTAACTTCAAGGACCTGGAGGGAATAAGAAGGAAGAAAAAACAACTGTCTTATCTTAGGTTAAAATAAGAGAGCCATCTCAAAAATGCAAAACACAGGCACTGACTACTGAAAGAGCTACACCCGCTACAGAAAAGATAACAGAAAAGACCACAAAGTGATCCTAACTCTGCCGATGAATCCCTAAAGAAGTATCCAAGTCAAAGCAAAAGGAAGAATCTCTGCATTTTTAATGGCAGAGGCAGCACTTAATATATCAATCAAAAAGATAACAAACTTGGAGCACCTAGATGGCTCAATTAAGTGTCGGACTCTTGATTTCGACTCAGGTCAGGAGATGGAGCCCAGCTTCAGGGTGGGCTCCACCCTCAGTGAAGAATCTGCTTTTCTCTCCTTCCCTTTGCCACTCCCCCTGCTTGCATGTGAGTGTTTGTGGGTGCGTGCACTCTCTTTCTCCCTAAAATGAATTTTTTAAAAAGATAACAAACTGACTCAAGGTCAAAGAGTTTTGAAAAGATAATTATAGGTATAATTGAGATTTTACTATAGAAATTAAATAGACAAGGAGGGAAAAAGGGAGATTTGGGTGCTTGAAATATGCTTCCACCTAGCTCTGGGTACAGAATCCAATAGTAAAAAGAATTCCTCCCAGGATAACTGCCTACCTTGACCAAAATCAGAAGGAAAACAACAGTAAGAAAGATTGGACAAGTGACCAGGAATTTCTTCCCCTTTGTCAGAAACTGAAAATTCAGAAGGCTAAGGAATACTAGCAAAGTTGGCAATACAAGGCAGTATGTACTTCAGAGTATATAATATAAATGCTCTAGGAGATTCTAGAGAAAAGAAAAACTGGGCACAGTGGGGAAGAGCATAGTGAAGAGGTGAATGTGAGATGGACCTTGAAAATAAATGCCATTTGAATCAAAAAAAAAAAAAAAAAAAGGTAAACTATCCTTCTATAGGAAATAGGTAGCAAACAACACCACTAACATAGGAAACAGTCACCCATTTAGTCTTCCCAAGAGGCCTAACAAGGTAAGTATTATTATTAACCCTACTCTGTAAGTAAGGAATTTGGAAGCCTAGAACAGTTTACTCAAACTTTTTAGTCTGAGGACTCTTTTATACTTTTAAAATTTATCAGTGTATCAATCAAAAAGATAACAAACTTGGGACATCTGGGTGGCTCAGTGGGTTAGATCTCAGCTCAGATCTTGATCTCAGGGTAAGTTAAGCCCCGTGTTGGGCTCCACACTGGGTGTAGAGCCTACTTAAAAAAAAAAAAAAATTACCAAGGGACCCAACAATAAGAGCTTTTATGTGGGATATATGCTTACCAAAAAAAAAAAAAAAAAAAAAGAGGAATTTTTTAATTTATAAATTATAAAATTCAAAGATAAATTTTTAAATTATAAATTATAATTTTTTTAAGTTATAAATTATAAGATAAATTTTAAATCAAAAGATAAAATCCCCATGTATGAAATTTTTAAGATAATTTTTAATTGTTCATTAGTCAAAAGTAACAATGGTTCCCAACCAGAGGTGATTTTTATCCCCAGGGGAAACTAGCAATGTCAGCAGTTATTTTTATTTGTCACAACTGGAGAAGTGCTAGTAGCACCTAGTGGGTATAGGCTAGGGACACTGCTAAACATACAAAGCATAAAAAGGCACCCACAACAAAGAATTATCAGCCCCAAATGTCAAGTGTGTAGAAGTTCAAAAACCCTGCTATCGGGACACCTGGGTGGCTCAGCAGTTGAGCGTCTGCCTTTGGCTCAGGGTGTGATCCTGAGATTCAGGATTGAGTCCCACATCAGGCTCCTAGCAGGAAGCCTGCTTCCCCCTCTGCCTATGTCTCCGCCCACCCCCCCCACACCCCCCACACCCCCACCCCCGTCTTTCATGAATAAATAAAATCTTTAAAAAAAAAAAAAAAAAACCCTGCTATGGAGCTTAAAGAAACTATAGCATATGTTCAATAACAAACATTTTATGATAATGTTCACAGTAGCATTTTTGTAATAGCTAAAAATTGAAAGCAACTAAAATGTCCATTTATAGTAGAATCAATAGAGAAGAATATACTCAACCAATGGAATATGGTTGTGAAAACGAACAAACCAAAGCTACTCCCAACAACATACATATGTACCTCAGAAAGTTAAGTCTTGGACTATTCAAACCGTATGTCTATTTTTACAAATGTAAAAAATAAAAATTTCTTCTTTAATGATAAACGCATATAAAATAAATCCATCTTTTTAAAACAAGAGAATACTGGGGTACCCAGCTGGCTCAGTTGGTATAGCATATGACTCTTAACCTCCAGGTTGTGAGTTCAAGCTCCACATTGGGCTTAGAGTTTAAAAAAAAAACAAAAATCTTTATGTGAGGCTCAAGCCCTGCATCAGGCTCTGTGTTCAGTAGAGAATCTGATTGGGATCCTCTTTCGCCCCCTTTTGCCCCTCTCCTCATATACAAGGATTCTTTTAAATCTTAAAACACCCCCCCACACACACATACAGAGATAAAGCAAGGGAATACTGAACACAAAATTCAGGACAAGATTGCTAAAGGAAAGCAGATGGAATACAAGAGAATTACACAATTATATCTGGGTGAATTCATAGGACTATACCATGTCTTTTGCACACCTCATTACATAAAACCTTTTTTAAATTGATGAAACAACGAATACCAATGATACGTTTCTGAAAATACCTAGAAAATTGAAATATACTTTAAATTAAAATCTGCATGGCTAATAAAGATCTCAACACAGGGCTTTAAGGTGCTTTCTAACTATCTTTTGTGACATTTTTTAAATTGAAAAGTCGGTGATTGGGTTATGTAGTTGTATTCAAATACTTAAAATGAAAAAAAAAAAAAAAAAACTTAAGATGGCAATAAATTGCCTGGGTCTCCTTCCCTTAGTCTCACTGTTATACAACCCACAACACACTACAAATACTTTTAAATTTACAGATTGAATGAACAATCAAGTGGCTAAATAACCGAATTTTATATAATCATCAACTATAACATCAACAATGATTTTGGCATTAAAAGGTAATTTGTGTAAAAAAATCATTTGTACACTAGGAACTCAGATAATCTTTTCTAGCTATATGAACTATGTATCCTACCAATACCCTTTGATCTGGGAGAAAATTTGGACATAAATGCATCATTAATAGCAGAGGAAAAGAAAGTTTACAAACAGCAGTAATTCTAAATAATAAATCTTTTTATCTAGGAAGTAGTTTGTACTGTTTCATAAAAGCAATTTCTCACATTGCAATGCAGGAAAATGTCACATCAGATCTTACAATTCAATTGGTCAAGGTAAAGAGAATAGAGTCAAAGAAAAGAAAAAACTCAGTAAGTATAAATGTAGACACAATGCTAAATCCTTTGAAGAAAGTAAAAAATATATTCTAAAGTAATATGGGTACTACATTTAATAGTAAATTATCTGATAGACAATGATCACAAGGCAAAGAAAGCATCATCTTGCCGTTGTTTATTTTTTAAGAATGGAAAATACTAATTAAAAATGACCAACATTTTCTTTACTGCTGGACTCCTTCTAAATCTACTATTTTAAATTTAAAGCCAAACATAATCTCTAAAACATCTAAGCATGGAACAAAAAATGCTTTAAAAGTTATGAAAAATGTAAAAATCATTTTTAAAACATGCAAATTGGGATCCCTGGGTGGCGCAGCGGTTTAGTGCCTGCCTTTGGCCCAGGGCGCGATCCTGGAGACCCGGGATCGAATCCCATGTCGGGCTCCCGGTGCATGGAGCTTGCTTCTCCCTCTGCCTATGTCTCTGCCTTTCTCTCTCTCTCTGTGTGACTATCATAAATAAATAAATAAATAAATAAATAAATAAATAAATAAATAAATAAATAAAATTTAAAAAATAAATAAATAAAAAATAAAACATGAAAATTTGTATCTGAGATTCATGACCTTTATGAAAAGGGCTAAAAAGAGAAACTGAAGTTTTTTAAAATACAAGTTTAAAAAAAATAAAAACCTAATTCTCTGCTAATGCCAACTTTAGGAAAATCCACAAAACTACACCTAAAATATGGGTCCAGACAGGAGCAAAAAATATGTAATCAATGCCAACTAACATTTCTGCATGCATAAAAAAAAAAAGGATTGTTCTCCTATGACCGTGAATTTAGAAACCTGATTCGCTTTCTAAATCCCTATTATTATGCAGGGGGATTAATAAGGACACACAAAACAGCAAAAGAAAATAAAGCGATTTCAAGTTTCCAAAACTTGCGTTGCACATAATTGTGAATTCCAACTAGATAGTTTGCTGGGCTTGGATCATCTCCTCCATCAGAAGACCTGGGAAAAGGAAATGCTCCCTGGCATAGGCAAGAAGACCTACCCAAGTCGCCCAGGTCCCAATGCCCACCCAGACCCGAGCCACCTGTTGCAGCATCGTGACAACCAAAAGCCTGCATGGCCCCCTGAGCACCCGGCACCCTGGCAGGAGTACTGGCCAGTCCCTCACTGACTTACGGACTGCAATACCTGCACAAAGTCTGGAGCAGATCAGCTCAGTGCCTGGGGTGGAACCCGTATCACTACCACCAGCTCCACAGTGAAGCACATTTCACATTTACAAATGAAATTACCTAAACTATTTAGGCCTATCAGAAGAACTTATGAGAAGCCAAGTAAATCACTTATTATTAGTTTCAAACTAACAGATGTCTTAACATCTAAACGTCTAAAATCTGAAATATTTTGAAAACATTTAAATGTAATTTTGTATGCAAACTTTTAAATTATTTCTAAAGATTCACAATCATATAAGCCATACACGTTATCAGCTATACCCAGTGGGGAGAAAAAAAACGGCTGGAAAATGTCAGACACTCTGAACTGTCCTTGCCTATTCCAGTATTAATGAATGCAAGAAACACTGTTTTACTTTTTTCTTTTTAAGATTTTATTTATTTGTCAGAGAAGGAGGAAAGAGAGAGCACAAGCAGGGGGAGCAGCAGGCAGAGGAAGAAGCAGGCTCCCCACTGAGCAAGGAGCCTGATGCAGGACTCAATCCCAAAACCCTGGGATCATGACCTGAGCCCAAGGCAGATGCTTAACTGACTGAACCTCCCAGGAGTCCCAGGAATACTATATTTAAAAACCATGGCAATTTGGACATTTTTTGGTAACTACCTGTCCAAAAAACCAAGCTTGCAAGAAAAGGATTTACTATATTCTCATCCTGTATGCAATGTTGGCATAGTACCTTGCACAGGTATTTGTAAATCATTTAGTCTTTTTTTTTTTTCATTTAGTCTTAATCTTAATATCAATACAGGGTTTCTTTAGCATGTAAACGCATCTAAATACATGAAAACATTTCCAATGTTTACCTAGATGAGTTTAAGTTTCTTTAAAATCTCAAATATTTAACCAAACTATAAAAATCACAAATATAAACATGATACAAGCACAAAGGAAAATCATAACCTGTTACCTAATGCTTCTATTTGATTTAAAATATGGTTTTAATAAATACAAGACCAAACCCTCATTAATGTTCACAAAAATAAACACATTATGTTTCACGGACTCATAATTTTTCTTTGTTGTGGATAGCCTGGTCTTTTGCAGAGTGATATGGGCCATCTGCAACAAACTCCTTCAACAGACTTATACTAAAGACTATCCACATTGACAACTCTTTGAACACTGAAATCTTATTAAAATGAATCTTAAAAAAAAAAAAAAAAAACTTGCATTTGTTTGGTTCTATACTGTGCTGTAACATACAATACTTCGTTTTCATTCTTAAAAGTTTTCTGTGCTATTAGCCAGCTGCAATTATTCCCATTTGAGAGATGATGAAACTAACACTCAGAAATGGAAATCACTCTCTTGAAGTCAAACAATAAGAGGGTGCAATGAATTGACCACACATTTTGTAGCCCCGAGATCCAGACCCCAAATATAACTGACCTCTTTGCTAGGCTCTTCAGCTATCACAAAAAAACAAAAAACAAAAAACAAAAAACAAAATCAACCAAGAAAAAAAAAAAAAAAACCAAAAGCCCATTAAATTAAGAATAAACTTGCAGCTCTTAGCCCAGATGGTTTCACAGAATTACGCCCAATTTTTAAGAAATATGATCCAATGCTATTTAAGCTAGTTCTGAGCACAAGAAAAAGAAAAGCTTTAGAACTCTTTATAAAGCAAGCCTAAATGGGTAACAAAACTTGCAAAACAGCCCAAGAAAAGTGCAGCACAATTTTATTTATGAGCATTGATGAAAATTATTAAAAAAAAAAATTCTTTTAAAAAAATGAGGGAGTAAAATCCAAGAGTACATTAAAATAATAAACCACGACTAAAAAGTCATTCCAGAGTATAACAATGTTCCAATATTAATACATTTGTTATATAACTTTTGTGTGTGTGCATGTGTACGTACGATAAATATGCATAAGTGTACATCTGGATATACACATATTTTCTAGCTCAGTTCACTGCAACATCCCAATATCAATAACCACCTAGGTCTTGGCTCCTAAATATATGGGGTAGGAAAAGTTCAGGATGAGCTTGCATATCTTACTGTGCCCAAAAGGGAAGGAATGCTCAAAGAATGTTGGGACATGTCAGAAGGACACAGAACCAGCATAAAGAATTCCCAGGGGGCCAAACTTTTGACAATTTAAGCATCAATAGAAATAATAATATTAACAGATTATAACTCACTGACTAGAACAGGAAACCATAAGTCCTAATAAATAAAAATAAATTGAAAGCTTAATAAAGTATTCACATAGTTTGTCAAACCAAAACAAAAAAATTTAGAGTGGAGAAGCATGGAAGACTCTACCATAGGAGATATTAAGCAATCAAAGTAAACATTACCAGTAGCAGAACAAAATGAAATTGTGTACCACCTAATAAGACGTAATGAAAAGAATACAGTTCCACCTCTGTGATATTCCTGCATCAAGAATCTAATGACAAGGAAATATCAAAAAACAAAAATTAAGGAAGAGTCTATAAAACAATTGGCCTGTAATCCTCAAAGGTGTCAATATTACAAAAATCAAGGAAAGATTAAGGACTATTTGAGACTGAAAGGATGCTTAAAAGATCTAAAAACAATAATATGCAATGCATTATTCTGGACTGGATATCTTTGCTACAAAGAACGTCACTGTTACAAATGATAATATATAAAAAGTCTAAAGATTCGATGAAAGTAATTATCAATGGTTACTTTTATATTTTGATGGAAATACTATGGTTACATACGAAACTGACTTTTCAGGAAATACACACAAGTATTGAGAAGCAATGGGGCATGAAGGCAATGTAAAAGACTTTTCAGGGATGTAAAAGTTCTTTGTACTATAATTGCAACCTTTCTAAAAGTTTGAGATTGTCCCAAGTAAAACAGGAAAATTATTTTTAACATAAAATAAAAAGGAATAAAATTAAAGAAAATTTGTAAGATCTGTGTAAAAACATTTTTAAAATGTCCTTTCCAAGGACTTATAAAAAACATTTAAATGGAAAGGCATACCATATGTCTAGGCGAGAAAAGTCAACATCTGAAAGATATTTCTCTATTAGTCCATAAACTAAAGACATTCCCAATAAAACTATCAATAGGTTTTTGGAACTTGACATATCGATTCTAAAGTCAAATATAATGAGAGAAAAATATTATTCAGCCGTTAGAAATGACAAATACCCACCATTTGCTTCAACGTGGATGGAACTGGAGGGTATTATGCTGAGTGAAATAAGTCAATTGGAGAAGGACAAACATTATATGGACTCATTCATTTGGGGAATATAAAAAATAGTGAAAGGGAATAAAGGGGAAAGGAGAAAAAATGAGTGGGAAATATCAGAGGGAGACAGAACATGAGAGACTCCTAACTCTGGGAAACGAACTAGGGGTGGTGGAAGGGGAGGTGGGCAGGGTGTGGGGGTGACTGGGTGGCGGGCACTGAGGGAGGCACTTGATGGGATGAGCACTGGGTGTTATTCCGTATGTTGGCAAATTGAACACCAATAAAAAACAAATTTATAAAAAAATAAAAATAAACAAGCATCGCCTGAAAAGTTCTGAAAACATGTTATAAATCTACAACAATTAAAACATTGAGGTGGGACGCCTGGGTGGCTCAGCGGTTAAGTGTCTGCCTTTAGTTCAGGGCCTGATCCCAGATTCCCGGGATCAAGCCCTCATCAGGCTCCTTGCATGGAGCCTGCTTCTCCTCCCTCTGCCTGTGTTTCTCCCTCTCTCTGTGTGAGTCTCTCATGAATAAATAAATTTTTTTTTAATAAAAAAGAGTCTTGGAAAAAAATAAAACATTGAGATAATGGTATATAAATAGATCAATATATAGAAATAGAATCAACCTAAATGACTTTTAATATTGCACTGGTTAAATAAATTACTGTACATGTACGAAATGTAATACCATGCAATGATTTTAAAAAGAGGGAGCTCAGGCAGCCCAGGTGGCTCAGCAGTTTAGTGCCGCCTTCAGTCCAGGGCGTGACCCTGGAGACCCGGGATCGAGTCCCGTGTCAGGCTTCCTGCATGGAGCCTGTTTCTCCCTCTGCCTGTGTCCCTGCCTCTCTCTCTCTGTCTCTCATGAATAAATAAATAAAATCTTTAAAAAAAATAAAAAATAAAAAGAGGGAGCTCCATATGTTCTCATAATTTTTTTTTTTAAGATTTTATTTATTTATTCATAGACACAGAGAGAGAGAGGCAGAGACACAGGCAGACGGAGAGGGAGAAGCAGGCTCCATGCAGGGAGCCCAATATGGGACTCGATCCCTGGTCTCCAGGATCACACCCCAGGCTGCAGGCGGCGCCAAACCGCTGTGCCACCAGGGCTGCCCATGTTCTCATAATTTAAAAATCACATTCAAGTTAGTGTTAAATTAAAAAATATTCAGAACAGCAAGTATAGATACTATGATTTACATTTTAAAATGTATACATATGGGATCCCTTGGTGGCGCAGAGGTTTGGCGCCTGCCTTTGGCCCAGGGTGCGATCCTGGAGACCCGGGATCGAATCCCACGTCAGGCTCCCGGTGCATGGAGCCTGCTTCTCCCTCTGCCTGTATCTCTGCCTCTCTCTCTCTCTGTGTGACTATCATAAATAAATAAAAATTTAAAAAAAATAAATAAATAAAATAAAATGTATACATATACATATATAAGCTTTACAGAGTATTCTGTATAGAATATCTCTGAAAAGTCCTAAAAGAAACTGTAGAACAATGGTTAACCAAAAGGAGGAAACTGGCTAGCTGATGGCAAAAGTGAGAATATGTACTTTTTACCCATTTATATCTTCTCTTTTTTTAAGATTTATTTATTTGAGAAAGAGTGCAAACTCATGGTGGGGGGGAGGACAGGAGGGCGCAAAGGGAAAGAATCTCAAGCAGACTCTCTGCTTAGCAAACCTACAGCCCCATGTAGGGCTTGATCTCTTGGAGGGTGAAATCAAGAGTCAGCTGCTTAACCAAGACTGAGCCACCCAAGCACCCCACCCCCATTTATATCTTTTGAATTGTATACCTTGTTGCATTACCTATTTAAAGTAATATTTACTGGGGCATCTGGGTGACTCAGTTAGTTAAGCATCTGCCTTCGGCTCAGGTCATGATCCCAGCCAGGGTCCTGGGATTGAGCACCGCATCGGGCTCCCTGCAGAACCTGTCACTCTCCCTGCTTGTGCTCTCTCTGTCAAATAAATAAATAAAATCTAAATAAATAAATAAAATTTATTTACATACGTTTATACTATAATGATCTTTAATAAGTTAAATTATCAAAAAAGAATGAGTTTACCTATGTCAGGTCCAAATTCCTCCTGCTAATGAAAGCTGCCCTGAATGTTGACAGTTCTCAGTAAAGTGTCCAAATTTCAGGTGATGGTTCCTTTTGAAAGTAAAAACAGATAAAAACAAAATGGGTGAGATATACAGCCTGCAAAAGAAAAAGAAAAAAAAATTCTGTACCATCAGTCTTCCCCTCAAAGAGACACCTAAGGTATCCTGAGGTGTCCTAAGTATCTGCTGCATTCTCAGAACAGAACAGAAGCAACAAGACTAATGTTGAATCAGATACAAATATCCTTAGGACTGGAATTTAAACAAATGAAAAACTAGTTTAAAAATGGGGATAAGGACATGAAAAACTAGTTTAAAAATGGGGATAAAGACAGAGCCAAAGGGAAAAATTTGACTTCTTCTTTAACCTCATTCAACAGGAGAAAATGTATCTGCAGGAAGAATGTTCTGATGAGAAAGGTGAATACTCTGGAGGGTCAGAGAAGCCCAGCAGATAAAAAATACAGTTTAGGTTACTCCTCAAAACACTACCCATGTCCATCTGCTGAAATCTGCCTGTCACTAAACAATGTGCTTTCCCAAGAAGCAAAATTTCCTAGAAAGAGCCCTGAAGAAGGAACAACCATGCTTTGTATCCAGGTCCTAGTTCTTCTTATGAGTCTAATTAGAGAGTGACTCTGAGGACATTAGTCCTCCAATGCCTGCATACTCTAGATCAACTGGGAAAGTTCAGATTTCTGACCCTGTCATACTAAATATGAGAACAGAACTATGAAATCTCCTAAAAGTGCTGTCTCACATGCACACAACCCCCAAAGGTCCTATCGGTCCAGCCAACTGTCCATACTTTGACATTTCTCTCCAATTTCTAAAGTTTCCAATTCCTTCTCTTGAAAATAGTAAATCAATATTTAGTATCCCGGGATCCCTGGGTGGCGCAGCGGTTTGGCGCCTGCCTTTGGCCCAGGGCGCGATCCTGGAGACTCGGGATCGAATCCCACGTCAGGCTCCTGGTGCATGGAGCCTGCTTCTCCCTCTGCCTGTGTCTCTGCCTCTCTCTCTCTCTCACTGTGTGCCTATCATAAATAAATAAAATTAAATTTAAAAAAAAATATTTAGTATACCTATCTTATATGGCTATCAAATATATTTTCAAATACATAATCTACTAAGGTATGAATGAATGCTTAAAGACTAAACAATTTCAAACACAGGTTTGGAAAAATTTACTGACGTGATGATTATACATTTAAACTATCACTATACGTTTCCTTCAATTTTATTTGTTAAATCCTACTATAACTAGACAAATTCAACAGAAAGAAGACATCCTTGTATAATCCCTAGTTATCCAAAATCCTATCACTTTAACTCATGCCACACAGCAGGATTTAATAAAGGATATTAGAACTTTTGAAATTGGGATCCCTGGGTGGCGCAGCGGCTTAGCGCCTGCCTTTGGCTCAGGGACCCGATCCCGGGTCTCCAGGATCGAATCCCACATCAGGCTCCCGGTGCATGGAGCCTGCTTCTCCCTCTGCCTGTGTCTCTGCCTTTCTCTCTCTCTCTCTGTGACTATCATAAATAAATAAAAATTAAAAAAAAAAAAAAAAAAAGAACTTTTGAAATTGTCATGCTATGGGCAACCATCAGTGAAACACACGTTCATTATCAACATGCATAAGTAGGTCATGAAGAGATCGAATTCTATTTTAACAAAAAAGAAAAACAAGGCAGGCTTTAATAATGTAGACAGGAAAGGAAAAAAAAAACTCACAGGCTAAGAGAAGAAATATGCATCACTGTGCAAGACTACATATTGTGAAGGTAAAATGTACATCCCACCTGAATGGGGTCCCCAAAACATAGCTACCAGAAACCAGGGTTCTATCCACCACTTAATAAAGATATTATTTTTACTATTTGCAAATGCCTAAGTTAATGTACAGGATTTTCAACGAAGTCTGATTATAAACGCAACAATGTTCATTCTAAAGAAATTTGAGGAAGGAAAATCAAAATTATCAGTGATCCCACCATCAAATTAGCATTCCAGTGTATTTTTTCTAACATATGTACACTTATAAACACGTTTAAACACAACTGGGCTCATTTGAAATATATAATTTTCTATAATGCTTTCTTTCATTAAACAGGTTTGGAGTAACTCTAACATTTTAAAATATTCATACAACTTATAAATATCACATCACAGTGTGCAGTTAAAATAGCCCTTATGCAAGATATTTAGGTTATTTCTAATATTTTGTTAGCAAAATAGATAAGAGATCAATACTGCATTGATGGGGACCAAAGAGCACCAAGCCTTTCTTGCAAAGGCTCTGTTAAAGTGAGTAAAAAAGAATCACAGCTCTAGCGATCACTTCTGATGATCCATTGAACATGACATCCTTACCAAGCCAGGCTCCTTAATTCATACCTTCACAAATACTCGTTTGCCTTCATCCCCTTACCATCATTTTCAGAATTTTGTTTGATTTGTAACAAACTGAGAAAATAAAAGTGATGACAGGCCAACCTTGAAGTTCATACCGCACATCTGCAATGAGCTTAGCCAAACAGTAGAAGAGTATTGGCTATTAGCGGCCCAGTGAAACCTAGAGATTAAGACCTAAATAAAGTCCAATACAGATTTTTCTCAATCTGACCTTAAGTAACTCTCCTTTGAAATCAGACCAGAACTTCTAAGTAGAACTAGCTTTCTACTTTTCTTAAAGTAGAAAAGAGTCTTTTCTTTTAATAGGAATGGTGGAGGATAGGGGGATGGTACATAAAAGCTATACACATTTGGACTTCCCATCAGACAAAAACTAGAAAATAGCAATTGTGTTTCAAAAGGGGGACAGGGGCTAATGTAAACAAAGCATTTTCTTTGTATAGCCTTAGAGCTGTGTTATTGGGACCCCAGCCTGCAATCCTACCCCATTTGTTGGATTATATCAATATTTATATGTGATATTGAGCAAAATAGAAAATATGGGAGTACAGCACAGGTGGGAAAATATTGTTTCATGAAATTTTTGTTTCAGTTTTGTGTATGTGTGTGGGGTCAGGTTGGGTAAAATTACTTCCTACTGTGTGCCCTAGTTTTATTTCCTTGATTTTTTTCATATATACAGAAGTCATTAATTTGTACAACAAATGTTTATTGAGGAAGTATACTATAGTGTTAAGACAACAGTATCCTGGTATGATACAAGTGAGTAAAAATACTTGGGTCTCTCCCTTTGTAGAATTCTTACAGTTTAGGAACAATCAAATAATCACATAAATATAGAGCAACAGTGTAACTAAACATTCACACTCAAAATGATCCTTTTTCATGAAATGTTGGAAATCACTTATCTATTGTGTTCATTGCTGTATGCCTAAATGATACGGAAGGAAACAATTAGGGAATTAAGGTAGATTATCATGAGGAAAGCTGATTTAGATTGGGGAAGAGGTGGGGATGACAGGTCAGGATTCTCTGAGGAAGTACGTTCAAGCAAAGACTAGAATGATGTACCAAAAAGAAAGTGCGAAGAAAACCTGGCAACAACACTTTGGGAAAGGGCCTGTACAGTTTGAGAAAAAGAAAAGCCAGTGAGCAGTTAGGAAAACTAAAACCATCTAAGTAAAGTTTGGGGGTTGCTTCAGATAGGAAGAGATAATGCAGGAATTTTAAGTCTCCTGAGAGCAATGAGAATGATCCAATTTGCATTTTAAAAGATCATGAGTGGTGACGGGCACTGAGAGGGGCACTTGATGGGATGAGCACTGGGTGTTACGTTATATGTTTGGCAAATCGAACTCCAATTAAAAAAATATACAAAAAAAAATCATGAGTGGAACAGAAGTAGGAAGGAGGCTGGAGTGGCTACTGAGATGATGCCAAGGAGAGACTAGACTGATCTAATACATATTTTGGAAACAGAAATGACAAGGTTTGGCAATAGTCTGGATGTGATACGAGGGCTGAAAAACCATAGGCTACCTGGGATAACTCGCAAGTTTCCCCAGTTGAGCAGTAAAACGGGATGAGATGCATGAGAAACCCAGAGGAGCAGAGCTGAGAGGAAAGATTCCAGTTCGCTTAGTTACAGTTAACAAGTAGAGATGTCAAATTAATAACTAGAACTGGATGGAGATATACAAAAAGTAAGCATCAAAGAGATTTTGATGACACATGACATCATGACACGTACTACGTCGTAGCTCATTTCCACTACGTTCTCTCAATAGGAGCAGTATTTGCTATTATAGGCGGGTTTGCCCACTGATTCCCCCTATTCTCAGGCTACACTCTAAATGACACCTGAGCAAAAATCCACTTTACAATTATATTCGTAGGGGTGAACATAACTTTCTTCCCCCAACACTTCCTAGGACTATCGGGTATGCCCCGTCGATATTCTGACTACCCAGATGCGTACACCACTTGAAATACCGTCTCATCTATAGGCTCATTCATCTCACTTACAGCAGTGATACTTATAATCTTTATAATCTGGGAAGCCTTTGCTTCTAAACGGGAGGTCGCAATAGTAGAACTTACTACAACTAACATTGAGTGATTACACGGATGTCCTCCTCCATATCACACATTTGAAGAGCCTACGTATGTAGGGTCTGCCCCTTAAACTTTACCCTCAACAATACATACTACAAACCCAAGAAAATCTAAAATAAATTTTTAAGATTCTATGGAGCAATAGTTCACAAATAACCACAGTAGCTGAAGCCATTGTGTATCTGAAAATATAGAGCAACAGTGTAACTACACATTCATACTCAAAACAATCCTCTTCCAGGAAATGGTAGAGAATCACTTGTCTATTGTGTTCACTTGCTGTATGCTCCACACCTAACATTGCACATGACACATAGCAGGTGTTAAAATATCTATTGAATATACTCACTACTGGGCAGAACAAACCACCTAGCAAAAATAAGATAAAGAATGCAAACAAGCAACTGTGCAAGGAAAAACTCCGTACTATGATGTTTCATAGCAAGGACACTTCTCAGGGAAAAAGGAAACTGAGTTATTTACACTATCATATGCTCATAGTATCAGAGCTAGATTCTGTTCCTAAAATCAGCTTAATTTCAATACAAGAAATTTCATCCCTAGACAACCAATGGTTAAATATGGTCATCATTCCCTACTATTCCAAGATATGATAAAGAATTAAAATGTAATAAAAGTTTGATGTTTGAAGCTATAGTAAAAAAAAATCTCACCTAGGTTATTAAAACAAAACAAAAAGATTAGAAGGAATTTTATTAAAATAAAAATGGCAAAAAAAATAAAATAAAATAAAATAAAAACGGCAATTACTGATGATTTTTCTTTATTCCCCTGTTCACAAATGTCATACCAATACATGGGAGAAAATTCACAAAATGCACACAGACATGAAAGAGAAAAATTACCCATAAATCCACCACCCAGAAGTAATTAACCACTTTCAACATTTGCACAGAACTTTTTTTTTTCCACAGAACTTTTTCTGTGCATACATGGGGATAGAAAATAAAACAGTGATCCACAGCTAATGGTCTAATTGTTTGAGATGATGAAGGAAATTACAGAATACTGCTATGGTTGGTACAGTATTGAGGGAAGACTAGCTAGAAGTAACTACTGAGCTAAGTAAGCTATCTAAAGGATGAAATGGAACTAACCAGACAAAGAAGCACAGGTCAGAGGGCACAGAAGAATGTGAGGAGGGCACAGGCCCTACCGAGTGAGGAAATGGGGGGAAAAGTTTGGTGGAAGAAGATTGGCTGGGCAAAGCCTCACTGAAAGAGCTGAGAGGACTTGATCCTCAGGGAAAGAAGGATGGGAATGTTCCAAATGCTTAAGGGAGAAAAGTGTTAAGCCCTGCAAGTGCAGACTGCTGTGATCAGCATCTTCTTCCAAAGGGCGTGGAGGGTGGGGAAATGAGAATCTTTAGGGGTGTGCAATACAATATTTTAAGGAAAATAATAAATTATACTATTTACAATAATATTTTAAATTTATATTTTAGGTTCCACAAAACCTTCTAGATTGGTAGCAAATGAAGAAAAACAGTGACTTTAACCCTTGCACAACTCCCAAGAAATTCATACTAAAGGAGTATTGAATTTATAACAACAGAAGAAAACACAAATTTTAAAAGACCAAAAGTCTGCACTAGACAGAGTTTAATGATAGTATGCAATACACCTGCTTTATCACATCTCTGATAAATATATAACAAATTAGTATCCAAGAAATGAAGAAAAACTGAGCTAACATAAAGGGATGATCTCAAAGACCTCCAGACAAGAAAAACACACCACTCTCCACAGGGCAAAGTCCCACACAGAGATTTCTGGCCTCTGGAGAAATGGACTTCGTAGTGGAGCAGAAGAGGTCCTCAAAACTAACTATCCCTCCTTCATCCCCACTCAAAAAAAGGTTTAACCCAGCAATTCCACTATGAGGTACATAACCAAGAGTAAAGAAAACACC
Organism: Vulpes vulpes; assembly: GCF_048418805.1. NCBI lineage: Eukaryota > Metazoa > Chordata > Mammalia > Carnivora > Canidae > Vulpes > Vulpes vulpes. The sequence continues at coordinate 46,898,251 of NC_132791.1, forward strand.
CATACACACTAAAACTAGTTTGCCAATGTTCATAGCACATTATTCAAAATAGCCAAAAAGTAGAAACCCAAATGCCCATCAACTAATTGAGTAAACAAAAAGTGATATATCCATATGACAGAATATAAGTCAGCCATAAAAAGGAATAAGTACTGATAGATGGTATACGATGGATGAACCTTGAAAACATTATGCTAAGTGAAAGAATCCAGTCTCCCAAATCCAATTATATGGTTATATTTATATGAAATATCCAGAATAGACAAATCTATTGAGGTAGAATGCAGACTAGTCATTGCTTGTGGCTAGAAGGCATGAGAGTTGGAGACTGCTAATGGGAACAGGGTTTCTCTGGAGGTGCTAAAAATGTTCTAAATTGATTCTGGTGAGAGTTGCACAATTTCATGCAGGTACTAAAACCACTGGATTATACACTTTAAATGGGTGGACTATATGGTATGTGAGTTATATCTTCATAAAGCTGTTATTTAAAAAGAGAGAGGATATTTCTAGCACCGCCAGGCATTATGGTAAATTGTTAGAAATACAGCAAAGGCAAAAAACCCATAGAACCTAAGGGGGGGGGGGGGAGAACAATCAAGATGTAATGACAAAACAATGAGAAAAAGAAAGAAAAGGATTCAGACTACTCAAGGTTAGTTAGGCACCTTAGTCCCGGGTGATTCAGAAAGTGTCAAGTAGAGAACTCAAAATACCAGATTTTCATCCTGAATTTGAAATTTAAATCTAAATAACTTTTTAAAAATCATGTGCCTGGGGATCCCTGGGTGGCCCAGCGGTTTGGCGCCTGCCTTTGGCCCAGGGCGGGATCCTGGAGTCCCGGGATCGAGTCTCACGTCAGGCTCCCGGCATGAAGCCTGCTTCTCCCTCCTGTGTCTCTGCCTCTCTCTCTCTCTCTCTCTCTCTGTCTATGATAAATAAATAAATAAATCTTTAAAAAAAATAATCTCCATTCTTGTAGAAAGGTTAATGGATTTTTTAAAAGCATTTGTGTACCTACAAGGCTTAAAACATTTATTTTTAACTTTAGAAAAGCAACCAATTAAAACCTGTTAATAAAACGAAACAAGTCTCCAATATAAATTGTACTATTCCAGTTGGTTGAATGCAGTAAAGATTGTGTGCAAACTTTTCATAACGCTTTAAATTGGGAGAAAGAGGGCCTAAAAAACCGGAACAGCCCTGTTATGCATTCCAAAACAAAGCACTGGGGGTTGGGAGGAGACCAGCAAGGCAGAATCTGAGTAATGATCGTAAAGGAGAGCCAAGCGCTTCAAAGCAAAAATGGACCTTTAAGAGTTAAAGCCACTAATTTTCAACCACAACACTTCGAAATTATATTAGTGACTGTTACCATAGAAACAGTGAAGCCGAATTTCCCAAGATTAAAAATAAAAATTACAGCGAATTCAAGTGGGTGAAACAGGGCAAAACTCGGTGCGAACCTAGGTGGAACTGAGCCTACCAGAAACTTTCACCGAGATAAGGGCGAACCAACGCCAACTTCTAACCTACATTTCCAAAGCAGGTCTTGATAAACCGCCTCGAGGGGTCGCTTACCAGGTCCTTAAGAAGTTTGCCCTCTCTTCTCCAGGCGCAGCAGGCATCCAGAACCCCCCGGGCATCGCCACAACCAAGGCCAGCCTGCGCAGTCGAGGGGAAGACTGGCTCTGAGCTCGCCCGGCGAGCGTCGGGCTCGAGCCCCGCTGGGCTCATTGGCCAAGCGGGAGGAAACACCCAAGCTCGAACCCCGAGCCCTGGCCCGCCTGCCGGACGCCCTCCTCCACACTGCCACCTACGCCACGTCCCCTGCGTGCCTGGCATTCCACGCCAAGCCGTCCCACTCACCTATTAAGCACCCACTGTCTACACCGCATCGCGGCTTCAGGCTCTGCAGGAGGAAATGGCCCCTTGCCGGAAAAACCAAAAGGGCAGTACCGGGGCTGAGGACGACCCCGGGGAGAGGCTGCCGGCCTGGGGCGAGGTGCTCCGGCGAGGAGGCCCCCGCGCGCACCCCCAGGGTCCTGACCGTCCGGAGAAGAGCCGGCCCCGGGGGGAGCAGCAGGCCGTGCCTCCCCGGGGTCCGCCGCAGACCCGGCTGGAAGCGGCACGTTAAGGAGCCGGCATCCCCGGACCGCCCGCGCGCTCCTCTGCCCCAGACCTCGGCCCCCGGGAGAAGGGCGAGCGCGGGGACCGAACCCCCAGAGGGCCGGGGCGGACTGTCACTGGCTCCCGCCTCCCTCCGCCGCGACGCGGCCGGCCGCCCTCCCCCGGCGTGATAGCCGCGGCGGCGGGGACCTAGCGCCTCCCGGCTAGCGTCTCCGCCGGCCCGGCCCCGGCACCGCGGCGGCCCCGGGCAGGCGGGGGCAGCGGCGAGAAGACCGCCCGGCCCCTCCCCCTCCCCCTCCCCCTCCCCCGCCGCCCCTGCCGCCCGGACGTCGGAAAAGCGGTTACCTGGCGCGCGGGTGGGGACGGGGACACGGCCCAGAGGAGGAAGATGAGGAGGAAGACGGCAGCCTCCGGCCCGGGGAGATTTGGGGAATTTGGAAGACTTGTTCCGCACTGGGTGACAGCTGTTCGCCGCGCACGCGCAGCGGCCCGGACGCCCGATGACTCCGCCGCTCCTCACCCTCCCGTCGAGGGGTAGGGAGGCAGCGGCGAAGGCGCGCGCACAGCGCCGGCCGGCTCTCCCCGCGCGAGGGCGCGCGCGCCGTCACGTGACCGCCGGGCCCGGCACTTGAAGTCACGTGAACTCCCACACCGCTTAAGGATGCGCAGCACCTTCTAGCTTCGGGGTTGGTCTTCCGTGCCTCTGTCAATCTAGGTTCGCTGTGGTGCATCTTGTTCTCTGGGGACGGACATGCCCACTTTTCCCCAGAGGGGCAGACACTTAAGCAGCAGGAAGGAACAGGTGCACAGAACCTCGCCCGGAAGTGCCTGCCGGGCTCCGCGGGGCTGGACCTGACGGAGTCCACGCGCCACACGTCGTCCGGGGCCGGACGCGGGCCTATGGCTGCCTCGGGCGCGCGGACGTCAGCGCAGCGTCGCCGTGGGTGGGGCCTCCGGATGCCCCGCGGGTCGTGGCGGGGCGGCCGTGACAGCGGCTTCCTGGCCGGGCGGGGCTCCTGCGCCTCCTGACAGCAACGGGAGATCCCGAGGGGGCCGAGGGGTCCACCTGCCGACCTTCCCGCCGGGAGCTTTCAGGCAGGAGACGTGTCCTCCGGCTAGAAGAGCGAAACCATCCCAGATTCCAGCACCTCGGTGGAGCGCGGCGCGGCCCGCCCCGCCCGGGGATGCGCGGGAGCTGAGGGCACCCAAGGGTGGCAACACCAGGAACCGAGGCTGGGGAAGTGCTCAAAAACGGCAACGGCAGCAGTTTGACCTCAATTGTAGTACCAGGAAGTGCGAGTGTCTCCGGACCCCGGGAACGTACTTCGATTACCCGCTACTACCAGTTACTTTTGCGCTGTAACTCCGCCTCCCGCGGTGTCAGAAGGAGCCCCACAGCCCTTAAGCCCTTGTACTGCCCAAGACAGATGGCTAACACCACATGTTTTGCAGAGCTCAACAATTTTTTTTTTTTTTTAACTTCCTGCAGAGTGCCCAGCTGGGTCCCTCCTAGCGTTTCCCCTAATGTCCTCTCAGCTAAGCCCAGACGGACCGCGACACTTCGGAGCACACTCGGGCTGTCTACCCTTCTGAGTTTCCTATTAGAATCCACTGATGTCTACTTTTTAAAAACATCTCAAGGGTCCACTTGCCACACCCTTGAAGTCCTTTATCTCTGGGAAGAGCATATCGAGGTCAGATGAAATGTGGTTAAGTACTAAGGCTAATGGGATTATTGGGCCACCGCATTTTAGTTATTAAATTAGAAACAAGGTTTATGCTCTACTACCGATATACACGTCTGCGCTTGCCCAGTATGTACATTCAACTGGGAATTTTCAAATGTGTAAACTATGTGGAATCCCAACCCTCCTTACAAGTCAGTTAGATACGCTAGAACAATACATAACCCAACGTTTATTTAGAGCTTGACACTTTTCAAGTGCTTCATAAATATTAGCTAAATTAACCCTTAAAATAATTCAATGACTACGTATTATTTTATTTTTTTAAAGATTTTATTTATTTGATAGAGCACAAGCAGGGAGAGTGGCAGAGGGAGGGAAAAGCAGGCTCTGGAACAGGGAGCCCCATGCGGCACTCACCTCAGGACCCCAGGATCATGACCTGAGCCTAAGGCAGACATTTAGCTGACTGAGCCACCCAGATCACCCTATATCCTTATTCTAGATATGAAAACTGAAGTATACTGGTGAAGAAATTTGTCAAATAGCTACTAAAAATCAGGGTCCCCAGGAAGCCATATGCTATATTAGACTGGCAACCTGGTACACCAGAATAAAAAGACTGGAAATCTGAATCCCGGTCCCTTTAACAGTTTGCAGATGGATGATGTTACACCAATAACATTTGTTGAACACAGTAAATCGAATCTCAGAGCTTTTTTAACCTGAAAAAGTAGGGTGGCATACCAGCCTTGCTGACTTCAAGCATGTTGAACATCAAAGAGAATAATGGAAATGCCAAAACACTTCAAAAGCTGGAAGGCATTGAGAATTTATTAATGACTCTACAGTTTTGGAAATTGAAGTGGAATTCAGATGGATTTGTGGCAGTGTTGAGTCCCTAAAGTATCAAATACCAATATATTGTGAATCACAGTAATGAACACTTTAGCCACATCGTAGATGAATTTACTTAGGTCCAATTAAAAATTCCAGTTGCAATAAGATGGAGTTATATAATGGATACAAAGATTTCCCTTGAAGCACGTATGTTACGTGAACTATTTAGATCACTTCAGTGACAGCAGTTGTAAATTTCCTTATGTATAATGAAGTAAATTGATAAACTACTAAATCTCTAATTTTGGATGAATTGAAGTTCATTCGACTTTTGCAAATATAAGGAATTAAATATCAGTAATGCTCATTAACATTTATATTTATCCTATCACATATGTATGTTGTATATACAGGTATAATACAAACCACAACCAATAATTAGATGTTTAGATGATGATTTAAAGAATCATAGTGAACATGAAAGTACCTAATAAAATTAGAAATTTTGGTGCCTGTTCTCTGTGTTCTGTGCTTTGAAGTTTAGGTCAATTTGTCTCTTACATGGGTTATTATAGTATAATGAACAATTATAATATAATGGATTAATATTACATAATTCTCCTAATGCTATCTCTACCTCCAGTGCTTCTTCACTCACCTCCTCTTCCCCCTCCAATTCATCTTCTATAGTGCAAGCCAAAATTATCCTCCTAATGTAAAAACTGAACCATAATTCTATCCAATTGAAACACTTCATTAATTCCTATTATGAAAGCTTTTCAGACTTAGCTGAGAAGAGTATGGTGGCCAAGGGTATACAGATAGACTTTGAAGTGGCTCAAGCTTCCTATGTAAATACAGTATTCAATCAGTTTGGATACCATTATATTTGTGCGTGTTTTAGTATAAAAAACATACCTAAAATTACTTAAAGTTATTAATTAAATTATTTAATTTTCCTATCAAAACATCTGGATAAAATTAAAGGGGAGATATATCTAGTTGTCCCTGGGCCATGGCCCTAAATTTATACATGTGTGTGTTAGGGAGGGTGGGTGTCAGGGGAATAGGTGAGTGAGTAGTTTATGGTTTTCATATCAAGGAAAACATTGGAAATGATTTATGATACCTGAATCATAACACAATTTAGAAACTATTCATTTTAACAAAACTATAAGCTGAAGTTGCAAATTTTGAGCATAGATGTTAGTTTCAATCAATCCTGATTTTTATTATTATTGCCATTTTTTATTATTTGTACTATGTTTTATGAATAGTGATACAGCTATGTACAGGACAGACCTGGCCTTGCCTTCATTGAGCACACAGTCAAGCTACAATGAGAACCAATAATACACAACCAAAAACATGGCTAAAAAGAAAAAGACAAACATTGATGATTATGTGGCAAAAACACCAATAGAAATACAGATACATATGCACTAAGACACAGAGAAGAAAATTTGTAGCAGCATTATTTGTGAAGTCTCAAACTGGAAACAACCCAAATAGCCATCAACAGAATGAAGGTATAAATGTTGGTATATTTATACAATAGAAACTAAACAACAAGAAAATAAATGAACTACTGCTATCTGAAAGATAATGGCTACATCTCACAAAAACAGTGTAAAGTGAAAGAAGCTAGACACAAAAGAATACATGCTATAAGATTCCATTTATATAACATTTTAAAATAGATAAAGGGCAGCCCCAGTGGCTTAGCGGTTTAGCGCCACCTTCTGCCCAGGGTGTGATCCTGGAGACCCGGGATTGAGTCCCACGTCAGGCTCCTTGCATGGAGCCTGTTTCTCTCTCTCTCTCTCTCTCTCTCTGTGTCTCAAATAAATAAATAATATTTTTTAAAAAACAGCTTAAAATAGATAAAACTATTCTATGGTGTTAAAAGTCAAAGTAATGGCTGCATTTGAGGAGGAGAAAGGGGGCAGAGCAGCTGGGAGGGAAGAGGTGAGGAACCTCTGAGATGCTGGTTATGTGCTTTTTTTTTTTTTTACCTTGGTGACAGTAATCATGATAATTCATCAAGCTGTATACTTACGATGTGTGTACTTTTATATGTGTGACATTTTTTAAAAAGATTTTATTTAAAAAATTAAAATAAAGATTTTAGGTGGCTCAGCAGTTGAGTGTCTGCCTTCTGCTCAGGGCATGATCCCAAAGTTCTCGGAGGGAGTCCTGCATCAGGCACCCCACAGGGAGCCTGCTTCTCCCTCTGCCTATGTCTCTGCCTCTCTCTGTATCTCTCATGAATAAAATCTTTAAAAATAAAAAATAAAAGGACTTTTTAAACATTTAGTATGTTAATTATTGTGCATTTCTTTTTTAAATTTTTTTTTGTGTATTTCTTATATCAACTTTCTTACACACCTTGTGACAAATGGACCACTTAGGTTGATTTAACTTGATAAATTAAAAGGTAAAACTTCCCCTTTCTTTTCCATAACAATTTTTGTTGTATTAAAAGGGGAAAACTTAAAGACAAAAACAAGTGGATGGCAAACTGAGCTCCTCTTTTCCTTTCGGTCCTATTGACTCCTAAGATTTTAAGTAACAGGAGAAAAAAAAAAAAAGGAAGAAGAATTTCAGTGGGTAAAGGATTTTATTTTTCTTTTTTTAACTCTTTTTTATGTAGATAATTTCCTTTTTTCAATCAGAGTTGTCAATAAATCAGAAAGAAATATAGCACTCCATTACAATAATTTTGTTAACAAAAGTAATTTCTTTAGCTTTTCCAGATATGTTGTAAACATACTCATATTTCAAACCCTTTTCAGTTGCAGGCTAAGAATATGTTAAATTTTTTTAAATATTATTTTGTAAATATTTTCTTACCTTAGCTTGCTGAAATCATTTCAGATAGTAAACAAGGCAGCAGGTCCATTTATGACAGCATATGATAAGGCCATCTGTGTGTTAACCAACTGTGTTAGTCTGTAGACTTACTTACTTAAAGGGTTTAGTGGGGAAATATATTGGCTTACACTGAAGCCCCATGACAAAATTATCCAGAGTAATAAGTCTATCTTATCATATATCTAACCATTAAACACCATATAATTTCCAGTGTGTTGAACCAACAGACTCCAGAGTACTAAACCAATCTATGGAGAAAACCTATTAATTACTTCATTCAACTTTTATTGAAATGTGCTAGGAAATAGTATTCTCATATGTATTGTAGAAAGAAAAGGTTTATTTGGTGGAGGAATTATTGTGAATTCATCCCAATCAGAATCAAAACAAATTCTAATGGTTTTTTGATATATGCATATACTTTGTTTCATTTTTTTCGAAGGTTAATTCTTATTTCCCATAAAAAATTGTTTGGGATATTCAGCAAGTTAATATTATATGAAAGACAGGGTGCTATTGTTTATGTGTTTATATATCTTTTAAGTACTTACTACATTTTGGAAAACTGGCATTACTTGCTCAAATTGAACATATACATACCCTGTGATCTAGTAATTTCTCTCCTAGGTATTATACCCAACAGAAATGCATGTCTATATACATCAAAATACATATTGAGAGAAGCATTCTTTGTAATTATCAAAAACATGTTACTAAAGATAAAAGGTCAATGTTTATAACTTTAATAACCATAGAACAAGGCCATTATTTCAGGTAGAGGCCAGGTATGTTTATCTTTGGCCTGCAGTAGAGGCCTTCCATGAATAAGGATAGAAGTAAAGTTTTATGCTCCTAAAGTTTTAGGAAAGGTGGTTCAAACTGACCAAGAGGAGATAGAAGTCCTGCTGGTGGTAGTTTGTGATGGGCATACCTGAGAAGGATTGGGATTTGTACAAGAGTCAACCAAGCTAACCATTGTGGTAGATGGGGAGGAATTTTTGTGGATACTGATTAATAATGCATCCGGGTCCCAGTCTAAGCACATCTCTTCTATTAATGGTCATAGAGTACCTGTAATTTCATAAGCTATCCTTCACCACCAAGGGGTACTATACCTCTCCACCCTTAGGCAATGAGCTTAAAAGATCCCTTCACTGAGGGAGACAGGAGCTGTTGTATTGCTACTTTTTATAAAGTCTGTTTAGTCTCTGCTTACAATAGGAAACAAAGCACTTGATATCTTAGAAATGAAATTAATGTATTAGTTGGAAAGAGACCACAAAATGTCATCTTGGAGTTTCTTTAACAATCCTTCATTTTCAGAGTATTACTAACTTCTTTATACTTGTTTCTTATTAAATCCTGTCTGGGGGATCCCTGGGTGGCGCAGCGATTTGGCGCCTGCCTTTGGCCCAGGGCGCGATCCTGGAGACCCGGGATCGAATCCCACATCAGGCTCCTGGTGCATGGAGCCTGCTTCTCCCTCTGCCTATGTCTCTGCCTCTCTGTGTGTGTGTGTGTGTGTGACCATCGTAAATAATAAAAAAAAAAATTTTTTTTAAATAAAAATAAAAATAAATCCTGTCTGGGGCAGCCCTGGTGGCCCAGTGGTTTAGCGCCGCCTTCAGCCTGGGGCATGACCCTGGAGACCCGGGATCAAGTCCCACATCGGGTCCCTGCATGGAGCCTGCTTCTCCTCTGCCTGTGTCTCTGCCTCTCTCTCTCTCTGTCACTCTCTGTCTGTCATGAATAAATGGGTAAAATCTTAAAAAAAAAAAAAAAAAATTTAAAAAAATTAAAAAAATAAATAAATCCTGTCTGGCTTGTTTCATCTCTCCAGCAATCGCTCTCTGTATCACAAACAAGAATCTAATTATCATGGATATTCATGTGCAAAATAAAATGTTGCTGTATATTTTCCCATACTACAATTCACCTCTATTTTGTTGATTTTCCTGATTTTAATGTTTCCCGTTCTCTGTACCTGACTACTCCTAATCCTTCTTTTCTGCTTACATTCTGTCAGTACCGTATCGTCTGATGAATGAGTTCACTTCTCAGCTTTGTTTTGTTTTTTGTTGTTTTTTTTTTACTTCTCAGCTTTGTGATACACTTTCTTGCACTGACTATAACTAACAAGTATCCTTTTCCACCTTCTTAAGTTCTCTTTCAATCATGCATAATTGACATCTGTAACTCAGCTAAAGTTGTAAATGGTTTCTCTCCTTGAACTAGTTAAGGTAGCTTGAGCCTTTGTCATATCCATTTACTGTTGTGATAAAATGCAAAACATGACCACAAAGTCCTCCCATGATCCTATGCAATGTGACATTACTCTTCTTCCCAGCAAGAGGTTGTCTATTTCCCAGAATTTGGGCTGATCTTATGACCTGCTTTGGTCAACAGAATGTGGCAGGAGTGATGTTATGCGACTTCCAAAGCCAAGTCTTAAGGGACACTGCAGCTTCTACTTTCATCTTATGATGCTGCCCTGACATTATCATATAAGGATGCCAGTTTAGCTTACTAGAGAATAGGAGGTCATGTGTAAAAGAACTAAATCTCACAATGGACAGCCAGTACCATATGCCAGACATATGAGTGAGGCCCCTATGGCCTTCCAAACCAACCACCTTCCAGTTGAATGCATGCAACACCAGCAGATTAACTGTCAGCCAACCCAGAAAATCATGAAAAAACTATAAATCATCAATGTTTTAAACCATTAAGTTTTGGGGTTAATATACAGCAACAGATACCTGATAGAACTGTCTTCTTCACTTTCTCACCTTGGTGATTCCCAGGCTCTCCCTCATCTAATTCAGAAAATACAATTTTGAAGCTCCTGAGTAGCTCAATCAGTTAGGCATCCAACTCTTGGTTTCAGCTCAAGTCACAAGATCAAGCCCTACGTTGAGGTACAAGCTTTGCACACAGTCTACTTGAGATTCTCTTCCTCCCCTTCTGCTGTTCATTCTCTCTCTCTCTCTCTCTCTCTCTCTCCCCCTCCCTCAAATAAATAAATAAATTTTTAAAGAAAAAATAGAAAATACAATTTCATTCCTATTACTTTCTCCCTCAGTCTCAGAATCAATCAGCTCAAGACAATCATTCAAAACTTTAGCATCACAACTTTTATAATCAAGAGATTATTTCCTGTGTTTTGGAGACCTATAATAGACTTTCAGGTTTTCCTGAGCTTCCTCTTCCTGTAGTATGACAGAGACCACACTCAGCTTTCTCTTCAATGGTTAATAGCTTCACTAAGAGCTATCTATCTCTAAGAGGTTTACTGAATTCTTACTTCTTTTTCTATAAACTCAAAAAGCTTTCCTACATTTCTTTACATTTTCTTCTTAGTTTATACCATAATAAGTATTTTTGCCCACTGGCTTTATATTATTTTTTTAATGTTTCCTGATTTTAGCCAGTCCTTCATTAAACAAATGCATTCCTATTTTGTTGGCTGTTCTCTTCAAGTGAATTCTTGGTTTGTGAAGCTTTTGTTGATATTCTGACACCTCTTCAGGAATTTTTTTCCTTTCAATTAAGTTTATTCTTCTCAGCAATTAATGTTTAGTTACTTGGTATGTTCTGCTCTTTTTTTTTTTTTTTTTTTTTTTTTTGGAAAGAACAGACCCAAGGGCAAATGTTATAGTGACAAGTGACAAAGACAACATCCCAGAGCACTCCTTGTAAATTGCACAGGTCCCTCCTAGATTCCTCCAACCATGCAGATCCTGCTCTGGGTTCCACAGGCCTACATTGTCGAAGAGATGAAGGCCCTGTTCCTAAGCTGTAATTTTTTAAAGCAGTGGTTCTTAAAGTTGAGAGCAAAGCTTCTCAGGAATCAGCAAGATTATAAAACATTTTATTCTACTGTCTTTTTTTAATTTATTATTTTTTCTTTTTTTCTTTTTAGTAATCTCTACACTCAATGTGGGGCTTAAATTCAGGACTCTGAGATCAAGAGTCACATGGTCTTCTGACTGAGCCAACCAGATTCACCTAAAAATATTTTCTTAATAAAACTAAGATTTTATTTGCCTTTCCCACATTATTCACTCTTACTCCCTGGGGAACTTTCTAAGGCTACAATTAGGAGTGATTTCACTTCTGTTGTGAAGGCTAATGGAATGTAGGTTTCTGTATTACCGTGTTTAAAATTTTAGTTTTAAAATCTAATATTTAAAATCTAATTGACAGATATACTCAGTTTTCAAGAGTGTGAAGGGTCTCCTGTGACCAAAAACCTTAAATGCCATATGAGAGAATAAACATATATCATAAAAAAGACTAAATTTCCTTTAGCCCTCGACTCTTGGGATACTCCTCCAAACTACTAGTAGGTCCCTCCTTGAGGCGACTTTCCCTCCCTTGGGTGTTTGACATGTGAGGAACTGGCATCGCCAGCGTCCCTGCTCCAGGACACCAGTGGGTCCAAGGCAGAGCAGCAGCGGGGGCAGGCCCTGCTCCTTCTCCCGGCCTTGAGCCAGAGCACAGGGCCCTAGGGCTTCACCTTCTCCCTGCTGCTGACCCCAGGCCTCAAAGCCCCTCGGGCTTCCCTCTACCTCTCCCACCCCTTCCCTGGAGCATGGTGGCTCCTAGGGTCTGTATGCCTATCCCGCCCTCGTGGACACTAGGGATAGCCTTGGGGGGGGGTTGGGGGGGGGTTGGGCGGGGGGAGGTGATAAAGTGGGTCTGCTGAGTTTTAGTAAAATAGAAACTGAGAGGTAGCCTTTCTAATTGCAGGTGTTTCAGACGTAACTCCAAATATGCGTTCCAAAAACAATCTCAAATTCTGTGCAACTGAGGACTTTGGGGGCAAATAGGATTGCAAGAGACCACTTAGAACCTATCCAAAGTGCTAACAATCATGCTACTGGAGCAGTTAAAATTCCCCTGAAGTGTGTGGTGGGCACTCTGAGGGGATCTCGAATCTCTTAGTGGATCTCTAAAAATATAACTAATGCAGCCACTTTTTTCACCAAAAAGAGGGCTTCCGTAGAATTTTCAACTTTTTCTTAAGGTCCTCCTACATTATATATTTTTTTCCTTAATTGCTCCCAAATATTGACATGCAGAGAAAAATTCCACTTGAACCCACTATTATTATACTGGCATAGGCCTATTTATCAATGGCCTATGAGCTAACCTTTGCTAAGGAAACAAAGCACACACAGACACACAAAGAAACAAAGCACACTTATAGCAGAAGAGACTGACAGACGCTTCACACTTCAATTTCTTCCATTTTCCTGCACCCCTCTTCATGTTTGCCAGATCTTTTGCCAAAAAATCTCCATTGATCTCTTGCTTGGCAAAAGTTAAGCTTCTCCTGGTCTTTCAAGTAGGTCACATGTGGGGCAACCCTGGTGGTGCAGCAGTTTAGCTGCCACCTGCAGCCCAGGTTGTGATCCTAGAGACCTGGGATCAAGTCCCGGCTTCAGGCTCCCTGCATGGTGCCTGCTTCTCCCTCTGCCTGTCTCTCTCTCTAAATAAATAGGTTTTTTTTTAATCTTAAAAAAATAAAAGAAGGTCAAATGTGAACTAGATAATGAGTTCTTCTGTTTGCAAATAAGGTTTTTTTTAAGATTTTATTTATTTAAGAGAGAAAGAGAGGGAGAGCACAAGTAGGCAGAGCGGCAGGCAGAGGGAGAGGGAGAAGCTGACTCTCTGTTGAGCAGGAAGCCTGACACAGGGCTCAATCCCAGGACCCTGAGATCATGACCTGAAGCTTAAGGCAGATGCTTAACCAACTGAGCCACCCAGGCACCCCCTAACAACTGTCCCTTTTGAGACTGCCCAAGTTGGCCTGCTTCCCCACTCATTCTTCCTAGAGACAACATAATTTGTCTGGTAAAGCCGTTCATTTAGATCAGACTTGGAGAGGAATTCATGTTAGTGAGCCTCTTAACTATTAGGTATTCCTCCACAAGTCAAATGAAGAAAGATTAGCTACAGATTCCATATAGAATGCAGAAAATTTGGGATACCTTTGTGGCTCAGTGGTTGAGCTTCTGCTTTTGGCTCAGGTTGTGATCCCAGGGGGGTCCTAGGATCAAGTCCCGAATTGGGCTCCCCACAGGGAGCCTGCTTCTCCCTCTGCCTGTGTCTCTGCCTCTCCCTCTCGGTCTCTCATGAATGAATAAAATAAAATCTTCAAAAAAAAAATCTTGTATTTTCTTTCATTCTAGCTTCCTGTTAGTAAAGAGAGCAAACAAACAACAAAATAAAATAACCATAACACTAAAGACACAGACTCTAGGTAATGCTTTTCACCCATTAACTCAGTAAATGGATATACATTAAATTGCCAAGATGCCTGTGATAGTTGCATATAAGGTAGTATGGCTTTGCCTGAACAAAGTACCGCAGTGATGCCATTGAAAAGGCAAGAGCCCCTACTGCTGATGAAACCATTTTTGTCAACCTAATTTCATTAGCTATACTTAAGATAAGAGGATTAATTATCTAGCAGCTATATTGTTTAGTCCTCTTGATCCCTTGTTATTTTCATATTGAGTAATCCTTTGTCAGCACCATTTTTTATTACAAGAATGTCTCTTGATGAAAGCTATATCCACATTTGATGCTATTTCAGCTTCATTTATCTTTTTTAGACCTGGATATAGCATCCTATTGAAGAATATCACAAGCTCAAACTGAGAGACATTCTATAAAACCACTAGGCTGTATGCTACAAAAATGCTAATGTCATGAAAGACTAAGAAAGACTAGAGAAGTATTCCAAATCAAAGGAAGATGAAAAGATATGACAACTAAATACAATATGTGGTCCTGGACTGATAAATAAATAAACAAATAAATGCTATAATGGACATTATTTGGACAATTAAAGAAACTGGAATATAAACTGTAGAGCAGATAAAACTGTAGAGCATTGATAAAATTAAAGTATTTTATCAATGCTAAATTTCCTAAGTTTGAGAATTATACTGTATTTATGTAGGAGAATATTCTTTTTCTTAGAAATACACTAAATTTTTCAGGGGGGAGGAAACATGACATACACAACCCAGCCTCAAATAGTTGAAAAAGTATAAATGTGTGTGTGTGTGTGTGTGTGTAGAGAAAGAGAGAGGAGAGAGAGATACAGCAAATATAGCAAAATGTCAAAAAAGGTAAATCTAAAAGATATATAAGAGTCCTTTGCTCTAGTCTTGCAACTTTTCTGTAAGTTTAAAATTAATTTTTATTTTTATTTTTTTAAAGATTTTTTATGTATTTATTGAGACACACAGAGGCAGAGACACAGGCAGAGGCAGAAGCAGGCACCACGCAGAGAGCCCGACGTGGGACTCGATCTCGGGTCTCCACGGATCAGGCCCTGGGCTGCAGGCGGCGCTAAACCACTGTGCCACCGGGGCTGCCCTAAAATTAATTTTTTTTAAAAGGGAGAGGCAGGCCTCTCAGTGGCTCAGTCAGTTGAGTATCCAACTGGTGATTTTAGCTCAGGTCATGATCTCATGGGTCCTGAGATTGAGTCCGTATCAGCCTCCTGGCTCAGTAGGGAGTCTACTTGAGATTCTCTCTCCCTCTCCTTCTGCCCCTTCTGTTCATGCACGTGCACGTGCTCTCTCTCTCACTCTCTCTCTCAAATAAATGAATAAAAATCTTAAAAACAAATAAAAATTTAAAAATAAAAAAGCTGGGAAAAACCCACCTAATAAGATATATATCAATTTACATTCCAAACTTCTTCTAGAAAGCACTTGGATATATGTATCAAAATCCTTAAAAATGTGCATTGCCTCCAAACCAGCAATTCTACTTTAGGCATTTTTTGCTAGTAATCAAGGTAAGAGTCATTTATGTGTATGAGACCTTATCCTCTCATTATTTTATTTTTTTTTAATTTTTATTTATTTATGATAGTCACAGAGAGAGAGAGAGAGAGAGAGGCAGAGACATAGGCAGAGGGAGAAGCAGGCTCCATGCACCGGGAGCCTGATGTGGGATTCAATCCTGGGTCTCCAGGATCGCGCCCTGGGCCAAAGGCAGGCGCCAAACCGCTGCGCCACCCAGGGATCCCCTCTCATTATTTTAATAGCTACATATTTTTTTAAAGATTTATTTATTTGAGGAGGGAGGAGCAGAGGGAGAGAGGGAATCATCAAGCAGACTCCCTGCTGAGTGCAGACCCCCCCCCCCATGTGGGGTTCGATCCCAGGACCCTGAGAGATCATTACATAAACTGAAATCAAGAGTTGGCCGCTTAACTGACTGAGCCACCCAGGTACCCCGATAGCTAAAATTTTTAAACACTAAGTATTCATAGTTTTGTTCTGGCTAAATAAATTATAGAATTCCATGCTGCCATTAAAAAGCTTGCTATAGTATAAATTTATTGTCAAAGAAAACACTGGGCAATATATTGTTATGTTAAAGAAAAAGTAACAAAACAACATCTATATTTCTACCCTTATTTAAAATTTATATCTTTACAAAGAACTAAATCTTAGTAACACATATATCCAAATTTTAACAATGGTTCCTCTTATGTACTGAGATTACAGAGATTTATGTTTCATTTTAAATTTGTACTTTTCTGTCTGCCTTTGCCTTAGGTTATGGTCCAGGGGTCCTGGGATCGAACCCCATATCAAGCTCCCTGCTCAGTGAGGAGTCTGCTTGTCCCTCTCCCTCTGCCACTCCCCACATTGTGCTTACTCTCTCTCTCAACAAATAAATACAATCCTTAAAAAATAAAAATGAAAAAAAAAATTGTGCTTTTTTTTTTTTTTTTTACTTTTCAAAATCTTTGAATTCCATATATATTACATTGGTGATTAGAAAAAATTTTATCTCCATTATACTCTATGATATGGAAATTCATACAGTGGTTTCATGCTTCACATTTTTTAAAAATATTTATTTATTTATTTATTTATTTATTTATTTATGAGAGAGAAAGAGAGAGAGGCAGAGACACAGGAGGAGGGAGAAACAGGCTCCATGCCAGGAGCCCGATGTGGGACTCGATCCGGGGATCCCAGGATCGCGACCTGGGCCAAAGGCAGGTGCCAAACTGCTGAGCCACCCAGGGATCCCCCTGCTTCACACATTTAATGATGTAGTGTTGGGTTTAGGGGAAAAAGTATTAAATTAATGCTCATTTCACAAAGTAATAGATGTTCAACAAATTTGTATCAAGTTTATTTGTATAAAAAAGACACCATGAGTTCAGATTCAAGGAGTAAGTAAGTACACTCTACTATGTCTTTTCCACTGATCCAACTAGAAAACCTAGATAGAATGTGTAGAATAGTCTGAAGACTATGAAAAGTAAATAATAGCAGGAATTAGGGAAGAACAGAAATCAGTACCAGAGAACTGAGTTGAGTCTGCCATCGCTTGCCCCTCCCAGCCCCTACTATTGTATCCCATGCAGCCTAGTCTCAACACAGCAAAACCAGGAGGGACACATCTATGTGGACAAAGATAGCTCTAAAGGTCCTCTAGTTTCAGCTGATGAAAAGGGAGAGAGCTCTCTTAATAATGACAAGTTGCAACAAGCACCTAAAACTCTGAAAGAGGGAAAAACATGCTATCTGATTGGATGATATGTGATCCTAATAGAGTAAAGCAAACCACTATTGGCCCCCCACCCCTCTCTTGCCAGCAATTGATTCTGGATAGCTCAGAGAAAGTATGCAGCAGAGTAAGATAAATAAAGCCCTGCTTCCTGGTGAGAAGACCACAGCGGAGCCTAGGCAACTGAAAAATACTGAAGAGATCACAGAAGAGGAAGATTTTGGAAAAGTGACCCCCAAAAGTGTGTCTGAACTCTTGAGCTCACCCCCGAGTTGCATAGGCATGGATCTGATCCTAGCATGTCAAAAGCATGCCAAAATCTTTGACAACTAAAGTAAATAACAGTCTTCATACTGGTCACATGCAGGACAAATCCAAACTGCACTGCAAAGACTTTGAAAATGGAAATGGCCTAGAAACTATAACCCACAGGGGCACCTGGCTGGCTCAGCTGGTAGAGCATGCAACTCTGGATCTTGGAGCTGAGTTCAAATCCCACTTTGGATGTAGAGCTTACTTAAATAAAATAAAAATATAAACTAAATTAAACATTAAAAAAAGAGAGAGAAACTATAACCCATAGAAGACTAGATAGAACTTGTGTTTGAACAAAACTGGGTTAATTGCCCACTAAAACAAAAATATCAACATACTATATAGTTGAAATAAGACACAAAGTTTCAATGTTACATTCAAAATGTAGAGGATACAAACTAAACTTACTTGACATATAAAGAATCATGAAGGGTAGCCCGGGTGGCTCAGCGGTTTAGCACCGCCTTCGCCCGGGTCGTGATCCCGGAGACCTGGGATCGAGTCCGGCGTCAGGCTCCCTGCATGAAGCCTGCTTCTCCCTCTGCCTGTGTCTCTGCCCCTCTCTCTCTCTCTCTCTCTCTCTCTCTTTCTATGTGTCTCTCATGAGTAAATAAATAAAATCTTAAAAAAAGAATCATGAAAATATCAATTTACATAGGAAATGACAATGAATATATGCCAAAACTGAGATTATACAGATGTTGGAGTTATCTGACAAAGACTCTAAAGCAGCTATTGTTAAAAAGTTTGCCAACAAACTTGAATGGAAAGGCAGAAACTACCAGCAAAGAAATAAAAGATATAAACATGTGTCAAATAAAAATTTGGGGAGGAAGATTTGGGAAGAAGGCAATGAAATTGAGGAGATGTTGGTCAAAGGGCACAAACTTGCAATTTGAAGCTGAATAAGTTCTGGGGGTCTAATACATAGTACTGTGGTTGTAGTTAACAATTTTGTGCCATATACTTGCTAAAAGATTAAATCTTAAATGCTCTCACCACAAAGAAAAAAAGATAATTATGTTGCATAATGGAGCTGTTAGCTAATGCTATAGTGATAATCGTATTGCAATATATACCCACTATGAAATCAACACATTATACACCTTAAACTTACACAATATGTCACTTATATCTCAATAAAAAAGAAAAAAAAAAGATGAAGAGGATACTTTTAGCAGGTTCTCTTGAAAAGCTATCATTTCCCAGTCACCCTCATAACCAGAGAGCAAAAGCCCCAACATTCAAATGTAAAAGAGTTATAATTTATTTCAAAAATGAGAATTAAGGCTCCTGATAACATATAATGAAATTTGAAGTAAAACTGAAACATTCCCCCCAAAGTTTAAACTGCCCTAATGAAATACCTATATTTAAACATGTCAGAAGAGAGATTTAAACTTTCAGAAGAGGGGCACCCAGGTGGCTCAATGGTTGAGTGTCTGCCTTAGGCTCAGGGCATGATCAAGTCCTGCATCAGGTTCCCTGCATGGGGCCTGCTTCTCCCTCTGCCCAAGTTTCTGCCTCTCTGTGTGTGTCTCGTGAATAAATAAATAAAATATTTAAAAAAATAAACTTTCGGAAGAAACATGTCTGAGTATACATTTCAGAAGAGGTGAAAATTTACAGAAATCAGGGGAAGCTTGGGGTAAATTATTTAGTATTTGATATTTCACTTTAGCACGTACTTTGCCATAGCTAACACCAGCTATGGCTGGCAGACAATTATGCATCCGCCCAACTTGGGTAGTGGAAATGGGTCATAAGACATAAGGAGAAAGAGAAACTGGCATTTCAAACCTAGTTACTGAAAGAAAAAAACTATATATACTAGAAGATAGTACCATCCTTTAAACAAATTAGGTAAAATGTTAAAAAATTTTTGAAAACTGAAAATACAATAACTTAAACAAACGAAAATACATTACAGTACATGGGCCATGAACAGTACCAAAAGGACTAACATTCACATCATTGGGTTTTAGAAAAAGAAGAGAAAAACTGCACTACTATATACGATTTACCAAATTTGGCAAAAGACAAGAACCTACAGATTCAACAAGATGAGCAAACCCTAAACAGGAAAATAGAAATGAATATGGGGATCCCTGGGTGGCGCAGCGGTTTGGCGCCTGCCTTTGGCTCAGGGCACGATCCTGGAGACCCGGGATCGAATCCCACGTCGGGTTCCTGGTGCATGGAGCCCGCTTCTCCCTCTGCCTGTGTCTCTGCCTCTCTCTCTCTCTCTCTCTCTCTCTCTCTCTGTGACTATCATAAATAATAAATTAAAAAAATTTAAAAAAAGAAATGAAAATGAATTCAAATACATTACAATCTAATTGTTGAAAACTAAAGACAATCTTGAAAATAGTCAGAGACTAATAATAATGCATTGCTAACAGATAAACAAAGATTCAAACGACTCTGGAGGCAGAAGGAAGTATAAGATTTTTAAAGTGCCAGGAATAAAAAAAAAAGAAAACAGATGTGTCAACTCAGAATTCTGTATCAAGTGAAAACATCCTTCAGGAATAGAGATGAAACACAGACTTACTCAGATAAAGGAAACTAAAAGAATTTGTTGCACAAAAAAAAAAAAAAAAAAAACAGCTCTGAAAATTTCTTTCTTTCCTTTCTTTCTTTTTCTTTCTTTCGTTTTAGAGATAAAAAATGAGCTTGTATGAGGGAGGGGGTGGCAGAGGGACAGGGAGAGAGAATATTAAGCAGGCTCCATGCCCAGGGCAGAGCAGACACAGGACTCAATCCCACCACCCTGAGATCATGACCTGAGCTGAAATCTTAAATCAGATGCTTAAGCAAGTGAGCCATCAAGAAGGCATCTCTGTTCTAAAAAATTTCTGAAGGAAGTTCAGACATAAGGAAAATAATATCAAATGGGAACTGGGAACATCAGAAATAAAGGAAAAATAACATAAGTGTAAATAGAATATATTATTACTTTCTTCTTAATTTTTTTAAAATATGTCTGGTGGAAGCACCCGAGTGGCACAGTTAGTTAAGCATCTGCTTTTGGCTCAGTTCATGATCTCAGGGTCCTGGGATTGAGCCCCATGTTGGGCTCTCTGCTCAGTGGGGAGCCTACTTCTCCCTTTTCTTCTGCCCTTCTCTGCCAGTCAGAGATGCTGACTGAGTTGCTCTCTCTCATAAATAAATAAATAAATAAATAAATAAATAAATAAATAGATAAATAAATAAATAAATAAATAAATAAATAAATAAATAAAATATTTAAAAATAATTATAGGGCAGCCTGGGTGGCTCAGCGGTTTGGTGCCACCTTCAGCCCAAGGTGTGATCCTGGAGACCCAGGACTGAGTCCCATGTCAGGCTCCCTGCATAAAGCTTGCTTCTCCCTTTGCCTGTGTCTCTGCCTCTCTCTCTCTCTCTCTGTCTCTCATGAATAAAAAAATTAAAAATCTTTAAAAAAACAAAGTAATTATAAAATATGTTTGGGGGGCATCTGGGTGGCTCAAGTGGTTGAGTGTCTGCCTTTGGCTCAGGGCATGATCCTGGAGTCCCAGGATCCAGTCCCTCATTGGGCTCTCTGCATGGAGCCCTCTTCTCTCTCTGCCTATGTCTCTGCCTATATCTCTGCCTCTCTCTCTGTGTCTCTCATAAATAAATAAAATCTTTAAAAACTAACTAAATAAATAAATAAACACATATTTGGTGGTTGAAAGCAATAATTAAAACATTGTCTTAATGAGTTTTCAATATATGTAGATGTAATATATGAGATAACCATAACATAAAAGAGGAAAGGTAAAAGAATGTAAATGGTGAGTCCATTTGCAATGATAAAATACTGATTCTAAGGAAACTGAAAAATATATACATCATAGTCTCTGGAGCAACCACTCTATAGAACTGTACAAAAAGATATAGCTAAAAATGCAATCAGTAAATTAAAATGGAATACCAAAAACTTCTCATTTTTCAAATGACAATAGGAAAGGGATGAGAGTTGAATAAAAAACAAAGAAAATAAACAGAAAACAAATAATAAACTGATAAAGAGTTGAAATTTAAATATCAATAATCATATGACTCTAAGTGCTACCAACATATCAACTAAAAGATACAGACTGTCATAATGGATTTAAAAACATGACCCAGGGACATCTGAGTGGCTCAGTGATTGAGTGTCTGCCTTTGGCTCAAGGCATGATCCGGGAGGCCCAGGATGGAGTCCCACATGGGGCTTCCAGCATGGAGCCTGCTATTCCCTCTCCTGTATCTCTCTCTGCCTTCTTGTGTCTCTTATGAATAAATAAATAAAATCTTTTTTTTAAAAAATGACTCAACTTGATGGGATGAGCACTGGGTGTTATATGTTGGCAAATTGAATTTAAATTTTAAAAATGTGGGCAGCCCGGGTGGCGCAGCGGTTTAGCGCCACCTTCAGTCCAGGGCCTGATCCTGCAGACCCACAGAGTCCCACATTGGGCTCCCTGCAGGAGCCTGCTTCTCCCTCTGCCTGCGTCTCTGCCTCTCTCTCTCTTTCTTTCTCTCTCTCTCATGAATAAATAAATAAAATCTTTTTAAAAAATTTTTAATGTAATAAATAAGTAAATAAATAAGCATGACCCAACTATACACTGTCTATTGGAAAGTCATTTCAAATATAATGATACAGGTATGTTAAAATTTAAAGGGTGGAAAAAATGTAAATACTAATACTAAAGGAAGCTGAAATAGCTATATTCATGTCAAAACTAGACTTCAGAACAAAGAAAATTACCAAGTGGGTACATTAGTTACCTCTTGCTTTGTATCAAATTGCTTCCAAAATTATTGGCTTAAAACAATACACATTTATTAACCCACAATTTCTGTTGGTCGGGAATCTCAGTATGGATTAGCTAAATTCTGTGCTTTAGGGTCTCTCACAAGGCTGTTGCAAAATGCAACTAGGGCTGTGACCTCACTTGAAGCTTTTTTTTTTTTTAAGATTTTATTTATTTATTCATGAGAGACAGAGAGAGAGAGAGAGAGAGGCAGAGACATAGGCAGAGGGACAAGCAGGCTCCATGCCCGGAGTCCGATGCAGGACTCAATCCTGGGACTCCAGGATCATGCCCTGGGCCAAAGGCAGGTGCTAAACCACTGAGCCACCCAGGGATCCCCTCACTTGAAGCATTAACCAAATAAGGACCTGCTTCCGAACTCACTCATGATGTTGTTGGCAGGATTCCCTTGTTCCCAGGCCTCAGTTCCTCACTGGCTGTCTGCCAGAGGCCAGACACTCTCAACTCCTTGCCATATGGGCCTTTCCATAAGGGTGCTCACAAAAATGCATCACAAAACAAAAACAAAAAACCCAGAGAGAAAGTGCAAGCAAGAAAAAGTACCAATATTTTATAAAACTAATCTTGGGGGCAGCCCAGGTGGCTCAGCGGTTTAGAGCCACCTTCAGCCCAGGGTGTGATTCTGGAGACCCAGGATCGAGTCTCATGTCAGGCTCCCTGCATGGAGCCTGCTTCTCCCTCTGCCTGTGTCTCTGCCTCTCTCTCTCTCTCTGTGCCTCTCATGAATAAATAAAATCTTTAAAAAACAAAAAAAACTAATCTTGGAAGTGATGGCCCATCATTTCTGCCATACTCTGTTCATTAGAAGTGAATCACAGGTCCAGCCAATATTCAAAGGGGAGGGAATTATATAAGTGTGCCAGCAACAGGAGGTGGGAATCATTAGGAGCCGTTTCAGGTGTTGGGCCCGACTGAGGAACATTACATAGTCATAAAAGACTCAATTCAATAAGAAGACATGACAACCCAAAGTGTGGGTATACCTAACAACAGAGCTCCAAAATATATGAAGTAAAAAATGACAAAAGTGGAAGGAAAAAATAGAAAAATAAACAACTATAGTTGGAAATGTCACCATTCCTATCTTATTAATTGATAGAACCAGTAAACAGTTGTTCAGCAAGGATACTGAAGAACTGAACACTATTAAACTGGATTTAATTGATGTTTATAGAATACTCTAGCCATCAACAGCAGAGTACTTTCATGTGTAAGTGAAACATCCATCAAGACATAAGATTTGTGATCAAACAAATTTGTGTGCATGTGTGTGATAAAATAAATCTTAATAAAATTTCCCCCACACCTTCCCTGCTCCTAAATCTTAATAAATGTGAAGGAGTTTGAATCATTCAAAGTATGTTCTCTAACCATAATGGAATTAAACTTGAAATTGGTAACAGAAAACAGAAAATTCTCTAAACACTTGTATATTAAACAAGATACTTTTTTTTTAAGATTTTATTTAGTTATTCATAAGAGACACACACAGAGAGAGAGGCAGAGACACAGGCAGAGGGAAAAGTAGGCTCCATGCAGGGGGGCCTGACGCGGGACTTGATCCCGGGTCTCCAAGATCACACCCTGGGCTGAAGGTGGCACTAAAAACCACTAGGCCACCCGGGCTGCCCTAAACAACATAGTTCTAAATAATTCATGTATCAAAGAAGAAATCTCAAGTTAAGATTTTAATTTGAATGAAAATGAAATTTGAATGAAACTGGAAAGTATTTTAAAATAATGAAAATGAAAATATATGACAAAATTTGCAGAATGCAGGCAGCCTGGGTGTGTCAGTGGTTTAGTGCTGCTTTTGGCCCAGAGCATGATCCTGGAGACCCGGGATCGAGTCCTACATCAGGCTCCCTGGATGGAGCCTGCTTCTCCCTCTGCCTGTGTCTCTGCCTCTCTGTGTGTGTGTGTGTCTGTCATGAATAAATAAATAAAATCTTTAAAAAAAAAAAAAAGAAAGAAAGACCTGAAATTCTTAAAAAAAAAAAAAAAAAAAACAGAAAAAGAACAAAATAATTTCGAACCAATCAGAAGAAAAGGAAAAATAAGAGCAGAAAGAAAATTGAAAACCGAAAAATACAGATAATATAACCAAAAGGTAGTTCTTTGAAAAAAATTTTAAAAAACTGATAAACATATCAAGATTGAAAAAGAAAAAACACAGGAATTACCAATCTCAGAAATGAAAGAGGATTACCACTATAGAATGGAGGTTTTTACACTATTTTTGGCATTTCTAGTGCAACGGCAGTATGGAAAAAGTATGAGTTTTGGAGTTGACACACATGGTTACAAATCCTAGTGCTTTTGTTAACCAGCTGTGATATACAGCCAATTACTTAACTTTCTAGGTCTCAATTTTCTTATATGTAAAATGGACATGTAACATATTTTTTAAGGATTTACGTATTTATTTTGGAGAGTAAGACAGAGAGAGTGCATGAGCAGGGCAGAAGGCGCAGAGGGAGAGACAGACTCTCAAGTAGACTCTGCGCTGAATCCCACCACCCTGAGATCACAATCTGAGCTGAAACCAGGAGTCGGATGCTTAACCGACTGAGCCACCCAGGTGCCCCAGGTATTATAATATTTTAACTCAAAGACCAAAAGATGAGGTTTAAATAAAATTAAAGTAGATAAAGAGCCTGGAACAACAGAATGTACTCAACAACTGATACTTTTCTACTCACTCTTTCATAGTAGGAATGATATTTCTCAATAAAGAAACAGAGGGAATTTATTTCCTCGCTTTTATTACCAATTATAAAAATTCATTATTAGATAATTTTAATGTTTAAAGGCTTCCTGTACCACCTTGCCATGCTGATCAAAAGCTCTACTTTGCATATCAATATATCTATCCAGCATCTCTGTCTCTGTCTCTATCTCTCTATATATATAACTAAGATTAAAACCAAATGGGAAACCAAATTTAATGCTACTATTAATCATTTTGTTTGGTAATTTAAAAATTTCAAATCCGGGGATCCCTGGGTGGCGCAGCGGTTTGGCGCCTGCCTTTGGCCCAGGGCGCGATCCTGGAGACCTGGGATCGAATCCCACATCGGGCTCCCGGTGCATGGAGCCCGCTTCTCCCTCTGCCTGTGTCTCTGCCTCTCTCTCTCTCTCTCTCTCTCTCTGTGACTATCATAAATAAATAAAAATTTAAAAAAATAAAAATAAAAAATAAAAATTTCAAATCCTGTGTCCATGAGGGAACTGATAACCATGGGATTAATGTGTCCAAAAATGGGACGCCTGGGTGGCTCTGCAGTTGAGCATCTATCCACCTTCAGCTCACGTCATAATCCTGCGGTCCAGAGATCGAGTCCCACATTGCGCTCCCTGTGTGGAGCCTGCTACTCCCTCTGCCTTTGTCTCTGTTTCTCTCTCTGTGTGTCTCTCATGAATAAATAAATAAAATCTAAAAAAACAGTGTCCAATATGCGTAATTTTACAAAACCCACACTAGGTGGCAGATATTAGACAGGATTTTCTGGCTCATAAATGAATTAGGGTTTTTCTACAATTCTGCAGCCTAGCCAGTTGAACAGAATTCTGATTTCCTCTTTGTAGGTGATAATTAAGATGAAAGTTGAGGTATTTGGAAACTTCCTTGCCAGGTAACCAAATTAGAAGAGGCAAGTATC
Source organism: Vulpes vulpes (assembly GCF_048418805.1). Classification (NCBI taxonomy): domain Eukaryota; kingdom Metazoa; phylum Chordata; class Mammalia; order Carnivora; family Canidae; genus Vulpes; species Vulpes vulpes. Next base: position 46,924,144 of record NC_132791.1, read on the forward strand.
TATGAAGATTTTGGTAGGGGGAGAAAAGGAACAAATACATACCAATCACTGAAATTCAGCCAGATCCATTCTGCAGAATTTTTTATTTTCTTAAAAAAAAAAAGGTATATACTATATTTTATCATTGAAATTTGGGAGAGAGGATATATTAATTAGGAATCTTTTAAAAACTCTTTCTAAATCATTTTTATGCTTTCAATCAATTTTTTAATGCAACTGTCTCGTATCTTTTCATTTTTTTCTTCCTTTTATTTTAACCATGTTTTCAATAAGTCTTTCACAAGAACACAGTGTGTACAAAGAACTTTGTGTAAATGGCGGGTGAGGGAGGTGGATGTAGGGGAGTGGGGAATGGGTCATGCATTCGAAGCAACCCTTTCTTCTTAAGGACACCGTAGTCTTAAGGGGAAAATAAGACTACAGAAATGCCACGGTGCAGGTAGAAAATGAAATATGTGAAGTTTTAACAGATGTAAAAGAGAGGATTATCTCATTCCGGGATGAGTAGTGAAAAGGGAAGGAAGTGACATATATTAAGGAATAACTATATGGCAGGTAATGACCTAAGTGGTTTACACACATAATTTAATTTCATATCACCTTTACTATGTTAGATACCCCTTTATTGAGAACAGTAACTGAGTCTTAGGGGAGATAAATAAACTTGGCAAGTTTCCTGATAGGAAGCAGAAAAATCCAGGAGTGAACCCAGGTCTATTTGCCTCTAAAACTGAAGGTGAGAGTGCTGTTTTTATTTTTGAAAATGACTTAGGGTGTTTTTAAGAAACAGAAGCATTGTGTATGTTCATTGTGAGATAGAAGAATTGTAATACACTGGGAAGGCAGGAAGGAGACATCCAGGCACAGCAGGGACAGACACATGGAGGCGAGAGAATTGCAGCAACCAGGCTGACTGCAATGGGGCTGCCTGTACATTGATCCTAGGTTCTCAGGCCCATAAACACTTCCTAAGAGAGGGCAACAAAAGAGCAGCAGTGAAATCTACAGAAGGGTGAAACCTGTGTCAGTACATCTGAAGATTATTTCTAGAATCTCTCCACGTGACCTTGGTGTACCAGCTTCCCCTGCTGCTTCTGCATCACAATACATCCACCAAAGTCACTGAGGTAAACATACCAAGCCCTCAGAATGCTGATACCAACGTGTATCATTTCTTTTCAACCCATAGTTTTTAGCTCTTACGGTAGGCCTGCTCCAAACAATAAGTGCCAACACGAATTAAATGGAGGCCATGCCTCATACTTATGCCTTAACTTAGGCCTCCCTTGAATTCCCTATCAGATTATGAGCTCCTCTGGGGTTCCTCTGTAGTTTCTAATAGAACAGACTGGTTAAAATAACAGACCTGATGTCAGACAGACCTGGGTTCACATCCCAGTTCTACTCCTTGTGAATTGTGGAAACTTGATCATACAGCCCTTCCATGAGCCTCAGTTTTCTTCTCTATAGAATAGCAGCTTGTGATGATTTAATAGGACAGGGCCAGTTGAGTGCTTAGCACAGTGCCTGAAACCTAGTAAGTGCTCAATAAATAGTAGCCAGCAACTGGAGAATGATAAACTAGGGAAGAAGTAAGATTCAAAACCCTAGCCTCGCCACTGTGTCTTAAAAATGGAGTTTTATAGATGAACAACAACACTGGACTAATCACTGTCTCCATAAACTTTTCTGTGGCTCATTACTACATGAGCCACAGCCTTAGGCTGCCTGTTCCTAATACTACCAGGATCAGCCCTCACATGTCTGGGATGTGTTTAGTGCTCTCTTCAGTGTGACCTCTGACTAGTGCCCAATCCCAAAGACCTTGAATTTCCACAACCCTCAAATGGTCTTCTTCCAACTGATTTGGTTGACAGAGATGAATGTTGATGGTAAAAGGGCGACCATGTGTCCTGAATGAGCAAGTAGTCATGAAGCTATTGGTAAGAAAACTCGTTAGCTAGATTTTACAGGGAGCAAAATAAGTCTGGCCACACTGAAATAGTAACATAATGTGAACCTGGGCCTTAACTGAATACTTTGATCTTTGGTCCATAGATAAAACTTAGAAATACATTGCCCTGAATTGCAGATCCAAGAATAGCTTGATCATGAGGACTAGGGCAGAGTGAGGAAAGGGAAGAATGGTAGGTGACAAGGTCGAGAGGCAAGGTCAGGAGTGGCCCCTTGCTTATGGACTGTGGGGGTAGAAGTGGTTCCTTTGAAGCACCAACTTTAGACAGCAAAGTCCTCCCACCCTATAGACTTTTCCTTCTGCCTAAACTCTGTGGATGTTAGACTCTTACATAAGAACAAGGGGCAGGTGGCTGCAACACTGTGAGTTACAATTTCCATTTGAAAAAACTTAAACTATAAAATGATATACATAGACATTGTCCAATCTGGTTGTTTCCTCTGAACTCTATAGTCTTGTTACATATACCCTGTTCCTACTCTAGCTTCACCAATCAATTCCCTCACCTCTATTACTAGTTTCTTGTGTGTGCTCACAGAATTTTAATTAATATACAAATACATACATTTGGGAACTATAGAATGGTTGCTACATCTACTTTTCTTTTGACAAGGAAAAACTTTTTAAATTAAAAAGTCAGTTCAGGGATCCCTGGGTGGCGCAGAGGTTTGGCGCCTGCCTTTGGCCCAGGGCACGATCCTGGAGACCTGGGATCGAATCCCACATCGGGCTCCCGGTGCATGGAGCCTGCTTCTCCCTCTGCCTGTGTCTCTGCCTCTCTCTCTCTCTCTCTCTCTCTCTCTCTCTCTGTGTGTGACTATCATAAATAAAAATAAAAATAAATTAAAAAGTCAGTTCATTTGGGGCACCTGACTGGCTCAGTCAGAAGAATATACGACTGACTCTTGATCTCAGGGTCATGAGTTTGAGCCCCATGATGGGTGTAGAGATTATTTAAATAAATAACACTTAAAAAAATTCATTTGGTACATTTCAAAAGGTTAATATTTTTCTTCATTATCAATTTACAAAGTTAGAAATTCACTTCAAAGAAATAAGGAAATAGCAAACAAAGAAATAAGGAAATAGCAAACAAATTACCTTGAAAGTCACAATCACTTCTGCACTGCATCCTAGAAAAAGGGGACAAGTCAGGTTCCACTCACTTTCATGAGTTTCATCAAATACCTATTCAAAGATGGAGAGAAAAGGCAAATTTCAAAAAAATAGTGTATGTTATTATTATTATTTTTAAAGATTGCACAGGGAGGAGAAGAGGAAGAGAAAGAAAAGCTCCAGCACACTCCCTACTGAGCTCAGATCCCGGTGAGGGACTCAATCTCAAGATCCTGAGATCATGACCTGAACCAAAATCAAGAGTCTGACAGGTAACTGGCTGTACCACTCAGGCCCCAACAGTGTATGTTATTAAAGAAGGCATTTGTAATCTCCTTCCAAGAGAATCAAGTGAGGCCTGTGTTTTCTTAACTAAACCTAGGAAATGGAATCAATCTATCCTCCACTTAGAAGCTGCTCACTGGTTAATGAATGAAAAAACAAGATTTAAGAACAACAATAAAACAGCACACACACTGCCAAAAAAGAAAAATTAAACACTAAGATGTCCCAGATTATTCTCCAGACAGGAACTGGTGAGCAGCTTCAAAACTTGGGGCCTAGAATTAGTCTGTTGAAAAGTCATCATGAGCATGCCTTACTTTTAAACACAAAAAATTTTTGTAACAATAAAAACCAGAACTAAATCTGATCACTTTTTTGACATAATTACTCAGTCTAACTAGTGTTTAAACTGAGATGGGAGGCGGAAAGAAGCCATACATATAGGCCTTGGACCTTTTCTCACACAAGTGCATATAAGTGGGTACAGAGCATTTGTCATGATTGCTGTCAAGCAAGGCTGAGAGATTTGGCTGGTAAAGAAACAATGAACCCTTTTTAGATGAGGCAGTTTATTTCTTACACAGACAGCAATAGTAAGATCAGCTAAGGTGCCAGCTCTCTATGTCCCTTGCCCCACCAGACACCACCAAAACAAAAGAGGTCAGATAACAACGCAACATAAGCAATGGGGAGCTCTGTTTCTGAGGATCCAATTTCATACACAGCAGTTTGGAGTATTATAGCATCCATCTGTACCTTAAAGTAAGGGGAAGAGGAGAATTTTGAGGCAGAAACCCTTATGCCTTACTAGAACCTGGAAGGCAATGAGAAATTGTCTCATTGCCTCCAGGGAAGATAAAGAGGTAGGTAAAAAATGGCTGTGTTCCTCACAAGCCTGCCATTCTTCTTATTCTTTGACAGATTCTAAGAGGATGACGGGGACTTTACTAAAATTTAACTGAAGTGAGAGTAAGCCTTGTCTGTGGCCTTGTGTAAAGGACACTTGCACAGAGCGGTTTCCATACAATTCTACCCCCTATCCTTTCACATCACCAACCAAGAACTCTACAATATAGGCCACCCCGTCAGATATCCTAACAGGCCATGTAGATTCAACAAAGAGTTAAATATAAAGCAGGTACAATAGTATGTAAATAGGAGGAGACTAATGGAAATCATGAAGTAGTCCAGGAAGCTGATCTTGTTGTCTTGAGGACAGGTCGTTACCTCCTGAGGTCAGCAGCTACTCGGAGGTGTCCGAAAGTTCTCAGATTAAGATTCCCCATTGGCCATTGGTCAAGTTGAGGGTGGCAGTGACAGTCAGCATTGAATTGGCCAGATACTCTGTAGACTAGAACTGAGGGAGTCTGTCCCTCGCCAACCCTAACCCTCCCTTGCAGCCATGATAGTTGCTCAGTATTAGTCCCCACAGCAATAATGTCACCCAGTGCTCCCCACATCCTACTCACACTACACGCCCAGGTTCATTTCTAGGTAGCTCAGCAGTTTCTTCATTGTCCACCATTTAACACCTTAGAGTATCTCCCATCTTCTGGTCCAGATTAGGTGCACTTTAGAGTTTTCATGTCATATCCATGATCATTATCATCATCCAATAACATCCCAAATCCTGCAAGCTTAGCTTGGCAGCAAAAGAAAACAGACACTAAGTAAGACTCTTCCATCCCCTGGCTCTTCTTTGCTATTCACAAATCCTAGTACCCCAGTTCTCCAGGAGGCATACATAGAAGGGAAAAAAAGAAGAGAGGGTTAATTACATAGTCCATTTGCCAAGACCACTGCCACAGATTATGTGTCCATGAGTTCCATTGGCTACTTGAGTGTGTCGTTTAGCAGTTTGGGCTTGGGTGCTAGGCTTCCTTGGTCTTGGGTGTTAGAATCACTGGAGTTTATTTTTAGGCCCAGCCCTCACTTGTAGATGGATTGTCATGCCCCGTGTGACAGTGTATCCAGGTGGCTATAATCCCCACTTGAGAAGTTCAGGTCAAATCAGTTTGTTGATTCCATGTATGTTTATCCTCCAGCAGTCCTTTTCCATAGGCGTCCACATAGGTTATGAACAGAGGGTATGGGTCTTGTGCAATTTTCTGCATAATGTATGGTCCCACAAAGCCTGAGACCTGATCATCCAATTACGTCATGTCCGAGACTACACTGCTAGCCTACTGACTAATGTCATGACTCAATGAAAACGTATCATTTGGGAGGCATTCTTAGAGCAAGCACCACAACTCACACCTGTCTGTGCCCAGTGAGCAGAGTTCCCTTTGTCATGCATAGTTTTCATTAGAGCTGTGCAGCTACAACATCATAGTTCAATCCTGTGTAGGTAGGTAGGGGAACCCAAAACCACCCACCACTAGGAGAACAGAAAACACTCAACATGTGGTTAGTTGTACTCACAGCTAAGCTTTATTACAGTGCAAGAATACAAAACAAAGTCAGCAAATGGAAAAGGCACAATGGGCTGAAGTCTAGAAGAAACCATGCACAAGTTTCCAAGGGTCTTCTCCCAGTACAGTCACACAGGACATGCTTATTTCCCGCATCAACCAGCTGTGACAACATCTGTGAAATGTTGTCTAGCAGGGAAGCTCATTAGAGACTCTGTGCCCAAGGTTTTTATCAGGGGCTGGTCACGTAGGCACCCTGCCTCCCATGTAACAAAATTCCAGACTCCAGGAGGAAAGCAGGTATATAGCATAAACCAGACTGGTTGCACAGTTTAGGAACAGTGAGTCACTCTTATCAGCCCTGCAAATGGTGGGAACCCTTCCAAAACACAGTTTTCAGACACCTAGCCAAAGGCCAACCTTGTAAGCAGGACTTTCTAAGAATAAGAAGGCTTTTTGCCAAGGCACCTTTAGAGCAAAACTATTATCAGTAGGCCCTTAAAAGCAACCTGCAATATTGATCTCAATTATGCCCTAAATTTAGAGGTCCTTTATTTAACCAGTGAAAACAAATCCCATTAACTATACAGATCTGAGAAAGCCAAATGGTTTCATCCTTAAGTTTGTTTTAATTTTTTTTTTAACTTGGACCAAGGCATCAATTCAGGCATAGCCAATAAATTAAAGCTGACCTGAAAGCCTTCCAGGGCTGAGTCAATTTTATGATAGGTAAGGGCACACAAACAAGAAACACAATTCTAGAGGATGCATGTGGTATGCATGGAAACAAAGAATTTTCAACTCTTGGGGTATGCTAAGCAGACATACCAGGCAGGACAGATCAACAGAGCTCCCAACATGGCCTTCCACTGTGGGGCCTCCCACTCTAGGTTCTCAGTCTAGTCCAAATCATGCAGTTCAGTCCATGGTTTCAGAGGGACTACCTGAGGCAGCCAGTTACAGTTTTATGTGTCTATAACATCAGTTCAACCTGAACATTGGCAGGTATTTTGCAGGAAAGTGCTGGTATTGGGATCACCCCCCTGCCATCTCATGGTCGGTGCTGGTCAAGTTTGAAGCTAGGATCCACAAGAAGTTAGAATTCAAAGGGCTCACAGCTTGAAAAGGCACACAGTTTTCCCTTAGGAAGACGGCAAAGAATTAGAAACGACAAATACCCACCATTTGCTTCAACGTGGATGGAACTGGAGGGTATTATGCTGAGTGAAATAAGTCAATCGGAGAAGGACAAACAGTGTATGTTCTCATTCATTTGGGGAATATAAATAATAGTGAAAGGGAATATAAAGGAAGGGAAAAGAAATGCTGGGAAATATCAGGAAGGGAGACAGAACATAAAGACTCCTAACTCGGGGAAACGAATTAGGGGTGGTGGAAGGGGAGGAGGGTGGGTGTTGGAAGGGAATGGGTGACGGGCACTGAGGTGGACACTTGACGGGATGAGCACCGGGTGTTTTTCTGTATGTTGGTAAATTGAACACCAATAAAAATTAATTTAAAAAAAAAAAAAAAAGGAAGACGGCAAAGCTTGCAGGAACATTGCCGAAAAACAGAGACATAAAAACATTATGCCCTTCCCCCACCCCACACCCCAGGTCCTGGGATTTTTTTTTCTTCCATTATTACAAACTATGTGTGTCCTTTTCAGCAATAATAACTTTTTTTTCAATCATCCCCTATTCTCATCTAGACTTTCATTTGGAAGGGCTGCATGCAAGAGACACAAAAGCATTTTCACAAAATTATTTTTATATGATTTAACTAAAAAGAACCAGAAAGACATCATATTCAGACTTGTCCAGAATGAAATTTTGAATTAAAAAAATTCTTTTTCATGAGTTTATAAAACCTCCCATCCTTTCTTTGTCCTGATCATTTATCTAAGGAGAAGCCTAGAAAACATCAATCCCTTTCTAGGGACAGCTGCATTTAATAAATGAACTGCCTTACGAAGGTGTATGTACCAAAAGAAAGGTGAGGAATGCAGAGTCAGGCTATCAGATCACTGTTGCAAAATGTAACTAATCTGTAAAGCCAAAACAAGTCAACAGCAGTGAAATAGGCCTGAGACGCAGTGCGGGGTTTCATCTGTCAGTCTTGAGTACGGGGTCACACTCCCTGTGATGTGCCCTTCTCCCAATTTGCAGCTTTTGTAGTAATTGTAAATTAAGACCACAGTCCAGTCTCAGTGTCAGATTTATGCTGCCAATGCAGGAGTTCAATTTCAGATCGTCCCATCAGAAATAAGACATTTTCTCTGGGTGTTTATGACCCAGATGGTCCACCCAGCATCCAAGATGTGTCTGCGATTTAGTCCACAGAGTGATGTCCTGAATCCGCAACTGTCCCAGAGCCTGGGTTTTGTTTTTAAGCAGAGCAACTTTGTCAGATTCTACTTTGGCAAAGCTGGCCTGAGGTTGAAATAGCTCAAGCCAGAAGTATCGGGTTTCAGGTTGGAGTCAGTAAATAGCATCCCAAAAGAGCCAACAGCAAAGCTGAGATGCTGTAAGGCCAAACTGCTATGTTCCAAGTCAGACAAGCAAGCCTTTCTTAGACCCTTATTATTATATCAGGCTTAGAATCCAAACAGAACCACTCAAAAATATGCATTATCAGGGACGCCTGGGTGGCTCAGCAGTTGAGCGTCTGCCTTTGGTTCAGGGTGTGATCCCAGTTTGGGGATCAAGTCCCACATTGGGCTGCCTGTGAGGAGCCTGCTTCTCCCTCTGCCTATGTCTCTGCCTCTCTCTCTCTCTCTCTCTCTCTCATGAATAAATAAACGAAACCTTTAAAAAATGCATATCACTTTGGAAAATCATCAGCCTTTACAAATCAGACATCTGATGTGACAAAAGCTCATTAGCATCTACAATCTGCTTTGTAAAAGAGTGCCTCTCTTTTCATGTTGTTTCCTTTTATCCAGAGGTTCCAATAGGCAAAAAATAAAGTAAATATCTTCAGTTATAGGAATTTATTTTAGTTTTAAATACTCAAAAATTTTTAATTTCAACCCACCCACCAGTGACCAAAAGCAATTATCTATGTGTCCCAGTAACACTTTTTCTTTGCAGCTTTCCCTGATTGGGATGATCCTTCTAGCACTTATGAAATTATAAGCATAACATTGTACATCGATTTTTATACTCCATCAGATGCAACAGCCACAAAACACATAGCTACGTTTTAAAAGATCTGCCCTCTCATGCTTCTAAATGGAATTTTTTCAACCCTCTACCAGTGAACTTTAACATTTACAGGATTAGCATTACCAGCTACTGAGGAAGAATCGGCTGGAATGGGTGGGGGTTATGGCTAACAAATACTGATAGCAACTAAACTGAAGAAATAGCTGGAGTGTTTTTTTTTCCCCTTTTCCCCCCTCTGATTTGCTTTACTCCAACCCTAAGAACTGATCTAACATTTTCCCCTCCCACTTGGAGGAAATACCAATATAAACTTTTAATATTTGGGGCCCTCTTAGGCTCACCTTTGGAAATTTCCTCCTCCCACCTGGAGGAGGGACCAAAAAAGGGTATCATCAGGTTGTACCTATTCCCCTTCACTTTAGTTGTAGCATAGCCAAAAAAACACACAGCGAACTGGATCTAAAGGGGAGGATTAACCTGGATTATCCGTGTGGACCCTAAATGTAATCACAAGCAATTACAAGTATCCTTACATAAAGAGGCCAGAGGGAGATTTGACTAGAAGAGGGAGTAGGAGATAGGATGATGGAAGCCAGAGGTTAGAATGTGAGGAAGGGGTCATGAGCCAAGGAATGAGGAGACTCTCCAAAAACTGGAAAAGGCAAGGAAACAGATCCTTCATTAGAGCCTCTGGAGGGAGGGCAACTCCACCAACACTTGATTTCAGCCTACTGAAATCCATTTCTGACTTCTGGGTTTCAGAGCCATAAGCCAACAAATTTGTGTTGTTTGAAGCCACTAAATTGGGGTTACTTATTATAGCAGGAATAGGAAGCTTCCTTCTTTCCTAGATACACTATTTCCATTTTATAATGCATCCTTGCTAGGCAACATTCACTTTGTTGGTGTTTTCATTTTTAACTCATTCCAGAATGGGCACATCGGAATATAATAACATCTGCTATGGCTTGTTACCTTCTCAGTGTCTACCAGCACTCAATAACATGCCAGTAACTGCCCCTCAAATGGAGTATACCAGGCAGCAATGTCAAGCCACTGCTGTGTCCAAACCCTGAGTGGGCACTGCGGGCCAGTGCCACCGCCTAGTCTATGTAACTGTCAATCACTTAGAGCTCACATGGCAAATTAGAACAAAGCAGCCCAAGCTGAAGGGCAGTCTGTACATTCTGCGGGATAGTTTCCTCATGTATCCTCTTTCTACTAGCTCCTTAATCAGTATAGCGATGTCCTCACCCCCCTCCTCCCTTCACCTGGCATCCTATCCTGCTCTACTAGTGTACTAGCATCTCAGACCTAGGCTGAAAGATCCAGGGGTGCTCCTGCTTATATATTTGTCCCACTAGTGCCATTCTATTTGTGGCATTTCCCCAATGGGAATATTCCTTACTTCAAGAGAAGTATTACACATACACATCTGTTCCCACTGTATAATCCAGAAGTTATCAATTAGAACCACTTGGGTGTGTGAACTGTTCACTGAATAAGATATTACATAGGCAAGTTTCAAAGGCCAAAACAATATGAATTCTTTTACCAAATAGGCAGGTCAACTACTAGCAGGACTTACAAATTTGACAGGACATGGCAGCTTCACAGAATCATACAGTCCTTTACTTTGTGAGAAGCATTTTTTCTTTGACTGCTAGAAGGCACTGTGGTAAATTCACCCCCACAGGCCCCAAACATTACGGTAAGCAGGCCCAGAATTTTGTAAGGGTTTATTACTCACACATGCTGGCAAGCATCTGCTAACAGAACGCAGAAACTTTTGATTTGTCAACCAATAGACACATTATATACACAGTCGAAACTTTGGATATCAGAACATTTTTCTCCCTAACCATTTATATGCATCCATACTATGAGAGAGTAATATATCATTTAAATTATATTTTCACAATGGTACAGTGAATTGGCTGAGAGCACTCACTTATTAGCTTTTTCATCTTTTTTAAGTTTCATCCAAACCCTATCAGCTGAATTCAGATACTTTTTAGAGAAACAGAAACCAAAGAGTTAAACACAGGCACTTCAGGGGTTATTACAGCTGCCCAAAGACAATGGGCAGAGAGTGCAGGTCAGAACTTTCTGAGAGCAGTAGAGATCAGGGTAAGAGGGAGGGAGAGATGAAGGTGCACGAGGAAGCAAACACAGTAAACACAGGTTTGTACTTACTTTCAGATTTAAGTGGCTGTCCACTCAGTTTCAACAAATGAACAATTAAGGCACTATTCAGACACCTCTCTGAGCCTCCAAATACTCACTAACGGGAAACATATACTATCATATCCTGGAGAGTCTTCTCCTATGACTTCACCCAACACACAACAGTTTATAGACAAGTATGACAAGAGCAGGGAAGAGGCTCATCTTCCCCTCTTGTCCATCACTTAGACAATAGTATACATTCCAGGGAGCCTTAGGATAGCCCTTACCCTGGCCCAAGTAGCTCCTTCTTTCAAAGGCTTCCTAACCTTAGCAGCCCCAGGTTGGATGCCAAAAGTGTCAAGTAAGGCTGACAGAGTAACAAACGGTATAAGGTCATTAGGGAACCAACATGGAGCAGCTCCCCCTGTAACTTCAAAAATAGATTTTATTTTTAAAAATATTTGGGCAGCCCTGGTGGGGAATGGTTTAGCGCCACCTTCAGCCCAGGGTGTGATCCTAGAGACCTGGGATCCAGCCCGTCAGGCGCCTGCTTCTGCCTCTGCCTGTTTCTGCCTCTCTCTTTTTCTCTGTGTCTCTCATGAATAAATAAAAAAACTTAAAAAAAAATAAAATAATCTATTTAAGTAATCTCTACACCCAACGTGGGGCTCAAACTCACAGCCCTAAGATTAAGAGTCACACGCTCATCCAACTGAGCCAGGCAGGCCCCGCAAAATTGAAATTTGAATTTATATGTTAATCTTAAATTTTAATTTGATTTATATGTTGCTTTTAGTCTGATGATAATGGTGCAGAAAGTGCTGGGAGGTACTTTCAGAGCAGTACTCACCTGCAGCTATTTCTCGGTTCTAGGGGCTACAAGGCAGCCAACAGTGCTTTGTCAAATGCGTCCTTCACGTTTTTCTGTGTGAATGCAGAACACTTCACACATTCCACAGCCTTCAGGTCACAGACCAGCGCTTCAGCGGTCTGCGCAGTGAGCGGTTTCTAAGTGTCTTTGGCAAGCTTCCCAATATTGTTCCAGTTCCAACAATGGAGAACTATCGTTAGGTACCCACTTTTCTTTTGCATTTTCAAAAGATAGGACTGCTAAATAATACACTATATTCTCCTGGAAATATATGTTTGTGAATAGATGAGAGGTTATTCTGTCAAATTTTCTTGCCCTGCAGGATCCAAGAGTCCAAAAGTACATGGCTCTCATCAATCACAAGTGTGACTGCACAGCTGTCAAAAACCACTGAAGATACACAGACACTTTCATAGGGTATCAAGATTTATCTTACCAACTGCACCAACCCTCACTACACAATGTCTACACTGCTCAAATATTTTTTAAGCCACCTGAAATATTCCAAATTTAATTTTGAACTCAGCTTCTCCACTAAACTTTAAGAACCTAGGTGTGTGTGTGTGTGTGTGTGTGTGTGTTTTAATCAGCCTAAAGCCTGCCTCGTGGAAAAGGAGATGGAAGGAGGATTTCAGCTCGGGGAGCTGTCCTAGCGGCGGAGGTGGGCCACACTAAGTGCCACGCAACACCGCGAAGTCTTACTAGCAGGAGGGTAATGGCCTCCTGGAAGCTCCGGCCAGCAGCCGGGTCCCAGGGGTGGAGGGCGCTGGGGGGCCGCCTCTCTGCGGACGCCCCCAGACTCTGGGAAGGTCGTCGGCTTCAGAAACTGTCCTGAGGCCTCCTCCACGCCCGCACCCCACCCACCCCAGCAGCGATTCTCTGGAAGGCCCGGCCGAGACTCGGGCTGAAATGGCGACTGGCCACCGTGCGGGCACTGCAGGTGCCAACGGCCAGGCCGCGGCCAGCTTCGGAAGCATCCCCCGCGGCGGCGTCCTCCGCGCGGCCGGCGGCCTGCGGTGGGCCGAGCACGGGGGCCGCACGGCCGGACGCGCCACCGCAGCGGCGAGCGCCGGGCCCAGGTCCTCGGGCCACGGGAGCCTCCGCGGCCTACAGGATTCCGGGCACGTCCTCCGTCCAACGCCGCCGTGTCCGCGCTCCACGGAGCCCAGCGCCGGGACGTAAGAAGCGCTGGCTCCCGCCCAGGTGAGGAACCGACGGGAAGCGCGTCCACGGACGCCCCACCCGGCGGGCGGGACCCGACGCGGCTGACCCGCGCGCTCCCCGGGCCGCGCCTACTCCGGCGGAGCCGCGACGCCAGACGCAGTGACGCCACAGCCGGGATGCCCGAGCCGGTGACGTCAGAACCGCCGCAGTGGGCGGGGCCGGCCTAGCCCCACCCCCGGCGCCGGGCGGCCCGCGGCCTGGCCTGCGGCTCAGCGCGTGCGGTGGCCTCCCGCTCGGCCTTCCACTTGGGGTCCTCCTGCCCAAGCGGTAAGACCGAGGTTCCGCCCGCCCCTTATCCCGGACTTGGCAGCAATGGCTGCGTTTGTTGGGGAAATTGCCCTTATTCTGCCCTGAACGGGGGAGCGCGGAGAGCGTCCGGCCCCCGCTGTTGGAGACTTTAGATCGCCAGGCCCGGTTGACGCCCCTGGGGAAACCGGGCGGGGGTTGGTCAGGAACGCGGAGGCGGCGCCAGGTTTGGCCTGCACCGGCGTGACTAGAACTGGGGGTGGCTCCTGGTCCCGGCGACGGGCCAAGGCTAGCCTGCTGCACTAAGCTCTGCCCAGTCCCGGTGCCCAGACCTGCGGAGACAGACCATGGAGCAGTTCAGCAGGATTGAAACCCTGCAGTCTGCAGTGTTGCAGCTAGGTCTCGCCGGCGCTTTCACCCAGCATCTTCCACGTTAAAGTGATCACACGTTGATCGGTGTGTCCCCTTGATTGCAGCTCCTTTAGTAACTCGGGGTCTTGGTGGTCTCCATCCCAGGGAAGTGTTCTAACACAGGTTTGCCACGTTTACTTGGTTATAAAGACACTGTGGGAATATAATTAAACCAAAAATAGTGGGAATATTGGAAGTAAAAAATACAGTTTGCTCTCTTAACCACACTTACAAAATCTCTGGGTGTATTTTTTTTTAAAGACTGTATTCATGAGAGAGAGAGGCAGAGACACAGGCAGGCCCCATGAAGGGAGCCCGATGCGGGACTCGATCTTGGGACTCGATCTTGGGACTCGATCTCGGGACTCCAGGATCACGCCCTGGGCGGAAGGCAGGTGCTAAACCGTGAACGACCCAGGGATCCCCTCTGGGTGTATTATTAATAAAGTGTATGAGACCTCCATCTCATTAGGAGTTAAGGCGATAGTGGTAGAATTGCTAACATTTATACAGGGCTTGTTATTTGCCAGACACTGTTGCAGGTGCTGTGCAAGATAAGCACCTTTTATCTTCAGTGAAGTACATGCTATTACTCCCATTTTCCAGATAAACTGTGGCATGGTGAGATTAATTTGCTCCAAGTCACATGGGCCAGGACCTGCCCTCTGAAGTGGTACTCTTCACACTTGGTGTAATGGGAAACCACTGGAAGTCCAAAGGCCTATTCAGGACCCATCTCCACTATTTACCAGTTGTGTGCTGTTTATAAAGTTACAACTGGGGATCCCTGGGTGGCGCAGCGGTTTGGCGCCTGCCTTTGGCCCAGGGCGCGATCTTGGAGACCCGGGATCGAATCCCACATCGGGCTCCCGGTGCATGGAGCCTGCTTCTCTCTCTGCCTGGGTCTCTGCCTCTCTCTCTCTCTCTGTGACTATCATTAAAAAATAATAATAATAAAATAAAAATAAAAAAATAAAGTTACAACTGCTCAACAAAGTATAGCTGAGTCTCTGTTTCCTTACCTGAAAATTGAAGGTGCTACACCAGTTGTGTTGAACTCCTTGAATTGTTATGCACATCAAACACAATGTTTTTTAAAAATGGGAGCATTTTCAACACTATATGAAATATAACATGTTATATACTGTACTTGTTTCAGTCTTGACTATTTAAGTAGGCCAATTAGGAAATTAACTAAATTATGATCCAGACAACTGTAATATGTCCCTGAAGTAGAATTACCATTAAATTTGAATTGTAATTAAAATTAACAATATTATTGCCAGATAGAATAATTCATTTAGTTCTGATAATGAACTATATTTGCAGGGTAGGTGTGATCATTTTGAAGCCTATCATGTAGATGAATTACCTCTGAAATTACCTCAGAGACACTACTACTTGTAAAAAAGGAGTTTCTCAAAAACAAAAAATTTGGGGGGCACCTGATTGACTCAGTTGGTAGAGCATATGACTCTTTGGCCATTAAAAAAAAAAAAAAAAGTTTCTCAGTTACTCATAATACTAATAGCAAATTACAGAGTCAGGTTTTAATGTTTTGAAGTCCACTGGACTCTGGAAAATAGACATTGAAACAGTAATCATTTATTTTTAAAAACTATTTCTTGTTAAAAATAATTTTGCATTATGTGAACCAATAAATTATTTTTCTTAAGCCAGTTTGTGTTGGGTTTTCTGTTGTTTCCAAAGGAGTTGTAACAGTTACACTGCACTATGCCTATGACCACAATCTCTGCTCCTCCCTAGTTTACAATTGTGAATGTTAATCCCAGCTGACATGGAAAAGTATTGTGCATCATTAAATGACAGCTTGTTATCTAACTCTGATAGATGTCTTAGCACACAAATATTACAGAAGAGTAATAAATTCTCATATTCTGCCTTCAGTTGATATATTTTAATCTCTGGAGAAGAAATGACCCTGTATATTTTCTCCTTTGCTTTTTGTTTAAAGATTTTATTTAATTATTTCAATTAAGAGAGAAAGCATGAGTAGGGAAGGGGCAGTGGGAGAGGAAGAGAGAGAATCTCAAGTAGACTGCTGAGCATGGAGCCCGATGTAGGGGTTGAATCCATGATCCTGAGATCATGACCTGAGCTGAAATCAAGAGTCATATGTTTAACCAACTGAGCCACCCAGGCACCCCTTTCTCCCTGCTTTTAGTTAGGATGTCAGGGTCCTTAAGGAACTAAGGTAGATTTGGGGAAAATCTGCTTTTGATGTGAGAAGATTCTCTTCAGTAACTCCACAATATTCTACATACAATTACATTAAAGAACCAGGGAATTTAACTTCTAAACATTTTTCAGGAACCACTGTCAATATTCAACACATTATGATAGTTTTTGATGTTTCTAGAAAAACAGAACTTTGACACTCTTTTTTTTTTTTAAGATTTTATTTATTTATTCATTCATGAGAGACACAGAGAGAGAGAGAGGCAGAGACACAGGCAGAGGGAGAAGGAAGCTCCATACAGGGAGCTCGATGCGGGACTCGATCCCTGGACTCCAGGATCACGCCCTGGGCAGAAGGCAGACGCTCAAACGCTGAGCCACCCAGGCATCCCAAACTGACACTTTTTAATTGATTTGGTAAAAATCTCTGCCTGTGATGAACTTCCAGCTCCATTTACCATTAGCTACTATATTCTTGGAATATGATTTACTGATGTTAATATTAGAGTGTTTCATGGTAGTTATGCCAAGACAGACTAAACACTTAGCTAGGAAAATTATATGATTTTTAGTTCCAGGATCTCTTTTTTTTTTTTTTTAGAAAAGATTTTATTTATTTATTCATGAGAGACACACAGAGAGACAGAGACACAGGCAGAGGGAGAAGCAGGCTCCATGCAGGGAGCCTGATGTGGGACTGGATCCCAGGACCTGGGATCACGCCCTGAGCCAAAGGCAGATGCTCAACCTCTGAGCCACCCAGGCGTCCCTAGTTCCAGGATCTTTACAGTGTTTTCCAACTATACTCCTAAGCCCTCATTTATTTTTTCTTATTGAGATATAATCAACATAGAAATCTGTATTCATCTGAGGTGTAGAACAGTAATTTGACATATGTATATACCGTGAAATGATTACCTCACTTGGTTTTATTTTAGTTTTGCCAAGATGGTTTTTAAAAATCCTACAGCATGCAAAATATGTTTGCTCATCCCTGTGAATTTCCAGGAGTAAATGATTAGAAATAACTGCTACACTGTAGATATTCAGAAGACTGTTTTGTATAACTCAAAACATATTACTACATTAAATGATATGAATAATAAATGCATTTATTTGGGTCAATGAAGCTCTATGAAACTCAAGATTTCGGGTTTGTTTCATGTTTATGTAACTAGTTTTTTTCTCAAATGAGAAAAAGTGCAATAAGAAATTTGCAGAGCTCTATTTGAGCATGACCTAAATTATCCTCTAAAAACTGCTACTTCAATTGTGAACTTCCACGTGTTCTTTTTTGTGATTTCCAAGTGATGAAATATTAAGCCGTATACTTAAAGAAACAGAAGCCAACAATTCTGACTGAAGAAATTTAGGATTATTTATTAGGCCCATTACCCATGAGACAATGAGACTGGTGAACAATGTAAGCTTTTGAAATGTGCACTTTTAAATATAAGAATGAAAAAGCCTATGTTTTTAAATTTAAGTATGATTTAGTAATAGTGTCAGTAAGCTTTCTTTTCTTTGTCCCCTTAATGGCTCTTCAAGTATCTAGATAAGGCAAAAGCCTTTCTAAACCAATCACCTATAACAGGTGACAGGTGTTCCTTCTGCTACAAGACATCTCTGTTTAGTCTTTGGATCTAGCCACCTGTCCTTATTTCTTCCCAGCTTAATACTCATGTTTATTGTCACTTCATCATAATATCTTCTTTGCTCCCCAAAAGCCTGCCCGCTATTTGAACACTCATCCCTCTTGCTGTCTGGAATGTCTACTGCTTGGGGATCCCACTGGCATTCTTCCCTACCAGCCCTTGCCATTCTATTCCCATCCTACTGCAACATTATCAACTAATAGCTGTTTTTTCCAAACCTCACTCATGAGGGCACCTGAGTGGCTCAGTTGTTTGAGTGTCTGCCTTTGGCTCAGGTCATGACCCCAGAGTCTCAGGACTGAGCCCTGCATCAGGCTCCCTACTCAGCAGGAAGTCTGCTTCTCTCTCTGCCCTTCACACTGCTTGTACTCTCTCTCTCTCTCTCTCTCTCTCTCACACACACACACACACAAACACTCAAATAAATGAATAAAATCTTTTTTAAAAAATTTTTATTCATTTATTCATGAGAGACAGAGAGAAGGAGAGAGAGAGAGAGAGAGAGAGAGAGAGAGGCAGAGGGAGAAGCAGGCTCCATGCAAGGAGCCCGACTCAGGACTTGATCCCAGGACTACAGGATCATGCCCTGGGCTGAAGGCAGGTGCCAAACCACTGAGCCACCCAGGGATCCCCAATAAAATCTTTTTTAAAAAGTTCCAAACCTCACTCATGGACTATATCTTGAAAAGAACTCCATTTGGTGAGGTTCATAAGAAAGAAGTTCCAAATAATCTTACTCCCAAAGCTCAAAGCTGTTGGCAGATGCCAACTGGAAGCTCAGCTGGAGGTGTTGTCCATAGGCTTCAGAGCTCCTAGACTCAGCCTTATTTAGGCTTCCTTGCTGCAGCAGCTGAAGTCCAAGCAGGAGAGTTCAAACAGGACAGGCTTTGAGGTGGTCTTCCATTGTAGCTAATTCCAAACCCATTCTTGTGATATAAAAATCAAATATGGATTGTTTGGTTCAGAAATGCATGATGCCAGGGCAGCTCAAAGAGAAAAATATTGTTTGATAAAATTGCTAAACCTAAATACCAAAGGAAAATGTATACCTTATTTTGAAATGTGTTTTAACAAAGTAGCTTTAGGAAAGAATGCCAAGAAACTTCTACCTTGGAAAAGGAAAGGTGGATTAGTTCCTCTAGATTTATGATGGGTTGGTAATCAAGGATCTTGAGGAAAGAACAATCTGAGCTCAAGGGCTTAGGTCTAAAAAAGATGGAGTCAATTAATACATATGTCGTCTTCAGGGCCAAAGGGGTGATCCATTTTTATAGGTATGAGGCATGTGCTGTCTTTTGCCTGAGAAATAGCCTACTAGAAAGGTGAGGTGGAAAAAGGCCCATGGATTTCCACAAATGAATAAGAGTTCTAGAGTAGTTGCTGATGAAGGTCCTCCTGGTAGTGAGATATTTTGGCTGCAGGCACTGTGAAATATTAACCCAGAAGAGAAAAGTGGAAAAGCTGGCCACGAGGTCTGGGGAATATCCTAGAGGAACTCACTCTCTGGGAATGGTGGTTTCAGAAAAAGAGGATCCCATGGGGTGGGGGACAGGGCTGAGTCTGGCATCTAGTGATATCTGCATGCACCAATACTCCACTGGACAGGGCTGCCAACTCTGGTTCTTCAGAGACCTGCAAGCTTAGGGACTGAAAACCCAACAGGCATAGGTGGGCTGTCAGTGTCCACACACACTCAAGGTGACAATGGGCATATCACAGCAAACACAAGAGGAAACATCTGTGTTCCAGTGGTCTCAGCACCTCCTGGCTGCCTGGTTCCAGACCCTCCACCAGCACTACATGCCAAGAAGGATGGTTACGGGCAGCCCAGGTGGCTCGCGGTTTAGCACCACCTTCAGCCCAGGGCCTGATCCTGGAGACCCGGGATCGAGTCCCACATTGGGCTCCCTGCATGGAGCCTGCTTCTCCCTCTGCCTGTCTCTCATGAATAAATAAATAAAATCTTAAAAAAAAAAAAAAAAAAAAAGAAGGATGGTTACTTGGGCTTGTATGGCTGGACCTTGGAGGGGAAAATAGCAGGAGAAAGGTGGCATAGTACTGAGGGTTCAACCTGAGAGAATTTTTTTCCACTAAGGTGGCAGCAGATTGCCCACATGTGGCCAGAAAGACCTGGATGCCAATGCTCCTAACTTTTTAGGGCCTCACGAGAACTGCTGGGTTTGAGGTACCTCACATGACCCTGCATCAACTGGGGAAAGTAACCATCATTAGGCTAGGTCCTATCAAGTCAACTTTGGCCAACTGATAGTCCGACTTAAGTTTTTTTTAATTTTTTAAAATATTTTTTTAATTTATTCATGAGACACACACAAGAGAGGCAGAGATATAGGTGGAGGGAGAAGCAGGCTCCTTGTGGGGCACTGGATACGGGACTTGATTCCAGGACCCTGGGATCACACCCGGAGCCAGACAGATGCTCAACCACTGGCCACCCAAGCGTCCTCTGACCTAAGTTATTCAGGCTTCCTCCATGCACCACCTGAACTAAAGCCACAGACACTGAAGCATCCAGCTTCCTTGTTGGACCAACCAGTCCTCTTATAGCGAGATGATACAAATTGGAAATGATGCCTACTCACCTGTGTGATTCCTCTAGGGTAGGAACCAGCTGGAGTCAACACACTTCCACTGAGTAAACATGTTTCCACAGGTTTTCTGGGACCTTCCAAAGCAGTGACATCAGAGGTTTGAGCTCTGACCCACCAACTGCAGGTATCACTAGCCTCAGAGTTCTGGAATGGAGAGATTGTGTCACATGGCAAGTCTCTGTCAGCCCTGGGGACTCTGCAGCATCTGGAAAGTAGTAAGGTCATAGGTGGGCTTATATATCCTCATTTGGACCACTTACAAGGGGGCAGGTCAGCAATGGCCATGTTTTAAGTTTAGGAGAGGCCAAATGCCCTCTCCTAAAGCACTTGTATGGAGGATGTTCTGTTAGGACAAGTGGAGCCTGAAAAATAGCCTACTAGAAAGGTGAGGTGGAAAAAGGCCCAGGGATTTCCACAAATGAATGAGTTCTAGAGTAGTTGCTGATGAAGGTCCTGATCCCGGAGACCCCGGATACTGAGAAAACTGTTAAATGCAGGTGCATTCTGGTTCCATTCACTGTATCCAAGTCAAGTGTTGTGGCCTTTGGTTTTGCACTTCAAATGCCAGCCCTGCAAGGTGTCAAATTCAGGACTTTTGTGCTGCCAGAGGCAGGTGGCACCACATCCCAGTGTTCAGCAAAAGTAAAATGAGGGCAGCTCCGGTGGCGCAGCGGTTTAGCGCCGCCTGCAGCCCAGGGCGTGATCCTGGAGACCCTGAATCGAGTCCCACGTCAGGCTCTGCATGGAGCCTGCTTCTCCCTCTGCCTGGGTCTCTGCCTCTCTCTCTCTCTCTCTCTCTGTGTCTCTGAATAGATAAATAAAATCTAAAAAAATAAAATAAAATAAAATGAATTTTCATAATTGCCTGACAATGTCTCAACTGCCAGTCCCTGTGGGACTTTCTTCTATGAAAAGTTCCCAACTATGAAAGATTAGCCCAATCTTAAAGTTAGTCAACAGAGGGGCAGCCTGGGTGGCTCAGCGGTTTAGCGCCTGCCTTCCGCCCTGGGCGTGACCCTGGAGTCCCGGGATCTAGTCCTGCGGCGGGCTTCCTGTGTGGAGCCTGCTTCTCCCTCCGCCTGTGTCTCTGCCTCTGTCTCTCTGTGTCTCTCATGAATAAATACATAAAATTAAAAAAAAAAAAAAAAGTTAGTCAACAGATCTGGGCAGAGTCTAATTACTACTTCCTATTTCAAGTTATACTTTGGTGAAAAGACTCCATTTCAATGCTACAAAACTCTCATTTCAGCTTTTTTGAAAACCTCTGTAGTCTCTACACCCATATGTTTCCTTAGTTTTGAAGGGCAGACTGAAGATAAAGGGAACATGATTTTCCTGGATAAAAGGCAAAAATAATGATTTACAAACTCACAAAACTGAATTTTTCCTACACTAGCACACAATGGGGAATATTTATCATAAGGTGTACAATATCAGGGTTCTTTCTTATTTTATTATTTTTTTAAAGAGTTAAGTTTTTATTTATTTATTCATGAGAGACAGAGATTGAGAGAGAGGCAGAGACACAGGCAGAGACAGAAGCAGGCTCCATGCAGGGAGCCCGACATGGGACTCGATCCCGGGTCTACAGGATCAGGCCCTGGGCTGAAGGCGGCGCTAAACCGCTGAGCCACCGGGGCTGCCCTCTTTCTTATTTTCTTAATTTTTTTTTCAATATCAGGGTTCTAACTCTACTTAGGAGACCGGATGACATGAGTGTAAGAACAGCAATGAGTAATAAATATAAAGTTACTTTCACATGTTTTGAAAAGTTATTTTTCTTCTAAAGTATTCAGAATTATCTTCCAAAATCAAAAGGCAAAATGTTATAATTAAAGAATGTAAAGATTTTAAGCCAAATTATTTAAAGCTGAACAATCTTTTTTTTTTTTTAATTTTTATTTATTTATGATAGTCACAGGGAGAAAGAGAAAGAGGCAGAGACACAGGCAGAGGGAGAAGCAGGCTCCATGCACCGGAGCCCGACGTGGGATTTGATCCTGGGTCTCCAGGATCCCGTCCTGGGCCAAAGGCAGGCACTAAACTGCTGCGCCACCCAGGGATCCCAAAGCTGAACAATCTTATTTTTGGTAAAATTAAATGATTAAATATTGTTATAAAAAATAAAATTAACAGGGTGCCTGGGTGATTCAGTCAGTTGAGCATCTTACTTTTGGTTTCAGCTCAGTTTAAGCTGCTCAGCATGGAGTCTGCTTCAGATTCTCTCTACATCCCCCTGCTTGCACGTACACTCTCTCTCTAACATAGATAGATAGATAGATGATAGATAAACAAATAAACTTAACATGATTTTAGCATTCAATGTTCCACCTAGTTGCCAATGTTTTTTTTTTTCATCCAGTTGACAATATTAACAGCATATTTCATGTATATTGGAATTTGGTATACATGTGTAGGACTTTATAGCTAATATGAATAAATGTTTTCACAGCTGTTGCAAATACTGTGCTAAACTAATTCATGTATAATTCTGGAACCACTTGGCGATGCCTGGGTGGCTCAGCAGTTGAGTGTCTGCCTTCGGTTCAGGGTGTGATCCCAGGATCCAGGATTAAGTCCTGCATGGGGCTTCCTGTGGGGAGCCTCCTTCTCCCTCTGCTTCTCTCTTGCTCTGTGTCTCTCATGAATAAATAAATAAAATCTTTTAAAAAAATTCTGGAACCACTTGTTGAAATATAAAGAGAAGCAAGAAGCTGATGCTCCATACTACTAGGAAACGATAAGTGTGATGTAAGAATGGTTTGCATTCATGCTATCTGAAAAGATTTGGCAAAAAAATGTAACTTGTTATGATATCCCACTTAAGTGCTTCTGCTACTCAAAAACTCTCTACTCCCTGCAGCGGTATCCATCTCTGATGTTGGCCATGTACAACTGGGGAGCCAGCAGAGCATCTGGATGTAGTCGTGTTTTCTTTCTTTTTTTCTCTTAGATTTATTTATTTATTTTAGAGTGAGAGAGTGAGCAAGCACACAAGCGAGCAGGGGCGGAGGGAAGGGGCAGAGGGAAAGAATCTCAAACAAACTCCCTATTGAGCACAGAGCCAGAGGCAGGGCTAGCTCTCATGACCCTGAGATTATGATCTGAGCCGAAATCAAGAGTTGGTTGTTTTTTTTGTTTTGTTTTGTTTTTAAATTTTTTTTTAATTTTTATTTATTTATGATAGTCACAGAGAGAGAGAGAGAGGCAGAGACACAGGCGGAGGGAGAAGCAGGCTCCATGCACCGGGAGCCCGATGTGGGATTCGATCCCGGGTCTCCAGGATCGCGCCCTGGGCCAAAGGCAGGCGCCAAACCGCTGCGCCACCCAGGGATCCCAAGAGTTGGTTGTTTAAGTGACCGAGTCACCCAGACACCCCTGGATGCAGTCACATTTTCTTTTGAGGACACAGAACAAGAGATGTCGTGAAGTGTTTATCTACCTGAGACCTGCAGGGTAGCAGAATATACCATCCCAAAATATACCATTTTGGCATCAGAATTATTTTGAGCTGAAGGCAACTGAATAGAAGTATAAAAAAAGCTTTCTTCCCTCCCCCTTTTTGCCTAAAAGCAGGAAATAAACTCATAAAGATGTTCCCCCTCTTCTATCCACCAGAAAGAAGTTAATTACCAGAGACAACTCTAGACCCTTACCAGCCCAGAGACTGCACCAAAGGAATCTCCATAGCAAATTTTACTAATTTTATATTCCATTAGTTCCCCCATTTATCTGCTTTCCCACAATTCCCTCCTAGAAACTCAAAGACCTTTCCTTTGTCTTATCACTTCTCTAAACATTTATTGTTCTTTTGTTAAGATGCTATAGAAGCCATGGGACGCCTGGCTGTTTCAGGCAGAAGAGCATGCAACTCCTCATCTCAGGGTCATGAGTTTGAGCCCCACATTGAATGTAGAGATTATTAAAAAATAAAATAAAATAAAAATTTAAAAAGATGCTATATAAGACCAAATTCTAAACATTCCTTTGAGTTGCTTACCTCTGAGTACTACCACATATATACGCAATTCTCATATTAATAAACTTGCTTTTGTCTTGTTAGTCTGTCTTTCATCAGTCTAATTCACACGGTTCCAGCCAGAGAACCTAAGATGGACAGAAAGAAAAGAACTCTTCCCCCCTCTCCTGTAGATCTTAGCAGTTTAGTGTTTGTGATATGTGGGGGACACTAAAGTGCAGGGCTCGCTGAGGTCTAAGAGTTAATACTGCCTTACTGGGTTCCTATGATAATCACCAAGTACAGGCCACATCCAATGGACCATGTAGTAAAAATGTAACCATGGTAAAAACATGGCTTTGGAAAAATGAATGCCCAAATAAACCTCAGCAACCTCTTATGCTGCTGTTAACTTAAAACTACCCTGTACTGATTCAAGCTTCCAGATTTCCTTCTGGGGATGCCAGGAACTATGTGGTGCAGGAATCTTCTACCAAATTGTCTCATGCAATATCACCAAAAGCCCATAGCCATTAGGAGGGCATACCACAGAAAGGATGCATTCAGAGTACCTGGCTACTCCCTAAAAAAAGATTTGTACTCCAATGGAAGCCATCATTCCATGTCAAGTGGACCTAAGACTGCTCCCCAGATGTGTTTTGATGAATTTAACACTTTACTGCCCCAAATCTAACTTTTCAGTAACTGGAAATATAAAACAATAAGGTAATTTCACACTATTCAAAGGAAGTGTAAATTAAAGGCCAAGGGATACAGAATTTGTTTGCATTTGAAATAGAGCCTTAGGGTAGCAGGAGCTATTAAGTAAATAGTACAATTTGAATATGTACTAATGAAAGCAACTCTGTTTTAACATGTAGTCTCTGTTTTGCAGATAAAATACTTTTCCTCTCTGAAGAGAGCTTATAAAAAATAAATTTGAAAAATTAAAAACCTGGGACACCTGAGTGGCTCAACTGTTGAGCGTCTGCCTTTGGCTCAGGGCGTGATCCCGGTTTCGTGATCAAGTCCCACATCGGGCTCCCTGCATGGAGCCTGCTTCTCCCTCTGCCTATGTCTCTGCCTCTCTGTCTCTCTCTCTGTCTCTCTCTCTGTGTCTCTCATGAATAAATAAATACAGTCTTTAAAAATAAATAAATAAAAATAAATAATTTTAAAAACAAGGAGCTTATAATGCGACAAATGTTATAGTTTCTTAAATTAAAAATAAATATGTGAGATGCCTGGATGACTCGGTTGGCTAAGTGTCTGCCTTTGGCTCAGATGATGATCCCAGGGACCTGGGATGGAGCCCTACATCAGGCTCCCTGCTCACTGGGGAACCTGTTTCTCCCTCTCCCTCTGCCGCTCCCCCTGCTTGTGCTCTCTCACTCTTGCATAAATAATAAAAATAATAAAATAAAAAAATAAAAATAAATGTGTGTATGCACTTATACTTAAGGTCTGAAAAACAACTACCAACTTGTCAATCAAGATACACATATACAGATATGTCTATATACATTTTAAATTTTCAAAAGTAACATCATGAAGCTTCAATTCATAAAAATGTATGAAACATAAAGAATTCATTTCTGAATATTTTGCCTGAATGTATTTATGGATTTATTTAGGCAAAAAGATAACTCACCAGTGTGAATGACTATGTCTGATACTTAATATCCTACGAATTAAATTATTTTAAAGATTTTATTTATCTATTCACTCATTTATTTGAGAGAGAGAATGCATGCACATGAACAGGGCAAGGGGCACAGGGAGAGGAAGAGGGAGAAAGAATCTGAAGCTGACTTAGCATGAGCACAGAGCCTGATGCAGGGCTCAATCCCACATCTGGGAGTCAAAACCAAGAGATGAACACTTAACAAACTGAGCCACCCAGGTGCCCCTGAATTAAATTATGTTCGAGTCAACTTTACAAAAACACATCTTAGGCTCAAGAAGAGAAATTTAAGTCTGAGTTGGTAAGAGCAAGCCACAGGCAAGGAATAGATAAAAAGCTTGGCTCTGATGCCAGACTCCTAAAGGGGAAAAACTGGGATTTAAAGAATTTTACCTGGGCGGCCCTGGTAGCTCAGTGGTTTAGTGCCGCCTTCAGCCCAGGGTGTGATCCTGGAGACCCGGGATCGAGTCCCATGTCCGGCTCCCTGCATGGAGCCTGCTTCTTCCTCTGCCTGTGTCTCTGCCTCTATCTCTCTCTGTGTCTCTCGTGAACAAATAAATAAAATCTTTAAAAAAAGAAAAAAGAGTTTTACCTTCCTTAGAGGTGGTGGAGTACCTGACAGAAGATCCTTATTCCTTAAATGAATGCATGGAGCATAGCCCCCACCAATCCATGTTAGGCTGTGACGTGAAGAATAAACAACAAAAATTTATTGTGCTGGGCACCCTAAAATTTGGGGTTATTTGCAATAGTAGTTTGCCTGAAATTCACACAATAATTGCAAACTTTGTAGAATTGTTTTAGGGATTCAAGAAAAATAATCTTTTTTTTTAATTTTAGTTATTTGACAGAGAGGGACCACAAAGAGGAGGAGCAGTAAAGGGAGAAGGAGAAGCAGGCTCCCCACGGAGCATGGAGCCCAACACAGGGCTGGATTCTAGGACCCTGGGATCATGACCTGAGCCAAAGGCAGACGCCCACCAACTGAGCCACTCAGGAGCCCCAAGAAAAATAATCTTGCCTAAAAAAAGCAGGTCAGGTTTTAGAAAGATAGATATCAAATCAACAAGTTACCTTTTCTTTGCTAAATGATTAATTGAGGAATCATACTGGTTCTCTAAAATATTTATTCCTGTCAAATTTCAAAAGCTGATTAAATGCGTTAGGTAATAGATCTAGGAAATTTAATATTTTGTTTTAATTTTTAAAAATTAACTTTTTGCTTTAAAATTTTTTAAATTTAAAAAAAAATAAATAAAATTTTTAAAATTTATTTAACAGAGAGAGAGAGAGAGAGAGAGAGAGAGAATGCACACAAGCAGGAGGGAATGGCAGAAGGAGAGGGAGAAACAGTCTCCACGTTGAGGGGAGATGGATCCCAGGACCCTGGAATCATGACAGTTAACTGACTGAGCCATCTAGGTGCCTGTTTTTGCTTTAATTAAAAAAAAAAAAAACTGTATGTTCTTGTGTTTTCTCTACTGTGATTAATCCAGTTTATACACAAGGCAAAATTGAGATCTGGAGACATAGTACATTTGGTTGATTCCATGCAAGAATTTGCATTCCTGAAGTAATATGGAACAGCTAAAGGCTTAAGTAAATGCAATGTAAAACATGGGGTTTTAGTTGAATGTATTACAATTAAAGTATAATTTTTAAAATTTCATATATTTTATGAATTTTGTAGATTTTGGTTCAGGTCTCAAAAGTACAATTGGTTTCAAGGGAATAATCCTGCAGACCAATGTGGGAGTTTAGAGGTTCCTTTTACTGTAGTGGTTTCTAGAGTTGCTTAGGCCTTTGGACAGTTTATGAAAGCAGTTAAAGGGGTTTGTAAGCCTTCTCCTGAATTTCAAAAGGTCTGCCAGGCATTTGTGGTATAAGCACTGACTGTATGATGGATAATGGTTCTTCAGTCAAGCTGTTCTTTGATAAAAGGCCAGTTACTTCACCTCAATTTCTCCCATGTAAAAATTGTGTTAGGACTATTGAACTCAAATTTGCTTTGTCAATTATACCTCAGTTAAGATGAGGGAAAAAAGAATACTTAACTCAAGGGATTGTTTTAAGACTTATTATGAGATAATGTTTGTAGAGTTTGACACCTGATAATATACAATAAATGGTTCTTCTCACCCTCTCTCCAATAAAAACTGTAGGTAACATTTACTAACAATAAGGATGGATAAGATAACCTGAGTTACCTTTTTTCAATTGCTATTACATCAGTTCAGTATTAAATCATTTCCTTCAGAAATATTATTCCACAGTTATTATTCCAAAGTCCTGTTTTGGCAGTACTATATGCATGTGATGAAAACAATTGAAAAACATATTTTTCTTTCTAAAACTGTGTTCCTTTTGGTAACCAAATTGTCTTAGAATTTGATGCATAACTATAAAACATCAATAAAAATCCTTGGTAACATGTGAAACTAATGATGTACTAATTGAATTTATTTAAATTGACTAATTGAATTTAAAAAAAGAAAGGTAAAAAAAAGGTCCTTGGGATAGAGAACCAGAGTAGTATGTCAGGACATATTCTCAGAAATGAACGCTAGATGGCAGCTTTTAGACAACATCTTTGGGTAAAATGACCCATTTTCTTTTCCCCCCTCCTTGACAAAATTTAAGCCAAGTCTTCCCTAAAATCCTTTCTTACTCAGAGGATCCTGCTTCCCCATGAGCCCTCCCACCTGCTTCCATCAAGAGAGCAGTTACTAACCTAAAAAATTAAGCATCTATAGAGACTTCTGAAGAGAAAATATTTTAATTAAAAAAAAAAAAAAAAAACAGAAATGGGACACCTGAATGGCTCAATTAGTTAAATGTCTGCCTTTAGCTCAGGTCATTATCCTAGGGTCCTGGGATGGAGCCCTCATTAGGCTCCCTGCTCAGCGGGGAGTCTGCTTGTCCTGTCCCTCTCTATCTGTCCTTCCCCTCTCCCTTGTGCTTTCTCTCTCTCAAATAAATAAAAATCTTAAAATAAATAAATAAATAAATAAATAAATAAATAAATATCTTAAAGAAAAAAAAAATTAAAAACCTAACCTGTAAGCCTGTCCCTCCATTATACTTTACTGTTTAAAGAATAAATACAAAGTGATTTCATCTTTGTGGTGATGGAGTAGAGCGGAGCAGGGGGAGAAAGGAATCGTTCTTAATCAATTCTAAAAACCTCAGTATATTGTTCATTACAACAGTAGGTTTTTTCAGCTTGTTCTTTTTCTTTAAAAAAATGTCTATTTTTTTCTTTCATTTATGCCTTCAACAAGTCAAGTGTTTACAGTGCCCAGTTTGGTCCATGTTTTGGTGTGTCATTAAGAGTGGGAAATTAGAAAATATATTTGGATAAGTTCACCCCTCTACCCTTCAGACTGCCACAGTCTCATGAGGGAAATAAGACAGGAACATAAATGTCGGAGTAAAATACACTTTCTGGCATGTACATTTTGGAAGCACAGCACCAGTGAAGTCTTATCAAGTAGCATTTTATCATCTTACATTGGGGTAAGGAAAAAGGAAGGGAGCTAATTTGAGTGCCTGCTGTATGATGGGTGCTTTACAAAGCCTGTACCACATTAGGTAATTAACACCTTTTACCATTTTTTTAGATAAGGAATATGTGTTTTACAAAGATTAACTAAAAGGTGCAACATGACACAGATGATGGCAGGATCATGAACTGAACTGTGTGTAACTGCCTCTTGAAGGCACGATGTGGGAGATGTCAATTCTGGTAACTTGATTACTTAGTAAGATGTTTTTCTTCTCTTCAGCAACAGTTCTTTGAATGTAATAGACAAGGATTGAATTATAGTGCACTTTGTGTTACAGAATGGCAATATTCTCTTTCTATAGCTTCTTCTTGCTTTGTATCTGTATTCCAGATGTTGAATTTTCTACTTTCACTGTTTTACATCTTCTTCAACTAACTGTTCCTGGCCTTTCTCATTCTGTTCAAAATCTGCTATCTGATTCTAGGGTGCATTAGTTTCCTGGGGCTTTGTAGTTAATTACTACAAGCTGGCTGGCTTAAAACAACAGAAATTTATTTTCACAGGTCTGGAGGCTAGAAGTCCAAAATCGAGGGATTGGTAAAGCCACACCACCTCTGGAGGCTCTAGGGAAGAATCCTTCCTTGCCTCTTCTAGCTTCTGGTGGTTGCTGGCAAATTTTGGCATTCTTGGCATATAACAGCATCACTCCAAACTCTACCTGTCTTCACATGACCACATATTCTCTCTGTGTATGTCTCTGTACAAATTTCCCTCTTGTAAGAGGGACACCAGTTGTCCTAATCCACCGTAACCTCATTTTAACTTGACTGCATCTGCAAAGACCCTATTTCCAAATAATGGAAATGTATTTGGGAGATATGCTACTCAGCCTAGCACATAAAATTTGTTTTTGTTTCTTGATTCTCTGCATTAGAGTTTGTTTCTAGGTAAGCTTCAAATAATTGCAATGAACAGGATTACTCTTCCAACTTCCTTCTGTGGTCTTCCAACTTATATCTACCATCTATGATTTGTGAGTGGCTGATATCACTTTACTTATCTTGCCTAGTGAAGCATTTCTGTCCTCCTGTTTTCCAGAGCTTGGGTCCTGATTCTCTACTGCCTATTTCAGTGTATGCATTAAGTTTTTCCATTACTTTTGTCCTCAGCTTTCAGAATTCACTTCCTCAAGATAACTGTTCCAATTCTCTTTGCCATTCTCTTTGTAATCAACAGATTTGTTCTTTGCTTTTGGAGACCTCCTCCATACATTTAAGGTTTTACTCAGCCTAATGTGACTGGCTCATCCCAATTCTCTACTCTCTGTAGAAACTGCTCTATTTTCCAAAGCCTCAATCTCCCCCACACCCCGCCCAACTCCCTGCATTTGAAGAGCTCACATTTGATGGTCTCTTTAATAACTTTTGTTTCACTGATGCTGTGGTCTGAATGTTTGCGTTTCCCCTAAAAGTTCCTATGTTGAAATCCTAATGCCTGATGTGATGGTATTAGGAGGCAGAGCAGCACTTTGGGAAGTGCTTAGGTCATGAGGGTGCATTTTAGCACTTGACCTTGGATTTCCCAATCTCTAGAACTGTGAGAAATAAATTTCTGTTGTTTTTTAAATTAGCTAGTCAGTGGTATTTTGTTACGGCAGCTGGAATGGTTCTATAAATTGTAGTGATTTCTTATGTTTTATCTTCCCAGAAATTTGTAACATTTTCCAGATTTCTTCATCACTTCTTTCTCAAAGTCCATCTTAAATTTATTGTCCTCTGCTCTTGCCTACTTTCTTAAAGTCCTGGTTATAATTTTAAGCCCAGCCTTCTTTTTTTTTTTTTTTAAGATTTTGTTTATTAATTCATGAGAGACAGAGAGAGGCAGAGAGAGAGAGAAGCAGGATCCATGCAGGGAGCCTGACGTGGGACTCAATTCTGGGTCTCCAGGATCACACTCTGGACTGAAGGCGGCGCTAGACCGCTGAGCCACCTTGG
Organism: Vulpes vulpes; assembly: GCF_048418805.1. Lineage (NCBI taxonomy): Eukaryota > Metazoa > Chordata > Mammalia > Carnivora > Canidae > Vulpes > Vulpes vulpes. The sequence goes on from NC_132791.1 coordinate 46,955,627, forward strand.
CTGCCCTAAGCCCAGCCTTCTTTTTTTTTTTTAATTTATTTATTTATTTATGATAGTCACAGAGAGAGAGAGAGAGAGAGAGGCAGAGACACAGGCGAAGGAAGAAGCAGGCTCCATGCACCGGGAGCCCGATGTGGGATTCGATCCCGGGTCTCCAGGATCGCGCCCTGGGCCAAAGGCAGGCGCCAAACCGCTGCGCCACCCAGGGATCCCAAGCCCAGCCTTCTTAATAGTGAGTTGTATTCCAAAGCATATTCTGACGTGACCATGAATCCAAGGATTTCTTAGCTCCTGTTATCTTCTATTAACATTTGGACACATTCTTAGGAATTTCTGGGATTTTTCTTTCAAGTGAGGTTTATTTTCAACAATTTGAACTTTACTTATCTTGCATATTCTGTTTTACATAGAAAAGAACTTTCTCCAGATTAAAATAATATATTCACCAACCTCCCTCAAGGCCATGATAACAAGAGGCCTCCAGGCCACTGCATGACCGTCAGAACTAGATGTGAATGCTACAGGAAGCGTAAGTGATGTTGATTGTTTTCTTCCTGGGTATTCTTCACCTTGCCTAACTTCCTATGTAGATACCCTAGTGGCCAAATCTTCCTTAACTCAATTTTTGGGATATTCCTTTGATTGTTCCAACATGGGCCACCCTTTCCTTTTATGTTTGACTCAAAAAAGTGTTTTGGAACTGCTTCTCCTGTCTGAGTCTGGGGTCAAAGGCAAAGGGGTGGACAGGGGGCAGGACGAAGGGAAGAAGGAAGGGGGACAAGCTGGACTTCTGGGGTATGCCCTCCTCTTTAGTCCCTAAGTGCTGTGTCCTGTGTGTGTGTCCATCTACCACCACCACCTTCTGCCACCCCCAAACCCCCACTCCTCCGCAGCATCCACCATCCCTACCTCCTCCTCCACCTTGGCATGGTCTGCAGCCTCCTCACATTCTGCTGCTTCCCTCTACCTGTCCCACTAAAGCACATCTGCTCTTCAGGTCTGTGTGCCCAAACTTCCCTGATGAAAAATAAAGATAGCCTTACCCAGGTGGAAAAGCAAAAAAACAAAACAAAAACAGATCTTATTTTGAATAGAACACATACTAAGAAATCTTGGTTTTTCTCTTTCTGGTTTATCCAGTGCCAAGTTACTTTGCTGTTACTTTCTGCTGCTTGCTTTTCTCATTGGCAGCCATCCATGTATTGGTTGGAAATAAGTCTTCAGCATTTATTTATCTAATGTGAAATAAAACACATATACTGAAAACTGTACAGAACATTATATACCATTTAAATTGTTTTAAATAGAAACCCTTTAGACACTATACAACATATATACCATATATTCTGCAGCACCCAACTCTCTCTCTCCTTTGGAGATAAATTCCACCCTTATTTTCTTAGGAATCACTTTCTTGCTTTACTTATCCCCACTTTTAGTATCATTACATTAATGTGCATACTGAAACAGGCATTTTGCTTCTAAATGTAACTGAAGATTATGTATGTAGACTCAAACCCCATGCATTTTCTGTTTTATTACTTTCTCTCAACATTGTGATATTTATCCACGTTGGATTTAACTGTAATTTGTTCCTTTTCTGTTGTATGAATGTAGTATACTTTCTTATGTTCATAGATAAAGGCACTGTTTGTTTGGGGCTATCAGGAACACTCCTATCCATGGGGCACAGGTACAGAGTTTCATTCATAAGGTCAGTAGTAAGGCCCAGAAGTGTCCATTTCTAAGAAACTGCTGGAAAATACTGGGGGTTTTGGTCTATAGTCCACTCTTGAGTAGCAAGGATTAGTGTAGAGCCGGGAGTGAAAGTGCTGGTCATAGAGAGAGTATCTGTATCTTCAATTTTTTAGAAAATGTCAAACTATTTATAGAGTTGTTGCATTGATTTACATTCTCTCTCTCTCAGTGTTCCTGTTGTTCATCATTCTTGCCAACATTGGTTATTGTCAGATTCTTAATATTTGTCAATCAGAGAGGTGATTTAAATTTGCATTTTCTGGATATTTATAAAATTGAAAGCCTTTTAATGTTTATTATCCATTTGGATTTTCTCTTTTTGGAAAACGAGGTTCCCCACCACCACCACCCAATTTCTTTTTCTCACTGAAAAAACTGATGTCTCTTTGACTACTGTTGGGGAGGGAAACTTTTTATCTTTTAAGTTCCATAACTGGGGTCTAATAAAAAGCCATTAACAGGAAAAAATGATTTACTTATATACATATGGTATTAACAAAAGAACCTAGCTCATTGAACAGTTAGTCGGAGGCTTATACACCTAATTTAGTAGGTAAAAATGGTTTCTATGGGAACAATAAATAGATTTACTCAGGAAAAACAAATCAGTTTTTAAAAAAAAACAATCTGAAAAGAACATTTGTAATAATGTTTATGCTGGTGGAGTGGTCTTTCCTTCCTTTTCATGGCCATGAATCTCCTCTGGGAAAAGGATTTATGGTAGGTTTACTCTTGGTTTCTCTACTGGGGACAGACTCTCACTGAAGAGGGAAATTCTGGCAGCCCCACTTCCCAGAAGTTTCTGCTTTAGTCAGATAAGGGAAACTCTCAGAAGGCTTCTTTCTGCACCTATTGATTCTCAAATGTCTTAAGTTTAAACTAATCTTCATACCGACCCTGGGGTTCCAAGTGGTCCCTACACCACCTTGTAAATTTCCAATTTTTTTTTTCTTCTTGAGGTTTCTTTTTTCTTTTTCTTTTTCTTTTTAGAGGGAGAGAAAGAGAGCACATGCATGTACAAGCAGGGGGAAGGTCAGAGGGAGAAGGAGAGAAAATCTTAAATCAGACACTTAACAGACTGAGCTGCCCAGACATGACTCTTCTTGAGATTTCTAACAGATAAAGTATCAAGCTATGTAGTTAAATTAACCACTTGGTTATTATAGGACCTTTATTTTTAGACCACTTATAATATCACTGCTTTCAAAAGTCCTCAATTTTTAAATTATTTTTATTTGATTAAAAAGAGACTTTCTGGTATTCATTTTCAGTTGAATTAAATACTAGGCAGGTAAGCATTCTTCTTTTAGTTGGCTTTTATTTTTTTTAATTTTTTAAAAATTTATTTATGATAGTCACACAGAGAGAGATGAGAGAGAGGCAGAGACACAGACAGAGGGAGAAGCAGGCTCCATGCACCAGGAGCCCGACATGGGATTCGATCCCAGGTCTCCAGGATCGCGCCCTGGGCCAAAGGCAGGGGCTAAACCGCTGTGCCACCCAGGGATCCTTAGTTGGCTTTTTAGAGATGCTTTTCAGCAGTCTAAATGAGAATGCATATGGTATAATGTATTCGTTTTTGAGATAAATTTCTTACCTTTCCGAAAAGAGGACTCCTGGAATTGACTTAACTTGGCAAAATCAAAAGCAAAACATCTGAATTTCTGCTTTTCCATTTTCCTATAAATTTCTCTTGATCTAGGGGAAAAAAACAAAATAAAGTCAAAGTACTGGATTCCTTTCTTTCCCCGTATAGCTTTACAGTTCTTTTAGAATTTTTAGAACCCACTAAAATATTTTTCTCTGTCTCATTTGTTTTCTTTTGCCAAATACACCTCCCTTTTTCCACAGCTGATGCAAGCTCAGACTGAAATAAGCCCCAATGCAGCAAATAAATTAAACTTGGTAGAGGGAAAAGGAGATGCCCTGCTGAGCAGAGAGCCCGACATGGGGCTCGATCCCAGGACCCTGAGATCATGACCTGAGCCAAAGGCAGATGCTTAACCAACTGAGCCACCCAGGCAACCCTAGAATGTATGTCAAAAACTATTAAAACAAATGAACAGAAAAATGAGACAGGGTTTGCACTGAGTTCCCAGAAAAGAGAATATAAATGGCTCTTAAGATGCTCATTTTCCAAGCAAATGAAAATTAAAACTGTTATGTGATACAATGACAATCTTAACACATCATCAAAGGAAATAAGTATGCTAATATGTTGTTGATGAGACTATGGGGAAATATATATACATTGCTAGTGGAAATTAAAGTAGTATAATCTTTAAAGGAGGCAGTTTGGCATTTATCTATCAAAATTTCAAATGAATATAACTTTTGACACAGAAATGGTCTTCTAGGAATTTATATTTTGTCATAAATTTGCATAATTGCAAAAAACTTTTTTTCATCACAACATTATTCATATGGACAAAAGACTGGAAAGATCCCAAATGTCCACCAATAGGGCACTGGCAAAAACAAAACAAAAACTACATAGTATATCCATACCATGGGCTCTGTCCAGCTATACAAAAAGTGATAACATTGTATAGTCTTATGGGTCTCAAAAATTTTTTTAATGAAAAAAGCAGGATGAAGAACATTATGTGTGTATTAGGCCACTGTGTAAAAAAAAAAGTATATTTGAATTTCCTTGGCTATGCATAAACTACCAACTAGTTGTCTTTGGGATAGGTTTCACTAGAAATTGAGCAAATAGGCTGCAAGGATGTAAAACAGATTTTTCACTATATATTCTCCTACATCTTAATTTTTTAATTTTTAAAATTTATTTTTCTACTTATTTTTTAAAAGGATTTTATTTATTTATTTATTTATGAGAGACACACACAGAGAGAAGCAGAGACATAGGCAGAGGGAGAAGCAGCCTCCCTGTGGGGAGCTCAATGAGGGACTCCAGGATCACATCCTGAGCCAAAAGCAGATGCTCAACCACTGAGCCACCCAGGTGTCCCTACATCTTAATTTTTTTAATTATGTGACTACTGACACAGATTGGACCTTTAGGGGCAGCTGACTGGCTCACTCAGTACAGCATGAGACTCTTGATCTTAAGGTTTTAAGTTTGAGCCCTATGTTGGGTGTAGACATTACTTTAAGAAATAAAATCTGGGGGATCCCTGGGTGGTGCAGCGGTTTGGCGCCTGCCTTTGGCCCAGGGCGCGATCCTGGAGACCCGGGATCGAATCCCACATCGGGCTCCCGGTGCATGGAGCCTGCTTCTCCCTCTGCCTGTGTCTCTGCCTCTCTCTCTCTCTCGCTCTCTGTGTGACTATCATAAATAAATTAAAAAAAAAAAAAAGAAATAAAATCTGGGACGCCTGGGTGGCTCAGTGGTTGACTGTCTGCCTTCAGCTCAGTTCATGATCTCGGGGTCCTGGGAGGAGTCCCTCATCGAGCTCCCCACAGGGAGACTGCTTCTCCCTCTGCCTGTGTCTCTCATGGATAAATAAATAAATAAAATCTTTTAAAAAGATTGATGGGATTTTTAAAAATCACTAAAACTCTGTTAGTAGAAGTTTTTAAAGCAATTCCTCAGAATTAAGTTTGCTTAACTATGAAGGAAAAGCAGATCTGTTTACAACTCCTTTTTTTTTTTTAAACAATTTTTTTTAAGATTTTCTTTTTTTTTTTTTTAAGATTTTATTTATTTATTCATAGAGACAGAGAGAGAGAGAGAGGGCAAAGACAGGCATGGGGGAGAAGCAGGCTCCAGGCAAGGAGCCCAACATGGGACTCGATCCCGGGTCTCCAGGATCACACCCCGGGCTGCAGGCGGCGCTAAACCACTGCACCACCGGGGCTGCCCTGTTTACAACTCCTGATGTGACAAAGTCCATTAAATGCTTTATTTCATGGAATTTTGTTTTTTGTTTTGTTTTGTCCTTTTTAAGCAGGCTCCACACTCAGCGTGGACCTGAAGATGAGGCCTGAACTTACCAACCTGAAGTCAAGACCTGAGTTGAGAACAACAGTAGCTTAACCAACTGAGTCGCCAAAGTGCCCCTATTTCATGGTTCAGAGTGAAAAAACCTTGGTGTCAATTGCAGATCTATCAACAGCATTTGCACAGGGATACCAATATCTGTACCTGTCAGATAAATCACCTATTTGATATTTAAATCTCACAAAAAGGAGCCATTCATCCATTCAGTAGAAATACATTCCACAATGTGATAGACTAGTTAGTAAAAGTGTTTTCTAAAAGTTAAACTTCAGGTAAAGACAAACAGGCAGCGATTTATTTTTAAGCTTCTCTTTAAAAGTATTACTTTTCGTGACTTTTGAAACGACCAAACAGCCTCCTCATCTGGATTTTGCTCAAACAGGAATTTTGCTGTTGCATATCGGGAGTGGAAACCATTTCAATGTGAAATGGTCCTCTTGTCCCTAATATACTCCTGTTCTTGGGGCGCCTGTCTGGCTCAGTCGGTAGAGCATGTGACTCCTGATCTCAGGGTCCTCGGTGTGAGCCCCACCTTTGGTGCAATTACTTTAAAAACATATACATTCTCATTCTTTTACGAATCATGTTTCACTTATTTTTTTTTTTTTAAGATTTATTTATAGAGACACAGAGAGAGAATGAGAGGCAGAAACACAGGCAGAGGGAGAAGCAGGCTCCATGCAGGGAGCCTGACGTGGGACTCGATCCCGGGACTCCAGGATCACGCCCTGGGCTGAAGGCGGCGCTAAACCGCTGCGCCACCCGGGCTGCCCCAGAATCAGATTTGAATAGTTTAGTTGGGAATGCCAAGGTAGTACAAGGGGAAAAAATATGTTCGATTAACAGTAAAACTAATCACTAGAAGAAAATATTTTTGAGATTTTTGAAGCATGTTTCAACAGTGAAGCTGAAGAGAGGCAAAGATGTCCTGTCCCATCAAACCGAGTCTCATGAGGCTGGAAGATGTGTCTGGAGACGGCAGCGGCGGGGGAGTCCTAGCGCCAAGCAGTGAGTACGGAGACCATGCACTACATGGTACGTAAGGTATCTCTTGAACTCAGTAGGTCAGAATGCAAGAACCAGGCCACTTGTATTCACACTGGCTGCGGTTGTCCTCGGTGTGAGCGCGCGCCGGGAAGGGAGGACCACCACACAGCCGCACCGCGACCCTGCAGCTCGCGCTCTCCACTCCAGCCCCAGCTCCGGAGAGAACACCGGACCCGGGACCCGGGACCCGAACCCCGGCGACACAGCCCTGCCGCTCGCGCCCTTCCTGAGACCCTCGGAGCGGGAGACGGGGATGACCGCAAAACTCCCCTCGGCCGCCGGCTCCCGGATCACATTCTCCTCCAGAGCCCAAGAAAGCGGGCGTTTCCGGACTCTGCTGCGCATGCGCCAACGACCGAGGCGCCAAGGCGGCTGGGAGCGCAGAGAGGCGGTAAACGCACACGCCCCCTAGAGGCCGGCGGTCTCCGAAGTTGCGCCCGGCGCGGCGGTCACGTGACAACTGAGCCTGAGGTCTGTCACGGGCCCTCGCCCGGGCTGACGCACCAGTGGGCGGTAGTGGTGGTACTTAGCAAGTCACGTGAGTCTCCGACAGGTTTCACGACCCCGGTCTGACTCTAGTACCTTTAGCGGCGCCCAAACTGGCGCCGTGCTCTAGTATCTTCTTGCCCCCTAAAATGGGGACACCCTCTTCCTACACAGGGCGGATGTGTTTGAGCAGGGAGGAGGAACAGGTGCATAGGCACCTTGCAGAAGCCTGCACTGACGCACTACGCCCAAAGGTGTGTCGGCACGAGTCCCACCACGCCACAGGCTTTGCTGCGGTCCTCTGGGGACTCTGCCGCGTGGCGACGTCAGAACGCGGCTTCTGCAGGAAGGGTATTCCAAGGCCCCGGCTGCGTCCTGCGTGTTTACTCGCTTCTTCGTGGCCGGAAGTGACGTATCTTGTCTGGCTGCGTCCTGCGTGTTTGCTCGCGGCTTCGTGGCCGGAAGTGACGTATCTTGTGCGCGTTTTCTCAGCCCTGCAGTGCGAATCTCTCCTCCGGCCTACTTCCGGAGTGAAGGAGTCCTCGGCAGGTACTTGTGTGCTCGTGTGCAGGGAAATAGGAAACCGAAATCGTTTAAAAAGTAATTGAAAGGGTAGTACGAAAGTCTTACCACGAAGAAGGCTCCAGGCTACCCTGATTTCCTTGGGAAGTTAAGCCAAACATATTACTAAGATAACTTTGCCGTCTTAATCAGATGCTTCCAAAATGGGGATAGGGGGACAGACACAGGGAGCGCTTCAACGTTTCCTGAGGCTTAGAGAAACCCTAAGAACCTGACAGAGACCCCAAAGTGTTGGGAAGTTTTAAGCCGGTCTTGCTCATTGAACGTAGACATAAAAACCCTTAAGCAGAATATTAACTGAAACCGTCGTATAGAAAGAACAATACATTATAAGCAAGTTAGGTTGTTTTAACATCAGAATTCAAGATATTTAATGGGTTGATGGAGAAAATGCCCTCTCAAAAAATGTAGAAGAAATAATTAAAATAGAAGGGAAGCTAATCTGATAAAAGGCATCTGCAACATTGAAAGCGTCCTCTTCCTTACAATTTTTTGACTGACCTAGGTCCTTTGATACTAGGAGTTTCCTCCGGTCTGAATTTTGCTGATTGCATATATACGGAGCGTTTCAACGTTCCTCGGTCCCATTTCCTGCTAATTGATAGTTACTAATTCAAACATGGTAATCAGGGCAGCTCGGGTGGCTCGGCGGTTTAGCGCTGCCTGCAGCCCGGGGCGTGGTCCTGGAGACCCAGGATCGAGTCCCACGTCGGGCTCCCTGCATGGAGCCTGCTTCTCCCTATGCCTGTGTCTCTGCCCCCCTCTCTCTCTCTTTTGTGTGTATTCTCATGAATAAATAAATAAATAAAATCTTTGTTTAAAAAAAAACATAGTAATCCTAGTTTTGTAACTTGTGTCATAACTAATGTCTCAATTATTTCTTGGTTCCTTTCTGCTGCCTCATATTTCTGTTGTACATTGTCCGTGGTGTCTAGTTTTCTTGTGTATTTGCTTATCCTTGAAAAACTATTTGTGAGAAAAAGTATTTATGGCTTCTTGCAAAAAGGACTTTTGTTTGCTGCCATTAGGTGTTTGAGGCCTTTCAGACTGTTGTCATGGGTTGAGGTTCCTTAGTCATTGCTAACCCAAGCTACAAATCTAAGCAGGAGGGCTGCTTTTTTCCCCTCCTTTTATAGTCAATGTAAAAAACCATCTTTCTTAAAGTTCTTGGGTACTGCTTCACCTCTACCCTTAGGGTGTAGCCTGTGGAGTCCCAACTTAATGTAGGAAGACTCACCTAACAGCGTTTTCACTTTGGATAGCCCTAGACCTGGGCTGCTCTTTCTATGCTCTGTGAAGCTACCAAAACAGTATTAGATGTTTCCTGTCCAGAAAATGTCCTCAAGGCAAGAGTAGCTTTTGTGCTCCTTTACCTCATTTGCTTTTCTGGGCTTCTACCTTCTCTTAGCTTTTGGCATAATAGTTCTTTAATAACTTGTCAGCAATTTTGTGGCTTGGAGGAATTTTTTATATATGTTTATAGTTCATTTAGCATCTTTACTCATTATATATGGATATATTGATCTGAATAACCTAGCCCGTCATAACCAGAAATAGAAATTTGAGATTTACTTCATTTTCTTCATTCTCTTAATTTTTTAAAAAAAATTTTTATTATTATTTATGATAGTCACAGAGAGAGAGAGGCAGAGACATAGGCAGAGGGAGAAGCAGGCTCCATGCACCAGGAGCCCGACGTGGGATTCGATCCCGGGTCTCCAGGATCGCGCCCTGGGCCAAAGGCAGGCACTGAACCGCTGCGCCACCCAGGGATCCCCTCTCTTAATTTTTCTATCTCAAAATACCTTGCTGAATGTTACATTCTTGTATCACACTTTTTTTCTTAACCTGTGTGTTTTGTAGGCCATTGCTTCATTTTCTTTTAGCATTAAATTTTGATAGAGAGATTGCTAACAGCCTGATTTCCCCCTATCCTTTATGGTTGACATGCTCTTTTTGTATGGATAAACCACCTTTTTCAGGTCCAACTTGAAGAAAATTTACTATAGTGAATCTCCCTCAGAGAATAAGTAGGCAAGGAACAATCTCCAACTACCAAAGAGAATTCAGGAAATCAGCTACATTTCTCTTGTTCTAGTTTTATATATTCAGGATTCATATGCACAGCTATATGACCAAGGATGCCAGTATAGATAATTATGGACATTCATTATTTATTGAGTGCCTACTATGTGCTATTAACTGTGCTGTATGCTTGATATATAGCTTTGAACATAATAAGATATAAGTCCTTGATCTCACTGACCTCACAGTCAACCCAAAGAGCTAGATATTCAATAACCAAACAACTGTTATTTAATTAGGGTTGTGGTAAGCACAGCCATGACAAAGTACAGGGTGTTATGAAAGTATAGAACAGAAAGACCTAACTCAGTTTGCAAGATTTGGATAGGTGTCAGTGAATAAGTCACAAATTAGACCTGAAGTGTAAGGAGGAATCGGTCAGGTGGAAAGTTGTGGAGTGAGCCTTGTGGGCTGAGGGAACATTATGTGCAAAGGTCCTGAGGCTGAACAAAGCTCAGTGACTTCCAGGAGCAAAAAAAAAAAAAAAAAGCAATCTATGCTACTGCAGCATTATAAACAAAGAGGAGGCTTTGTGGGCAACATTAAAGAATTGTGACTTCATCTTGATAGTAAGAAATATTAAAAGTTTTTTAAGTTAGAGATTTGATCATATTTTAGTTTTTATAATACAATATCATTCTGGCCACAAATGAAGGCTCTGCATGGGCACAAGTAGAAATGCAGACTCCAGTTTAGAGATAATTGTAGGTGTTTGATAAAACATGAAGCCATTTTGAACTATAGTGATGAAAATAAAGATCTAGAGACTGTATATATTCACAAAACATTCAGAAAGTAGGATCCTTGAGGTGTGGGAACAGGTAAGATGTGATTAGGTGATTGAGAGAATTCCTCAAGATTCTGAGGAATCTCAGAATTCTTTCACCTAGAAGAAAAGCTCTATATTCTCTTTGTGGAATAAGGCTGTACTTTTTAGGAAATGGTAAACATTGAAAGTTTGGTCAATATGAAACTTAACAGAAGCGAACAGGGAGAGTGAGAAGAAGGGAATGAATCCCTGTAAAAGGAGCTGTGTAAAAGTTGTACAGCTTTTGAGGCTCCTAGGAAAATCAGAAGAGTTCGAAGAGTTCCAGTTGAGGATATACTTTCTGGACTCAGCACCTGGCTGTGCTCTCACATGCCTTCCCTTGCCTTTCATGGACCCGAAGTGTCATCCTGGTTTCTGGGATCTAGCCTCCCATAATCCAGTCCTCACTACTGTCACCAACATCCCTTCTGTGACCTAGACATTCTCCTCCCTTTGGATCGAGCTCTATCTAGTTCCAGCCTCAGAGGCTAAAGCACCATATCTTCTCTACCCTGATTGGATAAGACTGTTTCCTGGTTAATAACCACGAGTTATTAAGCATCTACTCCATACCATCCACTTTACATTATTTCACTTAACAACTTTGAGAGAGAAATATTATCACTTTTTCCATCTTCAAGATGAGGAAGATGTGGAAACTGGGTCAAGGACTTTAAATGCATAGCCCCAGTTCATAATTCCTGTACGTAGCAGATCTGATTTTCCACACTGATCTACCCCACTCCAGAACTCTGACTTCATAGGGTTCTGTCTCTGGTTAATCTTTCCTTCAGATTCTTAGCTCTGCATATGTTTGCAAGCCCATCAAGAAATATTACTTGATTTTCTAACAGTTTCCCTTGTGTAATTTAGTTTGTTCTTAACTGGAGACTGCACCCTGATTCCTTCTAATTTTGTCATAATAGCACACAGGAAGGGCCAGAGCCCTGCCTCTGAAAAAGCAATTTATATCAACTTCATTTGGAAAGGCTTTTTTTTTTTTAATTTTATTTATTTATTCATGAGAGACAGAGAGGCAGAGACCAGAGGGAGAAGTAGGCTCCCCGTAGGAAGCCCAGCGTGGGACTTGATCCCTGGATCCGGGACCACGCCCCAAGCCAAAGGCAGACCACTGAACCACCCAGGGGTCCCAGCTTAACTTCATTTGGAACGCTGAGGACAAAAAGGGTTAATTATCTGGTAACTTTGGTACTTAGTCTAATTTATCATTTATTTTACTATTTAACTCCTTGTACCCTGTGCTTTCTTCAAGACTGTTGATTAAAACTGCTTTTTTTTTTTTTTTACTGCTGATCTCTCTCTAAATGTTAACATAGATATGTGTTTAGATATATAATTGTTTACCCCTGCATTATCTTAGAGTAGTAAAAATCTGAACCAAACTATTGAGTCTAAGTAAAATACAATTATCCATAAAATGGAACTCAATGCAGCCATTAAAAAATATAGAATAATAATTCTGTCATGAAAAATTGCTTCAAGTTTTTTTTTTTTTTTAAGGCAATTAGGACACCTGGCTGGCTCAGCCAGAAGAACATATGCCTCCTCTTGGCCATGGGGTCATGAGTTTGAGCCCCACATTGGGTGTAGAGATTGCTAAAAATAAATAAATGATCTTTAAAAAAGAAAACTGTGTGTTTAGTGTGTTGCTACTTTAAAAATTACACAGGAGCACCTGGTTGGCTCAGTTGGTAGAATATGAGACTCTTGATCTCTGGGTTGTGAATTCCAGTTCCACATTAGGTATGAAGATTACTTAAAAAATAAAAAATAGGGGATCCCTGGGTGGCGCAGCGGTTTGGTGCCTGCCTTTGGCCCAGGGCGCGATCCTGGCGACCCGGGATCCAGTCCCACGTCGGGCTCCCGGTGCATGGAGCCTGCTTCTCCCTCTGCCTGTGTCTCTGCCTCTCTCTCTCTCTGTGACTATCATAAATAAATAAAAATTTAAAAATTTTTAAAAAATAAATAAAAATAAATTTAAAAAATCATACAAATGCACGCATGCACATATTTTCAAATACAGATTTAAAACTTTACATACACATCAAAGTATTGGAATTTTAGAGATTGGTGTTGCTTTTTAATTTTGTTTCCTTTTCCTCTTTTTTTTTTTTTTTTTTTTTGAGGATTTATCTATTTATTTGTTCATGAGAGACAGAGAGGGAGGCAGAGACATAGGCAGAGGGAGAAGCAGGCTCCATGCAGGGAGCCTGATGTGGGACTTCATCCTGGGTATCCAGGATCACACCCTGGGCTGAAGACAGGTGCCAGACTGCTGAGCCACGCAGGCATCCCTCCGTTTCCTCTTTAAAAAAAAAAAAAAAAAAAAAAAAAAAAAAAAACTTTTCACCATTGAGCACAAGCTTTATTTTTTAATTAGAATTAAAAATAACATCTCCATGATTTCTACAACTGTGAAACCTCTTATTTAGCTTCAGTTCTCATGAAGATAAGAATATAGAGGGGTCCCTGGCTGGCTTAGACAGTAGAGCATCTGACTCTTAATTTCAGGGTCATGAGTTTGAGCCCCATGTTGAGTATAGCAACTACTTTAAATTTTTTATTTTATTTAATTTATTTTTTCAAGTATTTTTTTTAAGATTATTTATTTATTCATAGAGACACAGGCAGAGGGAGAAGCAGGCTCCATGCAGAGAGCCTGACTGGGATTCGATCCAGGGTCTCCAGGATCACGCCCTAGGCTGCAGGCGGCGCTAAACCGCTGCGCCACCGAGGCTGCCCTAAAATTTGTTTTTTAAAGACAAAGATGTAGGATGTTTTTGGTTTAAGTTTAGTGTTTTATTATTTATTGATCATTTCCCCTTTAACTTACTATCATGTAGTTCATGATACATCTTACATCATCTTACAAAGGTGAATTAAGTCAATTTGTGCTTAGCATCTGTTGTTTCTGACTTAGGTATTGGAAAGTCTGGGTTCAGTTCTCAATGGTATCAATGGTACAATTTATTTTTAAGGACATTAATATGCCAATGGTTTTGTGTTTCTTTAGTTTTTGTTAAGGTCACCATTAGTAGAAATCTATAAGGATATTAACCACAGTCTGTGAGCTATTTCTGGGATTTTTAAACATCTAACAAGTGTTGGAATATAGATTAAAAAGCATAGAGCTTGACATTGGTAGACACAGGTACAAATCCTAATTCTTTTCTCAACTAGATTCAAAAAGCCTGTCAAGTTAAACTGTCTAGGCCTCTATTTTCTTGTTTTTAAAATGGAGATAGTAATATTAACTCAGAAGGGCTTGGGGAATACCTGAATTAGAGTATGTCTGTATAAAGAGACTGTATATGAAAAGTACTCAAATAAACAGCTGTATTCTCACTCCCCAACAGAAGTCACATGTACCTGTAAGGAGGATTCACAGGATAACCCAAATTTCCTTTCTTTGATTTTGGTTGCAATGGTATCAGTTCACTATGGAGTCATTTCTATTAGAATTCTAGGGAAATTTCCAGTTTCTCAGCTACCACCTCATTACTGTCAAAAGTTGTACTTTTGGTAATCAAAATTTCTTCAAATCTGGGATCCAATAACAAAACAATATTAGAGTCCTTACTTAGAGGAAGGAATGAGATTGGTCTGTTAGGACATTTCTAGTTTTTTGAAGTGAACACTAGGTGGCAGCATTCAGGCAGGACTTTCTACATCAACCAAATGGGCTTCCCCGCTGGCCCCAAACCCTCTTATCCCCCCAACAGAGCAAAAGCCCAGTGATCTTCCTGTTTATCTCAGTTTGAACCGTAATTGAGGGACAGTACATGCCAGGGATAAAACTAAGAGAAGTACACTTGGGAAAGCTTATATAGTATTTACTTGTGCCACCAGGGATAAAACTAAGAGAAGTACACTTGGGAAAGCTTATATAGTATTTACTTGTGCCGGGCACTATTCTGATCATTTTTACATATGGTAAAACAAAGAGTAAATAAACTTAGAAATTTCTTAGAAATGAAATTTCTTAGAAAAAATAGGGATGCCTGGTTGGGTCAGTCAGTGGAGTATGTGGCAAGAGGTCTTGGAATCCTGAGTTCGAAAGTTTGAGCCGCACGGTGGGGGTAGAGTTTACTTTGAAAAAAATAATACATTAAAAAAAAAAAATAAGTTATTTCATCCTTGTCATAGATTTTTTTTCCAATTATTTTCCTTCTTTACCTTTATTATTCATGCTTTCAACTAAACAAATATTTTTATACTTGTACTGTATTTGAGATACTAAATGTGTCACTTTGGGCCCATGGATAGGAAGGTGAAATAATTCATATAAGGTTAATTAAGCTTCAAAGTCTCTGTAAACTGAAAAGGAAAGAAGACTGTAAGTTAATAATAGGGCAAGGTAAAGTGTACAATATTTGCATTTTGTTCTCACAAAAGTTTTATTGAATGGCAAAGGATATATGAATTATAATGGGATGAGCAGAGAGAGAAATGGAATGAACATATATTGAAACTTTACTATATGCCAGGACCCTATTAGGCACTTTACATAAACCATTGCATGTATTTTCATTTTTAAAAATTAATTTTCACTTATTTGGTTATTAATATTCCCATTTTTGGATGAGGAAATTGAATCTTAAGAAGGGTAGGAACCTGCCCATAGGTAGAGGTAGAATAGGGCATCATGTATGAGTAATAATTGCTGCTCTTTGTTGCAACTTAAAAAGAATATAGTTATATTTTCAGGATAGAAACTGATAGTTGTGCATTACAGAATGGTAGGATTTTGATAGGATGGATGGAAGTAGAAGAGTGGTCTGGGTCAGCATGAACAAAGACATAGAGACCAAAGGAATGTATATAGTCTGAGAGAAATGTGTGTAAAAAGTGCCCATTTTAAAGCAGAAGAGGAGAGTTTAAAAGTCTGCTCAGGGGTGGAAGATACCAGTGAAGCAGATCAATGAGGAAGAGTCTCCATCTTGACCCAGCACTGTTCTGTAGTTCAGTCCCTGTTTGTTTTCTCTGCTGCCTTCCACATTCTGATCTTATCCACAGAACTCAGACAGGTGAAGGACATCAAGTTCTAATCTCCCACATATGAATAGCTTTGACTTTTTTCCCTTCAACACACAATTTTTGATACTAAACCCACTGTATGCTAAAGCACTGGGCTGTAGAGTGAATATGCATATGCCAGTAATATTGGGTCCTTGCCTTGGTCCTCCCTCTAAATCCCTGTTAAATTGGCCATTACTAGAAGATAGTAGGGCACAGATCGGCCAGTCGCTTTATATTTTCTTGCACATGCAAAGTGGTAAAAGCACAGATTTTAGAGTCAGACTCACAGTTGATGAAATTGTATAGAGAAAAGTGAAGATCCCAGCAGTAGAGGCATATTCTAAAGAGGCTGGTGCACAGGTTGAAAACAACAGTGTGCTCATGCCTTTCTCAGTCTCTATGTGCATTTGCACAGAGTTCCATAAGTACATGAGCACAGCCTTTGGCTGCTGAAGGCCCTAAAAGCACATGGTCTCTGGTGGTGTCTTGGAAGTCTTCAGCCTTTGACTGCTGCCTGACCTCTCCAGACCGTGAGTTTCTCTGACCCTCAGTCTGCATACCGGGGTTCATTAACTTAGAGGAGAGAGGAGAGTTGGTTAAAAGGAAGACTGTATGCCCCAAATAAGGGAGTGATAAAGTAATTGGCAATGAAAATGTTAGAGGAGCAGGATCCCACAGGGAGTAAATGAAATCAGGCTGCACTGAAGTGGAAATTTTAATTAAAAAGGGAAGATATAATCTATAGTGTGCAGGCTTCTAGTTGTCCTTGTCCTCAGATCAGAGGCTAACATTCATGGTGTTTCTGTAGAGAGAAGACTTGGGGGAGGAGAGTCACCTTTGAGGTCATAACTAAGTTTCTCTTTTTCTTTCTTTATTCATTTAACTAAGTAATCTCTACACCCAACATGGTGTTTGAACTCACAACCCTGAGATTAAGAGTCAAATGCTTTTCCAACTGAGCCCCTCAGGCACTGCACCAATGAGTTCTCTTAGGGCCTGCTTATTGCTTCTCAGAGTTAGAAGGAAAACCCAAGCCAGGGCCAGTACTCCAATCCTGCATCTGGCCTTCTGACCCGTTGCCTAGAACTGGAGGTCAGAGTCAGAGTTGATGGAACCCCAAGGATTCCCAACTTGATGTTGATGAGCCAGAATGCCACAGTGGCATAGGCCATTCTGATTCCATGTAGAGACTTGTGGTTAATAAAAAAAATATATTTGGTCTTTGTCCCTGGTTCCTGGCACAAAGCTGCTAAAACCCTTGGAATTTCCTAAGTGAGAGTAGGAGGATTAGGGATTGGGTTTTTTTTTTTTAAGTGAAAATAAACTTTTATTTTTAAAACTCTTATCTTATTTTAAAGATTTATTTATATATTCATGAGAGACATGGAGAGGCGGAGACATAGGCAAAGGGAGAAGCAGGCTCCAGGCAGGGGTCACTGAGCCACCCAGGTGTCCCTACATCTTAATTTTTTTAATTATGTGACTACTGACACAGATCGGACCTTTAGGGGCAGCTGACTGGCTCACTCAGTAGAGCATGAGACTCTTGATCTTAAGGTTTTAAGTTTGAGCCCTATGTTGGGTGTAGACATTACTTTAAGAAATAAATAAAATCTGGGATGCCTGGGTGGCTCAGTGGTTGAGCATCTGCCTTCGGCTCAGGGTGTGATCCTAGAGTCCTGGGATTGAGTCCCACATCAGGCAGACCCGGAGCCTGCTTCTCCCTCTGCCTACATCTCCGCCTCTCTGTCTCTCATGAATAAATAAATAAAATCTCTAAACAAACAAACAAACAACAGTTATTTATAAGAAATTCCTTTTTAGTATATCTGAGTTTATGCTGATCAGGTAATTTAGGGTGGGGTCCCTAAATAGCCTCAGGATGGGGCTAGTCACCAGAGAGACCAAGTGATTAGAGGATCAGAACTTTCAGCTCCACCCATTGGCCTCCAGGGAGGGGAAGGTAGAGGGGGTGCTGCAGATTAAGCTCTATAAAAACTCTTGGTAAGATTTGATGAGTTTCTGGGTTGGTGAAGACATCCAAGGGCAGGGAGGGTAGCACATCTTAATTCCACAGGGACACAAGCTCCTATATACCCTTTCATCTGAGTGTTCACTGTATCTTATTTTTTATTATTTTCTTCAATTTTTTATTTAAATTTGAGTTAATTAACATAGTATAATATTGGTTTCAGGAGTAGAACAGTGATTTCATCACTTACATATAACATCCAGTGTTCTACACAATAGGTGCCCTTCTTAATACCTGTCAACTCATCTAGCCCATCCCCATTGCCCACCTCCCTCTGTCAACCCTCAGTTTGTTCTCCATAGTTAAGTCTCTTATGTTTTGCTTTCCTCTTTTTTTCCCCTCTTTCCTTTATGTTCATTTGCTATGTTTCTTAAATTCCAGGTAGATCATGTCAGAATTGAGTTAAATTTGTAGGACACCGCATTGGTGTCACCTGAGAATTGAGGAACTGTTTGGTGGTGGTGGAAAACACCACACGAGTCAATGCCCAAGGTTGAGCTGGACACATAGCTTTGGCAATGACTGACCTCGTTCTGGCCCCAAATCCCTCCCCCATCATCCTCTGCTGTTGGCCTTCACCTACTCCAGAATCTGAGAGTAATCCACTAATCTGGTCTCTAAACAGGGAAATACTTAGGAGCTTAGTTTTCCTGCTTATCCTAGGGTGGGGTGGGTGGTGATCTACTTGGACCTTATTTCCTGGTTCCAATAACTGGGACTCTGACCGATTTTTAGTAATGGGCACTCTGTATCATTCAGTGACCCTGCCACTGAAACTATCTTAAATTCCAAGTGGATTTTTTATTCTCCCAGTGTCTCTAGGGCCTTGTGGATTCCTTACTGTGTTATTGGAGTATTTATCTCATCAAATTCGAGTGGCTGGACCTTGCTTTGGAGTTACTGCTTGGTAGAACCACTGCCTCATAAAAAAAACAACAACAAAAACTAATTGCCTGATGCCAAGCCCTGGCTCGTGGTGGTGGTGAAATATCCCCTCCCCACTGCATTGTGGCAGTGCCTATTGCTAACAGCTGAATCCCCCAGATTCCAGCCTCCTGAAAGATCCCTACTCCTACTCTTATGTCACCCTCTGAACTATGAACTTGTCCCATGACCCCTCTTTCATCTTGGACTCTCTAAGCCCCTCCTGGGGAGGCATCACCACCCTCAGCAGCCACTCAGCCTGACAGAGTTAGGAGTTTTCATCCTGTTTGCTTTCATCTCCACTTTCAGCCTTCTTCCACTCCACTTTTTGATGGCAACTGTGTTTGTCTAGACTCCAGCTTCTCCAAATATGTGGACGAGCTGTTCATCTTCTGACGCAGTATCCCTATGTTTAATGCACTTTCTTTCCAAAAGGGATAGAAGTTCGGCTATTCCAGAGGTCATTTTTGTATAGATAATGGGATTTGAAGAAAAACCACTCATGGCTTATTTGTTTTTTTCACAAGCTGACCACTGAGTGAACTTTGGAATTGACTCTATGATACCTGTTGGTGTAAAACTCTGACCAGTGAGTGCTGGATTACACCACCTTGGATAGCACCAGCCAGGAAACCCCATGTGAATGTGACACCCAGTGGCACAAAGGTCAGGGTCTGCCTGCTTTGAAAACTTACTCTGTCATTGCTCCCTTTAACCACCATTGGATTTCCTCCCTTCTTTCTTCACTAGACATTTAAAGACTGAAATCTGCTACATCCCTTCCTTATCACTCTCAATTCCAGCCCTGCATGGATAGGCTCTAGACCTCTCAAAGGCCACAGGGGTCTCCTCAGTGCAAACTTCACTGAATCTTTTCCTGTTTCCCTTTCCCTTGACCTCCCTGAGGCATATGGGCACAGTGCCACTACTTATCCAATCCTAACATTTCTCCTTTTTGGTCTCCAGGACTCTAGGCCATCCTGTGTCTGCTCTTTATTTCTCAAGATTTTTCCTTGGTTCCTTCAGAGACTTTGCTCTCTCTCCTCAAATATAAATGATCCTCAACTTTTGATCTGATCTGTTTGGTCACACCCCTTTCCAGAGACCTTGCTTGAACACAGTATACTAAATCCCCACCTTCCCTGCTGGAAGTAGATGGCTCTTAGGCCCCATATCTCTAGGCTTGACTTCTGACTTTAATCTCACATTATCAATGGCCTATTCTGTGCCTTCCCTTGAGTACTTTTACCCCTACCTCAAAGTCACATTTTTGGAAGTACAGTCAACTTCCTACACCCTAAACTCCCTCTCCTCCTGGATAGCCCTAATCCCCTTATGTATGCCAATACCCTACCATTTTCCAGATTAGAATTTGGGAGTGACCTTTGATTATTCTTTGTCTCTTGTCTTTTATCTATATTATAGTAAGAATGTTCATTATATCTTGTAATCTCAAGTACTGCTTTTGTTTTTTTTTTGTTTGTTTGTTTTGCTTTTGTTTTTAAAAAAGTTAAAAAAATATTTTTAGGAGTATATTTCCCCACCGTGATTACCCTTCCCTAATGTTAGGTTTAGTTATATAATTTAATTTATTACTGGGTCAATGTCTATTATTTATTTATTTATTTATTTATTTATTTATTTTTAGAGATTTTATTTATTTATTCATGAGAGACACACACACAGAGGCAGAGACATACATAGGCAGAGAGGGAGAAGCAAGCTTCTTGTGGGGAACCGAAGGTGGGACTCAATCCAGGGACTCCAGGATCACTCCCTGAGCGGAAGGCAGACACTCAATCACTGAGCCACCCAGGTGCTCCAATGTCTCCATTTTAAGTGATTGAATTATTAACATTTAAATATAACCATGTATACTTTTTATTCTGACTGTGGAGGTATCTGAACTCTCTTCTTGGCTTGCTACAAATAGAGAGTCTGTTTCCCAGCAGGTAGTAGTGGCTGTGAGACTATGTCTGACCAATGAGTTACAAGAAGTTCACCAATTCATCTATTAGGTGCGGCTTTAAGTATATGATGACTTGATTTCCTAATCCAAGTCCTATATTTTCTTATTAAAGGACCAGGATAGGGCAGCCCAGGTGGCTCAGCGGTTTAGCACTGCCTTGGGCCCAAGGCCTGATCCTGGAGACCTGGGATCGAGTCCCATGTCGGGCTCCCTGCAGGAGCCTGCTTCTCCCTCTGCCTGTGTCTCTGCCTCTCCCTCCCTCTCTCTGTGTCTCTCATGAATGAATAAATAAAATCTTAAAAAAAAAAAAAAGGACCAGGATAATTTCCCCCAGGGAGGTCCACAGTTTAGCCATGTTAGCAGAGTGAATTACGGTCCTGTTCTCTGAGGTCAGAGAGATATTACAGCCTGCACATCTCTGTGGATTTTCTAGGGAGGAAGTGACCAAGCATGGTGTCAGAAGCACAGAAAGCAGATTAGAGGTTACCAAGGTATAGGGGTAGGAGTAAAGAGAAATAACTGCTTAATGGATATGGATTTTCATTTGGGAGCAATGAAAAACTTTTGAAACTGGATGGTGGTAGGGTTTGCACACATTGTGAATTTACTAAATGCCACTGAATTGTTCACTTAAATGGTTAATTTTGTGTTATATGAACTTAACCTCAATTTTAAAAAAGTCCTATCAGCAGAAACATCATCCTGCCCCACTTCTTCCCAGGAAGAGGGAAGGAGAATGGTTGGTAATAGGGGCATACACACACACACACACACACACACACACACACACACACACACATATATATACAAGAATCACAAACTGATGAAGACCAATAATTCTCCAACCTTTTCCTTCTCCTCCCCCATGTTTTACTTAGGGATACTGACTGTTAAATGGACTGGCCTCACGTCAGACCCTAAATATAAGGAAAGAAGTGTGTAGTAACTTAAGAAAAGCATGTCATAAAAATATTTTTATTATGAAGGCAGACAAAATACATATGAATAGTGATGCAAACATAAAAATTCATTGGTATATAGCTTTTTAAAAAAGTTATTGAAGTATAGTTAACACACAGTATTACATTAGTTGCAGGTGTACCCTATAGTGATTTGACAACTCGATACATTCTGCTCTGCTTACCACAAGTATAGCTACCATCTGTCACCATAGGACAGTATTGCAATACCATTAACTATATTCCTTATGCTGTACCTTTTATCTCTGTGACTTATTCTAGCTTAATATTATTATTAAAAATAAAGTTCCCAAATAATGTTCTGGCTTGTATAATTCTGAGAAAAGAGGATTCAGCAATTCACTCAGAAAAATCACAGCTGTGATTGCCTTCTTTGTATTCACACCTCCAAATTCCTGAAGCCCTCACTGTAAAGACTCTCAACTATTCCCCAGCAGCCCAGATCATTTCCTTTCACCAAGAGACTGCAAAACATCTCTCCATGCTAAGAGAAAGGTCCTGACTGATCTACAACTTTTGGAATTATTTTCCCTCCAGCTGGGATGAGCCACCCTGTACCTGCAGGCTCAGCCTGTGTTCTCAGTCTCTAGGACAATTCCAAACTTTCGGCAGGTGGCAGGACTTGCTTGAGATGTAGTGGCACCCCACCATTTATTCATGGGAGCTGCACTGGTGCTTTTAGGCGATGTTTGTTGTTCTTTTAATTTTCCCTCAAGGGGGTGGAACCATTGGGTTTGGGCAGGCATGTAAATGGTTCCTTACAAAAACCTGTATGAAAGGGTGCCCTGGTGCTGGCTCATTCCTGGTGGTTTATTACCCTAGAATTGGTGCTTAGGCCAGAGTTGGAGTGGCCTGCCTTCATCTGGATCTTGCATAAGAAGTTCAGAGGGGCCTCACATCTTGTTCAATGTTTAAGTCACCTGGCATCAGATTAGATTCAAGGTTAGGGCACCTGGGTGGCTCAGTCAGCAAAGCATCTGCCTTTGGCTCAAGTCATGATCTCAGGGTCCTGGGATCAAGCCCTGCATCAGGCTCCCTGCTCAGTGGGGAGCCTGCTTCTCCTCCCTCTGCCTCTCCCCCTGCTTGCGCACTCTCTCTCTCTCTCTCTCTCTGTGAAATAAATAAAAAACCTTAAAAAAAAAAAAAAGATTAGCTCTGAGACTCCTCATCTGTGGTATTTAATAGTGAAGATATGTATTAGGGCTTGGGGCGGCGACTAAACTAGCCAAATATCCTACTGATGACTCCCTGACATTCAGTATCCTGTATCTGACACTTCCCTGAACTTATCATATTCTCAGGTGGTTTTTTTTTTTTTTTAAGATTTTATTTATTTATTCATAGAGACACACACAGAGAGAGGCAGAGGCACAAGCAGGCTCCATGCAGGGAGCCTGACGTGGGACTCGATCCACGGTCCCCAGGACCAAACCCCGGGCTGCAGGCGGTGCTAAACTGCTGCGCCACCGGGGCTGCCCATTCTCAGGTGTTTTGAATGATATGGCTTTTGCCATTTTGGATCCTGTAGGCAAGTATGACAAGATTTCAGCCCAGCAAATAACCAAAAAGGTCTTGATTTTCTTGTGTCGACTTACTGAAATTAGGAAATTGTAATGCAAGCAAATAAAAATAGCAATCTCTATAAATATTTAGGGTTGTGAACATGAATGTTTTGACAGTACAAGAAGAGGAAAGGAAGGGAAGGGAAGATTTCATTTATTCATAATTCACAATGATTGCATTTTGCCAATGAGGAATAGAGGCAGGCTAAAACGCACACACTTTTCCAGTAAGCGGCCAACCAGGACCCAGCCACAAGGACTGCAGTCAGAGAGCTGAATCTCTGCCCTTCCTTTCACAGCAAATGCTCATTTGCTTGAGGTAGTACACTCAAGCTTACCTATAACACTCATGTCTTCTGTGTGATATTTTTTCCTTTACAAAGCACATTGCATTAAAAAAGAAAAGGTTTTGTTTTTTAAAAATTAATGTCAGAGAGGAAGTAGAATAAGAAAAGTCTATTTCTACTGGATCTATAGAAAGAGGTGTACTTATTTTTTATGCAATGAGATTTACAATTTGAGCAAGGCTGTGAGAGTCCAGCAGTTGTGTGGAGCTGGTGACTCCTCCTGCTTTGGGATCCTGTTATGCACGTGGGAATAACCCAGGTCTGGAAGCAAATGCTACTATATCACATGGCCTGTTCTTAGCCGTGAATTAGTGGTCTTCTGGGCTTTGAATCAGTCTTGCTTTCTTGCCTTTCCAGCCAGCCTGTGCTGGTCCATGAAAGACCCATGAAGGCTGATCCTGATCCTCTTCCAGTACATTTTCTGTGCTGCCATTGCTACAGTCTTCTTTCTGAATCTGCTTCCCTACTTTAATTGTAATAAAGGAGACATGTATTTACTTCCTTATTTGCTCTTTGGTAAATCCAGGGACTCTAGCTGGACACTTACAGGGCCTCAGCTAAGAGCAGAGTGAATTGTCTTTTTAGGGGAATTCACGCGCGTTGTAAATGAGGGTTGGCCTGGCAGTAACTGCTTTTATTTTTTTATTTTTATTTTTTAATTTTTTTAAATTATTTATTCATGATAGAGAGAGAGAGAGAGAGAGAGAGAGAGAGAGAGAGAGAGAGGCAGAGACACAGGCAGAGGGAGAAGCAGGCTCCATGCACCGGGAGCCGGACATGGGATTCGATCCTGGGTCTCCAGGATCGCGCCCCAGGCCAAAGGCAGGCGCCAAACCGCTGCGCCACCCAGGGATCCCCACAAATGTGTCTCTAATTGGTGTATAGTGGGAAGTGATATTTTTGGACAGGGGCCATGGGGTAATCCTTTGTTTCCTGTCTCCCCCACAACCAGCCCCCTCAGTCAGCCAGGAAATACAATCTCAGTTCTAAATTTGCATCTAAATCTCTCAACAATTCAGTTTCTTTCAGAAAACAAAGCATCACATAGGAGCCAAGCTCCCTAGGCTCTCTTACTGGAAATTTAGAGCCTGTATAAGTCTTAACACTATCCTGAGTTAAAAAGCCCATGGGTTTAAAGCATAGCACTAAAACCCACTACTATAACATGGGTATTCACTTAGAATTTTCTTCACTCCTGGTATCTGCCCTTAAAAAAGAGTAATGTGGCAGCCGTTGCTGATATCTAGAAGTTAAATCCTGGCTCCCTCCCTTCCTCCCTAGCTTTGTGACCTTGGGCAAGTCACTTTACTTCTCTGGAATTCATTAATGTGTGAGAAAGTACTGGGCACACAGTAGGCCCTCTATATGTTACTTTCTGCCTGTAATTGAGGTCTTTCTGGAAATACATGTTCAGTTCAGGGAAGGAAGATTTGATGAACCTTTCCCTGTTGAATACCCCATGTTCCTCCACCCCCTTCACACCCTTCCCCCAGCCTTTGCATCTTTACTGGCCAGAATGTTTCTGTGTAGAAGAGATCATTACTTGTCCATTTTAGTATGTATTACCTACCTTTTCATTTATAACGGAACCCAGATTTTTTGCCTGAGCCCATAGCCATCCCAATACAGTTTACATTTTCTAGCTTTCCTCCTTTGCAGCTGAATGTGGCCACACGTCTTATTTCTGGCCAGCAAGATGCAATGGAAATTGTGTGTATGACAACCCACAAATGTCCCTAAATGAAGAGGCATGCCCTATTTCTCTCATTCCTCCTTCCTGCTGGATAGAGTGTGAATATGATAGCTGGAACTTGGGTAGCTATCTTGAGTCATAGGGTAGAAGGCACATGTTAAGGAGGGCAGAGCAGAAACAGAAAATTGATTGTGTCTCCATCATTCCTCCCCAAGACTGTCAAATCTCTAGGCCTCATTTAGAGGAAAAAAAATAAACCATTGTTATTTCAGGTTTCTTGTCACTTGTGACCTAACCTAATCCTAAACAATAAGGCCTATATATTCCAAAGGGCAGGGATTTTGGGGTGGCAGTTCTTTAATGTAATACAACTAGTCTCTTATAGTTACCTTTGAAACAAGATATTAGATACTAAGTTGGTGTGCTATATAGTCCTGCTCACAGAGCAAATTGTCAGCATGGATCCAAGCACATGTCTGTAGGTCTAAGCATCCTTAGGACTTGAAGGATGTTTACTGAATATTGATTGTGTGCAAGACTATGCTCTGGGAATGTCAAAGATGCTCTTTTGCATTTTGCTTTTTGAATTCTGTGGCCTTAAGAACAAAAGCATAATGTGGAAGACAGGAGGGGAAGAAATAGGTCAAAGCATTTTCCCAGGTGCTTCCCTGTAAGCCCTTAAACCCAAGCAGTATATTCCTTTTCTATTTCTACATAGATGCTACCAGATGACCACAATCTGGGCTCCTACTGCTTCTCCCTGCTCAGACTCTCAAGGGCCTATTTTTGTGGAGATCATACTTCTTTCAAGGTTTCTTCTCCCAATCACAATGTGGCTATGGGCACAAGAGTGCTCAGAAGAGACAAGTTGTCTTTGTCCCTAGCTCTTTAGCCCTTTCCCTCTAGCTCTACAAAGCACTGCTAAATCTGGGTGCCTCGGGTGGCTCAGTTGGTTAAGTCTCTGCCTTCAGAGTCCCCAGTTCTGGGATTGAGGCTCATGTCTGGCTCCCTGCTCAGTAGGGACCCTGCTTCTCTCTTTCTCTCAATGCCTATCACTCCCCTGCTTGTGCTCTCTCTCTCTCTCTGTCAAATAGATATAATCTTAAAAAAAAAGAAAAGAAAAGAAAACCAAAGCACTGCTAAATAAAAGCACTTCTGCATTTCTTGGAATATCTTATTCATTATAGAATTTAGTTTCATCAGCTGTTCTACCTACAATATCTCATTTACTTCTCAGAGTAACTGGATGAGCTAGGTACTATTTTAATTGCTGCTTTATAGTTGAAAAGTCGGGTTTAAATTCATCCAAAGTCACCAACCTAGTAAGTAGTGGAGTCAGGATTTGATTTTGGGCAACATGACTCCAAAGCATATTTGACCACTAAGCTATAATATTTTCTTAATGCTGAATTTCTGTTAATATATACCCTCATGTCTAAATATTACCATATAATTTCATTTGGAAGAAACTAGAGAATCATGAAATACATCAGATGTGGGGTATGGAATATTTTTGGTGTGATATCAGAGACATTTTTAGTTCACAGTTTAAAGATATCTTGCTTTTAGGTATGACCGGGTCCAGGTTCTCAACTGATGTCACTGGAACTGGATCTTTCCTTCTTTTTTTTTTTTTTTTTTTTTTTTAAGATTTTATTTATTTACTCATGAGAGACACAGAGAGGCAGAGACATAGGCAGAGGGAGATGTAGGGTCCCTGTGGGGAGCCTGATGCAGGACTCAATCCCAGGACCCCAAGATTACGACCTGAGCCAGAGGCAGATGCTCAACACTGGTAGCCACCCTAGTGTCCCTGGACATTTCTTTTTCTTTGTCCATTTCTTTAACCCAATGTGGGAGATGAACTCATGACCGTGAGATCAAGACTTGAACTGAGATCAAGAGTCAGATGCTTAACCAGCTGAGCTACCCGGGCACCCCTTTCCTCATCCATTTCTGTGTATAAGCCACTTTGGGGTAGGTTGTTACATGCATGAATCTAATCCTATGTGATATGCAACCCCAGCTCTCTCAGGAGTCACAGTGAAAGTCTTGGGCTGGCCTGTGGCCTGGGGTGTGGTCAAACCATTCAGATATATGGTCTGATAATGTGGGAGAGATGCTTTCCCAAAGAAATGATTGTACTCTTAACAGAAGCAAGGAGAATGCTTCAGAGTAGGCAGGAACTTCAGATATTCACAGCAATAATTAAGGGATCTTCTCTATTTACAAGTTTAATGATCAAGCAGCCTGTTCCAATAGAGAGGATCTTGGGGTTAAGATCAGAAGACCTGTATTCTAGCCTTGCTTCTGCCAATTAAAATAAAAGTCAACTCTTTGCCCTCAGTAACTTCTATAAACGTCTATAAACCAAGGGACTTAAGTTATCATTTCTAAGGTCCCACTCAACTTTTTAAATTCTATACCATTTTAAACAGCTTTCCCTACTCTTTTCTTTCTACCTTCCTCATTATGCTCCAGGCATAGCAGTTTTTTTTTTTACCTGCTCATATACGGCCATTGTATTTTTCAACCTTTACCCATATTGTTCCCTCTACCTAGAAAAGGCCTTTTCCCCTACTTGCCATCTGATTTGATATTCAGATTTCAGCTTATATCACTTTGTCAGCAAAGCCTTCCATGCATTCTCTAAATTAGGTTGCCTTTGCCCATTTTTTTTTTTTTTTTTTTTTTTTAGAGTGTGTGAGCAGAGGGGGAGGTGCAGCTGGATGGAGAGTGTGTGGGTGGGGAGAGTCTTAAACAAACTCCATGCCCAGGACTAAGATCATGATCTGAGCTGAAATCAAAAGTGGGACATTAACCAACTGAGCTATCCAAGTGCCCCTGGGTTGCCTTTGTTATTATCTCTCATAGCAGCTGTTTCTTTTAGATTATCACAATTTGTATTTATTTATATAATGTAATACAATACAACACAATGCAATTTAATTATATTGAGAACATACTCAAGCCAGGCAATCTTCTAGACTGGGATATACCAGTGAAAAGGCAGTTATTTTTTTTACCTCATGGAGCTTATAATCTAGCAAGTTGGAAAACAAATATAAAAGATCATGACAAATAGGGACTCCTGGGTGGTCAGCTGTTGAGTGTCTGCCTTTGGCTCAGGTCATGATCCTGGGGTCCTGGGATTGAGTCCCACATCAGGCTCCCTATAGGGAGCCTGCTTCTCCCTCTGCCTCTCTCTGTATGTCTGTCATGAATAAATGAATAAAATCCTAAAAAAAAAAAAAAAGATCATGACAAACATATAAGTGTGGTGAAGAACAATAAAGCAAAGAGGGGGAGAGAGTGTGATTTGTTTTAATGGCATTTTAGATGAGTGCCAAGGACAGATCTGTTCCATGATGTGACATTTAAGCTAAATGGACTGAGGGAACAAGCCCCAGCAGCATCACGGCAAGAGCATTTCAGGCAGAGGGAACAGCATGTGCAAAGCAGGAAAGCTGGGGCCAAAGGATCTGGGGCCCATAGGAAAATGACTACATTAGTTATGTTATGTGTCAAAAATCATATAACTATTACTAATATTATATGGCTATTTACTTTTGTTCATTATTTTAACATATACAAAGTCTTTCCACTACCAGAGATTAGGTGTTCATCTCTGTATTCTTTTTGTGTGTTAACTATATTTTATATTTGTTTTATTTATCTGGAATTTAGTTTTATGTGAAGTGAAACTCTACCTTTTATTTTTACATATTCTTTTTTTTTTTTTTTTCTCTTTTTTTATGTATTAGTGTTTACACTAGGGTATGCCTTGGGATCTTGGTTCCATTTGCCTAACTGCTATGTCTTAAACTAATGCCCCACTGCTTTTTTTTCTACCTTATTATAAGTTTCCAAACAAAGGGAAAATAAAAAAATAATACATTCAATGGCAGAACAAACTCCACGACTAAATGTAGGAAGAAGCTATATCTGAAAGGTTAGGAAGGGAAAAAATGGTGTGGTCAGGAGCTGCATGCAGGAGGAAGGGGCTGTAGTTGTGGACAGGGGAGAGGACCAAGGAGCCCACAGAGGGAAAATGAATCCCCATAATGTCTGGCCTTGAAAACCAGAGGGGCTGAATTCTGTGAATTTGTGTAACCAGTGGGTCTTGGACCTTTAAAAGTCAGCTGACTCAGCACTGGGTGAACTGGGAGGGCTAATGATAACTGGGTCCCCGCCCTTAAAGAGACAATAGCCTAAGGAGAGGCAACATAGAATTGACAGTTTGCACCAGGGGAGGGAGATCTGTTTATATTGATTTTAGAGTGTGTTGGGAGACTTCTCTAGGGAACAAAGGAGCTGGCAGGCTCCATTTTCTTCCCCAGCCCCACTGTGTGAGGTAGCACTGCCTAACTGCTAACAGTGTGCCCCAGGCACATGTTCTCCTAAGACTCACCCACTCCAGGTCTGCTGGCCTCCACTTTAGGCTCAAGGCACTTCTTTTGTACCCTTGGCTGCTGCTGCACTTCAGAAGATCTGGCCTAGGACTAGCAGGTCAGTGCAGATTTTACTAACACCATGAGAGTGTCCTGGCCAGCCACAGCATGCACAGAAGCCATGAGACCCTGATCACTGCCAATGACAAGAGCCATGCTCCAGCAGCAACCAGCAACAATGCCCCAGCCATTCCCCAGCCATGCCCCAGCAGCAAACAGACTTGGAGATCCAGCCTAGGAGCAGCAGCTCAGTACCAATTTTGCTAACATCACTTCCCTGTCCATGAGCCCTTCTATGGTAGTGCCAACTCAGAGCCAGCCTGCCTGGGTCTCATGAACATCACAGAGAGCAAGCACAGCCCACAACAAGCCAAGAGTCAGTGCAAACATCTAAACTGAAAGGAAAAGCAATTCCAACATAACAGCAGAATGCAAGCAACATACTAGGAGACTCCCCTGAAGTGCCAGGTTCTGGTGAGCAGGGAACACTGAACTGCAGGGCACTACAAGACCTCTTTTCATAATACCACTACTTTCAAGAATCGAAGATATAGTTGACTTTCCTAACACACAGAAACAGACACAGAGAGGTGGACAAAATGAGACAGAGAAATATGAAGAAATATGAAAGAACAGAACAAAATCACAGCAAGAGATCTAAGTAAAACAAATAATATGCCTGATAGAATTTAAAATAATGGTCATAAAAATACTGAATGGACTTCAGAAAAGGGTGGAGGACATCAGTGAGATGCCAAAGAGATGAAAAAAAAATTATCAGAGGTGGAGAATGCAATAAATTAAAAATATAATAGATGGAATAAATAGTAGACTCAGGAAGCAGAGGAATGCATCAGTGACCTAGAGGATAGAATACTCTAAAGCAATCAAGCTGAACAGATGAGAGACAAATACTGCATCATGAGAATAACTTAGAGAACTCAGGGACACCATCAAGCGTAATAACATTCACATTATAGGGATCCCAGAAGGAGAAGAGAGAGAAAAGGGGAAGAAAATGTATTTGAAGAAATAATAGCTGAAAACTTTCCAGATCTGGGGAGGAAAACAGAAATCCAGATTCAGGAGATAAAGTCACCCAACAAACTCAACCCAAGGAGGTCTACACTAAGACACATAGTAATTAAAACAGCACAAAATAGTGATAAAGAATTTTAAAGATTGCCTCTCTCTTAAAAAAAAATAGAAAAATAAAAGGGGTGCTTGGGTGGCTCAGTAAATTAAGCATCCAACTCTTAATTTCTACTCAGGTCATGATCTCAGGGTTATGAGATTGAGCCTCTCTCCCTCTTCCCCTCCACTGCTCACTCTCACATACAGTCTCTCTCTCTCTAACTAGAACAATAACAACAAAATAATTTTATTTTTTCAAAAGATTTTATTCATTCTTGAGAGACACACAGAGAGAGGCAGTGACACAGGCAGAAGGAGAAGCAGGCTCCCCACAGGGAGTCTGATGGGGACTTGATCCTAGGATTCCAGGATCACACCCACAGCCAAAGGCAAACGTTCAACCACTGAGCCATCCAGGTGTCCCAACAACAAAATAGTTTTAAAGGCTGCAAGAGAAAAGTAGACAGTTACATACAAAGGAAACTCCATAAGGTTATCAGGTGATTTTTCAGCAGAAACTTTGCAGCCAGAAGAGAGTGAAATGATGTATTCAAAGTACTGAAAGGGGAAAATCTGCAGCCAACAATATTCTATCTAACAAGGCTAGAATTTAAAGTAGTCATTCAGACTAGAAGATAAAGAGTTGCCTAGACAAGCAAAATTAAAAACCATGGCCACTAAACCATCCCTACAAGAAATGTTAATAGGGACTCTGTGAGTGGAAAACAAAAATCATAGGTAAATGTAAGAAAAATAGGAAGCACAAAAGCAAACAAAAATTATATCTGTAAAAGTCACTCAAGCAAAACAAAAAGATGTAAAATATGCCAAATATCTGAAATGTGGAAGGGAGAGGAGTAAAGAATGAGTTTTAAGCGACCATCATTTTAATATAGACTGCTATCTGCAGAAGATGTTATATATTAGGTGAATGGTAACCACAAATCAAAAAACAGTAATACATTTGCAAAAAAAATACAGAGTAAGGATTCCATGTATATCACTAAAGAAAACCAGCAAACCATGAAAGAAAGAGATGGATCAGAGAAAAACTACAAAAACAACCACAAGACAAGTCACAAATTGGCAATAAATACATACAATAATTACTTTTTTTTTTTACAATAATTACTTTTAATGTAAATGGATTAAATGCTCCAGTCAAAGATGTAGGGTGACAGAGTGGATAAAAAAACAAGACCCATCTCTATGTTGTCTTCAAGAAACTCATTTGAGACCTAAAGATACCTGCAGATTGAAAGTGAGAGGATGTAGAAATATTTATCATGCAAATGGATGTCAAAAGAAAGTCAAGTAGCAGTATTTATATCAGACAAAAGACACTACATAATAATAAAGGGGACAATCCAACAAAAAGATGTAACAATTGTATTTATGCATCCAACATGGAAGCATCCAAATACATAAAACAACTAATAACAAATATAAAGGAACTAATTGACAGTAGGGGATTTGACACCCCACTTACACTGATCGACAGAATATCCAAACAGAAAATCAAATAAGGAAACAGTGGCTATGAATGATACACTGGACTAGATGGATTTAACAGATATATTCAGAATATTCCATCATAAAACAGCAGAATATATATTCTTTTCAAGTGCACAAGGAAAATTCTCCAAAGTAGATCACATATTAGGCCACAGAACAGGCCTCAACAAATAAAAAGAGCAGTCATACCATGGACCTTTTCTGATCACAACACTATGAACCTGGAAATCATCCACAATAAAAAATCTGGAAAGACCACAAATACATGGAGGTTAAATAACCTGCTACTAAACAGTGAATGGGTCAACAAGGAAATAAAAGAAGAAATTGAAAAATACATAGAAACAAGTGAAATGAAAACACAACAGTCCAAAACCTCAGTTTTTGTTTTGTTTTGTTTTTTAAGATTTTATTTATTTGCTCATGAGAAGCACACAGAGAGGCAGGGACAAAGGCAGAAGGAGAAGCAGGCTCCCCACAGGGAGCCTGATATGGGACTTGATCTCAGGACCCCAGGATCATGACCTGAGCCAAAGGCAGATACTCAACCACTGAGCCACCTAGGCATCTCAGCAAAACCAGTTCTAAGAGGGAATTTAATAGCAATACATACCCACCATAAGAAGCAAGAAAAATCTCAAATAAACAACCTAACATTACACATAAAGTACCTGGAAAAGAACAACAAACAAAACCCAAAACCGGCAGAAGGATGGGAATAATAAAGATCAGAGCAGAAACAAATGATATAGAAATTGAAAACAAACAACAAAAAACCCCCAAGAGAACAGATTAATTAAACCAGGAGCTGTTTTTTTGAAAAGAGCAATTCATTAAAAAAAACAAGAGAAAGGATTCAAATAAACAAAATCACCAATAAAGGCAAAATAACAACCAACATCACAGAAATATGAACAATCATAAAAGAATAATCATGAAAAGCTATATGCCAACAAACTAGTCAATGCAGAATAAATGGATAAATTCCAAGAAATATGAAACCTACCAAAACTGAAGCAGTAAGAAATAGAAAATTTGAGCAGACTGATTACCACCAAGGAGATTGAATCAGTAATTTAAAAACTCCCAACCGGGGATCCCTGGGTGGCTCAGCAGTTTAGCGCCTGCCTTTGGCCCAGGGTGTGATCCTGGAGTCCCGGGATGGAGACCCACATCGGGCTCCCTGCATGGAGCCTGCTTCTCTCTCTGCCTGTGTCTCTGCCTCTCTCTGTGTGTGTCTCTCATGAATAAATAATAAAAATCTTTAAAGAAAAAACAACAACAACAAAAAACTCCCAACAAACAGAAGTTCAGGACCAGATGGCTTCACAGGCAAATTGTACAAATATTAAAAGAAGAGGTAATATCTATTCTACTCAAGCTATACCAAAAATATAGAAGAAAGGGACGCCTGGGTGGCTCAGTGGTTGAGTGTTTGCCTTCGGCCCAGGGCATGATCCCAGAGTCCCAGGATCAAATCCCACGTCAGGCTCCCTGCATGGAGCCTGCTTCTCCCTCTGCCTATGTTTCTGCCTCTGTCTCTGTGTCTCTCATGAATAAATAAATAAAATCTTTTTTAAAAAAGCAAAAAATAATAGAAAAAGAAGGAAAACTTCCTGGGACGCCTGGGTGGCTCAGCAGTTGAGTATCTGCCTTCAGCTCAGAGCATGATCCTGGGGTCCAGGGATCAAGTCCTGCATCAGGTTGTGCGAGGAGCCTGCTTCTCCCTCTGCCTGTGACTCTGCCTCGCTCTCTGTGTATCTCTCATGAATAAATAAAAAAATAAAATCTTAAAAAAAAAAAAGGGAAAACTTCCAAATGTATTTTATGAAGCCAGTATCACCCTGGTAACAAAATCAGATAAAAACACCACACGCAAAAATGAGAACTGCAGTCCAATATCTCTAATGAACGTAGGTGCAAAAATCTTCAACAAAATATTAGCAAATGGGGACGCCTGGGTGGCTCAGCAGTTGAGTGTCTGTCTTTGACTCAGGGTGTGATCCCGGAGTCCCACATTGGGCTTCCTGCATGGAGCCTGCTTCTCCTTGTCTCTGTTTCTCTCTCTCTCTCTTTGTCTCTCATGAATAAATAAATAAAAATCTTTTGGATCCCTGGGCGGCTCAGTGGTTTGGCACCTGCCTTTGGCCCAGGGCATGATTCTGGAGTTCTGGGATCGAGTCCCACATCGGGCTTTCTGCACGGAGCCTGCTCTTCCCTCTGCCTGCCTGTGCCTCTGCCTCTCTCTCTCTCTGTGTGTGTGTCTCTCATGAATAAATAAATAAAATCTTTAAAAAAAAAATCTTTAAAAAAATAGTAGCAAACAGGATCCAACAGTATGTTTAAAAAAAAACATTCAGCATAATCAAGTGGGATTTATTCCTGGAATGCAAAGGTGGTTCAATATTCACAAATCAATGGGATCCCTGGGTGGCGCAGCGGTTTGGCGCCTGCCTTTGGCCCAGGGCCAGATCCTGGAGACCCTGGATCGAATCCCACATCGGGCTCCCGGTGCATGGAGCCTGCTTCTCCCTCTGCCTATGTCTCTGCCTCTCTCTCTCTCTCTCTCTCTATCTCTGTGACTACATAAATGAATAAAAAAAAAAATTCACGAATCAAGCAACATGATTCATCATATCCATAAAATGACAAGATAAAAACCATTTGATCATTTCAGTAGATGCAGAAAAAGCATTTGACAAAGTACAACATTCATTCAGTGTAGGTTTAGAAGAAACACACTTCAACATTAATAAAGGCCATATACCAAAAAGCCACAGCTAACATCATAGTCAATGGTGAAAAACTAAGTGCTTTCTCCCTAAAGTCAGGAACAAGACAAGGCTGTCCACTCTCACCACTTTTGCTCAACGTAGTACTGGAGGTCTGAGCCACAACAATTAGACAACAAAAAGAAATAAAAGGCATCCAGATTGGTAAGAAAGAAAAACTTTCTCATTTGCAGATGACATGATACTATATGTAGAAAACCCTAAAGAGTCCACAAAAAATCTACTAGAACTGATAAATGAATTCGGTAAGGTCACCGGATACAAAATCAATGTATGGAGATCTGTTGAATTTCTTTTTTCTTTTTTTTTTTTTAAGATTTTATTTATTTATTCATGAGAAACACAGAGAGAAAGAGAAACAGAGACACAGGCAGAGGGAGAAGTAGGCTCCATGCAGGAAGCCTGACATGGGACTCAATCTGGGGACTCCAGGACCACGCCCTGGGCCGAAGGTGGCGCTAAACCGCTGGGCCACCAGGGCTGCCTTATCTGTTGAATTTCTATATGCTTATAATGAAGTAGCAGAAAGAGAAATAAAACAACCTTGTTTATACTTGCACCAAAAATAATAAGATATCTAGGAATAAATCTAGCCAAAGAAGTGAAAGACTAGTACTCTGTAAACTATAAAACAAGATGAAAGAAATTGAAGATGACACAAAGAAATAGACATTTCATGCTCATGGATTGCAAGAACAAATATTGTTAAAATATCTGTACTACCCAAAGCAATCTATACATTTAATGCAATCTCTATCAAAATACCAACAACATTTTTCAGAGAACTATAACAAAAAAAATCCTAAAATTTATAGGGAACCACAAAAGACCCTGAATAGCCAAAGCAATTTTTAAAAAGAAAAGAAAGCTGCATGTTTCAGAATTTGAGACTTCAAGTTATATTACAAAGCTGTAATAATGAAAACAGTACAGAATAGAAAACCCAGAAATAAATCCACAATTATATGGTCACTTAATCTTTGACAAAGTTGGAAAGAATATTCAGTGGGAAAAAGACAGTCTCTTCAACAAATGTTTGGGAAAACTGGACAACTACATACAAATGAATGAAACTGGAACACTTTTTTTCTCACCATATCCACCAATAAGCTGAAAATTTTAAGACCTAAATGTAAGACTTGAAACCATAAAAATCCTAGAAGAGAGCATAGGTAGTAATGCCTTTGACATCAGCTGTAGCAATATCTTTCTAGATATGCCTCCTGGGGAAAGAAAAATAAAAGTAAAACTATTGGGATTACATCAAAATAAAAAGCTTCTGCACAGCGAAGGAAACAGTCAAGAAAACTAAAAGGCAACTTACTGAATGGGAGAAGATATTTGTAAATGACATACCTGATAAAGGGTTAGTATCCAAAATATATCAGTGAGAACAACCATATTCTATCAGCCACATGCCACTTGGTACTATGACACTATCCCACAGGACATTTCTGAGTTCACATCTCCTAACATGCTACTCAAAGAAATTAATCCCCTCAAGTCAAGACTCAAACACAAAGGGATTCCAGAGACCACTGAGGAGGAGACTGGCTTAGAAAGCTCTCCCTTACCCATGTGAAGAAGAAAGCTTGTCAGGACAATTTGAATTTCCAAATTTAGTAAGAGGGAAACCAATGTGCAAGGCAGGGTCTCTTGGGGCTGGGGCAGAGGGTGTGGCAGTGGGAAACAGGAGAGGCAAAAACTGCAGTGGCTGAGACCTAACAGCAAGTTTCTCTCCTCTACTTCTTCCACCCACCTCTCTCTTTGAGGACCAGGTGGATATTGGCACCATTGGCTGTGTTGTAGTAAGCCAGTGAGTTGGAATCCTTGATGAAAGGATTTTAAAAGTCTCCAATAAAGGATTCATCATTATCAGGATAAAGATCCTGATAATCCTGGGCAAATAGCACTTCCTAAACCTTGAAACCATGGAAAATTGGATAATAAACAAAATGTAGATTGGAATAAACTGATCAAGCGGGTGGTTGAGGGCTTGGTGGAGTACAGTGGCTCACCTCTGAAAAGCATTGAACGTTTTTTGAAAGGTCAGAAGGATGTGTCTGCATTATTTTATTTTATTTTATTTTTTTACCAGTTAAAACAAATTTTTAATAAAGCAAATAATTTTACAGTAAGGCATACATGAAATCTTTCTAGAATTTAATAAACAGCCATTTCAAGTTATTACTGGTATTTAGATTTCCAGGTATCATGATTGCAAAAGGCAGGAATGGGTATGAATGGCCAGGCAGTAATTGGTTCTTGGTTTATTTTCCTTTAACCTGTTTACAATGGAATATTTGCATGTTTCCTCCAAGGGTGCTGTACTTTCTTGCTGGCCAAGACATCCAAGTCACAGCAGATTCGCGTAGAGGAAGGCTGGATGATGTCATCCACAAATCCTCTCACTGCAGCAGGAAAGGGGTTGGCAAACTTCTCAGTGTACTCTGCCTGAGCAGCTGCCACATCCTCGTGCCCTTTGAAGAACTAATACAAACCAAAACTCAAAAAAAAAATGAACAGACTTTTCTCCAAAGAAGACATCCAGATGGCCAACAGACACATGAAAAGATGCTCATCATCACTTATCATCAGGGGAATGAATGCAAACCAAAACTACAATGAGGGCAGCCCTGGTGGTGCAGTGGTTTAGCCCGCCTGCGGCCCAGGGTGTGATCCTGGAGACCCGGGATCGAGTCCCGCATCGGGCTCCCTGCATGGAGCCTGCTTCTCCCTCTGCCTGTGTCTCTGCCTCTCTTTCTCTGTGTCTCTATGAATGAATAAATAAAATCTTAAAAAAAAAAAAACTACAACGAGATATCACTTCACACCCATCAGAATGGCAAAAATCAGAAACACAAGAAACAACAAGTGTTGGCAAGGATGTGTAGAAAAAGGAAGCCTCTTACAATGTTGGTGGGAAAGCAAACTGATACAGGCACTGTGCAAACACTATAGAGTTTCACAAAAAGTTAAAAATAGAACTATCCTGACATCAGGAATTACACTCCTGGGTATTTACCAAAAAAACAAAAAACAAAACAAAACAAAAAACAAAATAATACAAAATCACTAATTCAAAAGGGACACATGCACCCCTATGTTTACAGCAGCATTATTCACAGTTGCCAAATTATGGAAGCAGCCCAAGTGTCCATTGAAGAAGAGGTGAGATATATATACATCTATAGATATAGATATATATAATATGTATTTAAAACATTATTCAGCTATAAAAAAGATGGAAATCTTGCCATTTGCAATAACATGGATGTAGCTATTGAGTATAATGCTAACCTATATAGACCAAATTGATGGTTACCAGAGGGAGGTGGGTGGGGGATAGATGAAACTGATGGTGGGGATTAAGGAGTGCATTTGTGATGAGTTCTGGGTGATGTGTAGAATTTAACTGCTATATCATATACCTGAAACTAATATTACATTGTATGCTAACTACTAGAATTAAAAGAAAAATAGAGAAAAACAGAGGATACTGTCAACAACAACCAAAAAATGGCAGGAAGGGCATCAAAGTCTCTCATAAACAATTTTGGCAAGACCTAACATCTGGGACTCTGAGAGAGAAAATATGGATAAACTCAGTTCAGTCTTGGTGAGCCTTTGGAAGGCATTGTGAAGGGAGGGCAGTTTACTCTCTTGAAGGAAGGCTAAGAAGGGTTGGGTATATTGCTAAGTGTCCCTCCACTGGCAGAGTAATTTTGGGGTGAATACCTCCTACCGCTAAATAGTGGGACTTGGGCCAGAGTTGTCCTCTAGTGCATGTAGTGGGGGGCAACCAGAGGCCACATGTTGAAATGATTATTGGTTGCTTTCTCACTAAGACTCTACTAGCTCTAATGGACACTGGAGCTGAGTGCACACTTATCTATGCAGGCCCCTCAAAATTTCAATAAGAAATAAAAGCTATTGCTGATTATGCAGGACAAATTATCAAGGTCAGATAAGCTCTTCTCCACCTGGATGGGCAGTCTTCCTTCCTGCTCTTTTTTAGTGCATATTTCCCCTATTCCTGAGGATATTTGGGGGCATAGATATTTTGCAAGATCTAGATCTAACCACATGATAGGCAAATTCAGTTTGCATATTTGAGTACTAAAAACCCATAGTCATGGGTCATGCAAAATGGGAATCTGTTTAACTACCATACCCAAAGAGTAATAAATGTAATACAATGTAAGCTACTTGGAGGGCATAACAAGATAATAACCACAATTAGAGAATCAGAAAAGGGTGGATCACGCCTGCCTAAAGCCTATTGAATAGCCTGGTTTATCCTATAAAGAAATCTAATGGGACCTGGGGAATGACAAGATTATAGGGAACTCAATTAAAGTACTCTGCTCATCCTAACATGGTCTTATTGTTAGAATAAAATTATGGCATCCTTTAAGACATATCATTATGTATTGGACTTGTCTAAGACCTTTTTCAGCATTCCATTAGGACCTGAATCCAAGACCAATCCACCTTCACATGGAATGGAGGACAATGGACCTTTCAGGCTTTGCCCAGAGTATCTCCATAGTCTCACAATTTGTCAAAGGATGTAGCCAGAGATTTGGAAAAATGGATATTGCCAGAGGAGATGGTGTTTTCTCATTATCTAGATGATGTCAACTTGTGATGATTCATCCTCCTTGTCTCAAGCAGCCATGTCATTACAGGCATACTTAAAGTCACGAGGATGGGAGGTAAATACCAACAAGATCCAAGGGCCAGATCAATCAGCATAGTTACTGGGTGTCATCTAGTTGGGTAACAAAAAAGTGATGCCAAAGGCAATCATTGATAAAATACAAATCTTCCTAATTCCTGAAATGGTAAAGGGATTACAGGCTTTTACTGGTTTATTAGGTTGCTAGAGACCTTTTATTCTCCAGCTAGTACAGATGCCTGGTTTAAGATAAGAAGCCAAGGACACCTGGGTGGCTCAGTTGTTAAGCATCTGCCTTCAGCTCAGGTTGTGATCCTGGAGTCCTGGG
Organism: Vulpes vulpes; assembly: GCF_048418805.1. NCBI lineage: Eukaryota > Metazoa > Chordata > Mammalia > Carnivora > Canidae > Vulpes > Vulpes vulpes. Next base: position 46,995,808 of record NC_132791.1, read on the forward strand.
ATAGAGTCCTGTATCAGGCTTCCCACAGGGAGCCTGCTTCTCCTTCTGCCCATGTCTTTGCCCCTCCCTGTGTCTCTCACAAATAAATACATACAATCTTAAAAAAAGAAGAGAGAGAGAGAGAGAGAGAGAAGCCAATGGGATTGGGGTGCTAACTTATATGCAAAAATGGTAGTAAAACAAGTACAGGTCCTGGGAATATTAATGCCAGATGTGAGTTGTGAATCAGCTGTAAAATCATATCCAAAAGGGTTGGGCTGGGGCTTATGGCAATGACAAAATGGGAGACAAATCCTATTATGATCCTGGTCTCAGTTATGGAAGGGAACAGAATCCAGGTATGTAGTCCCATCGAGAAACAACTATTAGCTGTATACCTTACACTGCACAACAGAAGGACTGACTGCCTACCTGCCCATGTTGATGTGAACCCCTCTGCTGGTAGGAGGATGGATTAAGGATATCCATTGTACCCAGGTAAGCACCTTACAGAAATGGCACACTATCTCATGAGCCACACTTGTTACTAGGGCTAGTCACATACATCTACTCACTCAACTTCCAGGAGTCAAGGACATTATGCCTTCTGTCCTACAAGTAAAGGAAGAGGGCACATGGTGCACTGATGGCAAATTGCCAGAGACACATTTTACTGGCCATGAGGTCCAAGAATGGGCAGATGCCTGGGATATATTATGGACTTTCTACCTGCAGTACAGTCCCATTGCTGCAGGCCTAATTGGAAGGGTGAATGTATTAAAAAAAAAAAAACGTTAAAGATTTTGTCACTAGAAGGTTCCCCTAAAGGATAGTCTCTAAGACTAACAAAGGCAATTCAAGTCCTTAATGCCTTATCTATAGCAGGACAGATATCAACATATGAATACCTAACCAACAACATCCTTGCAGCTCTGTTGCTGGGGTACAGGTATTGTCAAGAGGTCTGAGGCCTATCTGGGAAGAAGGACTCATTTTGTGACTATCCCATCTGGTAAGACTTTAGTTCATTGGGAATTGGTTTGGAGTGCCACACAAGTGACTTGGTGTCTTAATTCCTTAGGGCCAAGGGCTCACATCTAGTATTATTCTTAACCCCTGGTTCTACATTGATCAGGGCCCAACACACATGCAAATAATCGCTTCTGAATCTCTGACACTTAGTACAAAAGTAGGGTTGTTAGTATGCAGGCCAACTGAGATGCCTATGTACAATATAGATACACCCTCTAATAATACTAAGGGACAAAAATATATGGTATCACCTCCCAGGGAATATACCTAAGCCAGTGGTGGCATTGACTCACGGGGACCAAACCATACTGTGTTGTTACTAAATGAAGATTTACCATATCTATTGCCCATGAAACATTTGTCTTATCACCCCTAGCTTCCTATTGCTGATGCTTCTATCACATTCAGAAACATCTTCCTGTCATGGGCCACCACTTATACTGAAGTTCATAATCACTCCAACTGTTGGGTCTGTGGAAAGGCCTCTTTACCAGGTTTCTGGGAAACCATAATTCTAAGTATTTTCTTTGGCCTGATAGGTATATTAATATTCTTACTGTGGCACAGGGATGCAAGTCACCTCCTGATATCATCTGGCTCTAGGGTCATCATGGAAGAATGACGTATAAAGATGGTACCCATAAAGGTGTTAAGGGTGGAGGGTAAGAGCGCTGAAAACACTGATTCCATCTTTGGCCCTCCATCTTGTTCATGGCTGTGCAATGACCTCTCTCAGGGTTACATGTTCTGGGCCCCGTGGAGGTTAATGTATGCCCTGACCAGAATAGGGGAAGGCTTGTTCTGATCTTCCCTAAACTGGTGTATAGAAGGCTCCACTTCAGATAACTAGTAGATAACTAGATAACTCACTCTCTTTCTAAAAATAAAGTTTTTAAAAATTTAGACATATTTATAAAGTTCCAATCACTATTAGATTTTTTACTAGACTTCAATTAAATGTGTACTTTATTTTGTGCAGAAGTGATTTTTTTTTTTTTACTATATTTAGGTTTTCTTTACAGGATCTTCTTTGTTTCAATATTAAAATATTGTCTCTCAGTGAAGTTTTGTTTTTCCATAATATAAATTTTGAATATTCAGTGTTAAGATTATTTCCAAGTGTTACATTATATTGCTATTATGAATGCAATTTTTCTCATCCTAAGTGATCATTGCTGATGTAAAGGAAAAGCTATTGAAACTCTTATTAGTTCAAATTTATTTCGGTTCATTATTTGTAAAGAACTACTTATAAAAATCAAAATAATGAAACTTGACTCCACCTGTCCAATACTTAATGGAGTTTCAAGCTTTAATATAGGACTATGAAAAAATATATAGGACTATGATTTCCAAAATATTAAATAAACATGTTAATTGTAGGCATCCTTGTTTGTTTCTAGATTTCTTTTATAATCATTTATGATGTTGACTCGGTGGTAAATTCTTATGGTCTCCACTCCATTGAAGACAAAATACTCCTTTATTCAACTGATTAGTTTACAGCTATCTTTACATTCTGGTTATAAAAAAAGACTTCCCTGAACATATATATGTTCCACAGGAATCCCCTATATATATATGGCATTATATATATATATATATATATAATGCCATATATATATATAATTTTTACACACCATCTACAGGTGAACTCAAGGCAACAGCTACACAAAAGAGCACCAACTGGGATCAACATTGAGACGTTTTCTTCCAACCATAAAAATGTGACAATCTGGGATCCCTGGGTGGCGCAGCGGTTTGGCACCTGCCTTTGGCCCAGGGCGCAATCCTGGAGACCCGGGATCGAATCCCACGTCGGGCTCCCGGTGCATGGAGCCTGCTTCTCCCTCCGCCTGTGTCTCTGCCCCTCTCTCTCTGTGACTATCATAAAAAAAAAAAAAAAAAAAAAAAAAAAAAAAAAATGTGACAATCTTTACTGAAGTGAGATAGTTGTAAATGAAAACTATATGCATATTCCTGAGAAATTCTTGTCACATAACTCTTCAGTACAGCTTGGTTACTTTCTTTCTTCTGGATCCCTAGACACGGATCTCAACTTAAAGACTATCAGGGGCTATTAGGGTTCAAATAGTTCATCTATGTGTTTGGTTTGGGATTTTAAAAACCTATGCAGGGACATCTGGGTGGCTCAGTCAGTTCAATGTCTGCCGTTGGCTCAGGTCATGATCCCAGAGTTCTGGGATGGAGCCCTGCATCCTGCTCCCTGTTCTGCAAGAAGCCTACCTCTCCCTTCCTTCCACCTCCTTCTCTCTCTCTCTCTCTCTCTCTCTCTCTCATAAATAAATAAATAAATCTTAAAAAAATAAAAATAAAAACCTAAGCAGAAACTATCAGCTATAAGGAATTACTCTCCAAATCATGGCTGTAATAAGTACTAGGCATCCTGGGCTTTAGATGTGCTGGCTTGATATGAGAGAGTGTATCCATCAGGGTCAATCAGGAAAACAAAAATCACTCTGGGCATTTCAAGCAGAGGGTTAATATTAGAGATCAGGTGTTTACAACACTGAAGTCAGGGGAAGCTGCCACTGGCTTCCAGGTTTGTGTTGTTGCTGTGGTCCTGAAAAACAGTAAGTTGTGGTTGTCACACAGGTCAGGAAATTACAGGAACTAGTCACCAATCATCATAGCTGTTGCATATAGACAGGTGATTAACAATGGAACACCTGTGGTTGTTACAATACTTCCCATTGGCCCTATCCCACGTGCCTGTCCACTACTGCCAGAGGAAGAAAGAAAGGATTTTTGCCTCCCTTCTGCCTAACAAATATTGTATGAGTGTATTTGTGTCTGACTATAAATTGCATACAGGATCCTGGAGGAAATGGGGTCAGAGAAATATGGTTCCAAGATTCTCCAACATTTGTGATAGAAAAGAGAATAGAAGGGAATGGGAATGCATTTTCGATAAAGAAAAAAGCAGTCTAGGGATCCCTGGGTGGCGCAGCGGTTTAGCGCCTGCCTTTGGCCCAGGGCGTGATCCTGGAGACCCGGGATCGAATCCCACGTCGGGCTCCTGGTGCATGGAGCCTGCTTCTCCCTCTGCCTGTCTCTGCCTCTCTCTCTGTGTGTGTGACTATCATAAATAAAATTTTAAAAAAGCAGTCTATTTCTTTGGCTACTTGGCAACCATACAGATCTTTCTGTCTGTATTTAAGTTTACAAATAACAGCAACAGAAGTAGGCTGTTTCCTCCTAATGTAATGCAATAATCTCTTATACAAAGGAAAGCATACCCACCTTTTCCTCTGGACAGGGACAACCAAAGTCTCATCATTTATGAATGATATTGCTAGTTCAGTCATAATCTCCCTCTGATATTCTATACACAGTAGATTAATTTATAATGTTAACTACCATGAACACATCTTATATAAAGTAATACAAAAAGGAAAGAGGAAAAAAGGTTGACAAAGTGTGTGTGTATATATATATATATATATATATATATACATATATATATATATATAAAAACATGGAAAAGCATACATAGGAACTTCATGCATGTTTCTGCAATCCATCATTGCACTATAACTTGTATTTATAATCTCCTTAATCAAGTACCTATACCCTGTTCTCTTTTTCCTCAGCCAGCACCTTAGCTGATCATGATTCTCCACCAGTAGTGTGATGACCCAAACCTCCATTTCTGAAGAGTCTGAGCTCTTATTGGCCCTGTCTGTTTAGGTTTACAATAGTTTTAGCCGTTGGATACGGAAATAATGTGAATGATATGAAGCAGTAAACCTATCTTCTGTTTATAATTAGCATCAATTGCATCAGCTGGTAAAGTAATCTTCTTCTTTGCTTGTTGATTTAATGGCATGAAGAGCCCCAAATGTTCATGTGGCAGCCATAGCTTCCAGTTTGATTGGGATCATTGTTGTATTTCCTGAAAGAAGCACTCCTTTTTTTGGAACTAGGTTCTCTAAATCAACAGAGCCAAAAACTAGAATGAGTGTACTGTTAAGCCCATATTGAACTCCTTGGCCATTTTCAACACTGAGCAAAGTTGGGGATTGATTCTGGTTGACATACACAGAATGGGTAGCCTTGTGCACTTGATTATTGGGAACCTTACCTGCAGTCAGTGCTCTTTGGGGAATGTTCACATGGGAAGCTATTATTTTTCTCATTTTATGCCATTCTAAGAGGCCCAAGCAACTTCTCTCCTTATCACTGATCCTGTAGTCTTGTTTTGCAACAACCCATTATCTACAAACCATTAGCCACTATCCCAGAGTCAGTGAGATTTGTATCTCTGGATATCTTTCTTTCCAAATGAACTATTTCAAATTCTGCCCATTTAGAGGATTTTTCTTTCCTGCTGTCCTTCAAGGCAACCCTGAATGGGGCTATAGTTTTATAGTAATTCCTTCTGGTTTTTGTCAAATACCAAGAAGAACCAATTACATATCAAGCCTAAACTTTTCTTCCATGAGCTAATACATATGTAATGAGAGGGAAAAGTCAATGTAGATCAAGTAAGTGTCACAGGAGTCTATGAACTTGTTCATGAAATTACTGGAACCTTCAGAAACTGTTTTTTTTTTTCTTTTTTTTTTTTCAGAAACTGTTTGAACCCATCTTCCACTGGATGATGGAATGGATACCACTTCTACTTGATGGAGTGCTACTGGGCACACATTGCTTTAAAGATTAGTAGGTTAGATAACATCCAGTTCTTTTTTTTTTTTTTTTAAGATTTTATTTATTTATTCATGAGAGACACACAGAGAGAGGCAGAGACAGGCTCCATGCAAGTAGCCTGAGGTGGGACTCCATCCCGGGTCTCCAGGATCACGCCCCAGCCGGAAAGTGGCGCTAAACTGCTGAGCCATCTGGGCTGCCCGATAACTGCCAGTTCTTGATGGACATCGTAAGTCACAAGATCTCTTAAGTGACTCATTGTAAGATATTAAGTTTCATGGCATAATATCAATCCAAGAGCTATTTCTCAAAAAGAGTATTTTGAAAAAAAAAAAAGTATTTTGTTGCAGAAAAGGGCATGGCTTTGCTTTGAAACTTATGTGTCTACTCTGTGATTCTCCTATTAGTGCTTACCAGACGCTCCATAGAGTATCCCTATGTCCCATAGACAGGCCAGCATTGGATTTACTAGATTATGAATCCCAAAGGTTAGGTTTCCTCTTTCATTGGCTCTACTAAAACTGGCAACTTTATAGGTAAATATGTTGGAGCAATACACATAAATGTGACATACACAGCCTCCAAAATCTAAATAGGCCCACCAAACATTGTGCCACTTTTTGAAAGGTAAAGAGTTTAAGGAACACAAAACTTGTTTTTTACTCTGAAGTGGATAGCTCAACATGACTAAGACCACTGGAGCCTTAGGAACTTCAGTGAGGTAGTGGATTCCTGAATCTTAATGAAATTTATCTTATACTCTGGCATGTGGCTTAACTAAAGCATCAAACAAACTTGCTGCATTCTGTTCACCATGTCCTTCAAGCATGATGTACTTCAGGAAGGCAAGACAGTCCAAGGTCCTGGCAGATTAGAGCATGACAGAAAGTTGAAAAGTTGACATAGCCCTGTGGTAAGATTGGTAGGTATATTGCTTCTATTGACAGGTGAAATTAAGTGCATCTGGTGGTCTTTACCAATTGGTATAGAGGAAAAATAATTTTTCCAGATTAACAGCCACATACCAGTTGCAAGGGATTATGTTACTCTGTTCTAGTAATCAGTAGGAGCAGCTCCAATTGGAATTACTACCTGCATAAATTTTCACTATTATCAATCTAAAATTATGTCTCCTGTGCAGATCAAACAGGAGTGTTTGAGATATAAATCAGACTTCTGCTTCTGGAAAAATGGAGTATTAATTATAACTCAAATCCCTGGTTGAAATATATAAGGCACCTATCAGAAGAGTCTGAAATGAAAGGTGGAGAAAAGGAGGTGGCCTAGGCACTTTAGGGCTTTGAAAATGACCTAGCAGTGAGATTCCTGAGGTTTTTATTTTGCCTCATGTGTATCCAGGCTTCAGTGCAAGAGAAACCTGCTCTTACTAGCCAAAGGAATGAGAAAAGGATGACTCTGCAGGATAAAACCTGTTTGACAATACCTATCCTACTCCAGGTAGACACCATGAAAAAAGCCACACCACCGATCCCCTCATAGCTGGGTCTGGCCAAGCCTGTAGGATGAGCCCTGCTGGCCATTAACAGAGGCAGCACTCCTCTAACCAAATGCAGTACAAACTATCAGGTGGGACACTTTTTTGACCATTGCTGCATTAAGAATGCCATTCCAGCTCATCTAGAGACTGGATGAGAATTAGAAAAAGGAATTGGACAGTGGTATTCTTTAAATCTGTAGATGAAGTCCTGAGGAGACCTTGGAGTGGACCATGCATGAAACTGACCATAATCAACACAGCAAACAGAACTGCCCAGGTTTTAGACTGTTCTGGGAAGCACCCAAGTGGGGCAGACCAGAATAGCACTGCAAAGGCTTTGAAAACTAATTGACATTTGAAATATAGCCCACAAAAGTGGGCTAAGACATGCATTCTAAACATAAACAGTTTGCCTTATAAAATGGAAGATTTAAATAGGAACCATATATATGTCCTGGATAAAATGCAAAATTATTCATCATATCAAGAATGAGGAAAATCCTTAACTTGATGAGAAATATAAAAAGGAATTAAAATTTTAGAACTGAAAAATACAATAAAAAAATATAAAAAGAAAATCGATGGCTGGGCTTACACAGGATGGAAAAGACAGAGGAAAGAATCAATGGACTTGAAGGTAGAGCAGTAAAGGTTACCCTGTCTGAATAACAGAGAGTATGTAGGAGGAAATAAATGAACAAAGCTTCAGAAACATATAAAAAATATAACAAAAGGTCTAGCATTCATGTTATTGAAGTCCCAGAAGGAGAGGGAAAAAAAGAAAGAAGGGCTGAAGAAAAAAATAATGTCTGAAAATTTCCTAAATTTGGTAAAAAATACAAACCTGCATCTTTAAGAAGCTGAGTTCTGTGGACTGAATTGTGCTCCTCATCCCAAATTTATGTATTGAAGCCCTAACCCCAATGTGATTGTATTGGGAATAAGGGCTTTGGAGGTAACAAATTGTTACATGAGGTCGTATGGGTGGGGGAACAAATCCAATAGGATTAGTAGCCTTATAAGAAGAGAAAGAAAGATTTCTTTTTTTTTCTGTCTTTTTCTCTCCCCAGCTCCCAGCCCCTGCCTCTCTTTTATCGCGCACACACCAAGGAAAGGCCATGTGAGGACCTAGCAGGAAGGCATCCATCTGCAAGCCCGGAAGAAAGCTCTCACTAGGAACTGAATTGGACTTTTTAGCTTCCAGAACTGTGAGACATAAATTTCTGTTGTTTCTACCTACTCTATGGCATTTCATTACGGCAGCCCAAGTTGACTAAGACACTGAGAAAACCTCAAATAAAATACCCCCACTCCCAAATGATAAACCCAAAAGTTCATGCCAAGACATATCATAGTCAAATTGCTAAATACTAAAGACAAAGATAAATGCTGAAAGAAGCAAAAGAGAAATGACATATTATCTATAGGAAAAAACGCTTTGAATGATAACAGATTTCTTATCAGAAACCATGGAGGACAGAAAGAGGTGGTACATGTTAATTCTTAGTTTTCCTTTTGTGGGAATAACTTGATTTCCTTTTGGAAATCAAGTTATTCCCACAAAAGGAAAACTAAGAATTAGAAACTAGCCTTTTTAAAAAATAACTGAAGGAAGTTCCCTAAACAAAAAGAAAATGATTAAAAAAAAAAAAAAAACCCAAACACTCTTGGAACATCAAGAAAAAAGAAGGAACAAAGGAAAGGACAAAATGTAGGTAATGTCTGCTAGCTATGAATTCTCTTAATTTTTGTCTGAGGAAGTCTTTCTTTCTTTCTTTCTTTCTTTCTTTCTTTCTTTCTTTCTTTCTTTCTTTCTTTTTTTTGTAGTTTCAAGTTTTGTTTTGTTTTTTTAAATTCCAGTTAATTGGGGTCCCTAGGTGGCTCAGTGGTTTAGCTCCTGCCTTCAGCCCAGGGCGTGATCCTGGAGTCCTGGGATCGAGTCCCACGTCGGGCTCCCTGCATGAAGCCTGCTTCTCCTTCATCCTGTATCTCTGCCTGTGTGTGTGTGTCTCATGAATAAGTAAATAAAATCTTTAAAAAATAAAATAAATTCCAGTTAGTTAACACAAGGTGTACTATTAGTTTCAGATGTAGAATTTAGCGATTCATCACTGACAACACCCTGTGCTCATCACAACAGGTGCCCTCCTTAATACCTGTCACCCATTTAACCCACTCCCCACCCTCCCTCCATCACCCTCAGTCTGTTCTCTCTAGTTAAGAGTCTATTTCCGGGTTTGCCTCTCTTCCTCCCTGTGCCCATGTTCTTCTGTTTTGTTTCTTAAATTTCATATATGAGTGAAATCATACAGCATTTTTCTTTCTCTGACTTATTTCACTTAGTATAACACACTTCTAGCTCCATCTTGTTCACTTTTGAAGGATAATTTCACTGCATAGGATTCTAGTGTTGTTTTTTTTTTATAGTTTAAATATTTCACTCCACTCTCTTCTTATTTGCATATTTTTATTTCCAAGAAATCTGCTGTAATTCTTATCCTTGTTCCCCTATAGGTAAGGTGTTTTTACCTCTGGCTTTTTTTTTTTTTTTTTTAAGATTGTATTTTTATTTATTCATGAGAGACACACAGAGAGAGGCAGAGACAGGCAGAGGGAGAAGCAGGCTCCATGCAGGGAGCCCCACATGGGACTTGATCCTGGAGACCCAGGGCTGAAGGGGGCACTAAACCGCTGAGCCACTGGGCTGCCCTTACCTCTGGCTTTTAAAAAGACTTTATCTTTTGGGGTGCCTGGCTGGCTCAGTGGGTGGAGAATGTGATTCTTAATCCTGGGGTTGTAAGTCTGAGCCACATTTTGGGGGGTGATTCTTTTTTTGGGGGGGGGTGATTCTTAAAAATAAAATCTTTTGTTTTAAATTTTTTAAAATTAATTGATTAACTTATTTATTTTAGAGAGAAAGAGCACACATGCAAGTAGGGGGAGAGGTAGAAGAAGAGGGAGAGACAGAGAATCCCAAGCAGATTCTGGCCTAAGTACAGAGTCTGATGTGAGACTCAGTCTCACGACCTTGAGATCATGACCTGAGCCAAAACCAAGAGCTGGTTATTTAACCCTATTGAACTATCCAGGTGTCCCCAAAATAAAATCTTTAAAAAAAAGATTGCATGTTTTTCCTTGGTTTTCTGCAATCTGAATGATATGCCTAAGCATTGTGGTATTTCTCTTGCTTAGTGTGTTCTCTGATCTTCCTGGATCTGTGATTTGGTGCCTATTTTTTTTTAAAAGTTTTCAGTTACCATTACTTCAAATATTTCCTCTGCTTTCTCACTTTTTCCTCTTTCTGATAATCTAATTATGCACCTTTTGAAATTGTCCCACAGTTCTTAGATATTCTTATCTTTTTTTTTTTTTTTTTTTTTTTTTTAAGATTTTATTTACTCATTCATGAGAGACAGAGAGGCAGAGACACAGGCAGAGGGAGAAGCAGGCTCCATGCAGGGAGCCGGACTTGGGACTGGATCCCAGGTCCCCAAGACCCCGACCCGGGGTTAAGTCGGCACTAAACCACTGAGCCACCGGGGCTGCCCTAATCTGTTGTTTTGTTTTTGTTTTCGTTTTCTTCATTCTTTTTTTTTTTTTCTTCTGTATTTTGGTTTGGGAAAATTCTATTGCCTTATGTTTGCATTCTCTAATTCTTCCCTCAGCTGTGTCAACTCTATTCATCATCACTTAGAAGTCATTTTTCATGTCTGTTATAATGTTTTTTTTAATAAATTTATTTTTTATTGGTGTTCAATTTACCAACATACAGAATAACACCCAGTGCTCATCCCGTCAAGTGGCCCCTCAGTGCCCGTCACCCATTCACCCCCACCCCCCACCCTCCTCCCCTTCCACCACCCCTAGTTCGTTTCCCAGAGTTAGGAGTCTTTATGTTCTGTCTCCCTTTCTGATATTTCCCACACACTTCTTCTCCCTTCCCTTATATTCCCTTTCACTATTATTTATATTCCCCAAATGAATGAGAACATATAATGTTTGTCCTTCTCCGATTGACTTACTTCACTCAGCATAATACCCTCCAGTTCCATCCACGTTGAAGCAAATGGTGGGTATTTGTCATTTCTAATGGCTGAGTAATATTCCATTGTATACATAGACCACATCTTCTTTATCCATTCATCTTTCGATGGACACCGAGGCTCCTTCCACAGTTTGGCTATTGTGGCCATTGCTGATAGAAACATTGGGGTGCAGGTGTCCCGACGTTTCATTGCATCTGAATCTTTGGGGTAAATCCCCAACAGTGCAATTGCTGGGTCGTAGGGCAGGTCTATTTTTAACTCTTTGAGGAACCTCCACACAGTTTTCCAGAGTGGCTGCACCAGTTCACATTCCCAGCAACAGTGTTTTGATTTCTATCATTTCCTTTTGCTTGGAGTTTCCATCTTTTGCTTACATTGGCCATCTGTTCCTACAATTGTCTTTTTCTGTTAGAGCTTTTAACAAGTTAATCATAATTATCTTAAATTCCTTGTCTGATGATTCCAACATCTGTATCATGTGTGAGTTTGGTTCTGATGATTTGTCTCTTCAGACTGCTTTTTTTCTTGACTTTTTGTATGCCTTGAAATTTTTTGTTGAAAACTGAACATGATGTACTGGGTGACAGGAACTGAGGTAAATAGGCCTTTAGAGTGATGATTGATGCTAGTTTGGCTAGGGTTATGTTGTGTTGAATGTTTGCTGCAGTTAACAGGACCAGAGGCTTCAAATTCCTCTAGTGTCCTTGTTTGTCTTTCCCCTGTTTCTTGTGGGATTCCCTAGTACTCTTCCTCAAAGAGAACCTATGTTTTGCAGCAATTTTAATTGTTTTATTGGAGCCCTATTTATGTGGTGGTGTGTTGTGGTGAAGAGTGTTTTCTAATGTTCCAGTTAAATATAGGCCTATGTCTTGGGCTGTATACCTCCAACTGTATTTCCAGTGATGTAACTCCCTCACCTCCATCCCAGCTCATACTCCTTTCCTCAGCTGTAGGGTTCTCAATCTATTCCCTCAAAGTGCTAAATCTTTTTAGCCTGTCTTCCCTCATTATGTGAGGCAAGAGGGATCCCTGGGTGGCGCAGCGGTTTGGCGCCTGCCTTTGGCCCAGGGCGGGATCCTGGAGACCCGGGATCGAATCCCACGTCGGCTCCCGGTGCATGGAGCCTGCTTCTCCCTCTGCCTGTGTCTCTGCCTCTCTCTCTCTCTCTCTGTGACTATCATAAATAAATTAATTAATTATGTGAGACAAGAAAGCTGGAGGGGGCTGGAGTGGGAGGAACTCGCTTTGGTAGCTTGGATAAACTCTAGAAATTCTTTTCTTTGGAGAGTAGGCCTTTGTTATGAAGAAGGCTCTGGGCATATTTCACAGTGATTACTCTTTTCCTTTTCCTACCAGTGCTGAGGGGGGCAGATATTTCTTGGATTTTCACCCTGTGTTGGGGCTCCTGGCGGTAAAGCCCATGAAAGTGTGGGAGCCCCACTAAGACTGTAGTCCCCAGGAGCTTCTCCCTCTCTAGTTCGTCCATAATCAGCATCCCATGATCCATCATAATTACTATTACATGTTCCTACCAGATTTAAAAAAAAATACTTTATTTATTAATTCATGAGAGACAGAGAGAGAGGCAGAGACACAGGCAGAGTGAGAAGCAGGCTCCATGCAGGGAGCCTGACGTGGGACTTGATCCCGGGTCTCCAGGATCACACCCCAGGTGGAAGGTGGCGCTAAACAGCTGGGCCATGGGTACTGACTGCCCTGTTCCTACCAGTTTTTAGCTCTTAGCATCTTCTGCTCTAGCCAAGCACATCTTGGCTATGTCTCTTTGGATGAGATGGCATTTTGTTCTGCAATGTCGGTTTTCAGACATGTCCAAAAATCATTGATTTTTAGTCTATCCAGCTTTTTCTTGTTGTAAGGACAGGAGTGATAACTTTTGTGCTCTTTACACATTGGAACTGAAAGCAAAAGTCCCAAATCTCCATTTATAATCAGACTTACATAATATCCCACTATGATTAGTGGACCAGAGTAGTTTGTTTTGGATCTGCAATATTTAGCATTGTCTTAAACCAGGTTCCAGTAACCGCCCAAAGTCTGGGTATTTTCTTTTCTTGGAGTATTATTCAGTATTCTCCAGAGAAACAGAATCAAATATATATAAGGAACAAATTCAGCTGTCAGAGGGTCTCAGTGAAAGTTGGGGGTTCAAGATAATCAAATTCAATCCAAACTACCAGAATGTTCCTGTTCTAAATTAAGATTTGGTTTTTAATTAATCCCAAACTTTCATATGTGAGACATTATAAAGCTGTGAATTCAATTTGTATGATAATTGGGCAATCCACAGGATCAGACATTGGGTCTGAGTTGTAAATATCTTCTCCCTGCAGCTAAAGAAGTTAAGAGATTCTTTTAGAGTGGTGAAGCTCTCTAGTTCTCTGAACTATCATTTTATCCTGTAAATCTCCAGGGCATCTGGAAGCCATAAGCCCTCCCTATAGTGCTTGTAGATATCATTCCCACCACAATGGTCTAACCCAGCAACTATTTTGTCTAGCAAAGACCTGCCTTCAATAGGCACTTAATTTCCCATTGATAATTTAATTGTTTCCATTTCATAGCTAAGACCATCATGATCTCATTTTCCATTAGTGACAGTGTTATCATTTACTTTAAATAGAACCAGGTCAGATAGCTAATCTCAAATTAATCTTTGGGGATCAGTTTCGTAAAGCCACTTTTTGGCCTCAGTTGCAGTCTCTGTTAAGGTTTATTTAGAAAACGTTGAGCGTTTCAAGCAGAGGAGGATTAAAATGCCAGGAATAGGTGCATATAAAACCACTGCAAGGACTAGAAGAGCAAAAAATAGAGTAGATAGACCACCATTATCTTCAGGTAAACCACTGAAGTTCTAGTCTAGGACAATGAGAAATTCCTGATGCCTCCTATGTTAGAAAACCAAAAGACATTTCCATTGAATGACATAGCTGCCCATTGAATGCCATTTCCATTGAATGACATAGCTGTACCAACATGGGTGGCTGGTAAGAAAGCACTTCATGTCTGCTACCACTCATGCATCCATCTGCTGCTGCCAGGGAAATAAGAAACTGATTTCTGCTTTATTCCATGTTCTAGTTCTTATACAAGTCTATCTTGTAGAAGATTAATAACAGAAGATTAATAACAGAAGATTAATAACATCCAGAACCCTGGAGCCAAAGGAATCTGGGAATTATAGTGCTCTGGCTTCCAGTCTCTGTGACACACAGACTGTATAGAAAGGAATATGGATAAATGCAGATCTCTGCCCCATGGCATCGTGCACTGATGGTATCTCCCAGCTTTTATGAAGGCTGTAATTTCCATTCCAAATGAATGAAAAACTGCTCAAAGACATCTAACCCCAGCCCTTCTGGCTCACTACCTGCTCCTGCCTGCCATACACACACATTTTGCTTACTGTTTTGTTTTATAGTTTCCTGTCTCTCTGCCTAGTCTATGTGCCTGTCAGGTACAGAATCCAGAAATGTGCAGAGGATAATTGAAGGGGGGAAGCTTAGAGGAGAGAGAGAGAGAGGAAAAAACAAAAACAAAAACAGATTCTACTTATCTGTAGTCTAAGTAATGCTCTGATGACTTCTGTCCTGTGCTCTTCCTCATATTAGGACAATCACAATTTTGAAAATTCATTTTTTTTAAAGGATCTTATTTTTAAGTAATCTCTACTCCCAGTGCTGGTTAGAATTTACAACCCCCAGATCAAGAGTTACATGCTGTACAGAGTGAGCTAGCCAGGTGCCCGAAAGTTCTTAGATTTATTTATCTATTTTAGAGAGAAAGAGAGAGTATGAGGGAGGGAGGGGCAGAGGGAGAGGGAGAGGGAGAGAGGAACTTTAGCGGACTCAGCGCTCAGCACCTGAGGGGCTCAATCTTACCACCCTGAGATCAGATCTGAGCCCAAACCAAGAGTTGGCCGCTTAACTGACTGCGCCGCCCAGGCGTCCCCAGAAAGTGCGTTCTTGATAAAAATCTCAAGAGATAGTTGGAGAGCTTAGCTGTACAAAATTTTACAACTAGGATGATAGTACAAAATATATACCTCAGTATCTTTTGCGTTTCCTCCCTCCCCACATATCTATGGGGAGAGAGAAAGAAAGAGAAGTGATTCGAACCTACTGTTAGGGCAATTCTTTCAACATATTATTTCTTTATCCCAGCTGAGATGAGAAAACTGAAGCTTGGGTTGACTAACCGCCCACAATCCTAACTATAAAAAAGCTCACCTACCCGTATTGGCTTTCATGAAATACGACCGGGAATGATACCTAAAGTCAATGAATGGAGACTAATGATCGAGCCTGGCTTCCCTATCAAACCGTCTCCCATCGCGGTGGAGCGACGCGGCCCCTCGCCCGCAGCTGCGCAGCGGGATCCCGCGCCCGCGCCCGCGCCGCCCCCGACCTCGGGCCGAGCGCAGGCGGGATCGCCCGGGTCTGCGCACCCGCCCGGGAGCGAGCGGGGAGGGGCGCCGAGCGCCGCGGGGCTGGGCCGCGAGCCGGGCACACCCCGCCCCGCCCCTGCGACCCCTCCATTGGCCGCGCCTCCCTGGCCCCATCCCACCGCCCGCCCGCAGGGCAGCGCTTAAAGTGTGGGAGCAGGTGCCGCCCGAGGAGCCAGAACTTTGCGCGCGTGTCCCGGCGGGGCGCTGCCCGCGCGTCTGTCCCGCTGGTCGCCCGCCCCGGAGGGGCTCCAGGCCGAGGGCAGCCGCCCCCGGGGACGCGGACCCGCAGCGGCCGAGAGCGCGGTGACCCGCTCGGGCCGGGGCCGGGGCCGGTGGCCGCGACCATGCAGACGTGCGCCAGGGCCTGGGGGCTGCGCGTGGGCTGCGGGGTCGGGGGCGGGGGCGGGGGCGGGGGCGGCCGCCGCCTGGCTGCGGGGGCCGGTCCGCGCTGGGGGCCGCGGGCCCGAGACAGCAGCGGCCGCGGCGGGGGCAGCAGCGGGGCTGGGGACTCGCGTCTCCTCGAGCGCCTCCTGCCCCGACACGACCACTTCGCTCGGAGGCACATCGGCCCTGGGGACAAAGACCAGAGGGAGATGCTACAGGCCCTGGGGCTGGCGGTAAGGACCCCGCGCGGCCCGGTTCCTGCGGGCGCGGCCTCCCCACCGGCGGGAGCTGCGGGCGCGGCGCGGCGCGTGGGGCCCGCGCTCGGGTGTGGGGCCCTGCGTGGACGCGAGCCCGCGAGTTCGGTGCCCGCGCCCCCGCCTGCTCTCACCCGTTTACTTTCTCCGTCCGCTCTTCGCGCCTCAGAACCTTGTTTTCAAGCCGGCTCGCCCTCCTGATGAACCCTCACTTTGCACAAGGAGGACCTCCTGGTGTAGCCGATTCTCTCCGGTTGCTGAAATCCAGCCTGGAGTGGTCGAATCACTAACCCAGCTCATTTGCTTTCCTCCAAGTGATCTCTGGCTTGCTTAGAGTTCTTTTCTTTTTAAAGGAAACCCTAATTAGGCGATTTAAATGAGGTTCCCACAAGCCTTAGTCGGTGCAAAAACGCAGAAGTGACTCTTTTAACTCAGAAGCACTTTCCTCGTGCGTTAGTGTCCATGGGTTTGTGTTTAATTTTAGAGCATCGATGAATTGATTGAGAAGACGGTCCCGGCCAGCATCCGCCTGAAGAGACCCTTAAAAATGGAAGACCCCGTTTGTAAGTTGCCGGGAGGGTTCCCTTGGAATTCGCTTGCTCCGGCCTATTTGTCTTACATGGTTTCTGAAAATCCAACTCCGGGTTACGATTGCCCAGGACTGGGAATACGTTTATTAAAATAAAACAGCGGCGTGTACCTCAAGGGGCGGGAGAGGATGGAATGCACAGTTCGTGGAGCAGGCAGGTCTGTAGCCCACGGTGGAGTCCGAGCCTCACCTTCGGAGGTTCTTATCCAGGGGCCAGCAAACTTCCCCGCAGAGGCGGTGCACAAAGGTGTGTGCTGGAGTCCCCGCGTCCCCGGCGCCCATCCCAGGCCACGGGTCTCACATCCTTTGGGTTGAGAGGTGTCCTCACTTCTGTTCAAGTCAGGATACCCTGAAGGGAAAAAGGAATTGCCTGTGATTATACAACTGCGGAAATGACAAAAATGGGAGGAGATGCAGACGTGTGGTCTCCCAGCCCAAGGTTCTTTATAGGACGACAGCTTCAGATTTCTTTATCTTTTTAAAAAGGTTTTATTTATTTAATTGACACACAGAGAGAGAGAGAGAGAATAAACAGGGGAGCTGCAGGCAGAGGGAGAGGGTCATGCAGGCTCCTTGCTGAGCAAGGAGCTCCATGCGAGGCTCCATCCCGGGACTCTGGATTCATTACCCGAGCCCAAGGCAGACACTTAACCTGAGCCACCCAGGCACCCCTTCAAATCGTTTTTTTATCTCACATGCAATTTTTTCACTATTTATATCTAGTGTAAGGCAGCAGTACTCTTGAAGTTCAAGTGATTTTTATAAAGAAACGTGCAAATAAGATCCGTGCTTGGTTAAAAAAGCTTAGCTTATTTACAGAATTAGAATTTTGTTTTACATTTAAATATTTTTGATAGTCTGAAGACTGACTTTCAGAGCAATTTTAATGTGAGCACTTGACTTCCTTGGGCTTAGGCAAGAATCTACATGTCAAAGGCTCAGTCAGGCAGAGCTGAAGAGCAGTCTCTAAACCGGAAAGAATTCCCTTGGAGGTTATCTGGTTTTGAATCATAGAGGCACTGTCTTTTCTTTTTGGAGTCAGGTGAAGAGAAGGGACTTTGTTTTAGGTTTTAGGAAAAAAAGGATAGATGGCAAACTTTAATTTTTTTTTAAAGATTTTATTTACTTGAGAGAGCAGGAGAGTGAGTGCACATGCATGAGAGGGAGGTGAGAGTGCAGCAGACTCTGCTCTGAGTACAGACTAGGGGTTTGATCCCACGAACCTGAGATCATGATCTGAGCAGAGTTCCGACGCTTAACCCACTGAGCCACCGACCTGCCCCTCAACTGTTTACTTTAAAACAAAATAAACGTTTGCGGCACTTGAGTGGCTCAGTGGGTTAAGCGTTGGACTCTTGATTTCTGCTCAGTATATGATCTCAGGGTGGTGAGATGGAGCTGATGAGATTGACCCCACGTCAGGCTCCCATGCTGAGTATGGAGCGTGTTTAAGATTTTCCTGCTCCTTCTGCCCCACCTCCTTCCCCCAAATAATAAGGTAGACAACTTGAGGTATGAAGCCAGTCTAGCTCCAGCTGGCTAGTGCAACTCAAGCTATGATGAGGACTGTATGCCTGGTTGGTTTCAAATCTGAACTATTTTTCCTGATGGCAGGGACCTTGCCTTTAGAAGAAAAGCTGCACATTTTGTTCATTTGAACTGATTGAGACCTAGGGATAGCTGGAAGCCTTACCTATTTCAAATTTCAGGAAATCATATTCCTGATTTTGCTCGATGTTTAAAAAGTAAAGAGTTGTATATGTGCATATATACATTAAAAAAATATATATATTTATTTATGTATTTCTAAAGGGGAAGGGCAGATGGAGAGGGAGGGAGAAACTCAAGCAGATTCCCCATCACAGGGCTTGATCTCACAACCCTGGGACCACAACCTGAGTGGAAATCAAGAGTTGGTCACTTAAAACGACAGTGCCACCTAGAGACCCCATGAATTGTATATTTTTAAAGCAAGTCTTAGGTAATGCCTTTCTGAGATTTTCAAAGTCAGAAAATATTTAGGTCAGCCCTTTTTTTACAGTAAACTCTAAGATGTTCTTTAAGAGCATTAGAGCCTAGGAATCCTGTCAAAGTTGTCTATCTAAAAGAAAGTTCAGCTAGTAATTTCCAGCTGAATAATGTGAACATCTGGGGATTCCATTTCTCCTCCTTTTTCTCAGTGGAAGCAGGCTCCTGATAAGAAATTTGTAACTTACCTGTAAACCTTAACCCAATAGCTTCTGTGAGATTTGGGGCTGGTTCCATCTGGTTATTCTGAGGTGACTCAAAGAAATATTGTATTGTAGTCAGGAGGCTCCCCCACCCCCAGCCCTGCTACTTCCTTGCCTGGAAGTGGACTGGCTCTTCAACAAAGCTGGCTTCTTAGAAGAGTGAGCTCTGGTTGGAGGCCGACAGACTGCATCAGAAAGGCATCAAAGTTTTATTCTGATGTGTGCATATGTCGTAGCTAATGAATGTTCCACATGGGGAGAGCAAATTGGTCCATGGAACTTCCAGAAGTAGCAATTCCTTTTAATAGTGGAGCAGCAGGGGGGGATCCCTGGGTGGCTCAGCGGTTTCCTTT
Source organism: Vulpes vulpes (assembly GCF_048418805.1). Classification (NCBI taxonomy): domain Eukaryota; kingdom Metazoa; phylum Chordata; class Mammalia; order Carnivora; family Canidae; genus Vulpes; species Vulpes vulpes. The sequence goes on from NC_132791.1 coordinate 47,015,313, forward strand.
GGCCCAGGGCATGATCCTGGAGTCCTGAGACTAGTCCCAGGTCAGGCTCCCGTCATGGAGCCTGCTTCTCCCTCCTCCTGTGTCTCTGCCTCCCTCTCTCTCTCAATCTGTGTCTATCATAAATAAAAAAATTAAAAAAAAATAGTGGAGCAGCATTATCCAAATGGTTTAATGTTGAACGCCTGTGTTCTATTGTAGTCGGAGAGGTATTCTTGACCCAATATGTGTTCACTGTTTATACAGGAAACTAGGAAGAGCTAGTTGAGTCTTAAATGCCCTCATTGCTGAATAAAAAGAAGACAGAGCTGTAGGCACCATGGAGATACTTGGGTTGTTCTTAAACGTACTAATGTTAAACATTTATGAAGTGCTTACCATGTACTGGGCACTTTAAAAAGTGCTTTTCATGGGTTAATTTTGTCCTTAGTACAACCCTAGGTCCACCCTCCCAACTACTAGCCTAAGCCACAGTCTTCATTGTTTACAGATATGCACAAATCTAATCATACAAGGCTCCCCCCTGCCATTTGCCAACTGCTCTGTTGGCAAATGTGGTGGCATATTGAGAGCGCGATTGTGGGAACACTCAGGGCACTACCAAGGAGAGGCAAGGGGTGACAGGTGCAGGACCCGGGGTGGGTATTGAAGGATGAATAGTGATGCTCTGCTGAACAAGGCTGGGGCGGGGGGAGGCTGCTGCAGACAGAGGGACCATCATGTACAGGACAACAGTGGCTTGAGAGAATCAAGGAAGTACAGTTGATTCATCTGTCCTGAGGATGCTCCCCTTGCCTTAGACATTTAAGTGCCTTGAAAGAATACCTTGATTATCAGTTGTTCTCAGTAAATCATGCTTCAAAGAAACAAGGAAAGCTACTCAATTCAAACCTGTTCAAGTGAGTCCACCATCCCTCACCCACATGCACACATAAAGAGAAAAAGAATGGAAAGGATATATGTCAATGGGAGGATTCATTTTCCTGGGTGGGCCATGATGGTTGATTTTAGCCTTCTTTTTATTACATTGCTTTTTATAGATTTTCTACAATATAACTATAACTATATATTTTGTAATTACTATCAAACTTTAAAAGTACTTTATGAACCAAGCCAATCACTTTTAGCTATGGTATATGCTTTTCAAGTGAAGTCATCTCAAGGTAACCAGACTGTATTAGCTCATAACTTCACAGAAGCTGCAGGATTTAGCGTTTACTAAAAATTGCACTTGCTTGTGAGAATGCTTAGGAAGAGAAAGGAGAACCTAACCCCTCTAATGTTAACATTATTCAACCAGAACCAAGCAGCTGAACTGTCGCAATGAGATTTTGATGGACTTGTGGGAAGTTAATGTTCTAAGCCACATCGTTAAGAGTGGTATTTAATAAATGTTAATGGAGGGGTGTTGTATAATGCAGGTGGTGACTGTCACGTAAGTGTGATTGGGCACTGACCTCCAGGACACCTAAACAGAACAGCTGTTTACCAGGCGGTGAATGTTAGGTGTCTTTCAGAGGGATGATACCAATCATCAGGTTTTGCCTGTAGAATCCTGAGTTTGTGACAAGGCTCTCCCTTGGCCTATTCCTGATCAAATTCCCAGCTTATGTGAATTCTTTCATCTTTAGGATAATACCAATGGATTTTCCTTATATTTCTGGTGGAAATAAATACAGGCTAACCAAATGAAAAAAGCAAAGGCTATTTATTCTGAACTTGTTATATCAAGGGAGTCAAACTTTTGTTTTGGCAGAGGAATGGGAAAGGCTTATAGTGAAATAAAGGAAAGGCTTCAGGTATGTCCATGTTGGGGGCTATTGGCATGTAGAAGATGTAAGGGAGCAAGTAGAAACAGGGGAACCTGTGTGGTTTGGTTAAGGATGCATATTTGGCTTTGTATGGTTGGAAAGCCAAAGACAAGACAAGACATTGGAAGCCAAGACTAAATTTCAGGAAGCTGTCAGTTATTAATCAAGTCCTAGCCAATAGTTTTGGGCCAATTATTACATAAGTTAATGTGCAGTTTGCTGGGTTGTCACCAAAGATAGCAATTTGGCTTTCTGCAGGTCTAATGTATAGTAAGCTGGCTTCTGGTGGTGTTTGTTTTAGAAAAGGTGTTGGTTTTTGGAGTAGGTTGCTGCAGGTTGTGGGTAAAAGTTATGTGGTGATATATGGTCTATCCATTGTCTGTTTGTACATTCAGTCTCAATAGAATCTGTCTGGTCCTTAAATTTTTGTCATTTATTATTGTTAGGCAGACAGCTGCTGATCTGAGTGATACTTTGGACAATTGGTCTATTGCCTAAATTGCTAAATGTTCATTGGTCATCCTAGTATGTGCAAAGCACTGTGACAAAAACGTGAATATACATTGTTAGTATCTTCAAGAAGCTTACATCTTACCTTAATATAAATTATGCCAGAAAGTTAAAAAAGTCCCAGGTGCCATGAGAAGAACTATTAATAAAATACTGTGAGTGCTCAGAAATGTGAAGTTTGATAGAGAAATAGCATTTCTGAAACAACTTGAAGAGCAAAATGCAATATCTTTCCAGACTGTTTTTGGTGTATATATGTGTTATATAAGGAAAATGCAAAGAAATAAAGGCAATATCTTCGCTGAGAACAAAGGCAAATGCAACATGGCAAGCACAATCAGGGAAGTATATTAATATCATTGCAGTCTCATTAATGGAATGTTATCAGAATACGTATGTATGTTCCAGTTCCAACACCACTAAGTAATTCTTCATCTGGGTGTTCTACAAATTTAATGCAATCTGACACTATCTACCTGGAGATAGCATCAGATCCTTTAGGTTAAGGGCTTGGTTCCAGGAAATTGTTCTTCCTTTAGATGCCAATCCCAAGTCTACCTGTGCTTCTGACCAATAAGCTATATTTTGGATGTTACCACAACCCCCTCCTTGAGTTTGATTATTTTGCTAGAGGAGCTCACAGAACTCAGATCAATATATTTGATCCATATATTTATCAGTTTTGTTTTTTAAAGATTTTATTTATTCATGAGAGACACAGAGAGAGAAGCAGAGACTCAGGCAGAGGGAGAAGTGGGCTCCATGCAGGGAGCCTGACGTGGGACTCGGACCCCGGGTCTCCAGTATCACACCCCGGGGCTGAAGGCAGGCACCAAACCACTGCAGCCACTGGGGCTGCCCTATCAGTTTATTTTAAAGCATATTAATAAAAGATACAGATGAACCTCCAGATGAAGAAGTACATAGGGCAAGGTCCGTAAGGGTTTTGAACACAGGAACTTCTTTCCCTGTGGAACTTGGGGCTCATCAGCCTTCCGGCATGTGGATGCATTAGTTGTTCCAGAAGCCCATGAAATCTTGTTGTTTAAAGAGTTTTTATAATAGAGTTTAATATGTAACCTCCCACCCCTAACCCTCTCCTTCCCAGAAATCTGTGGGTGAGGCCAAGAAAGTTCCAACCCTCATATTGGTTTTTCTTGGTCTTTCTAGCCAGCCCCATCCTGAGGCTATATAAGGATACCACCCTAAATCACCTTTATAGTGTGTTCAAAAGGGCTCTTAAAAAGATTATGTATTTATTTATTTGCAAGAGAGCCTAAGGGGGAGGGAGGGGCAGAGGGAGAGGAAGAAGCAGACTCCTCACTGATCAGGGAGCCCAACCTGGAACAACAAGATTCTAGGACCCCTGTATCTGACCTCAGCCTAAGGCAGACGCTTCACCAACTAAGCGACCCAGGCACCCCTCAAAAGGGCTTCTTAGGAATAACAAAAGAATCCTGTTACTCAAGAAATTCCAAAGACAGACCATGTATATTTTTTTTATTATGCCACAGGGATATTTCAGTTAAATGTTGGAGGTATATCCTGATAGAAGTGGAGTAATGCACCCTAACATTAATTTTAAAAGAGGTACATCCTAAAGTAAATTATCAATGTTTTCCCATTTTAAAATTAGAATACAAACTGAAATCTCAGTCTTCGTAAGTTTTTATTTTTAGTATTAAAATGTTTTGTGGGCACCTGGGTGGCTCAGTCGGTTAACTGTCCAGCTCTTGATTTTGGCTCAAATCATGATCTCAGGGTTGTAAGACTGAGCCCCATACTAGGCTCTGCTCAGTGTGGAGTCTGCTTGTGATTCTCTCTCTCCCTCTCCTCCTGCTCTCTCTCAAATAAATCTTTTAAGAGTAAAACAATATGTTTTGGACTTCCTTATTTTCTGACATAGAGGATACAAACATGTAAACTTACGGTGATGAAAGGCCTAATAAAATAGGTCCCCTGACTGGGACAAAGAACATAAAATGTGAAAACAACTTTTTTCCTCTTTGTCTTGCTAATGGATCATGGAATTCATCTAGTATCGTCAAATATATTTTATATATATGAAGTTCTTGAATATTATTTTAAAAACTGACTTTTTGGGGGGCCTCAGGGAAGCTATTATATCCATTAACTCTTGCTGCATAAGAAATTAACTGCAAAACCCCATGGCTTAAAACAACCAAGAACATTTGTTAATCCTCATGGCTCCTGTGGGTCAGGAATCCAGGAGCAGTCCAGCTGGATGGTTCTGGCTCAGCATTTTTCATAATATGTGTTCACACTGGAGGATGTTCATCTGGGGCTGGAGTGGCCATGTCTCCGGTGGTTCTCGCAGTTCAGCTGACAGTTTGGTGCTGGCTGTTAGTGGGAGGGCTTAGTAGTTCCTCACATGGGCCTCTCCACGAGCCACTTACTTGTCCCCACGTGGCAGCTGGATTCCCCGAGTCAGTGATTCAAGAGAAGCTTGATTCAAGTGATTTAAGGCAGAAGCTATCCTTTTTATGACCTACCCTTGGAATTTCTCTAGCATCATGTAACACCACTTTCTATTGATTAGAGAGTCATTAAAGTCTGGCCTGAATTCAAAGGAAGAGGAATCAACTTTCACTTAAAAATGTTTTTAATTTGAGTTAAGTTGGCATACAATGTTACATTAGCTTCAGGTGTACAAGTTGATACATTCAGCTATGCTCACCACAAATGTAACTACCATCTGTCACCATACAATGCTGTTACTATGTTGTGCCTTTTATTCTTGTGGCTTATTCTGTAACTGGAAGCCTATCTCCCACTCCCCTTACCCATTTTGCCCATTTCCCCACCCTCCCTACTCTCTGGCAACCATCAATCAAATTCTCTGTATTTATAGCTCTGATTCTATTTTTTGTTTTGTTTTTTAGATTCCACTTTATGAATGGAATCATAGGGTATTTGTCTTTCTCAGTCTGACTTTCACTTAGTATAATATATCCAAAATATATAAAGAACTTCTACAACTCAACACTAGAAAATCTGATTAATAAATGGGTACATGACCTGAATATACAGTTTTCCAAAGAAGATATGCAAATGGCCAACAGACATTTGAAAAGATGTTCATCATCATTAATCAAAGGGGAAGTGTAAATCAAAACCACAATGAGATATCATGTTACACTTGTCAGAATGGCTAAAATAAAAAAAAAAGTGTTGAAGATGTGTAGAAAGAGTACAGTGTTGTTGGGAATGCAAATTGGTACAGCTTCTGTGGAAAGCAGAATGGAGTTTCCAAAAAAAAATTAAAGAAATAGCGTATGATCCAATAATTGAACTACTGGATATTTAACCAAAGAAAATGAAAACACTAATTTCAAAAAGATGTATGTGCCCCTGTTTATTGTAGTATTATTTTTAATAGCTAAGATATGGAAGCAACCTGTGTTCATGGATAGAAAAATGAATAAGGAAGTTGTGATATGTATGTATACACACATGCATACATGGTGGTGTTACAGAGAGGCATGAGAAAAGGGTGAAGTGAGATCATACCATTTATAACCATGTGGATGGAGCTAGAGGATATTATGCTGAGTTTCCAACTTTTGAAAGGAGGATTGTAAACAAATTTGCAGATGTATTTTTTTACTAGACTTACTTTTTTAAACCAGTTTTAGGTTCACAAAATTTAAATATAAGCTAGAGAATTCCCACGTATCTCCTTCCCCCAAAAAGCTTCCCCCATTATCAATAAATCTACCCCCCCCCGAGTGATACATTTGTGACAACTGCTGAATGTCCCTTGTTGCATCAACACCCAATGTTCACAGTTTACATTAAGGTTCATTCTGTGGATTTGGAGAAATGTATACATGGATACATGTATCCATCTCTAGAGTATCATAGAAATAGTTTCACTGCCCTAAAAACATCTTGCACTTTTTTCCACTGCAGACATTTTTAAAATTACCACATTCATCCAATTTGCACATACTTCTTATCATTTTTTAATTTTTTAAATTTTTTTTTATTATTTATTTATGATAGTCATATATATAGAGAGAGGCAGAGACAAGGCAGAGATAAAGGCAGAGGGAGAAGCAGGCTCCATGCACCGGGAGCCTGACATGGGATTCGATCCCAGGTCTCCAGGATCGCACCCTGGGCCAAAGGCAGGCGCCAAACCGCTGCGCCACCCAGGGATCCCTCTTACCATTTTTTTAAACAACAGGTTTTTTTTTTTAATTTTTATTTATTTATGATAGTCACACAGACAGAGAGGCAGAGACATAGGCAGAGGGAGAAGCAGGCTCCATGCACCGGGAGGCCAATGTGGGGTCTCCAGGATTGCACCCTGGGCCAAAGGCAGGCGCCAAACCGCTATGCCACCCAGGGATCCCTTATCTTAAATTATAATGAATTTTATCTAGCTTTTAAAAATATTCAGTGCTATCAATGAAATCAATCATTGTATCATACATATAGTGTTACTTCTAAGGAGTACAAAGGCACACAGAACCATTTGCCCTACACAGTAAATGTGCCAGCCTACTCACATTTGTTAGCAATGAGTTAAAAGGTACTATCATCAAATCTACTTTTACAGCTTCCTCCATCTGCTTCCCTTTTTCATTTACTGAGAAGCTTCTATTGGAGATAAGATACTGTTTCAGGCACTGAAGTAAGAGTCAAGAGTAAAGGAAGATAAAGATGATTCTTGACTATAGGTTATAACTAATAGGGAAATAGATATTGAATAGCAATAAGGCCTGTAAGTAGGATGAATGCTTTGGCTGAGGTTGAGGCATGAGAAGAGGCATGGAAGTGTAGAAATACATGGTTATTTCAGTGATATGACCATGTGTGTAGAACATCAGTCTGCAGAAAGGCACATCAAACAAGATATGGAGGGCTCAGGGCCATAAGGGGTTTGTTTTTCTCTGTAGTGAGAAGACACTAACAGTTTTTTTAAAAAAAGATTTTATTTATTCGTGAGAGACACACAGAGCAGGCTCTATATGCAGGGAGCTCGATGTGGGACTTGATCCCAGAACTCCAGGGTCATGCCCTGAGCCTAAGGCAGATACTCAACCAATGAGCCCCCCAGGCATCCCGAAACTAACAGTTATTACAGAGGGAAATGACATGATTGTCCTTTGCAGAGTGCCTCTGTGATCAGAGGCAAGGAGACCAGCTGGAGATTATTGGAGAGTTTAGAGGTGAGATGTTAAATGTTCATTATTAGTTCAGGTCCACCCGGAAGTACTCATCAGGATGATATAGATAGGCAAGAAACTTACTGAGAGTGGGAACAGGAGAAGGCATGGGGAGTCTTTAGATTACAATGGAGGTCTTACCCTGGTGGAAAGGGAGAAAGAGAAGGAGAGGAATGGCTAGGAAAATCTTAGACTGTGAGCACAAATCTAAAGTTTTGGTCAGTTCAAATGGGAGCCTTTGAGCCAAAGTTAGCCAGGAAGGGTCCCACATCTTGCAAGGATGGGTCTGCATATTAGTCCTCTTGCTGTTCATAGTAATTGGCTGGGAGCAGCCTCTGGAGATTATGGTTTTAGTAAAAAATGCTGATTCATCCAGAGGGGCAGCAAGTTAGCTGTCAGTTTCTAGGCTGAGTGTCTCAAGGTAATGGTAATATCATTAGCAGAGTGAACAGGAAGGAGCAGAGGGTCCTGGAAGGAGAAATTGTGAGTGTTTGAGTAGAATTGTTTGAGGTGTTCATGGAATACGCATTTGGAAATGTTGAAGCAATAGGGGGAAATAATGAGTCTAGAGCTCAAGAGAAATGAGAGAGTGCCAGATTTAGTAAGTCTTCTGAATGAATTTATAGGAGTGAGATGTCCTAAGGATGGAATATGGGGAGGAAAGCAGAAGTCAGGATGTTGGGAAAGAGAGCATGTAAAAAGAGGCAGAGCTGTCTGAAGTGAAGTGTAGAGGCTAGAGGATAAGTTTTCAAGCAGGGTGTTACGGACTCTACTAGCATATCCTGAACCTTTCTTAGGCTTAAGAGGGAATAAAGTCCACTTGAGGATATAAGGACACTCTGAAGCAAGAAGAGTTGAGAGGTTGCCTGTCTGATCTGAGTGAGAGACAGGAGGTGTGAGATGGCACAGTAGAGAAAAGTAGGTAAGTTCCAGAACAGCTATTGTGAGCATCCAAGTACTGAGAATGTAGTATTTTTACCAAAAAAAAAAAAAAAAAAAAAAGTTTTTACAAAAATGCAGTTTTAGTAAGGATTATCAATGCCTAGATCATTAATATACTGATTGAACAATGAAGAAATAAAATTTCTAAAATTCTGAAATTACTGCATTAATTAATGCATCTGTTATTTCACAGAACTTGTGTAATAGCTGAGTTTTCATTTATAAATGTTTCTCTGGGGATCCCTGGGTGGTGCAGCGGTTTGGCGCCTGCCTTTGGCCCAGGGCGCGATCCTGGAGACCCGGGATCGAATCCCACGTCGGGCTCCCGGTGCATGGAGCCTGCTTCTCCCTCTGCCTGTGTCTCTGCCTCTCTCTCTCTCTCTCTGTGTGACTTCATAAATAAAACTAAAATAAATAAATAAATAAATAAATAAATAAATAAATAAATAAATAAATAAATAAAAATTAAAAAAAAATAAATGTTTCTCTGAAGCCCATACTTTTAGGGATGCAGTTGAACTAAATGTGAGAACAGTTTGTACATTGCTTTGTTATCATGAGATTCTGTGATGGGTGATTATTGTGACTATTGAGCTAGCCGTATGTGGGAGTTGAGGTGAGTTTTCATCCTAACACCTTGATTCACTTGTATTTTCTGAGCGCCTACTATGTGCCTAGCAACTTGCTATGCCCCTGCTCACAAAGAGATTATAATTTAATGGATGTGATTCTGGGTTGGATTTAATACTTTCTCCCTATGCCTATTCCAATCTAAAAAATTATCTCTTTGCTGCAATCATGTTAAATTGAGTTGGACTTGTAGAACATATCCTTCCCTTCTTGTTTTTGCTCTGCTGGCTCTAACAATGTCCCCACGGGGCAGAAAGAGGAAAAACATACTCCAGGACTTCCACCCTGATTCTCATTTCAAACTAATCATTTGTCATAATTATATAGGTAAACTGCTCTTCCAGGTAAATATGAATTGCAATATTTCTCTGTACATTTCTTTTAAAAATGTTCATAGATGAAATGAAGAGAGGTGGTAGAGGAGGGCTCCCACAGAAAGTAGTGTGACCCAAGACTAAGGGGAAAATAAGAAACATGATACCTCTTGTCCCCATTTCTCCACTGTGAGATGTTATTCTGGTTTTCTTACAGCTGATATTCAGATCTTGAACCTGTATTTCTTTTGAGTGAACAGGAAGAGCTGTAGGGACTGCTCACTTTTTATGGAGATGAGTGACCAAGGAGCCATCACAAACACAAATTGGACATGTCTCAGCTCTGTTTGGCTTTGGAGGTGCCCGCTGGAGGACTTTAACCCCTGGGGGTAGTGAGGGGCCAGGTGCAATGGGGTGTTAATTAACCGAGCAAGAGGATGGGGAAGACCCTGGCAGGATTCGGGCCAGATTGATCAGAGCCCCAGGGCAGGCCTGCATGGTCCAGTCCCAACCATGTCTTGTCACATAGGATGGGAGCCCCTCTACTAGTCTCAGAGAGATTCCTATTCAAAGAGTTTTCATGTCACTATTCTACACTACACAGAGCTTACAGATTGGTTTACCCTTCTGGAATGAAGAAATTCTATGATTGCAGACTTGTGATTTGTAACAAGGTTACAGGTTGTGAAACTGTCCTTTGTTGGGGGAGGAAATTTGACAAATAAGAGGGAATAGGGCCTATGGGCTGGGTAAGTGGGTTTAAGTCTGGCTGTTACAGGGCAGGGAGAGGGGTGCTGCAAATGATTAGGTGATACTACAGAAAGGCTACACATAAGGATGGAATTTGTATGCAAATTCCAGGTTCCACTCAGAAAAATCAGAAAATTTCCTGACAAATGCTCTATCATTCATGGCCTGTTTATCTTGATTGAGATCCTTAGCCCCACCCCATGGTTTTCGGAGCAGCTTTGAAGTCAAGGAGCTGCAGGTTGGCAAGAAAAATATGCTAAGGCAGCCTCTGTCCTAAACATTCTGGCCCCGGCTTTCCCCTTCAGCCTCTGGCAGAAAAAGAGCTTTCTGGACGAATTCAAATATGATTGTGTTGGTTTTCAGTCCTGATGATTTCCTTGGAGATATTTATGAGAATATTGCCAAGTACACGAAGGGCAGGAAGTGGGAGGGAGGCTCTGACATTAGTTGAGTGGCTCTTCTACGCTGGGTGCTCCTGGACTTCCAGAAAATGCTCGGTGGACCTTTGGACACCGTGGGGACTGACGGGTGCCTGCACTCATATATTTCACAAGGAGGATTTTGCTCTGCATATGACATTTTAATTTAATTGGAGGGAGAAGCAGGCTCCCCAATACAGAAGCAAGCCCAACGCGGGGCTCAATCCCAGGACAATCCCAGGTCTGTGGGATCATGACCTGCACCAAAGGCAGACATTAACTCGCTGAGCCACCCAGGAGCCCCTATTCTTTTTTAAAAATATAAATGGCAGAGGGGATCCCTGGATGGCTCAGCGGTTTGGCGCCTGCCTTTGGCCCAGGGTGCGATCCTGGAGACCCGGGATGGAGTCCCACGTCGGGCTCCCAGTGCATGGAGCCTGCTTCTCTCTCTGCCTGTGTCTCTGCCTCTCTCTCTCCGTGTCTCTCATGAATAAACAAATAAAATCTTAATAAAAAAAAAATTAAACCCTGGCCTAGGTTGCATTGACTATTTAATAGCTAAATTGGCTTATTCCTGTTACAAGTATTTATTTGGTGTAGTGGTTGGTACAAAGCCCTGATTTTAGGTGCTGGTGACAAGGGAGTTGCTAACGGAAAGTCTCTGATGTGGAATTAGGTAGGGAGAAAGTGTTCATTCTGAATTCTGCGAAGAGGAAGAGCGTGAGATCCACCTGTGAATTCTTAGGTAGGGTGCTGAGGCCACTGAACTCTGTTTTTGGTACATTAGAACCAGGGCATTCATTATGCAATGCTCAGAGGCGGAGGAATAAACAAGGTCAGAAGCAGGCATTTACTCTGTAAGAAAAGAACTTATTGCTTGATAGAATTCCTGAAGGAACTGCTTGAGGACTTCTGTGGCTGGGGGTGCACAATAATGCACAGTGTCTGACTGGCTGCCCTGTGAGGCTGTAGACAAGCATTTGGAGAATGACACGTTGTCTCCAAGTGTTTCTTCATGGGCACTCCCTTTCTTTTTCTGTCTCATTTCTGCCCTGGTTAGTTTCAGGGCCATTCATGGTAAAGAAGACAGTTACTGGAATTGGGCCTCTTTACAGGAGGAAGCTGTTTTTGTCAGGTTGGAAGAGTGTAAGGAATGTGCAGAGCTGTGGGATTTGCTCAGGAGGAAATGGGAAGCATTTCAGAAACATGGCCAAGAACCTACCTTACTCCTGATGACTCAGGAGTATCCATTAGCTTGGTGTACAGAGGACTGCTCATTTAACTCACTTTGTTCCCAAAAGAAGGTAAATAAGAAAAGGTCAAGCTTGAGAATCAAGGCTTGTTTGTCCTATTTCTGTCATAAATGGTATTCTCATATATGTTGTTTTATGTCCAAATTTCCCTTATTTTATAAGGACACCACTGAATTAGGACTTGCCCTAATATAGCATGAGTTCATCCTAACTTGATCTGATCATTTAAACCCTATTTCCAAATAAGATCACATTCACAGGTCCTGGGGGTTAGGACTTCAACATATTTTTTTTTAGAGGACACAATTCAATTCACAACACTCCTTTGTCTGTCTCCTCCTGGACTAATATACTAGCTTCTTACCATACCTCCCTGTTTCCAGGATCTCCCTTCTGACCTAGTGACAGTATCAATAGAATTACCTTTCTACAATGTAGAAAAGATCGTATTATTCAGTGCTCTATTATTTCTAAAGCTTGAACTCTTAATTTGACAGATAAGCCCTTCACAGACCATTCTCATTTGGGAGCTAGACCTTTAGTCCTCATGACATGCTGCGGAACAGGGGTCTGTCTCTTTTGCACCCGATCTTAACTGAAGCTGGCCTTGCTGATCATGTGCCTGCCTGGTACTGCGAGTCAATCCCAACTCCCAGTGGGCTTCTCAATCACCCTATCCTGAGAAGACTTTGGGAAGAGATTGGATTTCTTGCATTATTGCTTCTAAGGATGGTGTACTTGCATATCTCAGATATTGGTTTATTGAGCTTCCACTTATATTTCCTAAACTTTCAACGGAAGGAGGTAAGATCATCATAAGGCAGTTGGATTATATTTACTCATGCTTCTGATACGAACAAAACTATCTTCTCTTTCCTTAACCTGGTCTGGCAAAATGACCCATCTCTTGTGAATTTATTTCTTGTGAAAGTACGCAGAGTGGGAGGGTGGGACAGAGGATAAGTGTTTACACTGAGTATAAAGAAGAGTTAATGAGAGTAATACTCACATAGAATGCAGTAGGGTTAAAACAAAGTAAAGCATCCTCTTAGCCAGTTTGCCATTTTAGAGACTGCTGTATATAGATTTTTCTCTGATATAATAGCAATAAAATCAGACAATTCTAACATTTAAGTGACCAAGTCCCTGAGAAGATCTTAAAGGATCCAGACATTTGTCCAAGCTGTTAAATTTTTAGCAGCATGATATATCTATATGCCGAGGCATAGAGAATGAACCATGCATAGTCATTTATATCAGAAACTATCTTTCAGCATATGTGCTATACCTGTAGCAGGTCTGTACCTGGCCCAGTGGGGGAAGTATAGAATCTGGAGTTAGACAGACTAGGTTGTAACCATTCAATTTAAAGCTATGTAGCCTTAAGCAAGTGATCCTGTTCATGTCTCATTCCTAAGCTGCATGAAAAGCATTTGGTACAATTCCGGGCAAAGAGTAATGCTCAAATATCAGATTTGGTTGTTATTATATGAATGACCCCAAGTAGGTCTCATCTGTGTCTAAGAACTTTTATGATTCCTTCTTAATTATCAGAGTGTCCTAATGGGAATGCTGGTTAACACTGCATCATTTATAACAACTGATACTTTACACTGTTGAGTGAATGGCTTTTTATAAGTAGCCCTTTCAGTGACACAAAGGAAGAATGCATACATTCTTTGAAGAAGCATCAATTAGAAGAGATTTAGAGGAAAATATAGGTCATGTGTTTAAGACTTACACCAGTATTGGTATAAGGCAATTTAGAAGGGAAAACAATAGAAAGGCAGAATTTTTTTTCTTAAGATTTTACTTATTTATTCGAGAGAGAGAGAGAGAGAGAGAGAGAGAGAGAGTGCAAGAGGAGGAGCAGAGTGAGAGGGATGAGCAAACTCCGCTGAGTGCAGAGTCCTACATAGGGCTCAGTCGCACAACAATGAGATCAACACCTGAGCTGAAATCAAGAGTCAGATGCTCAGCCAAGAGAAGCAGAATTTTTATTCGTAAATACCACTGAAATGTAAAGGGAACAGAAGAAACTCAGAATGAGGCAAGTATTAAAATTGGGCATTTGTAACAAAGCCAAAAAAAGAAGAGCCAAAAAAAATTGAGGAACCAAACTTGAGGGGTAATTGAATGCTGTTTTGGGATTTTTGAGAGTTGCTGGGGGATTCATTATATTTTCCATATAGCTGTTTTCAAATATATTCAAACAAAACAGTGATCTTAAACTCTAATTAGAGCTCTCTTTTAAGATTGTTTTCTGTCTGTAATATTTCTCTTTCTTATCAGGTGAAAATGAAATCCTTACAACACTACATGCCATTTCCAGCAAAAACCAGATCTGGAGATCATATATGGGCATGGGCTATTATAACTGCTTTGTGCCGCAGACGATCTTGAGGAACTTACTGGAGAATGCAGGATGGTAATGTATTACTCAATTGAAAGCAGGAGTACTTTGTTTTGATTTGCATGATTCTCCCATTTTCCTACACCCTCTTCCCCCTTGGAGTGTCAGAACTTCTATATTGACAGGTATACTCCTGTGTTGTCTCTAACCTCCAGGAACCTACCTGGCTTTCTCTGGCTTGGGAAATTTCCTTATTCAGATGTAGAGGAAATGTAAAATTTCTTCCCACTTAAATTTCCATAAACAATTTTAGAGCTCTAAAATGTGGATACTGGTAATCTCGTCCTTTATTCTGTCTTTGTAAGCATATTGAGCAAAATGTTAACTTGTAGGTGGGCATATTCAAGGCTTTATTCTTTGGAGACCCTGGAGTTTTAAGGCTCTTTCTTTTCTTTTCTTTCTTTCTTCTCTCTTTCTCTTGACTATGTCTGAGCTTGGTCAGTGAGTCGTGAGTCATAATCTTGGTCCACTGTCTTCTCAGGATTTTAGGAGTATCCTTTACCTGGATCTCTCCACCCCCTACCCCATATTCTGGGTACATGACCAACTGAAAAAGCAGATGTAGGATCGGGTAAATGGAGATTAAAACATCAGCTTTATTACTTAGCACTTTGTAGAAAGAAAATATACGTATTCTGTGAACAGTCTCTTCTAGAAACGGTAAAAGAAGGGGCTAAGCTGCACATACTCAGTTGCTTCTTCTGTTCTCACCTCACCAATCAGGAAACTCATTCCTAGTCTTCTAGGTGTGTGTGTTCTCATCTCTGCCCACTCTGGCTGCTACCATTTGCACAACCTTGAAAGTGTTTCTCTAGTACTTAAGGAAAACCCCCAGGTGCACTTCATGCTGTTTTGCTATTTTCCATTGCAGCTGGCTGTATGATAGAATAAAACAGAGGTTCACCTCTTAATACTAAACAAGAAAAGACATTGGATATTTTTGACAGGGAGAGGTCATAGCTCCAAAGGTGCCTGAGAGCAGACCAGGCCATCTGCTCCTTTTGCCCACTGGGAAATATTGTCTGGTTATAGAGGATGAAAGATGGGGACTCCTGGACCTTTCTTTTTTCTTGTTTTTGGATCAGTGACATTATATACACCAACATCTTTAAAATGAAACTTTATTTCAGTTGATGACTTAGTCTCAAAAGGAATGTGTACACTTATTTCTAGCATAGAAATGGAATGGGGAGGCAATGATAATTCCTAGATGACTCTTTTTTCAGTTAGTTGGTGTAAGAAACAACTTTTTTTTTCTTTTAGCTATGCAGGAATGGATAACAAATATGCAGATGCAATTTATTTGGTCTGTAAGTACAGTATAGGTGTCTTTGAGTTTTACAAAATATCAAATATAAATAACCTGAAACTGTAACAGTACACAGAAATTGAGGGCTTACACAGATATGCCAGGCAGTATAAGCTGAAAAATTGAGTAAATTAACATTGTTTTATGTTAATATACACAGTGTCAGTTAATTTATTTATCTAAGATTTTATTTATTTGGGATGCTTGGGTGGCTTAGAGGTTAAGTGCCTGCCTTTGGCTCAGGGCGTGATCCTGGAAACCCAGGATCAAGTCCCATATTGGGCTCCCTGTGTGGAGCCTGCTTCTCCCGCTGCCTATGTCTCAGCCTTTCTCTCTCTCTCTCTCTCTCTCTCTCTCTGTGTGTCTCTCATGAATACATAAATAAAATCTTAACTTATTTATTTTAGAGATTGGCAGCGTGAGTGGGGGAGGGGCAGAGACAGACCAGGAGAGAGTGTATCAAGCCAACTCTGCTGAGCAGAGAGCCCCACATGAGGCTCCATCCCAGGACCTTGAGATCATGACCTAAGCCAAAATTAAGAGTTGGACGCTCAATCGACTGAGCCATCCAGGCACCCCAGTGCCAGTTAACATTTAAAAACAAGTTTTGGGGAGGCCTGGGTGGCTCAGCAGTTTAGTGCCTGCCTTCAGCCCAGGGCATGATCCTGGAAACCCAGGATCGAGTCCCACATCGGGCTCCCTGCATAGAGTCTACTTCTCCCTCTGCCTGTGTCTCTGCCTCTCTCTCTCTCTCTGTGTCTCATGAATAAGTATATAAAATCTTTAAAAATAATAATAATATAATAAAATAAAAACAAGTCTTAATGCATACCACTTGATATAAGAAGTAACTTTAAAAAAAAAGAAGTAACTTTGATTTCTAGTACAACCAATATTATGTGAGGACAGAATAAGCAATTGCCTCTGTAATTCAAAGGTAGTTATAGCAAGATTTAAGATCCTTTCATGTTAGCATATATAAAAAAATCAACTTTAGTAAAGGGGAGGTAGGCTTATCTATGGGAAGTCATAAATTGCCCCCCACAAGCTTTTGAGATGCCCAAGTACATCATCCACAGTAATAAATCTTAAAGAGATGCCAGTTTGCATCTTTTGTAAAATATTTTATTTAATAAATTTTGTTAGATTTAATTTGAATTCTCAGTGATGAGAATTCTTATTTTCATATAATTGCTTTATAAGAAGCTCTCCAGTTGCCATCCTAAGACAGGCTATTGAGACATCTATTAGTCCATTTTTTTACCTTAAAAACAGAAATATGTAAAGTACTTGAAAGAACTCTAAAGCTGCCCAAACTATTTACTATTTTGTTCTAATTAACACCTGAAGATAGGGCCCTCTCAGCCTCTGTAGGACGGTAGGAGCCTTACTTCTATGAGTACTAGTTACGAGCACTAGTTAGCAAATGCAGATGAGTTTCATACTCCTTCCTGATTTGTGTAATGTTTCATTTCCCTGAGTCCACTGAGCTCCTGCTCACCCCACCCTCTCCCTGCTTGCTCATTCTCTCCTTAAAACATCTAGCCACCTCTAATATACACGCATACACACATATACACACCCTAATATGCAGACTCAACTAATAATACAAACTTTTTGACAATTTGGGCATTTTTAAAAGTAAACCCGATACCTCACTTAATCTTTGCACAAAGTATTCTTAGTACCAGGAATAAACCGCTGTGGCAACTAATAACATGTGAGCTTATATTCACTTACTCTCACACCACCGATAAAGCATAATTGGTATTCTGTGTTTTTGAGTCTCTGAGGAGTGGAAGTTGTGTTTGGCTGTCAATACAGCCTGTAGTTTGGCTTTCAAGTCCAGACCTGTAGTTCTGAGGCTAGGGCAGAGGTTAACCTGGATGGATGGGAAGCACAGCACCTTTGCATCTTTTTCTGCTTTTGAATAAATGCAAAGTATTCCTGGTTAACCAGAGTGCTTTGTCCTCGATGACATTGCTCATGTCCCATCATTACAGAATTCAGATCTGTTGGCCTAACCACGCCTGCCTTGCCATTCCTGGCCAGAGCTTTTAGTTTCAATATATTCCATTTCTTCATTAGTAAGAGAACAGGAAAGAACCATCGAAGAACTAGCTTTTGTTTTATTTTTTTTTCCTTTGGTATATGTTCAAATGTATTTGCATTGCTGAGGCTTCTTTTCCACTGTGTTATTGATACAAGTTTGAATGGTTGAGCTCCAAGTTTGATTTCAAAAGCCTGTCTCCTTACAAAATAAGCCTCAAAAGTACATGAATGAGCTGCAGCATTTCAGCTGTCTGAATACTGGCCAGCAGTCTTCACTCTTGGTGGCCATAGAGAATATTCACCATATTGCTTCCTGGCTGTGAGTGGATGTGTTAATTTACTTTAGGAGCTGCCAGTATTTTGGGAGGGAAACAATGTTTTTGCTTTTTGGTTCTGGTTTTTGTGCGCATTTTAAATATTGTTCCTTTCCATTCCCTGAAAGCTGATTTGAACCAGAGGGTACTATTGTACCTCACCAGCTCTGATAGGGAGGGCTGTGCACATGAGGGTGAGATTTCACAGTATCACCCTTCTGAATGGTTTCCATAGAGACGGAACCAACAAATTCCGGTGACGTGAGGTGAAAATAAATAAGACAACATAGCTTCAAAAGAATACAAACATTGGGGCTCTTACAAGAAAATTTACATCAGATCCAGAATTTTATTTTGTGGGGTCCACTGTTACAAATATTTGACTGCTAAATAACATTAGTCACTAATATAAAAAGTCTTATATTTTCTTTGTGGCTATTTCTGTTTTGTGTAACTTTGGCACTGGGATTAAAATGAGAGAATCTCGTGAATGTTTATCCTACTGCACTACCTCTTTCTCTCTCAAACCCACAAAATCAGCCCAAAGTCATAGCAAATAGTGATTATTTTGGAATAAATGTTAATGACATGTTGAATATGTCAAGCATCATGTTTGAGCCAGACAAAATACCTTTTTGGATGTGTAGATGCTTTAAAATATATATTAAAATACATTTAGAAACAGAAATGAATTCAGTTAGTCAGTTGAAATATAGAAAATGTAGGGGTGCCTGGCTGGCTCAGTGGGCATGTGATTCTTGATCTTGATGTTGTGAATTTGAGTCCCATATTGGGTGTAGAGAATATTTAAAAATAAAATCTTTAATTTAAATAAGTAATATAGAAAATGTAGATCACAGACGCATTTTCTTAATCACCACATGTTGCCTAATTGAGGCAACTAAATGCATGTATGACAGCAGGCCCTGTGTTAACATTTTTCTTCTGAAATGAGGGTTTATTAGTGTCCTTGGGCCTCAGACTCACTGGCCTGAGATTTTTAATAGATGTTTGTTAAGACCTTTAATATCTGTTGTTTTAGTTGTGTAGAAAATGTATAGATTATAAAAGAAGTTCACAGGTAAAAGAAGTGGGATCATATATTTATTTTTGCAAGAAAACAGTTATAAAAATCTATCCTTAGTAGGGCTAATTAGGATCAGTCTAAGTTTGGGCTTATGAAAGTGTTGAGCAAGGTGAGAAAGGCTGAGCAAGGGAAGAGAATATTAAATCTCAAATTTATTATCAAAGGAACAGTGTGGTCTCAGGTATGGAGGACTGTGCTTGGGAGGTTAGGGGGTTTTTTCCTGCAGGTAATAGGGTGCCATCTCCATTAAGCAGGGAAGTCAAATACTAAACACATCTGCACCATAGATATTCAGTATGTTCCTATTTTAAGCACAGCACTAACTAGGGCAGTAAGGCAACAAAGAAAAAGCAGTGGACAGGACACTCGGGTGGCTCAGTGTTTTGGCGCCTGCCTTTGGCCCAGGGTGTGATCCTGGAGTCCCAGGATCAAGTCCCATGTTGGGCTCCCTGCATGGACCCTGCTTCTCCCTCTGCCTGTGTCTCTGTCTGTCTCTCTGTCTCCCTCTATCTCTCTCTCATGAATAAATAAAATCAAAAAAAAAAAAAAAAAAGAAAAAGAAAAAGCAGTGGAAATGGGACATTGGAAGGAAGACTAATGGTAATTGATCATTATTTGGGCTCAAAAAACCTCAGTTTCTACCTTGTAAATTGGCAGAATACCTTTTGAGAAGGAATAAGAATATTCAGGAAGAGAAACTAGTTTGTTTGGGGATCTAGGTGGAGGAAGAATAGTAAGTAAAATGATTTAATACCACATAATAATTAAAATTGTGTTGTTGGGCAGCCCGGATGGCGCAGCAGTTTAGCGCCGCCTGCAGCCCAGGGTGTGATCCTGGATACCTGGGATTGAGTCTGTCAGGTTCCCTGCATGGAGCCTGCTTCTCCCTCTGCCTGTGTCTCTGCCTCTGCCTCTCCCTCTCTCTCTCTCTCTCAATAAATAAAATCTTAAAAAAAAGAAATTGTGTTGTTGAACAATATTAAAGTTACTAGAAATTGTCCATGGCATAATGTTAACAAAATCAGGCAAAAAACTTTACATCGAGTATAAGATTATTTTAAATATGAATATGACTGTGATGTAGAAAACAGTAAGTTAATTAGCTCATTTGTGGTAATCATCTAACAAAATATGTACACAAATCATTATATTGTACACTTTTTTAATTTTTTAAGTAGGCTCCATACCCAAAGTGGGGCTTGAACTCACCACCCTGAGACAAGAGTCAGATGCTCTACTGAGTAAGCCACCCAGGTGCCCCTGTACACTTTAAATATATACAGTTTTGTTGATTATCTCAGTAAAGCTGGAGGAAAAAAAGAATTATAAAGTCACAAATCAACAAGGGACAGACAGCACAACAGAAAGATGGGTAGCATACTTGAGTGTGCCTGTCATAAAATAGAAAAAGAAAAAAAATTGGAAAGAAATGCATGGGGGCGCCTGGGTGGCTCATCAGTTAAGCATCTGCTTTGGGCTCAGGTCATGATCTCAGGGTCCTGGGATCCAGCCCCATGTCATGCTCCCTGCACAGCTCCCTCCGCTTCTCCTGCTTGTGTTTTCTTGGTCTGTCAAATAAATAAATATAATCTTTATATATAAAAAAAGAAATACATGTAAATCATAATTGTTATCTCGGAGTTTAGGAAAAATAGGTGATTTTATTTTCTCGACAGTTATGTGTTTTCCAACTTTTTACAATAAACTAGTGTAAGATAATCAGCAAAAATGGCTAAAAATAAGTTCCTGACACAGAAAATGGTTAATAAATGGTAGCTGAGGTCTTTTAAGAATACAATAAAAATAGAAAGTAAAATTACTGTTAATTGTACCACCCAGAGAAAAACTATTTACACTTTGGTTCATTTGTTTTTACAAATTTACAAAAATGGGATCATGGTATTTCACACTATATTTTTAAAAAATATATATCCAGAGCATCTCCATGGCAGGAATTATTCTTTTATACATCATTTTCAATAAATGCAGTATTATGCATGCATAACTTCTATTTAATCATTCTCTTTTCAGTGGACACTTGGTTTTGTTGCTTTTTTTTGTTACTCATTTTTCAATATTCAGTGTTGTGATGAATTCTTTGGAGCACTGCTCTTTCTATTCCTATTGTATATTCTATGTCTAAGGGTATGCTGAATCTTCCCCATTCATTGGATGGGCTAGCTAATAAGCATATGCTGTGTGCATGTGCAAGTTTGTGTGTCTATTTGTAAAATAACGACTGAGTAAAATCAAAGTTTCATGTTAGCCAGGCAATCTAAGCATGTCTTTCTGGTGTCAGGCTATGCTGCATGTGAAAGTCTTATCTGATGTGAGGTGACATTTGCTCCTTGTCTATGCCTTTTGTGTGACCCCATTTCTATTTGGATTCCTTTTCTACTTTGTTTTTAACATGTATTGTGTGCCTCATTCATTCCAGTTCATCACCCACTTAGAATTTGGCAAATTGATTTACAGTTGCTAAGTCAAGCTGTTCAAGGAGTTAACTGAAGCAAAAAGTGTCTGCTGTACACACACACACACACACACACACACACAATTATACATATACAAGTTTTGGGAAAATTATTTCAAAGATTGTACTGCTTAGTAAGGCATGTTCCCCCACCCATTCCCCCTCCAACATATGAAGTATTGATTTCAAACCTTTCAAAAAAAGAAATAAAGGATGGAAATAGCCTGCATATGATTACTAGAGCAAGAGAGAAAGGGATAGGGCTTGAAAAAATGGGGCAGGGGGGGAGAGACACAAAAAGCCGACATCTAATACTTTTCTGGCTTAGAAGAACAAAAACAATAGATAGGAAACAATATCAATCACAAGGGGGAGCATGACCTAATTGGAAACACTTTGATGGTAGATACAGAATGGATTCTTGGTGTAAAGATAAAAGCTGTGTCACAAGTCCTCAGTTACCCTCTATTGTATCACCTTCCTTTTCTTTAAAGTATCACTCTGAAATGATTTTATTTATTGTCTCTTCCCCATAGTACAATATATTCTTGAGATAAGGAACTGTTATTATTCATTTGCTAATGATGTGTCATCAAGCAGAACCTATCCTAGTTCTTGGCACTTAGTAGGCATGTAGTAATATTTGTAGGACAAGTTAATGAAGGAATGAAAAAAAGGATGAAGGCACTAAGTGGGTTAACTCAAATACCTGAAGAAATATTTTTGGCTAATAACTAGAGGATATAAGATTAAAACTCATGTCTATGCTGCCTTCTAACCATTTGAATCCTTGAATTTTGATCGCTATGGAGTTAACTTTTCAGACTCTTAGTAACTGGTTAGTGAGGATTCTTAATAGACCACTGTTTATTTCCTAGGAGCACGTAGAATTTCTCCTGGTTAGTATAAAACAAAGATCCCCATTAAACAAAAGTTTTGAGTATTAGATAGTAGGTTCTTAGTTGCTTTCCTCCTTGTGAATTGTGATTGGGCTAGGCGTTTAGCTAGATGAAAGATAACAGGAAGTAAAATTTTTGTTTAAATTACCGTAGGTAAGCTCAAGTGGATTTTAAGAACCAGCTTACAATAAAATACATAGATATAATAAGGTTATTAAAAAAGAAGTGTAAGATTATAAAGTAACTTAAAGAGATAGAAATATAAGTACTGAATGTGCCCAAACAAAAGATAATATTGTTACAATGGTTTAACTCTGAGCTTCCTTACTGAAACACAACTCTCAAGAGAAGCTTACTTGTTCCCAGTTCTCAAAAAAGGCAAACTCAGTTTTCAGGTATCGAATTCCGAAATGAAGACATTTTGTGAACCTTTTTGAATAGTGGAGTTAGTTTGGACATGGCCTTTTGTGTCTCTCACAGGATCACCCAGTATACTCCATACCAACCAGAAGTATCTCAGGGGAGACTGGAGAGTTTACTCAACTACCAGACCATGGTGTGCGACATCACAGGCATGGACATGGCCAATGCATCCCTGCTGGATGAGGCCACAGCAGCTGCAGAGGCAATGCAGCTGTGCCACAGGTGAGAGGCCCCCAGGGCGAAGGACATTCTCTAGTGTGTCCTGTTAGTGCCCAGTGACTCATCTCTTTCACAAACGCTCACACACACACACACACACACACACACATATTCTCACGCACACAGTAGTGTTATACCAGTTAGCTGAGAAAACAAAGTGACCACTTTTTAAAGCCACCATGTTTACCGTGTAACATTACACAAGAAAAACATTTGGGTTGCCTCTTCCATAGTGTTAAGTTCATGGATGTTACAGGAACTGAGATAGTGTCAAACTCTCTTCCCTCTGTGCCATCTTCAGTGTGAGGCCTTTGTCCTCATGGTCACAAGATGACCGACTGCTGGGGTTCTAACCATGACCTCTGCACCCAGGAAGAAGGAAGGGGGCAGGGTAAAGGGTGGTGCTAGCTAAATAAGTCCTTTTGAAAGAGTTTTTTGGAAACTTCAACTCAGCAAGTTTATGCTTTATTGACCACCCCTACCTACAAGGGACTTGGGGAAATGCAATTTTTATTGGGTGGGTACATTGCTGCCCTCTACATATTGGGGTTCTGTTACTGTCGGTAAAGGGGAGAATGGATATTGGGTAACAACTGGCAATCTGTATTGTAATAGATAAATACCATCTTTTATGAAGTATATTGTATTTAAATGTTTTATACCATAGTTTATGTAACCTCACCACTATTGTTACACACTGACTTCGATACAATCTTTGTTACTGATGCTACTGTTTTACCTCTTTAGAATCAATTTCGTCAAAAGTTCTGATAATTTCCTGAGGATGCATTTCTAGTAGAATAGCTGGGTCAAGGTATCTAGTTAACAACTGTTCTCCAGTTCCTTGAGTTGCTTTGTTCTTTGCTTGTAAGTATGTTTGAGTTCACCTTCCTGGTCAAGTTCTCGTAGATGTCACCCAGTTGGGAAATGTGCCCATGTTCACGTGTGTCTCTGGGGTTTTGTGCCTCTGGCCCTGAGCGTCCACGGTACTCTCTTTCTTGGCTTCCAGAGACTTAGGGGTATGCCGTCGGTTCTGGCACCAGTTCCAATGTGTGCACGGAGGTGCCCCCGACTGACAAACAATTCTTCCACAGCAGTAGGGCTGCCAAGGATTCAACTCAATTCTGAGGCAATCTATCTGGACTTGGCGTCAGATTCCAGAGGTTCAGCGTTGTTTGACAAGACCGCCCCGCCCTGCTCTGCCCTGACCCCTTCCTCCAACCAGCTTCAGAGCTGAGGCCAAACTGATTAAACCACTGGCTATGGAATGGATCTCAACCTTCTCCCCTGCCAGGGGTCCTCTAGGTTCCAGCCCTCCCAGCCCGTGCTTGGCTCCCTGCATCCACCAACGGTTCCCAAAAGTCACCTAATTAACATAAAAAAGATATCTTTATATTCTGCACAGTAGGAAGTTTGGGGGCTATGAGCCAAAAACTGGATGAAGACTCAATATCTATGAAAAAATGTATTTTGGTCATCTGAGTGACTGGATATGTATCTCTTATAAATCACAACATTGCAGGAGTGAGAGCCCCAAGCTTCCTGGCAGGTACAGAAGCTTCCACATTTCCAGCCACATGTGATTCTGCTCCCCGCCCCCAGCCTGGGCCCTGGCCCTGCGTCCTGACCCTGGCTGGACAGCCAAAAGGAATGCCTCTCCCAGCTGTTATGTTCATCTTCTCTCCTTGTCCACCTTATCTCCCCCTGCCTCTCTAAGAGCTCCCACTTCACACTTGGAGAAGCCAAGGCCTTTCTGCTCCGAGGTTCAGGAGTTCTGTCCTCTACTGATTTGAGTTAATGAGCTACAGCTCTGCAACTGCTTGATTTGCTTCCTCTCTCTTGGTTCTCATACCTTCGGGCCTGCATTTAGTGTGACCCTTAAAAAGCAACCTTGTGATTTTTTATCTTTAGGAAAATGTTCCTTAAAATAGTAGTGTTTTTGTTGGTGGGAATGTGAACTGGTGCAGCCACTCTGGAAAACTGTGGAGGTTCCTCAAATAGTTAAAAGTAGAACTACCCTACGACCCAGCAATTGCACTGCTGGGAATTTACCCCAAAGATACAGATGCAATGAAACGCCGGGACACCTGCGCCCCAATGTTTCTAGCAGCAATGTCCACAATAGCCAAACTGTGGAAGGAGCCTCAGTGTCCATCGAAAGATGAATGGATAAAGAAGATGTGGTCTATGTATACAATGGAATATTACTCAGCCATTAGAAATGACAAATACCCACCATTTGCTTCAACGTGGATGGAACTGGAGGGTATTATGCTGCGTGAAGTAAGTCAGTCAGAGAAAGACAAACATATGGTCTCATTCATTAGGGGAATATAAAAAATAGTGAAAGGGAATAAAGGGGAAAGGAGAGAATTGAGTGGGAAATATCAGAGAGGGAGACAGAACATGAGAGACTCCTAACTCTGGGAAACAAACAAGGGGTGGTGGAAAGGGAGGAGAGTGGGGGGTGGGGGTGACTAGGGTGACTGGGCACTGAGGGGGGTACTTGGTGGGATGAGCACTGGGTGTTATGCTATATGTTGGCAAATTGAACTCCAATAATAATAAAAAAACAGAAAAACAAGTGAAAAAATGTAGCAATGTTTTTGTTTCCATCTTAGGTCATTTAGGCTGAGGTGGCTCTTCCAATTTTTTTAAATTCACACTGTGAAGAACATTGTGCTTTGGATAATTAATCACCTTTCTATCTAACTAACTCTAATCTTCTATTAAGTTTATGTTTATTATAAAAATACCTGTTCAGAGTGGGAAAACAGAATATAATGAAGTGAAACCTGTTTCTCAGTCCTGTTCCACTGAGAAAGCTGTTAACTGGTCATTATATATCTTTCTGGGAAATTAAAATGTATATGTGTTTCCCCTGACCCCCCCCTTTTTACCCAGATGTGCTCATAGTACACAACTGTTATGTATCCTGTTAAAAAACAAAATTCGACTAAGTATATTTGAAGATCTAATTGGCTTTATTATTAAGTGATTCATAAATTGGGCAGCATTCCATTTAGTAGGTAAAAAGGCTCCCTGAAGAGTTGTACAAAATGAAAGCTTTTTCACAGGAAGGAGGGTGGGGCAAGAACATGATAAGCAAAAGAAAAAAAGATTTGTTCCAGGCAATATCACCTTCCCTTAGGCAAAAGAGCAGGGGGTCTTATTATGCAGATTACCTCATCTATCCTCTGTTGGATGGAGAAGGCCTCAGTGACAGATTTCTACCTTTCTGCTTATCAGAAATTTCCTGACTCACAGGTAAGACTACATTTCTAGAGGACATGAAACTGCAATTAGTTTAGATATTAAGGCTTGGTTTGGTGACTGGGTCTGGCCTAGGAAACATTTGGTGCTTATGGTTTTCTTTTTAACAATCTCCATCAATTTTGTTTCCAGAAATCACGAACTTTTAGGAAACTCCCAGGATTTAGATCCTTTAGTAGCTGTGTGGTCCTGCCAATGTCACTTCTCTGAGTACTTTTCATCTTCTATCAAATGAAGATGTTTGGTTTAGATAATCTCTAACTGCTTCTTTGGCAGTAACATTCTCATATTTTTATTTCAAGAGTTAGTTTTTTATTTCTACTTGTGTCCAATCAAGTTTTTATTGCTTTGATTTGCGAGAATGTTTTTTAAAAATTTAAGCCGGTTTAAGATTTATTTTGCTAAATGAGGTTGGCATAGTATTAAAAAAAAAGCAAAATTCAACTGAGTAAATTCGAAGATCTAATTGACATTATTCAGTCTCATGAATCGGGCAGCATCCTAACATCCCATCTAGCAAGTAAAGAGGAGTGACAAAGGGCTGCAGAAAGCAAAGGCTTTTCTTTTTTTTTTTTTTAAACCTTTGATGATTTAGTTAAGTTTTTAAATTCCAGTTAGTTAACATACAGTATAATATTAGTTTTAGGTATAGAATTTAGTGATTCATCACTTAACAGTACCCAGTGCTCATCACAAGTGCCCTCCTTAATCTGCATCTATTTAGCCCCCTTACCATCCACCTTCCTCTAGGACTCCTCGGTTTCTTGTAGTTAGGAGTCTGTTTCCTGGTTTGCCTCTTTTTTAACACTTTCTAGCTTCATACACGTTATTGCAAATGGCAAGATTTCATTCTTTTTTATGGCTGAGTAATATTGATTATATATAATATATATATCACATCTTTATCCTTTCATCAGTGGACATTTGAGCTGTTTCCATAATTTCCATTATTATGTTTCCATAATTACCATGATTTGGAAATATTGTTGATAATGCTGCTATAAACATCAGGGGTCCATGTACCCCTTTGAATAAGTATTTTTGTATCCTTTGGGTAAATACCTAGTAGTGCAGTTGCTGGATTGTAGGGTAGTTCTGTTTCTAGCTTTTTGTGGAAACTCCATGCTGTTTTCCAGAGTTTGCATTCCCACCAACAGTGCAAGAGGGTTCCCCTTTCTCCACATGCTTGCCAAGATCTGTTGATTCCTGTGGTGTTGATTTTAGCCATTGTGTCAGGTGCGAGGTGATATCTCATTACAGTACTGATTTGTATTTCCCCTGTGATGAGTGATGTTGAGCATATTTTCATGTGTTTGTTGGCCATCTGGATGGGATGTCTTTGGAAAAATGTCAATGTCTTCTGCCCATTTTAAACTGAGTTATTTGTTTTTTTGGATGTTGAGTTTTACAAGTTCTTTATATATTTTGGATGCTAACCCTTTATCATATAGGTCATTTACAAATATCTTCTCCCATTCAGTAGGTTGCGTTTTAGTTTTGTTGATTATTTCCTTCACTGAGGGGAAGTGCTTTATCTTGATGAAGTCCCAGTAGTTCATTTTTGCTTTTGTTTCTGTTGCCTTAGTAAGAAATTGCTATGGCCAATGTGAAACAGTTTACTGTTCTTGTCTAGGTTTTTTATGGTTTATTTAGAGCAAGGTTACTTTCCTTTGGGGACAAAAATGGTTTTATTGGGTGAATTACCTCATTGGTGCTTATCAGGAAATTCTAGACTGACCAGTTTAAGATTATAGTCCTGGGGAGGGTTGAAACTATAATCACATATGTATCAAGCCCTAGTTTGGTCACCTGATCCTAGCCCAAGTGACTATTTGGGCCTGTGATTTTCTTTTAAACAATGAAAATTGGATTTCAGTCGAATTCTGATCAGTAGAATTAATGACACATTTTTATGCTGTGCTCAGAGTTCCCCTATCATCCTTGATTTGCATTATTAGAAGATACGTTGATTTCTCTAACGTTCATGTTTGAATGTGATTTCCTTTTCAACAGACACAACAAGAGGAAGAGATTTTTTGTTGACCCCCGTTGCCACCCACAGACAATAGCTGTCGTCCAGACTCGAGCCAAGTAATTAATTTCATTCATATTTTGAACTCAGGGATAATATCATGCTCATATCTGTTTTTTATCCTTCTTACTTCCAAAGTGCCTGGAAGTGAACCTGGTTTAAATTGAGGTTGTTGAGTTTTACTTTCCCTCCCACTTTCTTACTGAGATGTTGCTGGGAAGTAAAGTGTGTCAGAATTGAGAGAATACAGAAGTGGCTTTAGTTGCCTTTGCTTTACATTGAATTACCATGTTTGTTTTATTTTTGTAAAAATAAAATTTAAAATATTAAAATAATTTCAGCAATGTTTTGGGAAGTTTGAAAAGCAGAGGAAAAAAATGGAATTCTCACACAACTGTTAGCTTTTTGTGTGTAGTACTGCAAACATAGTTTAGGGAATCCATATAAAAACCTAGATGTGGTGGAATGCCTGGGTGGCTCAGTGGTTGAGTACCTGCCTTGGGCTCAGGGCATGATCCTGGAGTCCCGGGATCAAGTCCCACATCAGGCTTCCTGCATGGAGCCTGCTTCTCCCTCTGCCTATGTCTCTGCTTCTCTCTCTGTGTCTCTCGTGAATAAATAAATAAAATCTTTAAAAATAAACAAATAAAACCTAGATGTGGTATGATATAGATGAAAGCAAACATACTATATTTTTTTAGTGCTGTAATCAGATAAACACAGAAAAACTATCACTTGCAAATGTGTTAATTAGCTTTCTTCTTGTGAGAACCAAGCAATATTTCCCATACGCATAGCACCATTCCTTCAGGAGTGTTCTATGCATGATTGGAGCTGGATGGTTAAGAAAAGAAAGATGTTTGTCTTTGACTTATTGATGGTTTTCCATTCCCTTAATGCTGATCCTTGCTGAAAGTGGTGACTGCCCTGTAGTTGTAGGAATTGGTTCTTTAGTCCTAGGAATCCATGTTCCTGACCCTCTAAGGAGCAAGTTCTGGCTGGAAAAGGGGAATGGGAGTAGTAAGGGTGGGAGACAGAAACAGAAGTCAAACTGTTGGAAGCACTTGAAATGTTAAGCTCTATAACCAATGAAGAATCAGGTGTGAGATGGGTGGGTATGCATGTGTGTCAGGATGAGGTGGGGGTGGGGGGCAATGAAGGAGGACACAGAATATGATTGCTATTATCACTAAAAATAAATTGTAGGGGATTTTATTTTGTCTTGAAAACCAAAAGCATGATTGCTCTTTGTCTTCTGTCTTTCTAGATACAATGGAGTTCTCATTGAGCTGAAATTGCCCCATGAAATGGACTTCAGCGGGAAAGATGTTAGTGGAGTGCTCTTCCAGTACCCAGATACTGAGGGGAAGGTGGAAGACTTCACAGAGCTTGTGGAGAGGGCCCATCAGATGGGGGTAGGCAAATCTCTCCATGTGGGGGTCCACGGAGGTGTGTCCCAACTTTGAATTATGATTCTTTGATGCAGCTTAGTTTGTATACCTATATCACCTGGTAAAACTCTCTCCTTTCTGCCTCCTTTTTTCAAGTTTATTCTGTTCATTAATTCCTGGCACATACTAAGCACAATAAATGTTTTTCTAAAGATTTATTTGAGAGAGAGAGAGAGAGCATGAGCCATGGGGAGGGAGGGCCAGAAGGAGAGGGACAAGCAGGCCCTCAGGACCCTGAGATTGTGACCTGAGCTGAAGTCAGATGCTTAACCGACTGAGCCACCCAGGTGCCCCTCAGTCAATATTTTTGAATGAATCAGTGTAAAAATGGAATTCACAGGATATAAAGGAACCTTGTCTGTCTGCTTATATTGGAGATAATTTGCTACATTCTCACTGCTCTCTGAGGAGGGTCACAGCCATGTGCACTTTCTCTTTTGTGTTCTTTCTAGAGTCTGGCCTGCTGTGCTACTGACCTTTTAGCTCTGTGTATCTTGAAGCCTCCTGGAGAGTTTGGGGTAGACATTGCCCTAGGCAGCTCACAGAGATTTGGAGTGCCACTGGGCTATGGTGGACCACATGCAGCTTTCTTTGCTGTTAGAGAAAGCTTGGTGAGGATGATGCCCGGGAGAATGGTAGGGGTAACAAGGTAAAGCAGCTCATGTTTCTGCCCTTTGCCTGTGCTTATTGTTTTTCCTATTCCTTCTTCTGATCACAAAAGTTGTTGATTTTTCTATGAATTTCTGGGCCATGCACAATAATTTGCAACGTATTTGTATTGAAGTCATATAAGTGAATTTAATTAGGTTGACGAAAGAGTTAAGAGACGGATCTTTTTTTTTTTTAAGATTTTATTTATTTATTCATGATAGACAGAGAGAGAGTCAGAGACACAGGCAGAGGGAGAAGCAGGCTCCGTGCTAGGAGCCTGACGCAGGACTCGATCCCGGGACTCCAGGATCGCGCCCTGGGCCAAAGGCAGGCGCCAAACCGCTGAGCCACCCAGGGATCCCCAAGACAGATCATTTTAAGTGTGTTTTATATCTAGCCACTTTCATTCTCAAGCATTATACCACACAGTTAGGTAAAAGACAAGCGCAGTGAGAGATTACCACATTTACATTATAATCTACATTACTTCCTAGTGGCCTACCACTTATTTATTCTAGTAATTTCTAAATGTACTTTCTTGAGTGCTTCTCATTTTATTTTATTTTTTATTTTATTTTTTATTGGAGTTCAGTTTGCCAACATACAGCATAACACCCAGTGCTCATCCCATCAAGTGCCCCCCTCAGGGTCCATCACCCAGTCATCCACCCCGCACCTCCCCTTCCAACACCCCTTTTTTGTTTCCCAGAGTTAGGAGTCTCATGTTCTGTCTCCCTCACTGATATTTCCACTCATTTTCTCTCCTTTCCCCTGAGTGCTTCTCATTTATATGCTTCCTCAGATTAGGAATTTAAGATGACTTTCATGATTATTACTCAGTTAATTTAGATCTTTTAGACCTTCCATAGAAGTTGGACTTAGTAGCCTAAGTGAAGAGTCAATATTAATGAATGATGTGAATTTTTCAAATGCAGTTTAACACATAATATAATGAGGTACCTCACTTTTTAGTGTAAAACTAAGTTTCTTCAAGTATTCTTACATTCATTTCTTTTAGTGATGTGACTTCACCAGGCAAGATGAGGCAGAGTTTTCTTTTTTCTTTTTTAGGTTTTTGTTTATTCATGAGAGACACAGAGAGAGGCAGGGACACAGGCAGAGGGAGAAGCAGGCTCCATGCAAGGAGTCCGATATGGGATTCAATCCTGGGACTCCAGGATCATGCCCTGAGCTGAAGGCAGGCACTAAACTGCTGAGCCACCTAGGAATCCCGAGGCAGAGTTTTCTAATTAAAAATAATTTGATATATTACTTATTGTTTGCTAATTTTTATATTGAACTTTTTTTTTTTTTAATTTTTTATTTATTCATGATAGTCACACAGAGAGAGAGAGAGAGAGGCAGAGACACAGGCAGAGGGAGAAGCAGGCTCCATGCACCGGGAGCCCGACGTGGGATTCGATCCCGGGTCTCCAGGATCTGCCCTGGGCCAAAGGCAGGCGCCAAACCGCTGCGCCACCCAGGGATCCCTGAACTTCTTATCTTTCTGAAAAATGGATCCCATAGCTTGATGAAATAAAAAATAAGACTGCTAAATATTTTGATTATCCGAATTCTTTTTTTAAAAAAAAGTTTTATTTATTTGAGAGAGAGAGAGAGAACAAGTAGGAGGAGCAGAGGAAGGGGGAGAGAGAATCTCAAGCAGAGTCCCATTCTGAGCTTGTAGTACAACTCGGGGTTTGATCCCAGGACACTGAGATCACAACCTGAGCTGAAACCAAGAGTTAGTTGCTTAACTGACTGCTCCACCCAGCTGTCCCTCTCCAAATTCTTAATTGTATTAGGAAAGAGGGAAATTTTCTTAAGAGACAAGTAAGATTATTAACACTCATTTTATAGGTTCTTATTTAAATTCCAGTTAACATTCAGTGTAATACTATTTTCAGGTGTACAATGTAGTGATTCAACACATTCTTTTTCTTTGTGCAGTACAGTTGCTTTAGATTCCACTGCACAAGTTATTCATTTGTTACATATTTCCCTTTTTCCTGTGTCTACCAAGTAGCTCATAGTGAAATTTAATTCTCCCTAAATTTAATTTTAAATTGAATCAACCATTCACCATCATTATATTAGTTTGAGTAATTCCTGGGAAGTTTCCTTTCAAGGTTGCTCGTCTTATTGTGTATCTCAGTTCCTCCCTCAAAGTACATACTAAAAATTAGTAGTCCTATTCAGAAGTGGCTGGCTTGGGAATTGTTTCTTTCTTTTTTTCTTTTTTTAAAGATTTCATTTATTTATTCATGAGAGACATTGAGAGAGAGAGAGAGGCAGAGACACAGGCAGAGGGAGAAGCCGGCTCCATGCTGGGAGCCCGATGTGGTACTCGATCCTGGGACTCTGGGATCACTCCCTGGGCCTAAGGCAGACACTCAACTGCTGAGCCACCTGGTTGTCCTGGGAATTGTTTGTTTATGGCCCTGCAGCCTCATAGCTTTGCTGGATTCCCTTCAAACTGGGAAGGAAAGAAACAGGTTCATTTTTGACCACCCTTGGTGCTATGATGTGTGTTAACTAGATGTTTTATTCTCGGGCCAGAGATGCCACTGGGAAAGAAGTGTATCGTCTTGCTCTTCAAACCAGGGAACAACACATCCGGAGAGACAAGGCTACTAGCAACATCTGTACAGCTCAGGTACATCACATGCCTGCTCTTCCCACCGAATGCCTTATAATCTATAGCAATGAGCTCATGGATTCACTCAATCATCTTTTTGTCTGTTCCCCACTTACTGACACTGTGTACACCAGAAATGGTGTGATCTTATTGGTAGAGAAGCCCTGTGGTCTTGTCAGAACCAAAATATAATGTATTTTCCTGGATCTCTGTGTGTGGATGTACTTCATACTTCAGTGTCTGTAGCATTCTTGACTATAGGGCAGGTTCATTATGGGTGGTGGGTGATTTGGCACCTTAGGGCTGAAATGGAAGCCCTGCAGGAATGTAGTGAGGAAGGCAATATGACTATGCTTGAGATATGACCAAGATTGACAAGTTGGTGGTGGTTGTGGGATACTCTTACTGGGGACTCAGGACAGTCATTCTTGAAATGGATGGAATAAAAGGGAAGCCTCCCAAGTTCCTCATAATCTTGGAAGTTGCCCAGGGCTCATGTCAGAGTAAGCAGTGTTTGAGACACAGCCAGTTTCCAGGCTTAGGAAGAGGACTGTTCCTGAGCATCCAGTCCATTCTAGGTCCATGTTTTCTATTCAGGGTGAGAGAAAGAGATCTGACCAACACTTCAGTGGGCAATACAGTGCTTTTTTTCTCTCAGAGCATTGGCTCAAAGCACCACCACCAGGTTTTAGAAAGACTCCTCAGGGGCAGTAGATAAAGTCTTCTTTTAGGTGGTTCTATAGCCATTGGTCTATGGACTGATTTCTTCAATATTGAAGAAATATTGATTTCTTCAATATCTATAGGTTCAATAGATAAGAATACAATCTTTATTGTATTATCTGTTGCCTCAAGAAGGTGGCTGCTTCTTTTCAGCAAAGAGCTCTTCTATTATCACAGGAAGGGGCCAGATTTCAAGAGCTTTTCCTATGTTGACAGCAAATTGAACTTTATTTGATGCTATTTCTTTCTGTAGTTTACCCTTTATTTGTTGAATTTTTTTGTTCAAACAGCAATCAGCTGTCTTGCCCTTTCTGCTCATGTTCTTCCAAAAGATGTCGATCTGGTTATAAGTGTGTTATAGGGTTTTCTGTTTCAGTGTTTGAAATTAATTTTGTAGATGAACTTAGGCTGAATTAAGGTATCTTTTTCAGCAATTATTAAAGTGATGTTTGCCCCGGAAATAGCCCAACTCAGTCTTCTCCATTGTTTTTTAAACATTTATTTACTAATTTTAGAGAATGATTGAGGGGAGGACAGAGAATTACAAGTGGACTTATGAGTGTGAAGCCTGATTGGGGGCTCAATCCCAGGACCCTGAGATCACAACCTGAGGTGAAAGCAAATCAGATGCTTAACTGACTGTGCCACCCAAAGCCCCTGTCTTTCTTCTGTATTTTTATTTTCTTATTCTGGATTGCTTCCAGCTACACATTGTCTATTTCATGTTGTGAGTTCTTTAAAGCAATTGCTCATAAATAACTCCATTTGTATTCTCTATAAGCATGTAATTAATGATTTTTGTTAGGAGATGACTGATCTTTTGAGGTGCTTCTTAAGCACTCTGACTTTAACTCCAGCCTTCTGCTTTTTATAACAACTGCTCCATGTTCCCAGGGCTGCCCCTTTCCTCTTGAGCATGCATACTAGGCTCCACACTGGACTTTTCTTAGTTTTGCATCATTGGTTGCACAGAGCATTTTTTTAAAAAAAATCTCTGAATGTGTGTTATTGAACATACATTCTTTTAAAAAATTCTGTGAACTTGTGATATTTCACAGATACCTGAATTCTCATCATATCCTGTTTTTCTTTTTTTTTAATATTTATTTATTCATGAGAGACACAGAATGAGAGAAAGAGAGGCAGAGATGTAGGCAGAAGGAGAAGCAGGCTCCTCACAGGGAGCCTGATGTGAGACTCAATCCTGAATACCGGGATCATGACCTGAGCTGAAGGCAAGCGCCCAACCGCTGAGCCACCCAGGCGTCCCATATCCTATTCTATGTATTTTCTTATTTCTTAGGTACTACCACAAGCAGTCTTATCATTAGCTTTTTCTAAAGTCCGGTGTGTTGAGGTATAATTTATAATTTACATTTCATTAACTCTTTCACTGAGATAAGATTTGCCCATTTAAAGTATGCAGTTCAGTGGTTTTTACTATTTTTATGAAGTGCTGTAATGATTACTAGCTTTTCATTTTCATCATCCCCAAAAGAAACCTGTTCCCATGAAGCAATCCTTCCCCATCCTTCTCCCCTCCCTGCAGCCTCTGGGAACCACTAACTACTTTCTTTCTATATGTATTTGCCATTCTGGGCATTTCATATAAATGGGATTTTACAATATATGGCCTCTTGTGCCTGGCTTCTTTCACTTAGCATAACGATTTCAAGGTTCATCCTTATTGTAGTATGAATCCGTGCTTCTTTTTTTAAAGGCTGAATAATATCCCATTGTATGGACATACTACTTTTTGTTTATCCATTCATCAAGTGATGGATATTTGGGTTGTTTCCACTTTTAGGTACCTTGAATAAAGCCACTACACACATTCATGTACAAGATTTTGTGAGTTGATATGTTTTCAGTTCTCTTAGGCATATACCTAAGAGTAGAATTACTGGGCCGTGTTATGAACCTACATTGAGGTAGTTTTGAGGAACTTCCAGAGTGTTTTGCAAAGTGGCTTCATTATTTTGTATTTCCTCCACAAGTGTTACGAGGGTTGTAATTTCTTTCTCCATATTTTCACCAATGCTTGTTATTGCCTGTCTTTTCAGCTATAGCCATCCTAGTGAGTTTGAAGTGATATTTCATTGTGGTTTTCATATGCATTTCTCTTAAACTAATGTGTTGTTTTTTTTTAAAGATTTTATTTATTCATGAGAGACACACACAGAGGCAGAGACACAGGCAGATGGAGAAGCAGGCACCATGCAGGGAGCCTGATGTGGGACTCGATCCCAGGGCTCTGGGATCACACCCAGAGCCAAAGGCAGACGCTCAACCACTGAGCTACCCAGGCGTCCCAGAACTAATGGTTTTGAGCAACCTTTAATCACGAGCTTTTGATTATTTTTTAAAAACTTTTAAGTCTACTGATTATATTAAGTTTGTCCAAATTATCTGGGAAATTTGAATTTTCTTGGTCTTTATTTCCTGAACTTTCTTTGGAGTTCTTTATTTTTTATTTTATATTTAAGATTTTACTGATTTATTCATGAGAGACAGAGAGAGAGAGAGAGAGAGAGACCGAGACATAGGTAGAGGCAGCGGGAGGAGCAGGCTCCCTGTGGGGAGCCAAATGTGGGACTTGATTCTAGGACATGAAGATCATGACCTGAGCCAAAGGTGGACGCTCAGCCATTGGGCCCCCAGGCATCCCTTCTTTGGAATTCTAACATCTTTCTAAGATTTCTAAAAATTGTTTAATATTTGTCATCACATTGTTGGCCAGTCATTTGATACAGTCTCCTGTTTGTGGAGAAGAATCATCTCTACATTAAAAAGGGACATGAACCACTCTCTACAAGGTTTTTGTGATAAGAGGATTCCAGAGGACTCTGTGAATATCAGGCCTGAGTTTTTTTTTTTTTCCCCAGCAGTAGTTGTAAGCATTTGGATACACAGTGTCATAGATTGTTTGATTTGCCCTCTCCATAACTGGAAGGTGTGGTAGTGCTTCTGTATTTATTTAATTGTTATACTGAGTCCACAGAGCATCTATACTCTCAGAATTTTGGTCCAAGAAAGTCTATTTTTGTGTTCTTTGAGCCACAGTCAAGAGTCACTTGCTTAACTGAGCTACCCAGGCACCCCAGGGGTCTTCCTTTCCTCTGCGTTGTCTTTATTGACTGTGGGCTTCACTTTCTAGCATCTTTTGAGAGCTGTTTCTTGTTTTGCAGTGGTTCCTTGGATTCTTTTTGGTAGCCTAGCAGGGAAAATGTGTACCTAACAAAATAGGACCTATATTGAACATCATCCAACTTTAAAGCACTATGTTTTCTTAGATGCCCTTCCTACTCTGGGGTGATTGGCTGGGAAGATGATTTTAACTGACTTAGGACATTAGGAGAAAAGTCCCTAGTGGGACTGGAAACTTCAGAAACTAAAATGGTACTGGAGCAGTAAAATGGGAGTGGCAGTGGGAGAATAGATTAGACTGGGCAGGAGAGGAATCTGAGACTTGAGTTGGGACCAGTTACCTGGGGGCAGGGATGATACTGCATGGCTAGATTGCTGATTGGCAGGATGTAGGGTGATAAAGAAGATAAGGGAAGGGATCAAGACAAGCACGAGATGAGCCTCCATCCTTTTTTGCCACTTTGTCACTCATTTGGTCTCTAATCATAGCCATCCTCTTTTTATCCTTTTCCCTAACTCAATATGCCATCATAATGAGGCCTTTCTTTGTTCCCCATGCAGGGCTTTCTCACTGAAGCTTCCCTGGAGCTGTCTGTGCTCCTTACCTCTGAGAGATTCTGATCGATTCCTTTCTATTTTCTGTTACACAAAAAACACATGCTTCCCTGTAAATGTTTTTGCGAAACCTTAATCCCGTAGTCAAGGGAGATATCTTTACCTGAGAAAGTGACCTTGCTTTGCGCTAGGAATAACCAAGAGCCTCTGATTTTTTCTTTCTAATATAAATCCTGCCAGTTCATTTTGGTTTTATTCCCTTGTGTCCTGCATTTTCATTTTTGGTAGTCCTTTGCCACACAATCGCCATTCATCCCTTGGTTGGCTGAATTTCAGCTTCTAATGCTGCTCTGAGTTCTTGTGTATTTGAAAATTACTGTTGCTTTTATCCTTAAAGACCGGTTTAACTGAATATAAAATTCTTGGATCTCATTTTTTTTCCTGACACCTTTATTGCTTTTCTTGTCTTTTCAACATGAAATACTGCTTCTCAATGTTTAATGACAACCCTATCTTCCCCCTTATGTGTGACATGATTATATTGCATGGATGAAACTCCTCCATTATAGTGACCAAATTTGAAGGTTTAATATCGTGACTCCAGGGGATCTTGGATCCTGTGTTTGCTCCTGAGATAGTCAGAGGTTATAAACAATTGTCTACTATAATAGAGAATGCAGGAAATCTGATCATTTTGTTTTGTCTCTGTTTTCAATTTTGACACTTCAAGTGAAAATAATACTCCTTCCCGCTAATTGTGTTCAACACATTGTTGAATGTGATTTCTTAATGTTCTTTGTTGTTTTAGGCTCTCTTGGCAAACATGGCTGCCATGTTTGCAATCTACCATGGTTCCCGTGGGCTGGAGCGTATTGCTAGGAGGGTACATAATGCGACTTTGATTTTGTCTGAAGGTGAGTCACTTATCTGTTTCATAATTTTGGGACATAACAAGAGTGATAAGACTGAGTAAGTAAAAAACTCACTGTATGTCCAATTCTGTATAAAAAAATTGAAAGAAACTTTCGACATTTCTGATACACTAGGCATTAAAAGTTTTTATTTATTTACTTATTTTGCATTAGAATTTTTATTTTTATTTTTTATTTTTTAAAAGATTTTATTTATTGATTGATGACAGACACACGCAGAGAGTGAAGCAGAGACACAGGCAGAGGGAGAAGCAGGCTCCATGTAGGGAGCCCGATGTGAGACTTGATCCCGGGACTCTGGGGTCACACCCTGAGCCAAAGGCAAACGCCCAACCACTGGGCCACCTAGGCTTCCCCTGCATTAAAAATTTTAATATGAAGATACCTTATTTACTCCCTAACCCCTTAAAAAAGGGATGATCACTCAGAAAAATAGGGAAAGGACTTAAATTGTGTTTTTATTTTTTTAATGATTTATTTATTTTATTTTAGAGAGACAGAGAGAGAGAACTAGGAGGAGGGGCAGGGGGAGAGGGAGAGAGAATCTTAAGTGCGGAGCCTGACAGAGGGTCGGATCCATCTCATGATCTGAAGTCACAACCTCAGCTGAAACAAAGTCAAGTGCTTAACTGACTGCATTACCAAGTGCCTAAATGTAATTTTAAAAGAAGCAAATATAGAAATAAATGGCAATAAATATGTAAAATTTCAATCTCACTATTAAGGAAGTGTAAATTGAAACAATAGTGTTTTCTCATTACTTTGGTAAAGACAAAAAGAATGCTGATGTTGGTACAAGTTTTATGAGGGCACATAAGCAATACATATCAAAAGCTTTTAAAATGTGCCTATAGTTTGAATAAATAATTCTGTTTTTTTAAGATTTTATTTATTTATTCATGAGAGAGAGATATATATAGAGAGAGAGACGCAGAAATATAGGCAGAGGGAGAAGCAGGCTCCATGCAGGGAACCCAATGTGGGACTCGATCCCGGGACTCCAGGATCATGCCATGGGCTGAAGACAGGCACCAAACTGCTGCGACATTCAGGGATCCCCAAAAATTCTAATTCTAGAGATGTATCTAAAGGAAATAATCAGGGAAAGATGTAAAGGGTATTCATTGAAACATTGCTTATAATAAAAAGGAAACATTGTTTATAATACCACAATCTTAGAAACAGCCGAAATGCCTGATATTTGATCAAATTATGTTACATGTATATATTTGAATATTCTATTGACATTAAAAATAATGATGGATATCAATCTGTAGAAAAGCAAGATATTCATTAAGAATTTTTTGAGGTAGGGACACCTAGGTGGCTCAGCAGTTGGATGCCTGCCTTTGGCTCAGGGCATGATCCTGGAGACCCGGGATCGAGTCCTGCATCGGGCTCCTTGCATGGAGCTTGCTTCTTGCTTTGCCTGGGTCTCTGCCTCTCTCTCTCTCTCTGTCTCTTATGAATAAATAAATAAAATCTTAAAAAAAAAGTACCCTTAGATCATAACCTGAGCTGAAGATAGATAATTAACTGACTGAGCCACCCAGGTGCCCCATGCATCCTGCTATTGATTTCAGCTCAGGTCATCTCAGGGTCATGGTATGGAGCCCCACTTCAGGCTCTGCACTCAGCGCAGAGTCTACTGGTCCCCTCTTCCCCCTGCTTATGATCTCTCTAAAACAAACAAACAAACAAAATCTTTAGAAAAAATTTACCTCTTTATTTCTCTGTAAAATGTCAGGGGCCGAGGAGCAGATTTCTATATTGGGGACTGGTGGCTCTCCTATCTTGTCTAGGTCTCAAGCGAGCAGGGCATCAACTCCAGCATGACTTATTCTTTGACACTTTGAAGATTCAGTGTGGCTGCTCAGTGAAGGAGGTCCTGGACCGGGCCACTCAGCGGCAAGTCAATTTTCGGCTCTTCGAGGATGGCACAGTAAGTAAAAGTTTTCCATTTTTACAGTACTCTATAATTTCTTGGGTTGCCCGGGTGACTCAGCGGTTTAGTGCCGCCTTCAGCCCAGGGTGTGATCCTGGAGACACGGGATCGAGTCCCATGTCGGGCTCCCTGCATGGAGCCTGCTTCTCCCTCTGCCTGTGTCTCTGCCTCTCTCTCTGTGTGTCTCATGAATTAAAAAAAAAAAAATCTTAAAAAAAATTTCTTGACTTGTTAAAAATTTTCTTCTTAAAATCAGTTTTGGAATCTTGGGAACAATCTATACTTTATTTATTTATTTATTTTTTTTTTAAATTTTTTTTTTTAATTTATTTATGATAGTCACACAGAGAGAGAGAGAGGCAGAGACACAGGCAGAGGGAGAAGCAGGCTCCATGCACCGGGAGCCCGATGTGGGATTCGATCCCGGGTCTCCAGGATCGCGCCCTGGGCCAAAGACAGGCGCTAAACCACTGCGCCACCCAGGGATCCCCAATCTATACTTTATAAAAAATTTTCATTTCCAACTCATAACATTGTGACTTTCAAATAAAGAATAATTCACTCTTAGTTTTACTTAAGACTGTGATTTCGTGTATGGGACTCTTAGGCACATATTTTGCTCATAATACCCTTCAAATATGACTGTTGAAGGTAATGAGTATGATAAGTGATAAAGTTAAGGGAAGAAAAGGGTAAATATATCTAGTGTCAATAAGGATGGCCTGTAGATACCAGACTGCGAGAGTCTAGAAGTGGCTCACAAAACTCTAAATTTTATGAAGTCTGGTACTCATCTAGTCATCTTCACCTAAGGTCCAAACTTGGATATAATGGCACCCAGATATTTTGGAATAACTGGGAGTTTTATCCAGCACCTAACTCCCATTGACCTTTTGGGGTTTCTCCACTGGTGTTGGTGATTAGGGCTAATGTTTTCCCTTTTATTTCATTTCTATAGCTTGGGATTTCTCTTGATGAAACAGTGAATGAAAAAGATCTGGATGACTTGTTGTGGATCTTTGGCTGTGAGTCATCTGCAGTAAGTATATTAAGAAGATACATTTCTGGGGTGCCTGTGTGGCTTAGTTGGTTGAGCATCTGTCTTCAGCTTGAGTCGTGGTCCCGGGCCATGGGATGGAGCCCCAAGTAAGGCTCCCTGCTCAATGGGGAGCCTGCTTCTTCCTCTCTTCCCTGCTTGTGCTTTCTGTCACTTTCTCTGTCTCAAATAAATAAATAAAACCTTAAAAAAAGATACATTTCTCATAATGACTGTTTGAGGTGTTGTCAAAGATGACTTGGCCTCTTGTGGGTCCAGTGTGACATTGGGTGGCCTGCTATTACAATTTACCCCTGACCATCCCTGATAGCTATAGTCACTGCTGTGGGCCCTAGCTAGGACCTTGCAGCCAGGCTATGTGGGAGCATTGTTAATGGTATTCAATTGAAACTGTCCATGATACAGAGAATTATGGCCCTGGCGTCTTGGTTATGTCTGTTCTGGGAAAATACTTGTTCATGTAACATTTATTGAACACCTTTATTGAGTTTGTGGCATTTATTGAATATTTATTGCGTACGTGGCAGCTACTATACTAGGCCCTGAGGATGGTGCTGAATTAGACATGATTCCTGCCCAATAGAGTTTATAGTCTAATGGGGACTCAGACACTCACAAGATTCAAATCCAAGTGATATGTTATGATAGATAATATCCAAAGATGCTCTGTGAGCACAAAGGAAGGGCTTCTCACCAAGACTTGGAGAAATTGTCCTAAGCTGAGTTCTGAACAATGATGGTAGGAGTTCTCCAATCTAAGATGGCATAGTTGAGGAACAGGGAGGATG
The DNA here is from genome assembly GCF_048418805.1 of Vulpes vulpes. NCBI lineage: Eukaryota > Metazoa > Chordata > Mammalia > Carnivora > Canidae > Vulpes > Vulpes vulpes. The sequence goes on from NC_132791.1 coordinate 47,057,515, forward strand.
GGGTCAGAGGTGAGACACTGGCAAAATAAACAATAAAAGCTTAAGGAGGAAGATTACAATGTGAACTAGGGGTAGGCAGTTAAATGTGACTGAGTTGGTTTCTAAAACCAATGAAAAACATCAGGGCCACATGAGGAGAAATACTACAGTTCCCTGGGATGAAGATGGAAAGATGGAGCAGTCATTACATACGTAACCAGGGGCAAGATGTTAATCACAACAGTCAGGGCCCGGTGCACAGGAAGCACTCAATGAATATGGTTGAATGGATCAGTGGAAGGAAATGTTTATTATACCAGTGGTTCCAGAGCACTGAATGGTGGCATCCTGGTTGTCAATGTACTCTTTAAGAGAGTAATTGAGTACCAGATAACAGTTGTAAATCATCAATGAGATATCACACTGTATTAAGCCTTAATTAATAAATAGGACTGAATAAGCCATCTTCTCCCTAGAACTCTCTGTTAAATTTAATCACAGGTTCCATACATTTAAGGGAAATTTATAGAGCACCCACCGAGGGCTCTTGGTAGCTGTACTATCAGCCTGGAGCAGAATGAGACCAAGCCATTGTATTTATATATTCTGGATATTAAGCCCTTCTTAGATATGATATGCAAACATTTTCTCCTGCTTTGTGGGTTGTTTCTTTTCTTTTCTTTTTTTTTAAGATTTTATTTATTTCTTCATGAGAGGCACAGAAAGAGAGAGAGAAGAGAGAGAGGCAGAGACACAGGCAGAGGCAGAAGCAGGCTCCATGTAAGAAGCCTGATGTGGGACTTGATTCCGGGTCTCCAGGATCAGGCCCTGGGCTGAAGGCAGTGCTAAACTACTGAGCCACCTGGGTTGCCCTTGTGGGTTGTCTCCTTTGATATATAAAAGTTTTTAAATTTAATTGAAGTCCTCTTTATTCACTTTTTCTTTTGTTTCTTATGCTTTTGGTGTCATATTTGAGAATCCAAGATCTTGCAGATTTGTGCCTGTGTTTTCTTCTTAAGAGTTTAATAGTTTTGGCTTTTAAATGTAGGTCTTTACTTTGAGTTAGTTTTTGTATATGGTGTAGGGTGAGGGTCCAACTCACTCCTTTGCATGTGGATATCCAGTTTTCTCAGCATTGACTGTTGAAGAGATTGCCCTTTTGCCCACTGAATGCTCTTGGCATATGTGTTTTATTAGAATTGTCCTCAAAGATAAAAGCAGTGTCAAGTGAGAGTCCCCACTTGAAGGTTGTCATCATTACTTTTTTAAAAAAAGATTTTTCTTTATTTATTTAAGAGTGAGTGAGAGAAGGAGCAGGGGGAGGGACAGAAGGAGAAGCAGACTCCTCACTGAGCAGGGAGCCTAAGGTGGGGCTCCATGGGCGAGCTCCATTCTGGGACTCTAGGATCATGACCTGAGCTGAAGGAAGACTCTTAATCAAGAGCCACCCAGACGCCCCATCATAACTGTTTTTTAAAAGATTTATTTATTTGATGGGGGAGGGGAGAGTGTGAGTCTGTGCAATGCAGAGGGGTGGGGCAGAAGGAGAGAGAGAGAGAATCTCAGCCACCCTGCTGAGCACAGTGCTGGAAGTAGGGCTCAATCCCAAGACCCTGAGATTGTGACCTGAGTGGAAGTCAAGATTTGAATGCTTAACTGCCTGAGCTACCCAGGTGCCCCATCATGACTTTTTGATAGCTCTTTAAAATAACTTACTGGAACTTGCTTCATTATTCAAGGAACATGCTGGATAAGTCTTTTGGGGGTGGAAGACTAATTCATTTTTCCTCTGGCAAAGGTTAATAGAATTTAAAAATGTTGCTCTGAAAAATTGCCACAATTCGTGACTCCTGATACCTGTTACCTCACCAGGCCAAATGCTAGGGGGTTGGGCGGTGGTAGTAGATCTCTAGTGCTTTGTTGGGATTCATGCCAAATAGAAGCCTGGATCGCCACATGTGCTTGCAGGCATGCTTCTTGCCATTTAGTCTGTGGTCTCTCCAAATAGGAGCTGGTTGCTGAAAGCATGGGTGAGGAGCAGAGAGGTATTCCAGGAACTGCTTTCAAGAGAACTAGCTCATTCCTCACACATCAAGTGTTCAACAGGTTTGTGTGGCTTGGGAGTAGGATATAGAGTGGCAGCTTTTTTTTTAAAAAACAATTATTTTAAATATTTATTTATTATAGAGAGATCGAGTGAGAGAGTGTAAGTTGGGGGAGAGGCAAAGCGAGAGAATCTTAAGAAGACTTCCCACTGAGCCCGGAGCCTGACATGGGGCTTGATCTCATGACCCATGAGATTCATCACCTGAGCCAAAACCAAGAGTGGGGGACTCAACCAACTGAGCCATCCAGGCACCCCTAGAGTGTGGCTTCTGGATCCAACTATGATGTGGTTTTGGTTATTGTGGCTCAGCTGTGGCTCACTAATAAAACCATTACCATAAGGATTCCATTCCTGATTTTGACAAAGCCACCCCCTGGTATGGCTCTGCTCCATTGGCAGTGTAACCCCTATGCCCACTCGTAAGGAAGAGGGGAGTATGGATGCTTGGTTGCCAGATTGAAGTTCATATCCAGGAACTCAACATCCTCTTCCCACTCTTCTTCCTCTTCTGCCCACAGAAGCTTTTTGTCCTAGTGTATTCCCTGAGATTGGGCGGGGTGGGGGTGAGGGTTCCATGTCCTTCCTTCTGATGCTTTATTGGCATGTTGCCCCTGGCTCAATTTGATCTGTATTTTGAAGGTAGATCTGTGTGTCTTAGCTTTCATCAGGAGGATGTATGTGGACTCTTATCTCATTATAATGCCTCAAATCACGTGTTTTGTGTTTACAGCTATCACTCAGAAACAAACATTGTCCGATATATGAAGAAATTGGAAAACAAAGACATTTCCCTTGTTCACAGCATGATTCCACTGGTAATTGTTATTCCTACTTCGAATCCCATCCCTGGTCCCATATCTTTGGGTTGCAAAAGACGGATGAAGGGGTGGCTGTGTGGGGGGATAGAGGGTCAAGAGGAAATAACTAACGTGATACATTTTGGATGTCCTTGAAGGGGTCCTGCACCATGAAGCTCAACAGCTCATCTGAACTCACAGTAAGTAAGACACTTCTTAAGAGGGAACTTATGAGGAGCAGTGTTCTAGCTTGTACATAAGTAGATAACTAGAGAAAGCTACTAGGACTGTGATTAAATAACTACCTGAATAATTCTTTGCCTTACTATTCTTTTTTAAAAAAGATTTTATTTATTTATTTGCATGAGAGAAAGAGAGCACTAGTGGGGCAGGGAGGGGCAGAGGGAGAAGAAGCAGGCTCCCCGCTGAGCAAGTTGCCCAGTGAAGGGCTCGGTCCCAGGACCCTGGGATCATGATCTGAGCCAAAGGCAGATGGTTACCAACTGAGCCACCCATGCATCCCATCTTTACCTTGCTGTTCAATCTATGAGAAACCCCAATTTTGTTGCAACTTGATTGTTTAAATTTATAAGTAAAATTATCTGAAACTAATAATACACTTATGTTAATTGAATTTAAATTTAAAAATTAAAAAAATATATAACATTTATGCTTTCCTGTTGCCCAGTTTATTTGTTTATTTATAGATTTTATCTTTAAGTACTCTCCACACCCATTATGGGGCTTGAACTGTAAGCCTGAGACCAAGAGTCACATGTCTAGTGACTGAGCCAGCCAGGTGCCACTCCTATCCCCCCTCCTTTTAAGACTGTATCTGTTTATTCATGAGAGACAGAGAGAAAGAGAGAGAGAGAGAGAAGAGAGGCAGAGACACAGGCAGAGGGAGAAGCAGGCACCCTGCAGGGAACCTGATGCCAGACTCAATCCCCGGACCTGGGGATTACAACCTGAGCCAAAGGCAGATGCTCAATCACTGAGCCACCACCCAGGTGTCCCTCCTACTCCCCCTTTTAAACCTGGATGTAAAAAGCTTTTAGCAACCTGCAGTTGTTAAGCTCAGTAGAATTTAGAACCTTAAGACTTCTTTCGAGAAATCCACTCACAGTACCAGATAGGTAGAGATTGGAGGTTTTCATTTATTTCTTTTATCAACAGCAGATTTATGTAACCTGCTCTTGTGGTTGCTAAGTAGCTCTACTAGGCTAGGATCCATTTTAGCAAAACTGTCTTTTTCCTTTTTTAAAAAAGATTTTATTTATTTATTTATGAGAGAGGCAGAGACATAGGCAGAGGGAGAAGCAGGCTCCATGCAGGGAGCCGGATGTGGGACTGGATCCCGGGACTGCAGGGATCACTCCCTTAGCCGAAGGCAGTTGATTAACCACTGAGCCACCCAGGTGTCCCTTTCCTTTTTTCCACAGGATTACTCTGATATGACAAATCATATCAGGTAGAGGAGATCATTTTATATTGTGATCAGAAGAGTTTTCCCCATTTGCTTTTGTTTGTGTCTTATTCTGTTCGTTGAAGAGAGAATAATATGTGTGCTGTATAGGAGTTCAGATAAACTACCTGAAACAACTCATTGGGTTTCATGTATACAAATATATCTGGGGACTTTTTGTTCCTGAAAAAATAGAAAAAGTTTGCATTTTTGTCTAAGTTCCCTTTCTAGGCCTTTGTGACCCACTTATAAAATGAAGGTAGTAATAGCACTTGGTAAAATTGTGGTGAGATTTAATGAATTACTGTATTTAAAGTGCTTAAAACAGTGCCTGGCACATAGTAAGCACTTTGTCATCATCATCATTATTAAAGTTAGTATTGTTATTACTGTTACAATTGTACATATGCATGTGTTTTCTCCCCTGTTGTTCTTCAGCCTATCACATGGAAAGAATTTGCAAACATCCACCCATTTGTGCCTCTGGACCAAGCTCAAGGCTATCAGCAACTTTTCCGAGAGCTTGAGAAAGACTTGTGTGAACTCACGGGCTATGACCGAATCTCTTTCCAGCCTAACAGGTATGAGATTTCTTCTCCCGTCAGTTTAGCTATCTCTTATGGTATAATACCCACCCCAAAACATTGAGGCTTGAAACAATTTTGTATCATTGTGATAGTCGAGTAGACAGTTCAACTTCCCTGGGGTGCATGGCTGGTAGGTCCAAAGTAGCCACATCCACATAGCTGGCAAGTTAACGATGGGCTGTTGGCTGGCAGCCTCAATTGAGGATGTTGACCCGAGCCTTGTTTCTTGTTCATGTAGACCTCTCCATGTGGTTGCCTGAGCTTTATTCCTCCCTGAATGATGTCTAGGTTCAAAGTGGAGTGTTCCACGGTGGAAGAATGTGGAAGCTGCAGACCTCTTAAGGCTCAGCCTCTGAAGTTTCACAGCATCACTTCAGAGCATTCTATCAATTAAAGCAAGTGACAAGGCCAGACCAGTTTGAATGCAGGAGGGCACAACACATGGTTGTGACTGTCCAGAGATGTGATTTATTGTGGGCCATCTTTGGAAACTAGTTACTATATCCATCAATGACATAGAACAAGAATCAGAATCCAGCACAAATGTTAACTCCTAACAAGCAACAATGTTTCAATCCAGTAGGGGCTGGAGAACTATGTACTGGTTTGTTCTGTCACTAACTTTGAAAGTCCCCTGCCTTTTTCCTCTGGCTTCTGTAAAGTAAGAACTTCTACAAATAGTGGTTTTTATTTATTTTTAAGCAGAGGGCTCTAGCAACATTTTCTGGATTCCTGTTAAAGGTACAAATGTCTGTGTTCGATTTGAGGCCTACTGATCATAATTTCCAGGGATTAGGACTAAGAAACTTCATTTATTTTTAAAAAATATTTTATTTATTTATTCAACAGTGGGAGAGAGAGAGAATACAAGCAAGGGGAGCAGAAGTAGGAGGAGCAGGCTTCCTGCTGAGCAGGGAGCCCAATGCGAGGCTTTATTCTAGGACCCTGGGGTCATAACCTGAGCCGAAGGCAGATATTTAGCTGACTGAGCCACCCAGGTGCCCCAAGAAACTTTATTTTTAAAAGCAAAATGGTATACAGCTAATTTCGAATCCACTGGGTTTTTGTGATATGTCTTCATGGGAATAGATCGATGGACAAACACTTTTATCAGCATGAGTTCACATTTTAAGTATATTCAGAAGAAGAGTTGCATTTCTGCCACTTTCTTCATCTTTCACCACTCAACGTGTAATTTTCTACCAGCAGCCTCAGCGTTGACATTACCCAGGAGCTTGTTTTAGAAATCCAGATTTTAAGATACAAAAATCAAATAATTTTTTATTCATTTAAAAAAATTTTTTTTAATCAGATGATTTTTTAAAAGCTTTATTTATTTGAGGGGTGGGGAGCAACAGAGAGAATCTTCGAGCAGACTCCTTACCAAGTGAGGAGCCCAATGTGGGGCTTGTGAGATCATGACCTGAGTTACAACCAAGAGTTGGAGGCTTACCTGACTGAGGCACCCAGGTACTCCAAAAATCAATTTTAAAACAGACATTTATCTTCTCACTCCCTGAAACAGAAAGTAACCAGATCTTAGATACAATCCAGTCCTACCTCCTGTTTGGCAACATAAACTATACAGCAAAACCATGCACTTTGTAAAAACAGTGTAGCCTACAAAATACAAACCCTATAGGAAGGGAGCATATGGCAAATAAGGAAGGAATGACATTCGTGAAAGTCAGGCTTCATGCCTTCGTTAAAATATCTTCATCCAGCACCCCCACTCCCCCTTTTAAGAAAAGAGGAACCCGAGTGAATTATTAATCTGAGGCAATAATACCTTGATTAAATGTTGAAAATGAAGAAACTTCGCCCTCTAGTGATGGCATAGGATTACATCTTCTGTGTCATATGGGAGAGTAATTGTTAGGACTATCTTAACTTTCGCAGCTCATTTTGAGGGCCCAGCCAGGGTCCTGAAAGACTGATCTAAGAATGAGGACACAATGGTTTCCAATCTTGGCTGGAAATTGGACTCATGTTGTGAATTTATAAAAAGATTCTGTTGTCCTGATCACAATCCCAGATTGAATCATAATCTTGATAGGGAAAGACAGGGGTGAGGGAGTCGACACAGGCATGACTAGTTCTTTAAAGCTCCTCAGGTGATCCCAATTGGGTGGCAAGGTTAGGAACCACTGTCTTCAAAGTTTTTCTGTTGTTTTTCTTAATATACCTAACACTCTTTCTCTGTCCTGCTGAACTCACTCATATGACTGGCAGTGAGATTCAGTACCCCATCGCAGTCTTATAGGAAGGAAGGAGATCTTTATCAGGATGTCATTTCTGTCAGTGATGCCTTCTCCACTTATACAGATTCCCAGCTAGAACACTCATTTCCAAGAGCCAATTTGAAAGTGATAGGAGCTGTGCCGGAAGTTGAAGCTTAGATGAAGGATATTTCATGTTCTTAGTAGGAACTGCTATGGGAGATGAGGAAATGCCCTCTCTTTTGTTGAGAAAATAGATCATGCTTCCAGAGATTAAGGTTTGGGGAAAAGAAGAAGGGATGCACCATATATTCTATATGCAAGGGAGTTTATTTTTATCTTGTTCTAATCCTCTTCGTTTATTTGTGCTAACCTTCTCTTCAAGTGAATGATATATCCAGGTTTCATAATGTATATTCTAAGTTATTATTAGTCTACCACAGGGTTATTTATTGTTTAATTCATCTGATTTATTGCTGGATAGTGACCACTCCAATCCAAGGTGCTGATGTAGGCTTCATAATCATTGTAAAAAGAAGTACAAGTTTTCTTGAAAATTTTGTACAAAGGGAGAATTTACTGTATTATGTCAGCCACTGAAATTATACCTTTTTTTTTTTTTTAAGATTTTAGTTATTTATTCATGAGAGACACACAGAGAGAGAGAGAGAGGCAGAGACACAGGCAGAGGGGGAGAAGCAGGCGCCACACAGGGAGCCTGATGTGGGACTCGATCCCGGGCCTCCAGCATCCGGCCCTGGGCTGAAGCCAGCGCTAAACCACTGAGCCACCCGGGCTGCCCTGAAATTATACTTCTTAAATATGCGGTGTAGTCACAATTATCATTCAGGGACCATTTCCTGGTGTTTTCATTTCTATTTAATTGGAATCGGTCAGTATGTCTATAGAGTTCTAGAGTCTAGTCATCAGAAAGTTTTGCATCTAAATGTTTCTTTTCCATTTTTGTTATCATATGATATTTAAAAGATAAAGGCAAAATTTTAGTAAGTAGCATTAATAATATTTTGCAACTCTAAATTTTTTTATCGTGGTAAAATACACAGAACATGAAAATTTATCATTTTAACCATTTTTAAGAGTTCAATAGCCTAAAGTACATTGACATTGTTTTACAGCCATCAATACCATTCATCTCCATAACTTGCTGTCTTCCCAAATCAAAGCTCTGTATTGATTAAACAATAACTCCTCATTTTTTTCATAACCCAGTGCCTGACAATCGTGATTTTATTTTCTGTGGCTATTAACTTGACTACTCTACGTATGTTATTTAGGTGGAATTATATGTGTCCTTTTGTATCTGGTTTATTCCCCTTAGCATAATGACTTTATCCATGTTGTAGCATGTGTCAACATTCCCTTTTTAAGGCTGAATAATAGTCCACAGTATGCGTGGGCCACATTTTGTTTATCTCCTTGCTCATTGATGGACATTTGGGTTTTTCCACCTTTTGGCTGTTGTGGATAATGTTGCTGTTAACATTGGTATACAAATTCCTGAGTTCCTGGTTTTAATACTTTTGGGTATATAGTTAGATGCGACATTGTTGGATGTATGGTAACTTTAATTTTTTGAGGAATGGCCATACTGACTTTGATATATCAATGCAGAGGTATACGTGGGAATAGGTATATGAAAAGAAGAACATTTAGTTACCTTAGATTAGTACTTTTTGTCCTATGCTTTTTTATTTTTCTATTTTTATTTTTCTCCTCCCAAGTACTTTTGCTTTTTTAAATCATTAAAATCTTTTTAACCATGATACATGTTAATATATAATGTAAAAATAAGTTATTTTTATTGTGGGAACATGCATATTATGACGCAAGTAAACACAGTGTAAGATGCTTGCAGGTTCATTCTCCCCTGTGTCTCCTGATCTCAGAGGATTTCTCCATCAACCAATGGCATGACGAAGCTGGCTTTGACACTTGCCCTGGGGCTGGAGGCAAACCACTACTGCCTCAGTCTTAGCAGCAACATAGAACTCAAACATAAAGTGAGAAAGTCTTGCAACAAAGGGCAACGAACCCAGCTCTGCAGAATAGAATAATCTTTAACACCATGTAGACTCGGAACACAGCTCTCTGGTTCTGAGATGACTTTGTAGGAGAGCTACAGTTGTCAGGCATGAACTTGAGCGTTTCTGCACATGGCCCTGACTGCTCCATCTTGTTTGGATTTCTGGGCCCTTCATACTGTCTTCTAATCCAGTACAGTTCTACATTATGCTCATGGAAGGCTCTTGTTCTTTCTCTAATAGTTTCTGCCTAGATATAGACTGCCATAGGACCTTTCTCTTCAGTGGATTTTTTTTTTTCTGAAAGGGAATTCAGCAGCTCAGAGGAAAGATTAGCACCCAGGATATTGAGACCTCTACACGGCTTCTTCCTTAGTCTTGATGTGGGTTTCTCTCCCATAAAGCAAGAAAGCAAATGCAATGTTATTGATCTGATTGAGGTTAAGTTGAGGAATGACCAATAATTACAGTTGATAAGGGATTTAGTATGATAAATTCTGGCATGAAATTTTTCACTCATGTGGCTAAACTTTTACATGGTCTATTTCCTAGGAGTGTTAGATTCTAAAGGTGTTTAAAAGACTTGAAACAAAAATGTCAAGCAACTTGTCCCCATTTCTCCTATTTATTTACTCCATCTACAAACCTGGGGAGCATTTCCAGTTTAGTGAAGAAAATTGCTATGCCCAGCATGACTTGTTTTGACTTATTTCTCCATAACACTATGACACTCTTAAAATTATTCAGCAGCTCACAAATACACTCCAGGAATTGCTCGTTTAGAATTATGATGTAATGTTTAAGGCAGACAGAAACAGTAATTAACACCTTCCACGGATATCCAAAGTGAAAGACAAGCCAGTATTATTATTAGCTCCTTGGCATGTAAGAGTAAGGAAGTTGTTTTTGTCTTTAAAAACAGCAAACTATGATCTTGAAAGTAGATTGAGCTGTCAGTTGCTTTCCCAGAATCTCCTCTTGGAAGGTTCTTAAACAAACATGGTGCAATCTATGGATCTCAAACTTCATCGTGCATGAGAATCACCTGGGTGTCTGGCTAAATTGCTAAGCTTCACTGCCAGAGTTTCTGATTCAGTAAGTCTGGGTTGGGGCCTGAGAACTTACATTTCTAACAAATTTCTGGATGATGTTAATATGCTGGTTTTGCTACCATACGGTGAAAACCACTCGGGTTGCTGGTATTCAGAGTTCTGGCTGCTTATTAGAATTAGTTGGGGCGGGGGGGCGGGAAGGATTGGGAGCCTTTGAAGAATATTGATACTCTCCTAACCCCACAAACTAGTTGTATCAAAACTTCCTCTCGTGTGGGGGGAGTTCAGGAATCAGGGTTTTTAATAACCTCCTTAGGTGACTCTGATGTGCATCATTGGGTTGGAGAGTATGTTGCCCGGAAGAAACAGCAAAAGAGGAAGGTTTAGTTAGAGGACTAATATCTCCTAGTGGACTGAGCTTTGAAAGTGCCCTTTGAAGACTAAGTCACTACCATCATTTGCCCATCCAGACAGTTTACAGTTCACCATAAGGAGAATCAAACGCCTGATAGTTGCCACATCCCACACCCCCTTTCTTGAGCTCATGATTGATGTTACTGTTAGCTCTATAACGACTCATATTATTAATAATCTCTGATAATGCTTTCCTACTGAACTTGGTGCAGCTTCACAACCCCCCTCAGAACTCTGGGAGGCCAAATAGCAGAGACCCTCTTTGTTAAAAACTGATTTCCTAAGGAAGCACTCAGAACACCAGGAAGAAGAAAAAGAAGGGTGAAGGATAAAGAGAACCATCTTTGGCGACATAGAATGCAGTGAGGTGGAGGACCTCACCTTCCCCAATTTCCTTAACTCTCTAAAGTGTATTTTGATTCTCACAGTTTGTAAGACTTGGAGCAGCCATTCTTAACACTTGATGACACATGCAGGATTTTCTGATTCATTACTTGAGAACTTGCATTTCTATCAGGTTCCCAGGTGATGCCAATGCTTTGTTTGGGAACTTGGAATTTGAGAACGGCTACTTTAAGATACTATTCAGCTATCAGAATGGTTAGAACAGGTGGATCTATTCAGATGTTTTTTAACCAGAATTAGAAGGTTAAATATAGAATTTAGTTTATGTCAAATTAGATGCAGAATAGTAAGAACATTCCAGAATGATATGTTGAGAAGTTTTTATTATAAGCTCATTGGAATGGAGATCCAGGTAGTGTTTGGGTACTCAAGGTAAGCAACAGAATCATATTGATGAAAATCCCACTGCTTCCTAGGTATGTGTATTGGAAAACTGTCATTCACCCTGTTTATTCCATTCGTAAGATAGGAATCAGTACCATTTTTTGTTTTCTAAGCTTCTTTTTCTGGGAGTGACTTAGGATGTTGCCATGGACTAAAGTGGGTCATTTTGACCCAGTAGCTGTTTTGCATCTTACTAGGATCAGATTTTTTTTTTTTATAGGATCAGATTTACCATGTCAGTTTCTTAGCTAATGTTTCACTCGGATTACTTGGTCACTTCCTGAGCACTTGATGGTGGTATTTTTAAAATAGTGTCGGGACGACTGAGTTGCTCAGTGCCTTTGGCTCAAGGTGTGATCCTGAAGACCCGGCATCAAGTCCCACCTCGGACTCCCTGCAGGGAGCCTGCTTCTCCCTCTGCCTGTGTCTATGCCTCTCTCTCCCTCTCTCTCCTCTCGCTCTCTCTCTGTGTGTGTGTCTCTCGTGAGTAAATAAATAAAATCTTAAAGTAAAAATAAAAATTTGTTCCAAAGATCTAAAAATTTAACCCTTCTAGATAGAACTAGATAGATAGGTACTTGTAGTACTTATAAATTCTAACCTTTTTGACCAGGGTTCTTAGTAAAGGTAAAATGATAATGTTTGACGTTTATTGTGTCCTTAAACTCTTGTTTAGTCTTGCAAAGAGCTGAACTATCACCCTGACTCTGTCATGTCATCTTAAAATTCCCTCTTTCCCCATTCCCCTTTTTGATAAATTCACAGTGAGTACCTGCCTGAAATTGCTCTTAGGATGCTACACTGATACTAATAGAATCTCAGTAAAATTGTTCCAAAACTGTTGAATCGCATCAACTGTATCTTATTTTTGCCTTGTGGGACATTGCACTTGTTTTAGCTTCTTCTACTCTATAAATGAGTCTGGGTTTTGGAGGAAGTAGTCTGCTAGATTTCACTTGTTATGTGTTAAGCAGTATAATATATAGCAGTTCTTTCATCAACCTGAATAAATGCCATGAGTGGAGGACCTTCTTTTTCTAAGACACTTCAAACTTATACTCACTTGGCGCTTCTGTGGGTCTAAGGCTCCCCACCCACTGGTATCCTTCTTTCTGTGGCCAGGTCTGCAGATCCAGGCCACCAACAACTTCAATTTAAATAGATGTCAGAAAACCACTATCCGGGATCCCTGGGTGGCGCAGCGGTTTGGCGCCTGCCTTTGGCCCAGGGCGCGATCCTGGAGACCCGGGATCGAATCCCACGTCGGGCTCCCGGTGCATGGAGCCTGCTTCTCCCTCTGCCTGTGTCTCTGCCTCTCTCTCTCTCTCTGTGACTGTCATAAATAAATAAATAAAAAAAATTAAAAAAAAAATACATAAGCTTTAAAAAAAAAAAAAAAGAAAAAAAAGAAAACCACTATCCTTGGGGCTGTTCCACATGTGGGAATTTTCCACATGTAGACTCTCACTTTGGGTTATGGAGTCAAGCAGCTACTTTTCATATTTTTCCAACAACAGGTGGCACTTATAATGACCCTCTAAAAAAATTTATTCATTTGACAAGAGAGAGAAAGAGTAGCAGGCAGAGGGAGAAGCAGCCTCCCCACTAAGCAGAGATCCCCATGCGGGGCTTAATCCCAGGACCCCAGGACCCTGGGATCATGACCGGAGCCAAAGGCAGATGCTTAACTGACTGAGACACCCAGGTGCCCCAATTCCCCTTATTTTAATAGAACCCCAGTAATAAGACTTCCGTGGCCTTTAGAACATACCTTTTTTTTGTACTTAGGAGTTGCCACATCCAGCATTTGTGATCAAGTCTTTAGCATATTGCCTTTCTCTTAGATTACTGGCTCATAGTTCCAGTCTCTTTCATTCGTGGTCTGAACACTTTGACTGGCTTTCCAACGAAACAAGATGAGCAAAAGTTGTGAGAAAAATACAGGGCCATTTTTTGAGGACCCTTCTTATGGGGGAAAGGATTTCAGTGTTGCCTGCCTGGACTGAAGATGGGAGCTCAATTTTGAGCAAATTTGCTTTGTATTTATTGCTGAGCTACTCCATGCAGAGTACTGTTCTGTATATTCTGAGACCTAGATCTCAAGCTTACGCTCTGAGATAAGACAGGCACACAAAGTAAATGTGAGCTCTACAGTCATTTTCAAGGTACATACACGTATAAGATTGTATTAACAGAATAGTGAGCAGAATACCACGACAGCATATGGGTACAATTTATTATCCCTATTTTAGAGATGAGAGCACAGAGGTACAGAGAGGCTAAGTAACTAGTAGTGTGGGTGGTTTGCTGAAGCGTGTTCATTTTTCTGCTCCCAGAATAAAAACGTGACCTACCACTGTTTTTCTTTTCTTTTCTTTTCTTTTCTTTTCTTTTCTTTTCTTTTCTTTTCTTTTCTTTTTTTTTTAAGATTTTTATTTATTTACTCATAAGAGAGAGAGAGGCAGAAACACAGGCAGAGGGAGAAGCAGGCTCCATGTAGGGAGCCTGATGTGGAACTCGATCCTCAGACTTCAGGATCACTCCCCAGGCTGAAGGCAGCGCTAAACCATTGAGCCACCCGGGCTGCCAAGTTGCTTACATTTTTAATGCTCAGCTATTCACTGAAACTTCTTTGTTAGAATTTTTTTTTTTCCTGCCAAAGGCAGGCATTAAACCACTGAACCACATAGGGATCCTCCCTGCCACTGTTTATCTAAAGCCAGGAAAATGGAAGACTGGTGTCTGCCTCTCTCCTGGAAGAGAGCAGAGGCAGAGCTTGCTTGGTGTAAGCAAGGAGGAACTGGGTGCCCCGGGTCTTACAGGGACAGACCTGTAGCTGTTATGTGTAGCTAAACCTCTTCATTCTGTCAGTCAGACAAGGGTTCTGTGAAGGAAAACCACGGCTTGGAATCCTTGGGAAAGCATGGGAAGTATGAGCCTCCTTGAAAGGTCAACTTGTGCTGACATCTGAACCTGCCACTGATGACCATGGCGGTCTGTCATCCTCAGACTTCAGTTTTTTCATGTGCAAAATGGGGCAATGGTATCTGCCTCATGGGGATATTGTGAGGATTAAATAAGATGATGAATATGCTTGGTGGCAGCCACCACAACAAGGCCTACAGTTTCCCTGTGTTTCCTCTGTGCAGAGTGCCTGGTAAATAGGAAGTGCTTAATTAACAGAGCAGTTTATACTTATTACTATTACTTAGCTCATCGGCCCTATTTTATTGCTCTGCAGATCACCACTTTCCTTCTCTTTCTCCAACCACACTCTAAGCTCTTCACCTCCAGATGTTTTCCTGTTCTCTGCCCTCTCCTAAGCCCTCAATTCTGCTGTCTCCTGATACCAGACCATCCGTGTCCCCATAATAATTTGCAAACATTTCAGATCCAGCTGGTTTTGTCCTAGCGTTCCCTCAAATTCCAGTGCTCAAAATTGTAGTTTTTGGTTTGGAAATGAAAGTTTATCTAGTTTATTCGTAAGCCTTGTGCTTATAGAGTATGATCTCAGTATTGCAGGGTGATTAGAAAGGATGAAATGCCAAAATCATTAGGCCTTCTACAGAGTTAAAGAATGGTATAATTTTGCGAAATAGTGGAAATATGCGTTTTGAATAGGATTTAAAAAACTATTACTCACTTCCGTTTCCTTCCTGCAGAGATTACTGAGAACATTAAGTAACAGTTTATGATTGACTGACTCAGCATCACTCACTGGACTGTTTGTCATTAACTGTGCTCTAGAAGTGGTGCCTTCAAGGACTGCTTAGTTGGGTATGGCCAGCCTCTAGCAGCCACCTTCATGTTGTGCCTGAGAAGTCTCACCCAGGAGACTAATGGGAATGTTGCCACATTCAAAGTGCATAGTTCCTTTGGAGTGATCTGATCACTGACTAAAAACGTGGTGGTATTGAGAAATTGTGGTTTTTGGTGTAATGATTGGATTTATAAATTTTTTAAAGATTTTATTTATTTTAGACAGAAAGAGCGTGCACTTACATGTGGAGGGGTAGAGGGAGAGAGAAACCCAAGCAGACTCTTCTCTGGGGATCTTAAGCACCTCATCTTCATTCCCTGTTGTAATCTCTAACTTTGAGTGTTGTAGACTCTTCCTTTTGGACTTACTCTTTTTTCTTAAGATTTATTTTTTGAGAGAGAACACAGAGAGAGGGAGGGAACAAGAGTCTAAAGCAGACTCCACATTGAGCATGGATCCCAATGTGGGGCTTGATCTCACGACCCTGAGATCAGACCCAAGCCCAAACCAAGAGTTGGACACTCAATCAACTGTCTGACCCAGGAGCCCTTGTAGTTAAATTTTTAAAAATAATTTTTATATTTGAAAAATACACACTGAAGTTTGAATTGATAAAATGATATGGTATTTAATTTTGCCTCAAAATAACATAGTTTGGGGCACCTGGCTGACTTAGTCTGTAGAACATGCAACTCTTGATCTCAGGGTTGTAAGTTCAAGCCCAGTGTTGGGCATGGAGCCTACTTAAATGATAATCTAGTTCTGATTGAGGGGTAGTGAGGGAAACGGTTAGGAAAAGACCTGAGAATTGTTGAAGCTGAGTGATAGGTACACGGCAGTTCCTTATATTCTTCTATTTCTGTATACTTTTGCAATTTTCTACAATAGAAATGAATTCTTAGGTGCGTAGTCCTAAGCGAGGCTTGAAAGGCTCATCTCTGAGTAGCAGTGAGTGAACTTTAGTACACAAAGTGCCATTCTGTGGTTGTTTGAGTCCCTTGTGCTTGTGCAGATCCTAGGTGAGGTTTCCATGGTGTTGGGTAGTGTTTTTGTGTCTGTCACATGTTGAACCTGTGCCCAATGAATACTGAATGAGTAAATGAAAGCAAAGACGCTCAAAGCCCTGATGCTTCTCCTTCTTATCTTTGCAGTGGAGCCCAAGGGGAATATGCTGGGCTGGCCACTATCCGAGCTTACCTCGATGGGAAAGGAGAAGGACACAGGACAGTGAGTATGGACACATGGTGTGGTTGCTCACCACCAGGTGGCAGTGGGTCTAACTCTCAGCATCCCTTTGTTTTGTGGTACACTCCCTCTAAGCCTTCTTAAAGGCAGTTAGGGAACAGGTAATCAAGAAACCAATTTCTTTGAACTGGCCATTGCAGTCCTTGCCCCCAAGATATTTCACTGGACCATCTTAAGGGAGACCATTTGGAGATTAAAGGTTTTTGTTCAAACCGAGTCTTTAAAAGTTGGCCAGTTTTTAGATTCTTCATAGTAAAATACAGGCAACTAGCCACAATTAATCTTCTGGTTGTAATAAAACCAGAAATGGACTGAGATTGGGTCACCACCTACTGTACCTCATTTACTTGGGCAGCATGAATGAGCCTGGCACATTTTTCTCTAACTCTCCTGGGAGCAAAGGAAAAGACAGGAATATTACCATTTCAGGTCTCCTTTCCCTGGCTCAGCCCTGGCCTTGGGCCTGGGCAAAGGACAGAAACCAACCTTTAGTTGTTCTGTAACTTACTGTGACTAGGCACAGTTCTCATTTCTGTATACTCAAAAAATATTTATCAAGGGGTACCTGGCTGGCTCAGGTGGTAGAGCATGTGACTCTTAATCTCAGTATCAGGAGTTCGAGCCCCATATTGGGTATCAATATTACTTTTAAAAAGTAGAGGAAGAGGGAGAGAGTAAGAGACAATCCCAAGCAAGGCTCCAGGGCCAGCATGGAGCCCAATGTGGGGCTGGATCCAACCACCCCAAGATCATGATCTGAGCTGAAATCAAGAATTGGACACTTAACTGACTGAGCCATCCAGGTGCCCCATAAATTTTAATAAAATATTTACTGAGTAATTAAATTCCCTTTTGAGGACTGTCCTCTCTAAGCAGCAAAAGAGGAAGTGGAGCAGAGTTCATGGTTCTGCTTCAATTTTTGCTTTAGGTATGAGAGTCTATCTCCAGGGTCCAAACTGCTCATCTGTGCCTGTATAGGGACCATTAGGTGCTAATAGGCTTAACTGGGTTCCACTAATCCCTAGACTCAGGGTTTCTAGCAGTTATCTGACATAGGCTTCAAAGTGTGGTAAAAGACAATATGGTTCTGAAGTCTTCATTTTGGTGATGATTAACACTAAACTAGAACTTCCACTGAGCTGTGGACTGGAGTTCTTAGAGGGAGCAGTGGGTAGGGGTTGGGAGCAGGACAAAAGTGACAGGTCATCCCACAAGAGTTAGAGAAAAATGTGCCAGGCTCATTCTGGCTGCCCCAGTAAGTGAGATACAGTAGGTGGTGGCCCAATCTCAATACATTCCTGCTTTTTATTAAAACTAGAAGTGGGATCCCTGGGTGGCTCAGCGGTGTAGCGCCTGCCTTTGGCCCAGGGTGTGATCCTGGAGTCCCAGGATCGAGTCCCATCACAGGCTCTCCTTGAGGAGACTGTTTATCCCTCTGCCTATGTCTCTGCCCCTCTCTCTGTTTCTCTCATGAATAAATAAATAAAATCTTTAAAAAAGCAACTAGAAGATTATTTATGGCTCGTTGCCTGTATTTTGCACCAAAGAATCTAAAAGCTGTTTGACTTCCCTTTCAAAAAAGGAGGAAAAAAAAAAAACCATTTTCTTCCCCTTCTCCTGTGTCTATCCTGATTCCACTCGTGTATTTTTCCCAGGCCTTTATCCTAGTTGAGTAGAATTGATTTTTAAAGAATTTTGAAAAAGAGATCACTCACTAGTTGAATAATTATTCAGTACTGGTCACATACAATGTACTATGTGTGCCCTTCCAGAGTTAAATCAGGTCATAAATCAGACACATGTAGTCCCTGACACACCAACTTGGTTTTTTAGTGGTTTTGAATTCTTTAATTTTCTAAGGAAAGGTTAGTTTAGAACTAGAATTATTCTCTGGACTTCAGGCTCAGCACTGTCATAGTATCCAGAAGGGAAACATTGAAAGTCCTCTTATCCAGGGAAAGGATGCCAGGTGACATTAAAAGTCCCCTTTATGTTTTTCTTCTTTGGCTTCCTCGTACTGAGGTAGCTCTTGGAATTCTTCCTTGTTCTACTCTTACCCACAAGTTATCTGGGGATCCTGGGAAGGGATCCGTTCATCCTGTGTGAACATCTCCACATTGCCTCCTTTCCCTCATGCCCTACCTGCCCAGAGGCCTTAGAGAGAGGTGGTACTTCTGCAAGGCCAGCAATGAGCTAATAACAAAGGGCCAGTTAACATCCAGGTTCTGTCTACTCTGATGCTTCCCACCCCTCATTGTTTCTTAGTTCTCCAGCAGGACTGACCAAAGCAGCTTGGTCTGTGAATGTCCAGGAGTTGGGGACCAAAGCAGAAAGGTCAAGGAGAAAAGATTTTGAAAGAACTTTTGACTGGACCTGGGCAGAGTTCTTCTGACTCATGGATCTTTTCTTTTTTTTTTTTTTTAAAGAATTTTTTTTTAAATTTTTATTTATGATAGTCACACAGAGATAGAGAGAGAGAGAGGCAGAGACACAGGCAGAGGGAGAAACAGGCTCCATGCACCGGGAGCCCAACGTGGGATTCGATCCCGGGTCTCCAGGATCGCACCCTGGGCCAAAGGCAGGCGCCAAACGGCTGCGCCACCCAGGGATCCCCTTATGGATCTTTTCTTGTTCCATTTCCTTCTCTAGGTTTTCTAGCCTTCTCTTCTCTCAGTCCCCCAGTGTGTGATGTTTCTTCACTGACCATTGTCCACACTGCCATCACCACAGTGTCCATGTTCTGTCCTGAAGGAAAGAGGGAAGCTAGGACGCAGCAGTTGGGGGAGGGCTGAGGGAGAGAGAGGCAGAGAAGGCCACCCAGGCTGTGAGCTTGTAGAAATACAGAACTCTTAAGTTTTGAAATGTTGGGATCCTTTCTAGATTAAAGATTTTAATTAAAGCCAACGTTTTCATTTGGAGTAGAAAATGAGTTACTGTTCAAATAATCAGGGAGGATTTTTCCACATCAGAGAAGTCGAAGGCAGCTGCTCCTGCACAATAGACTCTAATGGGATCCAGTAAAATATACCCTTTTTTGAAAAGGAGTGTAGGGAAATCATGTACAATAGAACCTCCCAGATTCCTTATGCTTCTCTTATTTCAAGCTGCTTTGGTCAGTTATTTTCACATTTGTCTTAGGTTAAGTTTCAGACGTTCCTAAAATGCAATAGCTACTGATTGATTTACTACATTAATTTGGGAGAATACAAATTTATTTATTTATTTTTATTTTTATTTTTTATTTTTTACAAATTTAACAAATACTTACCAGGCACTGTCTTCAACCCTACATAATTAATAATTCAATTTGCTAGTCAAATAGTAACTCAGATTGCTGATCAGAGATGAAAATAACCTCTAGAAAACACCAAAACCCAATCCTGCCTGCTGAATGTGTATGGGAATATTTTTCTCTTCCCAACTGCCTGAGACAAAGTAGTAGCCTTTGGTTGTTAGATTTTATTAGTAGTAAAAAATTTATTTCCCTTGCAAAGGAGCACTCCTTAATACTTTACTCATCCAGCAAGTGTTGGAGGATGAGCTGTTGGTTGAGTCTACACTGGGTACATTGGGGACTTGGAAAAATAGAGCATCTACCTAAATGGGCATTAATGCATGAAAGAGGATTGTTTTGTATAAACTAAAGAATCAAATCTGAGTCCTATTATTTCCCTGACCTTTGTGACCCCACAATTTGAAAGTGAGGAAAGATTAACATTAAAAAATTTTCCCCCAAATTATTAAAGTTTCTTACTTCCACATAGAAAACCAGAAGTGTATAATAGCAACATATAAATGAGTCATGATCAAAACCTTATATTTTTTCTTTCTGCTGCCTTATATTAGGATATGTATTAGTTTCCTGTGGTTGCTGTAACAAATTCTCACAAACTTCGTGGCTTGAAAAAACAAAAATTGTTTTCTCCATTTCAGAGTCCAGGAGTCTGAAATTAGTTTCCCTTGGCTAAAATCAAGGTGTTGGCAAGGCTGGCTCCTTCTGGAGGATCCAGGAGAGGATCTGATTCTTTGCCTCTCTGGAGGCTTCCTGTATTCGTTGGCTTTGGGTCCCTTCCTGCCATGATTCTATCCTCTTCTTCATTCATGAAATTTTCTACTTACTTTGTAGTCAAACCTCCTTCTGCCTCCTTCTGCTAAGAATACTGGGGGATATATTTAGAACCCAACTGATAATCCAGATTTCAAGATCCTTAATTTCTCATTTCAAGAGCCTGAATTTAATCACAGTTACAAAATCCTTTTTGCTATAACATAACATCCACAGACTCTGGGGATTAGGATGTGGACATTCGGGGGGCCCATTATTCAGTGTATCCCAGGATGGTTGACATTTTTTCTTGAATTTTTTTACTTCAGCAGAACTTCCCTGGTATAAATTCTTAACGTAGGCTTTGAATCAATATTTTATATTCATTAAAATTTTTAAATTTGAATATATTCATTTTTAATATTTGCCTTTTCCTTCTTGATCAGTGTTCTGCCCAGAAGGGATCCTTTTATCCAAAGGTCGTGTGGGAGAATAAAAATACTTTATGGGAAAGGACAAGTGACTTTGGTTCTGAGAAATTAAAGAAATTCAATACAATAGGGAAGCATTTATTTTTTTTTATTTTTTAAAGATTATTTATTTATTTATAGGAGACACACAGAGATACAATAGGGAAGCATTTATTTTTTTTTTATTTTTTTAAAGATTATTTATTTATTTATAGAGACACAGAGAGAGAGAAAGAGAGAGAGGCACAGAGACACAGGCAGAGGGAGAAGCAGGCACCATGCAGAGAGCCTGATATGGGACTCCAGGATCACACCCTAGGCTGCAGGAGGCGCTAAACTGCTGCAGCCATTGGGGCTGCCCAATAGGGAAGCATTTAAAGTAGAAAGAAGATTTGAGGACAACACTGAATAACCAGCGTGAGATCAGTCACAGTTCCAAAGAGGCACAAGCTTTCTGTCAACAGAAGAGTGACAGCTTGCCTTTGTGTGCACACGTGTTTCCTTGAGTAGACAACTTTGCTGTTTTGGAGGAAATAGCTGTTAGCGAAGGTTTCCCTTCACAAGCCCATTTCTATAATGCCCATCCATTTCTCTCCAAGGGGTTGCAGCACTACTGGCCCTGGGATTCAGAAGAAGGAGGATTATTTTCAGGGTGATCATTGCTTTTCTCCTTGTTGCTTTCTGTTGGTAGAAGCTCTGTGATGCATTTTCCTGTAGTGCAGCATCATCAGATCTACCAGAGCATGTGTGTTTGCTTGTGTTCACGTGATTTGTAGGAGGACATAAATGATTTAAATCTGGGAATTCTAAAATTGTACCCACCATCCACCTTCTGCAAAAATTCAGCTCATCTTTAAATGCTAGCTTAGGCTGTAGCTCTTGAAACATTTCCCTTTACCTCTTCTACTGAAGTGATACCCCCTTATTCTGAGTTCCTCTGGCACCTGTTTATACATTTGCCAGCATTATCTGTTGAACACAGGGCAGGGGTTGACTGGTTTTCATGTTCACCTTATGATTCTTGTGGCAACTAACAATTCATTGCACAGAGTAAGCATCCAGTAAACGTAATTGATGTATCAGCACTGAAAGGCCTTGGACTTAAGTCTACTGTCATCATCTCTCCTGGACCTTGGCAATGCCAAGCCAGAGCACTGAAGCTGTGATGTGGGCACTTGGGTCCTAGTGTTTAATTTCTAACTTTGTGTTCTTCTTTTTTTTTTTTTTTTTTAAGATTTTCTTTTCATTTATTCATGAGAGACACACAGAGAGAGGCAGAGACAAAGGCTGAGGGAGAAGCAGGCTCCCTTTGGGGAGCCTAATGTGGGACTTGATCCCAGGATCCCGGGATCAGGACCTGAGCCAAAGGCAGAGATGCTCAGCCACTAAGCCACCTAAGTACCTCATAACCTCATGTTCTTATAAGATGCTTTCTACATATTATAGCTGAGGCAGGGTCAGAATAAGCTTGGGTCTGGTTTTTTGGTGTGCTTGAGATGAGGGAGGAGAGTACTAATTAATACACAAGTCTTTAAATAGTAATATTTGTGGTTTCAAATGCAGAGTCCTCTTTTGGACGTTGTTTTACAATACAGTAATAATGAAATTGTTACAGATTTTAAGGTTTAATAATCAGTTTAAATAGAGCATGTGGTGCCTATTTAATGTGTGCTCCAAGCATGTTGTAGGACTTTTCTGCCATGGATAACATGGTGATAGTTTTTTCTCCTTCCTTTCATTCCATTCCTAAGGTTTGCCTCATTCCAAAATCAGCACATGGGACCAATCCTGCAAGTGCCCACATGGCAGGCATGAAGATTCAGCCTGTGGAGGTGGATAAATACGGGAATATCGACACAGCTCACCTCAAGGCCATGGTACCCATCTTCCACTAAACAGATGGGCGAGGTCTGGGTTGGGAAAAGATGGTGGGGAGAAGGGACTGGATAGTTTAGATCAATATTGTCTTGCTTTGCATTCTAATGAAAAGACTGCACTTTCCCCTCTAAATGGGTCTGGGGAAAATGGCATAAATCAGAAAACCTAACCATCTCTATTAGAAAAATAAAAAGCAACAGTCACATTTTTGGTCCATAATAAAACTGAACATAGTCTACTTCCTTCACCAGCAGGCAGAAGGTCTTTTAAACTGCAATCCCATCCTCTTAATGCATATGTAAGAAACTAAATGAATTATTCATGGGTAGTAAGGATACCCGTTGCAGCGCCTGCCTGCCTCCTCCTTCCTGCCCAGCCGTTCCGTTCCCTTCTTCCCCCCATTAATAATCAAACTGGCAGTCACAGTTATTATCGATCTTTGTATTGGGAATTAAAACATAAATGTAGATTTTGCAAATGGATGTGACTGTCCCAGCCATCACCTGCCAAATTTCGGACCACATGCCACCCTCCTTCCTGCAACACCAACCCCCATTCCCAACCTCACAACCTCCAGGAGGAGGTTGCCTAGCAACCGTATCTGCCTTCCACTGGTGGACTGGAGGCTGCATCTTAAGAGGGAAGGAAATCGGTTGAATAGCAATGTGATTTTTGTTGGGATTACTAGGCATGGAGTCCAAGAACTTCATGTAACTACCTTCAAAGGAA
Source organism: Vulpes vulpes (assembly GCF_048418805.1). NCBI lineage: Eukaryota > Metazoa > Chordata > Mammalia > Carnivora > Canidae > Vulpes > Vulpes vulpes. Next base: position 47,081,093 of record NC_132791.1, read on the forward strand.
GGTGAAAACCCACAGCACTGCTCATCTCTCTCATCCATCCCCACCCTTCCAGAGCCCCATGAAGGTTTTACTAATAGATATTCTGGGACAGTAGTTGTAATTGCTAAGTTTCCCCAATATAGGATATGACCTTTAAAAAATGTTTTTTTTCGCTTCCACATGAGTATGCTCTGACTCACTGGCCAGAAAAACAGGAACGTGCCTCTTATGTTTGCTTTCTGTGGAAAGGAAACGTAAGGAAGATTTCTTTTTACCAGAGCAGAACACTCCTTTGTGGGAATTCTAATTTCAACAGAATGAGAGGGAAATGGAATAGGGGTGGGTATGGCAAGATGAACAGAGAGAGATTAACTGTGAGAACAGACATATCTGGAACCAAAAAGATCTAAAATAATTATTGAAAAAATAAATAAATAAAATAATTATTGATTTGACTAAAACCAAAGGAAAACCTTGGGGAGTTGAGTCTAAAATACTCCAAAATCTTCCTAATAGTCTTTTAGGTCTTGATCATGGAGACTTAGCCTGAATGGGATTTTGTTATTTCTGGAATGACTTAAAGTAATGGCGGTTAATCTTTATTGTCATCATATCTTGAGATAATTCCAGAAATGAAAAGACCAAGACTTCATCTTTCCCAATCCTTTAAAGAAAAACAAATTGCCAATAAAGATACATTTCCTCCTTTGTCTCCCTCTGCTCTTTTCTTATCTTACAGGTGGATAAACACAAGGAGAACCTGGCAGCAATCATGATTACATATCCATCCACCAATGGAGTGTTTGAAGAGAACATTGGTGATGTGTGTGACCTGATCCACCAAAATGGGGGACAAGTCTATCTAGATGGGGCAAATATGAATGCACAGGTGGGCAATGCAAGAGGGACTTCCTGAAACAATGGTTAAGTCAAAAAAAGATTTTTTCCTCTGACTTCTAGACAGTGTCTGAAACATGATACTGAATTCAAACTGGTGTTGGCTTTTTTTATTGCCAATTTCAAGCAAAGTACTGCAATTTCACTGAGATTAGATTTGACGGAAGTGATGGAGCGGTTGGGGGAGTAAGTAAAGAGATTGACAGGAAACAGGGAATGAGAACTGAATGTCCTCAGTTTGTCAGAGATTATGATCTTTCTCAAGGTGCTACCGGTAAGAAAGGTACCCGACTGACTCCCTTCCTAAGGGATCTCAGACCCAAGTTCTGGTCACTGGATTTTGGTCCCCCACAGCATGGCATGACAATGGATAAGCCATTAATCTGGCTTTGACTTGCTAAGTGTATAGTGGCTGAATAGTTCAGTCCTTGAAGGGCGAATCCTGATTATGTGTGCGTGTATATGTATGTGTGTGTGTGTGTGTGTGTGTGTGTGTGTAAGAGACAGAGAGACAGAGAAGAGAGAGGAGAGAGGGAGAAGGTTCTGTGTAATGTACACCACTGAGCGAATGCCATAGGGGCTATTGGAGTAGAAGAGGTCATCATCTTTCAGAGTTTTCCTGACTTCTTGGTCATTGTTGTTGTGGTTATGATTGTGGGTTGTTTTTGTTTTTTTGTTTGTTTGGTTTTACTTTACCATTTCAAATTCTTTCTTCTTTATTTCTGTCTGATTCCCTTTTTTTTAAGTGTGGTTCAGAGATTGTTTATTGCTTCAATAGCATTAATGCACTCTTCATCTTTGACCATGTTGAAAATTAGCCCTAATGCCAAAGTGGCAGGAATGCCTGTTGAATGTTGTGGCTGGTATTAAGTTGGCCTCAGGAAAACTATCAGCCTTCCTTCCTTTTCCTTGGCTCAGCATCCTCTCAGCTACCCAAAGTGCATGATACTCAAAGCTAACCATGCAACGGGTGGTACCATTGCTGGGGTAAAAGTAATCTGTTTTTGCAGCAAGGAGGTACCTCCCTTTCTTTCGCTCAGTGTGCTTCCTCTCCTCCCTCTTGTGGTGGAAAATTAGGAATTGATGATATATTCAAATCTGTATTTTAAAAACTAAATTAGGCTAAATGGTCAGTTGCTGTTTCCATAGAAACCATAAACCAGGCTGCCTATGGGATGCAAGGTTTTGACTGCAGAACTTGGCCAGAATTGAGAACATTTCTGTGAAGAACTCTGAATGCCTTTTCTCTGAGGGAAGAGACCGCAGCAAACTGCATGGCCGCCTTTCTAGAGCACCCTTTCAAGCTCTTGACTTTTGATTTTGGCTCTTTCCCTTTGTGGTAGGTGGGAATCTGTCGTCCTGGAGATTTTGGGTCTGATGTCTCACACCTAAATCTTCACAAGACCTTCTGCATTCCCCACGGAGGAGGCGGCCCTGGCATGGGGCCCATCGGCGTGTGAGTTCTGGGCTGCTTGTTTCAGGAAGGTTTTAGAGACTGAGGATGAAAGAATGACCCCAAAATTGCTGTTCCTCTCGTCAAGGTCTTCAAGTGTCACGGACACCTTCAATCTAGTTTGCCAGTGGGGGCTGGGAGAGAAGCAGTGAGGGTGATTCAGGGAATGTCCAAAGAAGAGCATAAGTGGATTTTACTAACCACAGTGCTTGACTGGCCACACGAAGCTCCTAGTCGTGCATGACTAGCGCAGTTTTGTTAACAGAACAATGAATAGGGTTTTTTTCGGGAGCATTATGGATCTGAACTGGATTATTAGCACCTACAGGGACCTCTTAGACTTGAACTTAGATTGCCAAGCAGCCCTTTTTCTTTTTCTTTTCTTTTCTTTTCTTTTTTCTTTTTTCTTTTTCTTTTTCTTTTTCTTTTTCTTTTCTTTTCTTTTCTTTTCTTTTCTTTTCTTTTCTTTTCTCTCTTCTTTCTTTCTTTCTTTCTTTCTTTCTTTCTTTCTTTCTTTCCTTCTAAAAAAGAAATCAGCTGATGGTTACATTGAAAGTGAATTATCTATGACCAACAAAACGAATTCATAGGAGAAAAGTGCTTGCCAAGGACTGGGGAACAGGGACGTGGTTAGGGTGAAGTTGGTAAAGGGTACAAACTTGAAGCTATAAGATGTCTAACATGGTGATTCTAGTTGATAATGCTGTATTGTATACTTGAAATTGCTAAGAGAATAGAATTTTAACTGTTCTCAAGGAAGGAAGGAAGGAAGGAAGGGAGGAATTGGATGTAAAATGTTGAACATTTTGCAGCCTAGATTCTTATTACATCTGAGATAAGTAAGGAGGAAACAAACCTCATTACTAGAAATAATTGGATGAGGTCAGAATAACACTAAAGGAATATTTTGTAGTTGCTGATAAATTTTTACACTGTGAAGTTGAATCATCTTCTGAAAACGATGCTGAACAGCCATTTCATAAGTTTCTTCAGTTTTCCAAAAATGAACCAAAGGGGTCCAGTCTTCAGGATCCTGGGAGGCTGGCCTTCTTGCTTTTTTTTTTTCGCTTTTCTTTTTGATTATTATTCATAGCAAGTAGGGGCGCCTCAGTACCTCAGCTGTGGGGGAGGTGGGTGAGTGATGTTCACATGCTGGCCTTTGATATATATAGGCCCATGGGCCTCCTTCTTACCAGCATTGTCTGTCCCTTAGTTGTCTTGGGAAGGAATGTGGGGGTGTGGGGCTGGGAGGTCTCCATATCTTGGTGAGTCCATGCATTGCAAGGTATTTCATGGCTGCCTATCTCTGCCAAATCCTCTACCATAGTTCTAGGGTGAGCCACTTGGACACTGATGGCTGGTGAAGAGGAGGGAAAGAATACTTCCTGAACATATATTTCTTAGCAGGTGTCAATCCTTTGAGTTCCTCTACTAGGAACAGAGCTTTCTGGGAGGACTCAGCCCTTGCCTGTTTGGTTGGTCTGGATCTTTTTTATATCTTCTGAATTTGCATTTAAAAATAACAGGAAGAAGCATCTTGCCCCTTTCCTGCCCAATCATCCCATCGTTTCGGTAAAGCCAAGTGAGGATGCCCAGCCTGTGGGTACTGTCAGTGCAGCCCCATGGGGCTCCAGTTCCATCTTGCCCATTTCATGGGCCTACATTAAGGTGAGGCCTGTGACTATGTTAGGTGGGCAAGGGATGTGATATGTGGGTGGGAAACTAAGACTGCATACTCCTCCTTAAAAATGAAGAAATCCAGGGGTGCCTAGGTGGCTCAGTCAGTTAAGCATCTGACTCTTGATCTCAGGGTCTGAGATTGATCCCCACATCAGACTCTCTGCTCAACTCAGAGTCTGCTACAAATTCTCTCTCTAGCTGACCCTGCCTCTTTCCCCTTACTCTCTCAAATAAAAAGCAAATAAAAAATCTCTAAAAAAAAAAAAAAAAAAAAGAAGAAGAAATCCATGGATGAGATGTGGTTCAGTGAAGATTGTTGACTTAGGTAGAAGAAATCTTAAAGAGATCAGTTAACTTTATTTCATCTCTTCTTCATGATGCTATTTCCTTTGCGTTCTCATAGTGGGTTTAACATCACAGAAACTGAGATGCCAGATATATTTTTCCATGAGTCATATGGATGTTCTGGGTATGTCATTTAGTTTCCTGTAGGATTTGGATAGCTTCTTGTAGGTGAAAAACACATACTAATTATTACACTTGGTTGAGATTCTGGGATAAATTTTAGGAACTAAATCTCACTTTGCTTTATATTTCGTAGGAATATACGGATAGGATATCTGGAGGATAAGATTAAAAAGTAGCAGAAATTTTGCTTATGTGGTAGTTTCCCAAAGCTCTTTGCCCTTTAGAGCCTGTGGAACCGTAACTCTCCAGGGTAATTACACTTTGTTAGAGAACGGCTTTCGTTTCTTTGTGTTTCTCCAAAAAAACTCTAGGGCCAGAGTTTCTTCAATACAGCTCTTGTTCAAACTGGCCTGCCTACCTCCTGGGCTGACAAGGCCATGCATTGGATAGGAACACTTGTTCAGCAGCTAATTAGGGCAGCTTTCCCAAACTGGCTTCCCTCCTTAAAAGAACGTGGCTTCTGCTGAAACAAGACTCCACAACTCAGCTATGCAAATCATGCTGGATGGTTCTCTGGGGCTGGCTGTTATTTTTAAACAGTGTGGCATTTATGATTCTTAATGAAAACTTTCTGGGAGGCTGGAACAATTCTGTACCTCAGAGACTAAAACCTAAAACAATACTTGAGTTGTTTTACAAATAGTAACAACAAAAACTATCATAATCAAGGTCTGCTTCTTTGCAATTAGAATCTTATTCCCAGGTTCCTTTCGGTCCTTAGATTGTATAAACTTGGATTATTTGTTATGGATGTATTTGGGTTACAGATTATTTCCCACATACAGAAAATAAATGCCCCAAAGCTGGTTTGGCCATATGCCAGGAATACCAGACGGAACCTCAGTTAGGGAGCCTGGGTGGCTCAGTCAGTTAAGTATTTGCCTTCAGTTTAGGTCATGATCATAGAGTCCCAGGATCAAGCCCTGCATCTGGCTCCCTGTTCAGCAGGGGGTCTACTTCTCCCTCTGACCCTCCCCCACTTCTCATGTTCATTCTCTCTCTAATAAATAAATGAAATCTAAAAAAAGAAATGAAATAGGTTTTAAACTACCCCTCTGACCTTGACCCCTCTCTTTATTTCAGGCTGTTATTACTGGTCACTTAGGCTCTAGAATTACCTTTTTTCCCTGCTGCAGTCCATCTCGGACACTCCCTAGAGGGCTGCTAGATTTCCCCTAAGAGCTCAAATTATCTTCTGGTTTCCTTTTTTGCCTTTACTGCTCAGTCTTAGTAGCCTACACAGAATCCTTAAAGGATTAGGCCCCATCCCAGAGAGAATCACTCTCAGCATATGAGGGGTAGGGCTTGGGCCATCAAACTTTCCAAGTGACTCTGATGCATGAGTTAAGAGCCACTGGCTGGCTGAACCCATTCCAAGTTCTTCATAGCAGAGGTTCAAGGCTTGCACAAGGTCACACAGCCCACCAGCCTCTACAGTAATCCCTGGACTGCTCTTGTACAGCTGGGTTTTTGCCATTCATGTCACCTGGAGCACCTTCCCTTTTCTTTTTGCCTCTCAAATTCTACCTATTTTTAGATTTATTTTTTTTAAGATTTTATTTCTTTGAGAGAGAGCGAGTATGAGCAGGGGGAACAGCAGGCAGAGGCAGAGGGAGAAGCCGACTCCCCGCTGAGTAGGGAGCCTGATGTGGGGCTCCATCCCAGGACCTTTGGATCATGACCTGAGCCGAAGGCAGACGCTCAACCATCTGAGCCACCCAGGTGCCCCCATTTTTAGATTTCCACTCAAGTTCTAACTCTTACTCTGGGAACCCTTCTTTGTCTAGCTTGGCAAGATATGTCCTCTCCTTACTTTGTACTTTGGTGTCCCTGTTTTATTTGGTGCTTTCTCACTTGTTTTATACTAGTTATTAATACATACCCAGCTTCCATCATACGTGAACTATTCTGGGAGGAAAGTAGTAGGCAGTAAAAATAGGTGCAATCCTGATTTTAAGCTCCTTGTTGGTGATAATGTTTACTCTATATAAACACAGGATTTAGAAACTACCATAAAAGCGCAAGCTTAAACCTGGCAGTTGTTAAACATATAAATAACCCTAACTATGGACAACCAGAAGACAAATTATACAAAATTGATTTAGTGGAGATTTTGGTCAAGATCCCTGGAGATTCCTGGCAATTATCAAGACATCTCAAATTTATAGTAAACAAACAAAATCTCCCCCCAAAACAGAATCTAAGATTCTTTTTCCTCTTTAGATAATAGTCAGCAGCCAATTTTGCCCTATTTTAAGCTTTGTTACTTTGTTCCTTGTTGTTACTTTGTTACTACTTCATTATTTTTATAAGAAATATAAAGTTAAGTTCAGAGGAGAAAACCAAAATTTATTTCAGGCTTAGAGAAGACTGGCAAACCTCCTTGTTGGGATTTTATACCCATCTATAATCCACAGTAATGGTGGGCTGATTCCCTTTATGGGTGGGATTACTTGGGGTCTGTCCACTGGGTTTACCTGTTCTATGGTTGATGGCTCTTTTTCTCTCTGTGGCAGATGATGGGAGGCAAGGGCCTTAAACAGGCCACAGAAATTGCTATATTAAATGCCAACTACATGGCCAAGCGATTAGAAAAACACTACAGAGTCCTTTTCCGCGGTGCAAGAGGCAAGTATCATCCTTAGTTTACCATCACCTTGGGTGTTTTGGGGCCAAGTTTGACATAGTAGATGTGGTTTTCTGCAGTGGGTAGGAAACTTCTGTTTCTTAGCATATACTACAGAAAAGCATTGATTTTATTTTTAAAAGATACAACCTCCATTTAGTGAACAGTTTAGGAGTATCACTATTTCGAAGGCTGTGCGATACACACAGCCCAGGTCAACAAGGAGCCACACCACTGGGAGACATATACATAAATATTGCAGGCTCATTACCTCACAAAGTGCTACGCAAATGCCTCCAGAACAGTGGAGTAAATCAGAAAGGGCAGAAAGACAGAATAATTGGGAGATCCTTCTGGGAGGAGCCATTCATGATGAGCATGGAAGACAGAGGGGCAGACCCCAGTAAACAGAGATACTGGAGCAAGCCAGGATTGTCGTGGTGGAGGCTTTGGGTGGTTGATGGATGGGATAGGAGGAGGGAGAGCACATGAAGAACTAAGCTGGAGAGGCAGCTTAGGGCCTTGAAGATCTTGGAAGGCTCTCAACTTTACCCTTGAACCAGATGACAGCCACAAAAGTTTCTTGAGCAGGGGAATGACAGGATTAAGAAAATGTTAGTCATTAAGGAAATGGCAGGGGATGAACATCCTGCTAGAAGTAGAATCAGTAGGACTCAGTTACTGATTATTTGAGTGTGGAGAGAAATTCTATGTCATTTCCTTATGCTTATAATAGAGGTATAATAGTAGGAATAATAGAAGGGGGAACACAGTCACCCTTTAAGTGATGGGAGTGGTTGGAGCCAGACAGACTTGCAGACATTTGGCTAGGGGCACAGAATCTAAGAGCAGACTCTTAGAAATGGTGAAACCTAAGGAAAGAGTTTGGAGAAGCTAGAGAGCACAACCCCTCCAGCAGATAGCTGTATTGAAAGGCATGAGCAGAAAAGGGGTACCTGGTGATGGAGGGCCCCATGCTTGAGGCAGCTTTACAGCCCCTGCAGCATTTGTCACAGTGCCCCTCCATAGTAAAGCCCCTGTGTGTCCTGTCAGTTGCTGTTCTACAGGCCTTTCCTCTTCCCAGAAGCCTCCTTTTCCTGGCAGAGAGAATTACTCCCTCTTGTTGGCTCCCTCCTCTTCTGAGGATTTCTCCCAGTCCGTTTATTATCTGGCTCTGTCCATCAGACCTTGAACTCCTGCCAGTGGAGACTGTGCCTGCTTCTGTTCTCCAGCACCTCTACCTGTTGGTCAGGCTTTGTCCACCATAAATGTGTGGGGTGTTACACAAAAGGGGGAGACAGACTGGTCTTATGATAGTCCTAAAAACAACTTTGGTTTTAACAATTAAGAACACTTTGGTCACCTTTGAAAGAATCAGGGTAAAAATGGTAAGACAGATGCAAAATGGGAATGAGCTGAGAAGTGGACTGAGGGTGGGGACATGACAGGAGAGGCCTTTATGGTTTGGCGGAGTTTGGTAGTGAAGGCAGGGGGACAGGTAGGTGGGAGCTGCTCCAGGAGGATGCAGTTTTGTTTTGAAATAAGAACATGATTTTGAACTGCCAGAGAACAGGCGTTGAAGAGGGAGAGTGAAGCTAAAATAGAGGGAATAATAGATGGGAGAACAGTCATCTTGGAGGTGATGGCAGGGGGTGTCTGTAAGAGCCGGGCAGACATGCAGCAGGCTTGCTGTGGGCGCAGGACTGGGGCACAGGGGCAGATGGGGACGTGGGGATGGGGGCAGAGAGGCAGCAGGCGGTAAGCAGCATGGGCCGCAGGAAGACGGCTTCTCTTTGGCTCTTTGTTTCTCCAGCTCAGGCGGAGAACACCTCTACCTCTGTGATCTTTAATTTAAAGTCTGGTCTTGCCTTAAACACATGCATCCAAAGGCGTGGTTCTGGAGTTTGAAAATAGAAAAGCGCTCAATAACCAGAAGCTCTGGTTAGGAATGCCCCCCAGAGATTAGGGAAGAAAGTTAGGGCAATATGTCTCTAAGCAACACAATAAAATACTTCTGAAGTGGGTATTAAAGAATCCACAAGAACAACTAATTCATTCATTCAAATGAATGTTCTCTCTTGCCCTGTGAAATGCGTCCTGCTTCTGTATTGGCCTTCAGGATTAGTTTAAGTGCTTGTTTTGTCTGGTTATATAAGTAATGTCCATATGCTCAACATGGAAAATTTGGAAAATAAAAACCATGAGGAAGGAAATGTAAATGATTCAGGGTTGCATCCAGCAGACATAACCACTACTACTATTTCGCTGTATTTCTTCTCATCTTACTTCTATTTTTTAATTTTTAAAATTTTATTTATTTATGAGAGACACAGAGATAGAGAGAGAGGTAAAGACACAGGCAGAGGGAGAAGCAGGCTCCATGCAGGGAGCTCGATGCGGGCCTCTGTCCTGGGACCCCAGGATCACACCCTGGACCAAAGGCGGCACCAAACCGCTGAGCCACCGGGGCTCCCCTTATCTTACTTTTAGACCATTGAGATCATATTACAAACGCAGTTTGTATCCTGTTTTTTAACTTTATCTTATATTGTGATTATAAGCCCATATCATTAAATGTCTTTTGAAAGTAGCTACATTGATTGCATTGTATGGATATACTAGGATTTAGGTAATTCTATAATGTTTCCCCCCTAGTTGTTTGCTTTGCATTTGTAACACTGTTGCAACAAATAGCTCCTATTTAGATGTTTAAAAAACATTTCTGATTATTTCCTGAGGTTAAAGCTGTAGAACAGAAATTATCTCAGAGTGTGAATACATTTAAGTTCTTGGTCTGTGAGGCCTGTTTGTCCCCACAGAGACTCACCAATGTATTTCACGCTAATAGAATATGAAGTGACCATCACACCAGGGCCTAGTGAACACCAAATGCAAGTCTAAAAAATAATACCAACCCAAAACAAATGTCTTTTCCCTTCTGGTGGCTGAAAAATGATCTTTTTGCTTTAATTGACAAGGTTTATGTTTCTTTTCCCTTTTTTTTTTTACAGTATTTGAAATTTACTTCATTTGAAAACTTTGAGACAATTCATATACCATACAAATCACCCTCTTTAAATGTACGATTCACTGATTTTTAGTGTGTTCACAAAGTTGTGCAATGCAAAATTTAGTTTTTTAAAGCAAAAATGCGTGTGATCTGGACCACAGGGGTTTGGTGGCAGTCCAGCAGAAAGGAAAGTGAACAAGCAAGGCTTTCTCAGGTGCCTGCCGTGTACTTAGCATTTGAGTGACTGCTTTAAGCAGAGACTCTCTCAGTCCTAGGGGATTTGCAGCACAAAATGATAGATGCAATTTCCATTTGTTTTGACATTTTATCCCAGGATCAAATAATGAATTGTATTTCTAATCTCATGCAGAGATATATTGGTATTACAGACTTTATTACCCCATCCCAAAGTTCATGAAATAAAAAACTGTCTCATGTTTGGTTTGGTAAACATATTCATTATATAATTTGAAGCTGAGTGTTCTAGGGCCTAATGAAGTATTAGCACTATACCTCCTTATGGCCCCAAATAGAAATGTTCTTAATAAACACATTGTATTCTGAAATGTCTAATGACAATATTAAAAGACGATTATTCATCTTAATCATATTTACTAGCTCTATATAAGACTATATAGCTCTATATAAGAATTATAAATGACTATGAGGAAATAATTTTAATGAACTCGAGGCTTCCCTTTATGAACCATTTCTTTGAGAGATTTGAAAATACCAGCTAAAGTACTGAGACTTATGGTTTTGTGAAACAAGGAAGTAGCAAGCAAGAATTGGGATGGGGAAAAAGCAGTAGGATTTAGGATGAGGACAGAAAGGAATTACCTCAGGTAAGATTGCACCTTTTTGTTTTATTTATTTATTTATTTATTTATTTATTTATTTAAATTTATTTAGCAGGCTCCATGCACCGGGAGCCCGACGTGGGATTCGATCCCGGGTCTCCAGGATCGCGCCCTCGGCCAAAGGCAGATGCCAAACCGCTGCGCCACCCAGGGATCCCTGTACCTTTTTGTTTTAGTGACAGACTCTTATTTATTGAAAGACATCCAGTTGAGGATTTTTTTTAAGATGATGAATTAAAAAAATGCATTCAGTTTTGTTCTATTAGTTATGGTTCCTGGATTGCAACGGAAAAGCTTGACTAAGTACTGATTGCCTACCTAAGCTTTGTAGAGTGATTGCCAGTGAGTTCCATTTATCTCTAGGCAGTCAGTCACTCTGAGGATGTGGAGCAGGAGGGAAGATGTTCCAAGCTTAGAGCCAAGCCTCTTTTATTTTGCTTTGCCATCATGCCACCCCTCCCCTCCTTGTTCCTTTGACTTGGTATCTTTTCAGACTTCCAGCTATAGTCATGGTTAGGTCCAGCAGGAACACCTACTCAGAGGAAATTAACACTTGTGCTGATCAGTTTATATAATTTCGACTTCAGATTGTCTTGACTCCCCATATTGCAATAGAAGGTTTGTGTATCTTTTCTCCTTAAGTATAAAGATGAACATCTTGGGATCTGGCCTGTAACAGCCAGCAAGTGTCGATTTCACCCCTTTGAAGGCTCAAGTACAGAAAGACAGAAATATGCTGAAATTCCACCATTTTCATTTGAACACATTAGGATATGGATTTAGAAAAGAACATCTGCATCTCATTTTGAAAATGGAGCTCTTCCCAAACCGCCTGGCTCGGGCGGGGAAGGGGGGTGCAGACGCTGGCTTTGTGTTAGTGCCAAACTGGGCTCCGCGTGACTGAACTTCTCCTTGGAAGACTGCCCTCTGCCTACCAGCAAGAGTGACTCCTTTCCTCTGTCATGGGTCCCTCTCCTCTGCCCCTCCTACATGCCCACTGAGCATCGTTCAGAGCAGTGAGCTTCATTAGCTTCTTTCTTATGTCACCATCACAGTGGTGGGGTGGATGCTCAGAGAAGAAAGGTCAAAGGTTGTGGCTGGGCTTCCAAAATGGGGTAGGGATAATTGGGTATGTAGGATTCCTAGATTTAATTGATCTCACCATTCCCACCCCCCATGCCGCCCCCAACGCCCATATTCCAAGTGGTCATTCCTTTTAGGTACCTTTCCCCTCTGAATTGACTTAGCTGTGAATACAACTTTCTACTTTTGAATCCCACTCCTTACAAGTTTATCCCATCATTGTTAGAATATTTAAAAAATATTCAGTGACAGTATATTTAAAGCTTCAGGTTCTCATGCTTTTATTTTCTAACAAAACGAGTCCTTATCTATTCATTGCAACATAAGGGCAGCAGAGTCATAGATGGTCTCGGGCTCTTATTGACTGGAGCTATTCTTCTCAGGCCTGAGGAATTATATCTGCTCCACGTATCTGTAAGTAGATTCAGTGTTTGCTGAGAATTAGGAAAGTGGGTTAAGAAGGAGTACATTAGGGGATCCCTGGGTGGCGCAGTGGTTTGGCGCCAGCCTTTGGCCCAGGGCGCTATCCTGGAGACCCAGGATCGAGTCCCACGTCGGGCTCCCGGTGCATGGAGCCTGCTTCTTCCTCTGCCTGGGTCTCTGCCTCTCTCTCTGTGTCTCTCATGAATAAATAAATAAAATCTTAAAAAAAAAAAGGAGTAAATTATTGTCTCATGAGCAGATACTTTCCTAGAAGGAAATTCATCAGTTGTGTGGGCCATGTAATTTGGAAGGCCTCCAGAAATGTTGTTCTATTTATGAAAATGGCTGACTCGTTGATGGTTTATTTCTGCTGATGGATGGGTGGTCAAATAGCTCATGCTGGGGAGATAGCTGCATGGGCCTAGACAGGCAATCAGTTTACCAACTAGAGTAAAGTGAACTGACTCCCAGAGACTTTGGCTTCATCAGCTTCTTCCATTTTGTGGTGTGGTGTTTGACAGCCTCCATTTCTAATTCTCAGTTTGAATCCTGAAACCAAAACCTCAAAAGCCCTTTTGAAGAATCACATCCAGTTATGTAGGTGCCTTAGAGATATATGTTTTCTATATATTTACATACATGCAGAAGGAAGTTATTTGATTCAGGGGGCAGAGTTACTAAAAATGGTATCAATGGATCTTTAGCTCTAGAAATAATTTGTAATAAAAAGGTCAGGACTGTGATGATATGTTGGAAGTGTTGGAAGGAGATTTTATAACCTCAGAGTAGAAATAATTATATCCCCAGGAATCTCTAGGCAAATGTTGTTCGAGCATTGTATTGGCAGTAAAGTCCCATCTCCCATCAGCCTCTCAGCACTAAGGGTTGGACACATTGGTGTGACATCTTAAAAACATTTTTATTTTTACAATTATTTTTATATTTTATAATTATAAAGTAGATAACATCTTTGTTGCCAACTATAAATTTGCCAAGTAATCACTGATATGTGTTCATTTGCATGGGTAAAACAAGCTGATGCTAATCTTGAACTGAAATAATTTTCCAGGTTACGTGGCTCATGAATTTATTTTGGATACAAGACCCTTTAAAAAGTCTGCAAATATTGAAGCTGTGGATGTGGCCAAGAGGCTTCAGGATTATGGTGAGTGACCTTGTGGGAGCAACTCCTTTTTAGGGCAACCCAGGTTGTTGACATTCATGCAGCTGCCCATTCTGGCTATGGGCCACTTCCTCAAGGCACAAACCAAATGTGCAGCCACCATAGTAAACTGATCCATAGGCTAAATGATGAGCCCAGGGTTCTACACGACCTTCAAAATGATAGAGAAAAGAACTTGCCCTGTGACGGCATTGGTAATCCCTTTAGAAAGTTATTAAATCATACATCTTGAATCCATCGCCATCCAAGAAGTCTTTGTAATTTACAGATTTAAAAATCCCCCCAAAAATGATTGCTGTGTCCTGTGTTTTTCTTTTTTTTCTACATTTTTCATTAAGTTCTTAATCTAAATTCCATTAAAGTTAACATACAGTATTTGTTAGTTTCAGGTGTGCAATATACTGATTAAATAGTTCCATCCATTACTCAGAACTCATCGTGATAAGTGTACTTTTTGATTCCCAGCACCTATTTCATGCATCCGACACCCACCTCCCCTCTGGTAACCATCAGTTTGTTCTCTGAAGTCTGTTTCTGGGTTTGCTTCTCCTCCTTCCCCACTCTTAGTTTCTTAAATTCCACATATGGTTGAAATCATATGATATTCTTTCTCCTACTATTTTGCTTACCATTATACTCTCTAGCTCCATCCATATTGTTGCAAATGGCAAGATTTTATTTTATTTTTTTTATGGTGGACAAATATTCCACATACAGCATCTTTATCCATCCATAAGTTGGTGGACATTTGGGCTTTTGCCATTATTTGGCTATTGTCAACCATGCTGCTGTAAACACTGAGGCACATGTATCCCTTTGAATCAGTAGTATTGTGTCCTTTGGGTAAAACACCTAATAGTACAATTACTGGATTGTAGGGTAGCTCTATTTTTAACTTTGAGGAACCTCCATACTGTCTTTCAGAGTGGCTGTAGCAGTTTGCATTCCCACCATCAGTGCAAGAGGGCTCCTTTTTATGCACATTCTTGCCAACACTTGTTGTTTCCCGTGTTTTTGAGTTTAGCCGTTGTGATGGGGTATGAGTGATATCTTGTAGTTTTGATTTGCATTTCCCTGATGATGAGTGATGTTGAGCATCTTTTCATATGTCTGTTGGCCACCTGGATTTCTTTTTTGGAGAAATGTCTGTTCATGTCTTCTGCCTACTTTTAATTGGATTATTTGGGTTTGTGGGTTTTTGTTTTCATTGTCTTGCCTATGTTTCTGGTATATTCTTACTCCTGTTCTTTGAAGAAATGAGTTGATATAATGGTGAAAGAAGTAGAGCCGGTAGCCTTGGAGAAGTGTTAGAGACAAAAGGCATTTGAGTTTTATAATCACCTCAGACATGGGGCATGGCTGTTTCAGCTGTTTTTATAGATGTAGGAATAGGCACATGTTGGTTTCATAAAGACCGTGTAATTTTCCTGGGAGAATTTAGAAAGATGCAGTACCCTTCATGGATTCGTGGATATTCATTCAGCTCAGTCCTTATTGAAATCCATGTTTTAGTGACATTATCAATAATATCAAAGGCCCTTCAATTATCAGAAAGACTAAGGTAGGGAGAACTTGGTCTTTCAATGGGTGAAATTCTATCTGAATTTTAATAATTTGGATAACTTCTTTTAATAAGGAAAGTGAAAGCTTCAATAATTTAATAGTTTTACTACTGTATCACAATGGGAGTTCCACATGTGTGACTCATTTGTCTCCTTAATGCAAGGTCTGATTATGCAGAATTATACTGATAAAAAAAATGGGAAACCCAGAAAAAGTTTTCATTGATGAAATTAGCAATTATCCCTTCAAAATCTCTTGGTTGTTTCTGTAACCTGACTCAGCCTCCTGGCTAATGGCTGAATGATGGCAGATTCAGGCAGGCTATAGCTTCACTTCTGCCTCACATTTGATGGCAGCAGCAGCATTGCAAGGGAGGGAGGGGGTGGGTGAGGAGGGAGTTGTAATTGAAATTATGACTCAGTATTTCCAAGTCTTGGTCTATCTCCAACCTTGACATGATTTTGATGTTTGATAGAGTGATTGCCACACTTGCCTTAAGTCTAGAATTGTACAGGTGCCTAGCACTTAGTAAGCACCTCAGAACTTATAGTGAGAGAATGGGTTACCTGGCTGGCTATCCAAGGAACATGTGACTTTTGATATTAGACTCAAGAGTTCAAGCTCAGGGTCAAGAGTTTGAGCTACACATTGGATGTAGAAATTACTTAAATAAAACTTTTAAAAAAAATGTGAGAGAATGAATGAATGGCTAAGTAGAAAAATAAATAAACAGCAATTGAGAATGACACCACAGATTCTTAATCACACCTACTGAATCAGTTTCCAGGGGAGAAGCCTTAGTAACCTGTATAATTAACAAGCATCCAATGGATGAGTCTTAACAGCCAAATGTGGGGCACACTGCTTTAGGGCAGAGGTTTACAAACTTAGCAAGTGATTAGAGTCACTTGGGGAGTTTTTAAGACTCCTAGGTTTCTGAGCCTTACTTTGGACTTCCTGAATCAGGGTGAAGATTCAAGAATCTGTCTTCCCAAGACAATTCTGATGGTTTCAGATATGTGAACCACTATAGCAGAATATGTTGGGCTGAATTTGCTCACATGAAATTGAGGTTGGACTTAATGGGTAATGAGATTAGCTTTTTTTTTTTTTTTTTTTAAAAATCCCTTTCTGGTTTGAGTGACATAATTAATATGTATTGGTCAAAACTTACTAAATGAGAAGTTTAAGATTTGTGCATTTTACTGTATGAATTTTATCACAAATACATATGAACAGATAATGAAATTCTAGTTAATGATACGCATGCTAAAGTATTTAAGGGAGAAGTGTACTGATGACTGAAATGCATAAAAAATCACATATGCATCAAAAATCACATATGCATCAAAATCACATGCATCAAAAATGCATCAAAAATCATCAACTATAATGATGCTGTTTGATTAATCACATATCTACTCATCCATGGTAGATATGTGGATGATGGATGAGTAGATATGTGATTAATCAAACAGCATCACTGTAGAATCTAGGTGAGAGGTAATATGGGTGTTTATTCTTTCAACTTACTATTTGAAATTATAACATGTTTAGGAGACAATCCCTTAGCATGCAGGTGTGACCCTAAAGCTCCCCATGTGATTTACACAGATTAGAATTTGGGAACCATTTAAACTTAGCTAACAGATATATCAACTTTGGGGCTCTTCGTCATCTTACAGTTTCACAGAAAAAGGGTAAAAAAATGTGAAAAGTTCGTTTATGGCTTTTGTCCAGAAAATCTCTCTTGAGCATGTGTCTTGTTGATTCATCTTACATATGAAAACTTTTGGAAACAAATATCTTCAGCCTGTAATCAGTATAAAGACAAAGACTTTCCAAGTACAAGCCAAGTCTCAGTTTCCTCTGTAAAATGGGGATAGCAATACTTACTTTAGGCTTATGGTTGCTATCTCATTATTTAACTTTTGATAGACTATGATTTAATTTCTCTTAATTGCAAATAATAAGCATTATAGAGAGATTCTAAAACAAAATTAAAGTGAAATAAAAATCTCATTCTCATATTTTGGTTATAACCCAAGTTAAAATTTTAGCATTTATTCTTCAAGGTGTCTTCCCTCTTAAGATATATGTGCATAAACACTTTGTCAATTTTTTTTTATAAAAATGGGATGTCATTATATAGTTTGCTTTTTTCACTTAATATTTTTTAATGTTTACCCAATTTACCAAATATAAATTTAGATATTTTTGAATGGCCACATATCTATTGTATAGTTACCCTGTAAGACTTCCTAAACTGATTCTCCATTGTTTGATGTTAGTTTATTTCCAAAGTTTTTTTCTTGCATAAACGGTACTGAAATGAATCCATGCATATAAAATCCATATACATATAATTTGCATATATGATCACATTTATCCAGTGATTTCCTTAGGATAAATTATGAAGTGGGAGGGTTTCTTCTTCCAAATCAGGGAGGTCAAATTTAGTGACACAAGTTCCCCTATCTCCTTTGCAGGATTTCATGCCCCTACTATGTCCTGGCCCGTGGCAGGGACTCTCATGGTTGAACCCACTGAGTCAGAAGACAAGGCAGAGCTGGATAGATTCTGTGACGCCATGATCAGCATTCGTCAGGAAATCGCAGACATCGAGGAGGGCCGCATTGACCCCAGGGTCAATCCACTGAAGGTGTGTAGGCACTGGTACTTTATCCAGAATGTCCCACAGAGAAGATTGGATATGAATAGTGTGCCAGGAACCCCCTGGACTCCTATCAGAAAATGATATTATTCTTGCCTAGAATAAGACCATTCTTCTGAAAAGATAAATTCATTACTTGCAAATTTAAATCTTCTTGAACATCATAGTAGCAGTTACTCAAGTATAATGTGGATGCTTTGCTATATGTTTTGTTTATGTAGTTCTTTTTAAAAAGATTTTATTTATTTGACAGAGAAAGAGCAGGAGCAGGGTGGGGGAACAGGCTCCCCACTTAGCAGGGAGTACAATGTGGGGTTCTATCCTAGGACCCTGTGATCATGACCTGAGCTGACGGCAGATGCTTAACTGACTGGGCCACCCAGGGCTCCTGTGTAATTGTTTTGTCATTATGGGAGGTATACCTCCCACATGTACCCAACTCGCTGCCAAAGGAAGGAGCAGAGGCTGAAGAACTCTATCTAGCTGAGGAAGTCTTATTCTATATCTGTTTGATGCACTCTCATGGATTATATACCTCACTGAGTCTGGATAAACACAAGCTCTTGTATTGGAGCAGTTATCTCTTAGAACAACTAATTGGTACTTGGCTTTTTGCAATGTTATGGCTTATTTTGGAGAAAATCCAAAACATGTTTGTTTTATACCTGCTTGTGAGCTCTAAGTCTCTTGTTAGGTCCAGACATTATTAAGCTGAGGGAATCATGAATTGAATATACTGTGACTGGTTATACTATTATGGCCAAGCCAGAGAACAAGTCTGAAATGCTGGGGGAAGCTCAGGCAAGTTCCAAAGTGCCCAGCGGAGGGTGGAGTACAGGGGCTGGCAGGAGAAGGCATCTTGTTTATTATTATTTTCTCTTTTCTGTGGATACTGCTGATTCTTTAAAGATTTAGGCTATTTTTTAAAAATGGCAATAGATATCTAAAGAAGATAATACTGAGTTACAAAAACAAGTGGAGAATAATAGAGGATGATGATGATTCTAAAATGTGCCAGTTATGCTATAATCTATGATATATACAATAATAGTATAAAAACACAATAAGCATGGTGAACACCAAATTGAAGATACTGGGTATCACTGGGGAGTAGGGTAAAAGATAGGATGGAGGGGATATATTGGCAGCTTCAACTGTGATTGCAATGTTTGTTTTACTTTATTTTTTTAAAGATTTTATTTATTGTGAGGGAGAGGGTGAGCACAGTGGGGGCAGGGCAGAGGGAGAATCTCAAGCCGATTCCTCGCTAAGTGAGGATGACACATGACTCAATCCCAGGGCCCTGAGATCATGACCTGAGCCAAAACCAAGAGTCAGACATTTAACTGAGCCGTCCAGGCGCTTCTCTGCAATGTTTATTTTAAAAGGTTAAGCAAATGACAAAATGTTGATTTATCTTGGTTGGGTGATAGATGTGCAAATATATTACTGTGACTTTCTGATATTTTAAGTATTTCACAATAAAACGTTTCATATCACAATCACTTTCTCCCTCAAATTGAAACAAAACAAAGCAGTGGCCTTCTGTCCCTGGGCTTCCATCAGCTCATAGGTTGAAACAAAGCACAGGAATAGGCAGTGCTCTACTCTGATCTCTTTCCATTTGTGTGTCTGTCTCAGATGTCTCCACATTCCCTGACCTGCGTCACATCCTCCCGTTGGGATCGGCCTTACTCCAGAGAGGTGGCTGCATTCCCACTCGTAAGTTCTCTGAACCCGAATGTGCCGGCGGCTCTTGTGTTCATGTGCGTACGAAGGGCCATCACCTACCTGATGGGGCCCCTAGCCTTGCAGCCTCATTATAGTAACTTTATGTGGGACACCTTTTTAAACAAACAAAAAAAAAGATTTTATTTGAGTGAGTGTGAGAGAGTGTGTGAGTCGGGGGAGGAGCAGAGCCAGAGGGACAAGCAGACTCCATACTAATTGAGGAGCCCAGCATGATGGGGCTCAGTCTCCTGACCCCGAAATCATCACCGGAGCTGAAGTGAAGAGTTGGACGCTTACCTGTGTGACCAAGGTGCCCCTCTGTGGGATACTTTCTTTTTTATTTCTTTTTCTTTTTTAAAGATTTATTTATTTATTCATGAGAGACACACACAGAGAGAGGCAGAGACACAGGCAGAGGGAGAAGCAGGCTCCATGCAGGGAGCCCGACGTGGGACTTGATCCCGGGACTCCGGGATCATGCTGTGGGCCAAAGGCGGGCGCCCAACTGCGGAGCCACCCAGGCGTCCCTGTTGGATACTTTCTTAATTGGGTCATGACACATGATGCACAGCATAGGAATTGACTTTCAGAGCTCTGAGGTCAGAGTGTCAGCCACAAGCTTGAGAATCAGCTGGGTACAAGTAGAGGAAGACCAATTTAGAGTCCTCGTCAAATTTCTACTATCATCCAACAGGGAAATAGCCCCAAATGTACCAAATAGAGTCTTTCTTTCCTTTCTGATTCTTACATTTTAAAAAAAGTGCTCGTTAGTCTGTTTGGCAGAGTGGAGCCAAGGGTCAAAAGTTGGGTTTTGGGGGACAATAATAAAGGGGTGGCTTTTAGCTTTTTTTTTAAAAAAAAGATTTATTCACGAGAGGGGGGCGCAGAGACACAGGCAGAGGGAGAAGAAGGCATCATGCAGGAAGCCCGATGTGGGACTCGATCCCAGGACTCCAGGATCACACCCTGGGCCAAAGGCAGGCGCTAAACCGCTGAGCCACCCAGGCGTCCCATTTATTTTTTTGTATTGGAATATGGTTGACACACAATGTTATATTAGTTGCAGGTGTACCCTATAGTGATTTGACAACTCGATACATTCTGCTCTGCTTACCGCAAGTGTAGCTACCATCTGTCACCACAAAAAGTGCTACTATAATAATATTGACTATATTTCCTGTGTTGTACCCTTTATCCTCCTGGCTTACTCATTCCATACCTAGAAGTGTGTACCTCCCACTCCCCTTCACCCGTTTTCCGCATCCCCCAAACCCCTCCTGGCAACTATCAGTTCTCTGTGTTTATGGGTCTGTTTCTTTTTCTAATTTTTAGATACCATATGTAAGTGAAATCATATGGTATTTGTCTTTCTCTGATGTATTTCACTTAGCACAAAACTCTCTAGGTCCATCCATGTTGTAAACAGCAAGATCTCATTTTTTTTTTCCATGGCTGTGTAATTTTCCTGTGTGTGTGTACACGTGTATGTACATACGCGTGTGTATATACATATACATACACAATATCTTTATCACTTCATCTATTGATGGACACTTGGGTTGGTTCCCTATTTTAGCTACCATAAATAATGCTGCAATAAAAATAGGAGTGTGGGTTTTACATTATACTTTTTGGAACTTACTAGGCTGTGGGGACATCACTGCAAGCTCCTCTTTCCCCAAGAGAAATGTTTCAGAATACCCCAGAACATTTCCATCTTTTGTCCCTTGCAGCCCTTTGTGAAACCAGAGAACAAATTCTGGCCAACCATTGCCCGGATTGATGACATCTATGGAGATCAACACCTGGTTTGCACCTGTCCACCCATGGAAGTTTATGAGTCCCCATTTTCTGAACAGAAGAGGGCCTCTTCTTAGTCCTGTCCCCCTAAGTTCAAGTGACTGACTTGATGTCTTTCTCTGGAGCATTTGATAACTATATAATTTTCCATCCCAGACTCAAATTGGGTTTTATATACTGTGTATATTTTTGTAATCTCTGTCAAGGTAATTGTAAATACCATTAGCATAGTGAGTGGAAACTCACTGTTGGAAGACTGATTTGCCTCAGTGCCTGCTTCCATATGTAGCAGTTGATGTTCAAGTTGCCTTGATTGGGAGCCATTTAGTTTTTTGCATAGAAAATTTTGGGTGTGCTAAGAAGTTTAGGAAGTTCAGAGACATAATAGAGGTTATACTGTAGACTCCGAGAGACAGATTCTTGTTCCAAATAAGTCCTTGTGGACTGTGCCATCTGTGAGGAATCCCAGGGCAAATGTTTACATTTTGTATACACTGAAGAAAATTTTTCTCTAATTTGCCTAATCTGTAATAGCATTTCTGAGTGTTTTTTCTTTTCCCCTTGTGTTTTTTTCTTTTATTTGCAATTACTAGTATTCTAATAAAAGCAGTTCAATTTGAAGAATGTCTCCTTTGTCCATTTTTCAATCTTATTTCCATATGCCCTAGGTTCAGAGGTATTCGAAGGGCAATGAGAATATCCAACCCAATAGCCATTTTCACATTATCAGTTTTGTCTAGCAGTTTTTCCTCCTTATACACTAAGTCCAGAGATAATAAGCCACAGTCTAATGTTCCTTCAGTCTTCCTGTTCTGCCTCCCTTTGTATGCAGTCTTCACCCTCATGATCTTAAGATGGCTCTGCATATTGACAACACATAACCATTCTAGATAGAAGAAAGGGAGAAAAACAAGAGACAAAAGGCAGATTTTTTTTTAAAGATTTATTTATTTATTCATGAGAGACACACACAGAGAGAGAGAGAGAGAGGCAGAGACACAGGCAGAAGGAGAAGCAGGCTCCATGCAGGGAGCCTGACCTGACTCGATCCCAGGTCTCCAGGATCAGGCCCTGGGCTGGAGGTGGCGCTAAACCACTGAGCCACCTGGGCTGCCCCAAAAGGCAGATTCCATCCATATTGACTTCTTTTGAAATGAGTTTCCACAGATTCCACCCAGTAATTTCTGCTTGCTTTTATCTGGTCAATTGTTTTACATTGCCAGTTCTAGGTAGCATAAGGCCTTTTACCTGGGTATGTTAGTGCCCCAAAGAAAATCAGGAGTTAGATAAGTCAACTAGCATGCCTGCCACAGAATAACTTTTCCCTAGAAATAGCAAATGCTTCAGATTTTGTTCCCTGATTGTGAGCACTTGTATGATTCCTGATTACTTGGTTCTTTGCATGGTTGCTGCTCAATCAACTGATAGTCATCTGGAGAAAGGTCTTAGTGCTGTATTGAGTACTCTGCAAGTGGTCCACTTATTCTCACACTTAAAATGTATGTAGAACAATTTCAGCCTAAGCATTAGAGAAGTGATGGGATCCATGGTTTCTTTTTTACATTATAATTAGTTAATATTTATTGAGTTCTTCTTGGGGGCCAGGTACTATTCTAAGTGTTTAAGGTGTATTATCTCATTGGAACCTCACAACTGCCCACTTTTACACATGAGGGTATGGAGAGATGCCTAAGGTCACACAGCTGATTAGAGGGAGAGCTTGAATTTGAACCCAGGCTGCACAACTCCAGTGACAGCTGGTCAAAACAAGTTATTACACTTCTATAGTCTCTATATAGCTGGTGACTCTGCCCTTCCTAAGGTGGAAACCAGGGTCTCAACACAGACTAGCCATCAGGCTTTTCTTTTTATCAGACCGTAAAGTATGTCAGAGGCAAATGCAGGTGATCAAATATTCAAATTGTACTTCACTGTTACATCAATCATATGTTCACCTGATGTTTGTGCCCATGTTTCCCACCTCTGGGTCTTTGCCCATGTGATGTCCTCCATGTGGAGTACTCTCCACTGCTACCTTTGCTTTACTGGCTCCTGTTTGTTCTTCGTTTTAGCATTTCCTCAAGGAGGTCTTCCACACATCTGTGAAATATGCTATTATTTTGGCACTCAGCTTGTTTTCCTTTACCCTTAGCACAATTAGTAATTACTCCCTTTACTTGGCTTTTTTCTCACTAGGCTGAGTTGCTTGAGAGCAGGCACTATATCTCACTCATCATTGGATTTCCACGGCTGAGCCAGGGTCTTCCAGGCCTTAAAGCAAGGCTTTGTATAGGATCCTCTCCCGCCTCCCACCTCATTTTTATTGTGGTAAAGTATACATAAAAGTTACCATTTCAAATTACTCCATTCAGTAGCATTAAGTACTTAAACAATGTTGTGTAGAAATTTTTTAAGTTTTGGAGATGAGGATCCATGGTGGACATGTGCATACTTCATATAAATGGGGCATTCCCGTCTGCCTTCTCCAGCCCTAGACGGGCCACTGTTGGAGCCATCATTGCCTTGCCGCTGTATAGGATAGAGGGCAAGGGCCCAGGAGGAGAAGCAACCAGCTCTTGGGCTCTCTGATCTGTAGGCTTACTCCTTTTTTTTTTTTAAGATTTTATTTATTTATGAGAGACACACACACATATGCACACAGAGACAGAGAGAGAGACAGAGACACAGGTAGAGAGAAGCTCCATGCAGGGAGCCCAATGTGGGACTCGATGTGGAACTCGATCAGGGATCTCCAGCATCAGGCCCTATCAGGCCCTGGGCGGGAGGCAGGCACTAAACCACTGAGCCACCCAGGAATCCCCCTGGTAGGCTTAGTTTTACCAGCATTGCATCAAGGATCAAGGAAGTTTTTTTTTTTTTGTTTTTTTTTTTTTTTGAGTTCAAAATTGGTTTTTAGCAATAAAGCTGATTAGCAAATAATGTTTTAGTTAAGGTCAGGAGGGCTTGCTCTCCATTTTTGTCCCTCTGATGCTTGGCCAATCTAAACCTGGGATATTCACTCAAGGAAAAAATTTTAATCCGTAGAGCAGATGCACCAGTGCAGAACTACTGCCCTATGCATTTCCCAGGTGAACAGGAAAGATTCAAAGGCAGGGGGAGGGGTCTCCCCAGTGCCAGTGGAGTGACCCGGATGAACAGATGTCATCATCAATTGTCTCTATGGAGAGCAGTGAGAAATAGGCCAGGAGGAAGGAGTGTCACATTGCCTGAGGTCATTCCATGAAGAAAACAAAACACACAGTATACCATTCTCCTATATCTGTTTATAAAAGGGTAGTGAGGAGGGACAGCAATCAGAGTATGTGTTCTGGAGTCAGATCCCAGCTTCCCCATATCTTATTAGACATATGACCTTGGAGAAGATAAATGGCATCTCTCAGGCTCCGTCTTCTTACCTGTAAAATGATATTACCTACCTCTCCTAGGTGAAGTTTCAATATATTGCTCCAAACAGTACCTGACACAAAGTTAGTTAGCTCTTATTCTCCTTTTCACTTAGGATCTTGTGTCTTTACTGTAAATCCCTGCACTCCCTGCTCCAGAAATGGAGCTCTGATCCCCATTTGGCCTATCTTGCATTCAGATCCATTTCCTTTCCTTTCCATTCCTAAGCACCTCTGGACAGCCAGAGAAAGTAGAAGGAACACAGGCTAGGATTTGGATTAAATTCCCAGTATGCCAATTATTTTGAGACAATAAGGAAATTCACTTATTTATTTTTTTGCACTTCAGTTTGTTAGGGTGTAAAATAACAATAATAAAGTACTTTATCAGGCTTGTTGTAAGGATTAAATGAGGTAATACAAAATGAGCACTCTGCATGGTGTCTGGCACCCAGAAATCACGAACTTATTTTGCAAATTCTGACTGAGCCATTTTGTGCCAGGCACCATTTTTTTTTAAGGTTTTATTTATATATTCATGAGAGACACACAGAGAAAGAGGCAGAGACACAGGCAGAGGGAGAAGCAGGCTCCATGCAGGGAGCCCGACATGGGACTTGATCCCAGATCTCCAGGATCACGCCCTGGGCTGAAGGCAGCACTAAACCGCTGAGCCACCTGGGCTTCCTGCCAGGCACCATTCTAACTGATACCTCTAATCGTGGAGCTTCAATGCTAGATGGACAGACACCACATCAAGACATCAATGTTAAATATTCTTTACTTTTTTCTCAATATTCTTCAGAAAACAAATCAAATGGTATGTGTGTGGAATTGGAGCCCTTTTACATTGGGTAAGTGGGTAAGGATTCTCTGAGGATGTGATTTTTAGGCTAAAATCTGAACAAGAAAAGAAGCCAGATGTGGGGAAAGGGTAAGGGGAGTGTTCAGGAACAGCAAGAAGCATGTTTGAAGCATATTAGTATCTCCATTGCTGCATTTGGTTATTTTCATATGTAAAAAGTTTTAAGAATACCTGGGAAATATGGAGGGGAGAGAGATGAAGAATAAAAGCTCAGGTTGGTTAGAGGTGTGGGACTCCTAGGAGTTAGGAATGGTGAAGACACGTTTTTAGCCTAGAGTCAAAAACACAGGGACTGAAAATACAGTCCAGAGCAGAAAGGGACCCTGACTCAGGTAAAGGACTTTGAGGAAAAAGAAACAGAGAAAAGGAATGGGGTGGGTGGAGGTCCTTGGGTCAGGAAGAGGAGGAAGGATCTGTAATGGAGGACAGGCGGACAGAGAGTAGGATAGAAAGTGGGAGAAAGATGCAGGAAGGAAGTGGGAGAGGAGGTAGAGAAGGGCCTCTAGTATGGATGGAGAGAAGGAAAGGAATAAGACGTGGAAAGAGAAAGAACATTATCAGCTCAATGACCAGACAGAAGAAAGAGTCAGGAAGTGGGATAGGAGAGATGGGAGAAGGTTGTCCACAGTGGAAGTAAGAAAAGGGAGTCAAGAGGATGAGAAATAAGGCACAGGTCAGGAAGTGAGAGAGGACTCCCATCAAATTAGAAAGAGGACAGAGAACAAGAAGAGAATGGGGAAAGGGGAAGGTTAAAAAGTATGCTGAGTACAAAAGTCTGTGAGGGGCATAGGTCAACAGCAGGGTGGCCTCTTAGTAAAGAGGTAGAGGGAGAAGCCCAGGATTGGAAGGGAAAGATGCATGAGAGGGGAGGACCCTGAGAGAAGAAGGAAGAGAAGTCTTTTTTGGAAACCAATGAGGTTTAAACTTGAGGCCAGAGGTAGGGAAGTGGGAGTCAGGGAAAGGAATGCCCTGCATTCCCTAGAATGTCTGCAAAATTGAAAACTGAGCCCAGATTGCAGTGAAGCCCTGGGGATAGGGCTTCCCAGGACGATTGCAGTAACCCAGAATGGGAGGCTGAAGTGCTGGAAGACCCACTTATTTTACCCTGCCAAACTCTAACCACCCAGTTTTGTATACGTTGTTCCTTTCATTTAGAGGTTTTCCCATAGCTCCTCCCCCCCTCTCATACATACAACTCACTGGGGATGGAGATAAGTCTCTGATATTAAGGAAGTTACAGTTCATGATCTCAGATCACCTGTCTCAAAATTTGGAAAGATGTAGTTATTTTGGGACAGGGGATGGACTCTCATGCCTGGGACTGGCAAGGGATACTTTTTCCATAAAAGTAGTTTTGCTAAATTATGGTTTAATAGGCTTTTATATGCGAATCTGGGAACTTACTCCTTTTCTCTGTATCATTTCTTCCACAGGAAATGTTTGCACAAATTCATACAAATGAGATTTTTTGCCTTTTCAACCTTCATCATGTCAAAGATCATGGCCATCATTCTTATACAAATTCAGTTCTAAAATGCATGTTGGAGATTGCCTGTAATTTCTTCTAAGTTCAATAGAATTGATGGGGGGTTGAAAAAATCAACTATAAATTTTTTTTTAGTGGACCTATAGGACTCTTGGGGAGTCTGGATCTCTTTTAAAGTAGAGGCCTAGGGTTTTCAGAACCAATGGAAGAGAAATTGTAGTGTGCTTTTGATCTGTTTGTTGCACTGTGCTGTAACTTTACCAATAAGAGTGTTATCATTCAGGGTGTGGCATATCTACAATACACTTCTGAAGATCATTTGAAAAAAAACAAAACAAAAAACCTTGGTGAGACTCTGAAGATTTAAGTGCTCTAAATAACAGCCAAAGTCATAAATTTTCAGAAAAAAAGAGTGTAATCCAACCTTTTAGGATGATGTCAGTCATCCTTAAAATATGCAGACTATCCCCAACAGTGCTGCCACTGGGAACTTGATCCAGAACTGCTACTCACTGCGGTAGGAGCAGCCAAAGTAGAAATTAGATGCAAACAGATCCTTTCTTAAAGTCTGGGCATAAAGAATGGAAAGAAAAAAAATAATTTGCTTACGTTCAAGATATTCTATCCAATGTGAACTACAGAGGAATATTAAAGTTCCCCAAAATAGAAGAACTAGATGTTTTTATTGGTTAAAGAAGCTGCTTCAAATGCATTCCAAAAGACAATGAGGAAAATACTTTCCATGGAAGGAGACAGCTGGGTAGGCTGTTAAATAAACTTGCAAATAGCAAAGGATTGAGTATAGTATGTGGTGCCAGCCATTTTGAGAGGGAGAGGGTGGATTGTGAAGGGTTAGCACTATTTCTGTATTTTGTCAAAAAGACTTTATTTAGCCTGGGGCAGTACTTGCCATTCAGAAAATTGCTGTTAATCTGAAGTCTAATGCTTCTAAAAGAGGCAGTTCTAGGAAGAGAGGCTGAAAGGTGTCACAGTTAAACAGGCTCACCACAGTTCTTAGGACAATTTCATTATTTCCTAGAAATTAGTTGCTGTTAATGAAATCCATGGTTTTTAGAGTATGAAAATGAGAAGAGGCTCTAAAAGAAATATGCACCATGCAATAACCACTTGGATAGTTTTAGATGAAATTCAGTTAGGTTGCACATGAATTCTCTTATTTTAGAGAGAGAGAAAGAAAGAGAGCGAGCAGGGGAAGGGTGAGAGGGAGGAGAAGCAGACTCCCTACTGAGCTGAAGCTCAATGTAGGGCTTGATCTAGGGACTCCTGGGATCATGACTTGAGCCAAAGGCAGATGCTTAACTTCTTAACCAGCTGAGCCACCCAGGTGCCCCTTACATGAGTTCTATTTAAGATAGTATCCAAACCTAGTTTTCAACGGGCAAAGATATATAGATTAAAAGTAAATAGAGCAGTAAATAACACGGTGAAGCAGGAAAAAGTAGTAGAAAGTAACACATAGCCTTGTGTTTAAATTTTATCTGCTGCTGACTACCTGTGACTTAGGGTGAGTAACTCGCTGAAATCACTACCTTGTCTGTAAAATGGACATAATGCTATTTACCTCACATTATCAGTGTGAATGAGAAGTGAAAAAATGTGTGTATGAGAAGTGAAATAATGTATGAAAAATGCTGACAGCACTCTTCTTTTGGGACACAAGTTCCACAGATGTGAAAAAAAGTACTTGGTGAGACTCTGAAGA